>NC_139247.1:670749-1870749 GCF_977018435.1 Lepisma saccharinum | reverse complement strand
AAGCAGTTTCCAAATTCAAGTACTTAGAAGTAATACTAAGAAATGAAAATGATATTAAAGAGGAAATAAAAAGTAGGCTTAATTCAGAAAATGCATGTTACTTTTCTCTTCATAAACTTTTGCATTCTCGTTTAATATATAAGAAGCTAAAAGTTAAAATATACAAAACAGTAATTTTGCCTGTAATATTATATGGATGCGAAACTTGGTCCCTTACATTGAAAGAAGAACATAAATTGAGAGTATTTGAAAAAAAGATCCTTAGGAAAATATTTGGGCCTAAAAGGGATGAGGAGACAGGTGAGTGGAGAAGGTTACATAATTTAGAACTACATAATTAGTATTCAAGTCCAGATATTATTAGAATAATTAAATCAAGAAGACTTAGGTGGGCAGACCATGTGTCACGAATGGGAGAGGAAAGAGGAGTTTACAGGATTCTAGTTGGGAAACCTGATGGTAAGAGACCAGTAGGAAGGTCAGGCCAAGGAAAATAGGAAATTTTCATGGGGAAATAAAGAGTGGAAAGATCTTGCTCAGGATAGGGACAGATGGAAAGCTTGTGTTGCTCCAACTATGAACTTTCGGGTTCAAGAAGGCTAAAGATTTAGTTATATAGGTAATTCAGTAGTACGTCAGTAAGCGAGGAAGGAACAACCACGAATCCATTTTGATGTTCCTTTCGCGCTTATTCCGGTCTTCAATTCTAGATTCGCGCATAGTGTGTTTCGCTGTAATTCCTTTCGTTCTTATTACATTTCGCGCTTAAATCTTTCACACTAATTCATTCGCGTTCATTCCGTTCGCGCTTGTTCTGTTTCGCTCTTCTTCCTTTGGCGTTTAATTCTATGTTACGTTTCGCGGTTGTACCCTCTCGCGCTTATTCCACTACCCTAATGGAACACAGGAATACGCTATTGAAACGTTCCTTCAGTTACATTAAAACCCTTAAAGGACGGGCCGTGACATGGGTGTCACAAGCAGCTTTTTCTAGTAGTATTGAATTTTTTAACATACTGTAACTTCGAAAATGATCGGAGATAGATGTTTCGAGTTCTGCACGAGTCAAGAGGTATCTAATTAACAATTAGTAAACTTTAATTTCATTTTTACTATTTGGGTTGGGGGTCCGATGTCCGAAAAATTGTGATTTTTTTGTGCGATATATTTTCATTGGTTTCGAAAACATAGCTTCTTTCTCAATTTTGGTGTTTCAAAACACACTTTTGGCAATAGGAGTACGACGTTCCGATATTCCTGGTGCCAAAAGCCGGGTGGGTGTGGCAGGAGGGGAAGGGAGAGGTGGCAGGGAAAGAAAGTCAAAAGCCTGCGTGGAGGTCTGATGAATTTCAAATTTCCTGTAAAGAAATAGTTACTTTACTTTTGTTTTCTTCTTCTTCTAACTGATTACGATTTTTTTTCCATCAGATTTATAACCCAAAGTATACTGATCAAAACGAGGTATCACTTGTACCTCTGACGTTCTTAGTCCCGGAAATATAAAATTTGATTTAGAAGTATGCAGAATTTCAAATTTTATGCTGAAAACACGCTCGGCGTTATTGCAAATACCTGGAAAATCAGCCTCTGTGTCCAAGGGTTTTAAAAGTAAACAGAGAGAAGAAAATTCCCTTGCAGAATTGCAGTCCTTGTAAAAAGAAAGGGGAAAATAAAATAACTCATTTCCAATAAACGAGGTGAGAATCAAGGACATGTGCTGAAAGGAAATAGTTGCAGTAAATAGGAAGAAGTCGTATCGTAGAGAAGTACTGGAACTTTTCCAATAAAGAAGAAGAAGAAGAAGGAAGAGTGTCGAAAAGGAAAGGAAGCGCCTGTCGTGTCGATCGACGGGGCGTGGGCGTGGCGCTGTTTCGACGGACTGGAAGAAAACACGGAGGGGGAGGCGTTCGTGATTGCAGCCGACATGCAAAGGTGGAATAAATTAATTACAAACAGTTTCTTCCTGAAGCCACAGGTGGCTACTCGCTCTCCGCAACAGAAAGCGAGTTTCCTCGGACTACGGCTATAAACCGATCGAGTGGAGCATCAAGGGAGTTGTTCAACCAATTAGAAACGTTCCTGCAAGCATTTGAACCGCAACAAAACTTTGTAACGATGGCTATCTCCGTACTAGTTGCATATAAAGAACTTGGAACTTATACTGCTCGGGAATCTCTGGAGCGTTCGGACGAGAAAGTCTCTGCGCAAGTATTGACTCGACCAATAAGGAAGTGAGAGGGAACTGGATTCCGTGGAGGGGAGGAAAGGTACTGCAGTTCCCAGCCTTTGCATCAGCGTCTACTGCTTCGCCTCCGCACTCGCTTTCTCACCTTTTTTGCGCGGCCTAGCTCCAGATATTCTTGGGGAAGAGTACAGAAGTTCCTTTGTGCGTGTAACAACGACCATCTTCGCGCTATTTGCATGTAAAGAACTCGGAATTAGACGTTCGTTTGTGTTTCTATCCCTTCATCAATTTCATCGTCAAGAAAGAAGTATAATAACAAAAACAAGTACAGTTAAACCTCGTTAATCCGGACTAAAGGGGGGATAAGTTGACCGGATAAACTGAAATAACCTAAAAGAACAGTAGAAAGTGCATTGAAACTCCGTTTATAGCAACAAAACATGTTTATTATGGTGTATTTCATGGGCATAGGCCTAAATACACTATACAGTACAGTACAAAGTCTGCAGGAAACAGAATTTCATCAGTGATTGACTGCCTTTTCTTTGGGAAGTTCTCTTGTTGACTTCTAGACACATTTAAAACCTTCCATTCTGCTTGTTTTTTTTCTTTGCCTTTTGCCTGTCCTGATTAAGCGAAGTCCGGCTCATCGGGGTCCGGATTAACGATGTTTTACTCTATAAATGTAATATGGTGTTCGGGAAGTTGGACATTTAAAATCTTAGGTTTCAGAAAAATATTTTTATAATGCTAGGAATTCTAGTACATGACGGAAATGTGTAATTTCGCAGAAGATATTATTAACCAACCTGTAGATTTTCGATAGCTAAGAAATCGTTATTGTTTGGATAAAATTTTATCATTCTACACACAATACACTTGCATTGGATACATTATACAGTCAGGCTGAGTTAGCCGAAACCATGGACAGAAGTGCGCATGCGCCAACTGGATTTGTTCATTGTCAAAATAGGGGTGACGGTAGAAATCACAGACCTCTAATTACAGACTGAAAACGATGAGCTTTTGTTTGAAGCCGTGCATAGTCTTGGGGCTATAAATATGGCGGAGATGCACATTACAGCTTGTTGAGTTTTTATTTTTGTGAAGAGATTATTTGTACTCACTTGTGGAGTGTAATATGTAGAGTTATATAGCCTACTTCTTAGAAAACTTAACAATTACAATCTTGTGTGGTGCAATGACTTAAAACATCAAAATAGTTGTTACAAGTAGAAATATGAAGATACATTCGCCGCCATGATAGTATCTCCCGCTCTAGGATATTTTTGGCTTAAAGTTGACTCATATAAAAAGGCTTACGTTTCCGGTCTGGTACCTGGAGGTCTGTGGCAGCAATGGCATTTTGGGAAGGTAAGGGTTCCGTGAAAATCGTTTGCTGTGAAAACATCAATGAAATAACTAGAGATATGTTTCAAATTATGAAAGGGTTCAGAATGAAAATAAGAATAAGCAAATATATATAAACGAAATATCGCAGTGTAGTTTGGCTGGTGCTTCTACCTGCTTCCCCTCTCGCGTTTGGAATAGACCTTCCCAGCTAGGTTTGTCTTCCCTGGCAGGACTGTACTTGCTTTTCTCAGACAAGCTGACATGAACTTGTGAAGAAAATATATTTTTATGAAGAATGACTGAATGTGTATGGAAGCAAGTTATTAAAGAATGTATTTGAATTGTATTGTAGAAATTAATAACAAAACAGTATCTTTATGAATTCAAAACGTGTTGATTGGTTTACTTTACATTGTCTTTCTGCTACATTTGGCTAATTGCGAAGATGAGGATGATTGATAATATGATGAAACTGTTCAAGAAACACTCACAATGAACAAACATGACGATGTCAGGAATCGAACCCGGGACTCCTTATTTAAAACATATGCTGGGCTTTTAACAGCCAAATGTGAAGCTGTAAGTTCAGTAAAGTTGCGTGATAAATTGATTAGAATTAGAAATTATTTATTCGTGAGCTAGTTCAGCCTGTGGCTATCTACTATTTTTAAACCACAAACTTTTACAAACATTGATTGATTTATTGAGTTTGTGTTTTAAGTCCGCTTTATGCCCGATAAGGCTAATTGGCACTGGACCTACAGTTTAAAGTTGGATTCGAACCACTATGTGCCTCCATCGGGTATCCAACAATTTTACAAAGACAAATATACCTAATGTTATTATGATAGATTCAAGTGTTCTTTTGTATTTATCCCTCTGCACAAAAAGTCCACATCTGTCCAAAACATTATGGACATGCCACAATGCTTAGATTTGAAGACGCAGACACGCACTACATGCATATTCTTTACGAGGAGAGAATTCCCGAAAGTCAATGCACGAAATCACCTTTTGGATCCTTTTGGCCAGGATTGGAAACACTGCCAGGGAAATGAAATGGGATTCGTACGAACAAACTTAAGGCTGTTTACTCTGGCGGAGGGTTCCGGGTCAGCCCAAGGACCACGGATGACGTCAGTATGAGATGAAATGGGGAAAGCGAGGATTGGCTAAAGAGGAACCAACGATAGCAGCGACAGAGATAGAGGAAATCTCAAAACGAGGAAAATAGCCCGTCCGAACGTGGAAGAGTTCCTACGGTATTCAATTGTTTGCGAGAGAGAGAGAGAGGCTGGTAACTTCTGATTGAATATCCTGTACGATAGGCAATCTGGTGAGCATGGGGAATTTAATTGTGAGGCGTGGGGAATGGAAAAACAGCGGCCATCGTTTGTGGGGTTTGTTTTGCCTGGAGTTTTGTGAGTTTCGCCTTCATTCGTTCGCTCGGAAAGTTAGAGGGCGCGAGTTAACTCCGCCACCTCAATCGGCGATGGTGGGTAACCCAATATCAGAGAAAACAAGGGCGAGGAACTGGAAAGGGAAAGGGTGGACAGCGGAACACAGTCGAGCTGATGGTAGGAACGGAATGAAAATGCTCAGTTGGTATCAACATCCAATCGGCACAAGGTAGAATACATTGGCGCTCTAATGAACTACACTACAGAGCAAAAGAACTGTTTTTATGCACGAAATAACAAATCGGAACATCAGAAGAATTTGAGTCTTGTTTCTAAGTTCACTTTATGCACAGGAAGGCTAATCGGGACTGGACCTACAGTTTAAAGTGGGATCCGAACCACTATGTGCCTACACCGGGTATCGAATCCGGGACCTACAGTTTAAAGTGGGTTCCTAACCACTTGTGTCTCCATCGGGTATCGAACCCGGGACCACTTGATTACAAGGCAACGACGTTAGCACTACGCCATCGGAACTTCAGAAGAATTGATTTGATTGATTTATTATACTTCGCTTTTCTATCACTTTAGCTACACTTATCACTGCTCATGTTTGTAGCAAGCGAAATAAAAGTGTCTGCGCAAGCGACTCTAGAGGCCTGGACCAGTGAACGTGTGAAAGGAGAAGTGAGTGCATTGAGGGGGACACTCACCTGCAACTACACTCTGTCTCGAGAATCTGTGGAACTAGGTCGCTCATAACGGTAGTTAGGGGGAGATAGCAGTGCGCGCTTCTTCAAACGGCTGGTAGCTGCAGCCGCATTTTCCCCTCCATGCACTCACTTCGCCTTTCACTGGTCGAGCCCTCTCGAGTCGCTATACTTGCGAAGAGACTTGTTATCATTCGCTTGATCCAGAGATTCCCTGGACAGAGTGTAGCAGCGCACTCTGCTTTACTCCGCCGACTCATTTTCTTCCCTTTCCCACCGTTGATTCACAGATTCTCGATATAGAGTGTCGTTGCAGTTGCATTTGAGGATGAACAATGATAAGAAGAAAGTGATGAAAGTATAATGACAATCATATGGACAGGGCACTATACGAGTTCCATAGAGTATTATACTGGCTGCAGGTCAAGACGCCAGAGACTCGTTATTCTGCAAAATACAGGTCTGCACAGAGGCACAACCACAATTTTTTTTGGGGGGGGGCAAGTACCAGTATAATCGTATCAATAACAATAATATCATTATTATTATTATTATTATTATTATTAGTAGTAGTAGTAGTAGTAGTAGTAGTAGTAGTATCGAGGACGTTATTTTCCTCGTAAATTACGTAAAAAGGGTTAGAAGCCTGTGCTAAAGTATTTGTTTTTGAACAAACGATTTGAAATATTTTTTTCAAAACATTCAATTTCATATTAATAATGGAAAACAAGCACACAAATTGTATTTTGAAAGACAGGAAATGCATGATAAATGCATTCTGAATGTAATTTTTTTTTACATATAACGTGCATAACTTTCATGAACAACATATGTTTACACACATGCAACATGAAGCGACTACCAAAAAATTTAATACATATATGTACACAACCTATATTATTTATATACATTACATAATCGATTCATCCACCTCACAAGAAACCAACAGCAAAAATTATGTAAATTGTCTGTCAAATGTGCGCGTTCCATTTGATCCCAACAATTGTTAATGCATTTAAGACAAAATCAATTAAGAAAGATATGGACGAGGGTCTATTGCACCGCTAGCATAACATGCCAATCAAACGACTGGACGAATTGCACCCGACTTCCTCGTGACCAAACAAGCGAGTTGCACCGGTTCCGGATACATGACGTCATAGCCAGTGTCTGCCTCTCTTCTAGTCAAACAGGCGTTTGCATGTGCTGTGGTAACGTGTGTTGTCTGAAGGTGTGTTGTCTGAAGGTACGTACCCAACTTTGTTAGCATCGAATGTCATATCGTTTGTTTGAAGTTTCTTAGTAATAATGGAATTCATGATGAGCGAAAATGGACGTAGTCTTAAATAGTCATAAATTTTACAGGCAGCATGAAACGCAAGAAATGGAGATTCGTAAAAAGAAATTGCTTAGCAAAGATTTATACGGACTGAAATGCCACAGTTATTGTAAAATGTGATGTGAACCATAATCATGACCCCGATGAGAAATTGAAAAGACAAACCATCTCGAATAGTGTTAAAAGGAAAGCTCTCGATGAACTGAACGAACGGCCACAAAAATTAATTAGAAGGGAAATAAGTGATGCACCTTCAGGTTTTACAGACGAATTCAGTGTAAAAGATATGGAATATATAAGGAAAAATTTGAGTCGAGCACGGCGTGCAGTGTTATCACCTCTTCCCCAAAACTCAAAAGAAGTGCTTTCTGCTCTAACTTCATTGGATATTAAAACACACCATGGAGAAGCAATGCTGCAAATTAATAACGAAGGAAAAGGTATTGTCTGTTTTTCAAGTGCCTCTAATCTACAATTTTTGTGTAAAAATGATACGATATTTGTCGATGGAACTTTCAAACATTGTCCAAAGTTTTTCTATCTTGCATGTCAAAGAAAATGGTCACTACATACCACTTGCTCACTTTCATTTGCCAAACAAAAGTGCCTGCATTTACGTAGATATGTTTCGGTTGCTGTCAAAGCGTTCTGAAGAATCAAAATTGAAATTCGAGCCGAGGACTATAGTCGCTGATTTTGAAATTGGCATTCATTCAGCAATTAAGCGAATCGTTTCACGCGAAATTCAATTCCAATTTCAGTGCGCCTAATCCAAATATTTATGCTTTTATTGAAGTGATTAAGCTGACCCAGGTTGATGTATATGATTTAAAAAATATTGCAGATGTCACAAAGAAAGATAGTACTTTTCTGAAACAGAGAATGGAAAATATGGAAAAAATGAAGCAGAAATATGAAAATAAAGAACTAACACGATTTGATTTCTTGAAGGCTATTTCCTACTACAGTTCAAAGAAGGATAAGAAGAAATAAAATTGAAACATAGAGGTAAAATTAGACAAAGGAAACTCATTCGCAAATTTTTAAACACGCCATGAGCTTTTAGCCATGACAGTCCTACTCCTGTGAAAAGTGTGAAGGGAAAATTAGCGCAGAAAGGGTAAGCGGTGCAACTTACCCCTTGGTCCGAAGGGTTTAGTGGTACATCTCGCCCATTTAGGTATTGTCGGGGTGCAACTAACCGTCACCCAAAGATATTACTTCTCTCTCTGGTAATCTCCCCCATTTCCACTCTTACAATCGATTTCCGTCGAAGGTGGTTGCGCCACTGGTCCAGCATGCACTACGTGGAAGAGAGATTGAAAGTTGTTTTGACTGATTGCTTGAATTGTTTATTTTACTTAATTTTTGATAAGGATGCATGGTAATAAGGTGCAAATGATGAAGGGACAATCTCCAACGGATATGGACAGAACGCAACACAGGCCTCACGGAGGATTATACTGGTTGTGAGTACAGAAACCAGAGCCTCGGTAGCCTGCATAATATAGTACAGGGCCTGTAGACAGCCTACGTTACATCGGCTGCTGTAGCGTTGTCGTCTTGTAACCAAGGAGCCAAGGTTCGATCCCCGGTAGAGGCACATCGCACAATCGGATCCTACCTTAAAAACTGAAGGTTCTGATTAGCTCATCCGAGCACAAATGAGACTTTAATCAAACGATTGCTTTGCATGGACTATTATACCAAAATGGCAACCTCCCTTCCACGTAATACAACCTGGAATGCATTTTGCAGACTAGCGAGGCTCTGGTGCCTGGCCTCAAGGTCAGTCTAATCCTATGTGTTGCTCGGTAGACCTTGTGTGTTTTTGATTGTGCTTTAATACATTTCGTCTTATCACCATTCACCCTCACCTTCGCGATCAGCCTAAAGTGGTGGAAGGAGAAGGTAAAATCAATCAAATTAATCACTCCATTGTTGCACACGAATATTTCTACCAGCTGCCAAAGTCATAGGCTAATCGGAACTGGGCCTACATATTAAAGTGGGATCCGAACTGTCATGTGCCTAAACCGGGTATCGAACTCGAGATAACTTGAATACAAGTCGATGACGTTACCATTACGCTATCCTGGAGGCCCTCTCACCACCTCCATCTACTCTCGACCGTGAAACCGACAGTTGGGCATCTGGCCAAATATTGAAATTGAATTATGTTAACGGTCGACCCTGACTGTTGAAATTTGGGAAGCGAAATGACATGTGTGATGTTTGTGTAGATGGTTTACTTCATTAGCTGCACATCTAAGCTGCAACTTTGTCATCAGCAGTGCATTACCATTGTATATTGGTTTTTGTAAGTCAATATGTACATAGTACGCCCAAGTTCAGGGGCTACCATGTTGATGTTAGAAGACCCGCACCAACCAAAAATTACATACGTTACTGTGAGTAGGCTTCTAGGAATTTTTGCGGAAACAAATTAACTAACTCCATCCTCAAGTGGTCCCGCAACGTGGCCGTGCGGTCTATGCTTTGGGCTCCGGCTATTGAACGCACTCTGGTTCGGGTCTACTGGGGGAAGCGTAACAACTTTTCTCCTGAGATTTCGGCCTGTGTATGGGACCAGTGGCCACCCATCATTATTTGGATATTGGGATGCTGCAAATGAGTAGCGTAAGTCGATCGTGGAAACCTACAACAAGGATTGTGGGTTCGTCGTGTTGACCCTACGTCACCCCGTAACTCACTGGTTCTCAAACTGTGGTACACGTACCAGCAGGGTACATAAACTACTTGAGGGGGGTACGCAATCTGGTCGGAGAGTTGTTTTTTTATACATGGTGTACCTAAAACACAAGCACCGAAATAAAATAAATTTGGAGCCGAATCTCCGCTTGGAAGTTTCAAGAAACTATGTCAGGCTATGCTGGCACATCCTTCTCACTAGAAACTCTGAGGATTTACAATAAAAATTCCAAAATTGTGCAGGACAGATTGTTTACAATATTTCTTTACTATTTATTAATAACTCTGGAAAGAAACATGTGAATATTAGTTTTAATATACTTCTTAGCATACATGTGCTTCACTTTTTTTTATTTTTGTAACTAAACGACAGTGAAGGTTGTAAACTTGGGAAAATCCACTAAAATAGTAAACATAGGATTCTAATGTTTATTTGTTTACAATGTTTCTACATACAGCCCGAATTCCGTCTTGTTCTGTTGCAGATAAACGCCTACAACATATAAAAATCGCCCCACCAATCGAGCAGCAGAAAACATTTCCCAAAACTACTATTTGCAGGAAGCCTATGGTGGGGTCTCACAAGGCATTTAGTTACGACTAAAGCGAAAAAAGTTTGAGAAGCGCTGCCGTAACTGGTTGAATGAGACCCGTAGTGCATAGGTTGTTGCGCCACGGGTTCAAATCTACTTTATGCCCAGATAAAGCTAATCGGGAACATTTAAAATGGAATCCGAACCTCTGTGCAACATGCTTCCATCTGGGACCAAACCCAAGACACGTTTAGCTTTGCAAGGAGTCCAGATTTTTAAACCAGCAAAATGGAACATTTTTCATAATTTCTTGAAGGAAAAATGGGGCGGCAAAGTGTACACATTTTAATCAAATCTGTTTCGTCAGGAATAGTTATGTGTGGAAACTAATTAATTAAGTAAATAAATACTGATATGGTAATATGCGCTGCACTCCAACCTAGCAATCATTTAGAATTTGAAGTTATTGATTGATATTTTGCAGTTGAATGCATCTTCTTCAGTACATCCTTCTTTTAAAATAATATTTTGTAAATGTTTACACATGTGTGATTAAAGTTCGTCTCATTAATCAACATAGCTTTCAAAGACTGTACTGAAAGAGCATTCGTCACTTGTCTAAAACCATTCACGTACGAAAACACTCGATCAGTGAGGGCATTAGTTCCAGGTAAACAGAAAGGAAACTCCAGTATTTTAAGAAAATTAGAATATGGCTCATTCTTGAGATTGAAATGTGAAATAATCTCTAGGCAACAATGCAACAGTTATGTAGTAATAATAGAGAGAGTATATTGTTGCAATAATTCTATGACGATAAGTCATTGTCACAAGAAAGGGTCATGTTTGCGTTCCGTGTTACTTTAAAAAATTGAGACAAAGAATCGCAAAAACATTTTAGATAACGAAATGTGCCTTCCCTGTAGGTATTTGTGTCTGTATGTGTGTGTGCGTGTCCATATAGAAACTGCATTGCATTTATTTTTAATTTTACTTCAGTTATCTTTTTCGTTGTGTTAGTAAAAAATAATACACTGTAATTAATAGTTAATCCACTTTTTGACTTCTCGTATTACTTTTATTTTATTTTTATTTTACTTTTACTCCTTTTTTGCCGCGGTAGGGTGTCTGACTACCATGCGAGAGACCCGGGTTCGATACCCGGCGGGGAAGAACCGAGACTATTTCAACCTGTTGAAGCGGCTTCGGCATCCACCCAGTGGGTACCTGGAGGAAACTGGAGGGGTAAAGGCGGCCAGGGGTGTGGTGCTGATCAAGAAAGTGTGGGGCTATAACTCCACACCCCCTACACGCCTTTATGGCGTGGTGCAATGCACAGGGAAGCACTTCACCTTTTCTATCTTTCTTTTTTCTTACTATATTTTTCATTTATCTTTTTTATTTTTTTAATTCTATACAATTAATTGTAAAGAAAAACCATAGACCACTATAATTAATGGTTAAGTGGCTGAGAATGCATTAATGCCTTAACTTCGCCATGTAAACAAAGACGTAAATAAAAAATAAATAAAGGGACTGCCCCGGTGAATACAGAACGTCTGGTCACTTTATTCCCTCTTTCTCTCTCTAGAGCTATCTCTTTATTCAAGTCTCTCACTCCCCTCTTTCTCTTCTGTCAATATCTTTCTCTCTCTTGCGCTATAAAGGTACCAATTTATATCAAGTTGCGTAATTTTATTTGCAAATTCAACGTTTTGTCGTTTCTTTCGACTGAGTTTCTTTTCTCTGGTCCCAACTTTAATACCTGTACAGTGGTTCCCCCTGGTGTCATTTTTCCCCTTCCGCTCGTTTAATTCCCTCCTTGTCTCTCTCCGCATTTACTGCTCGGGAATGAATTCTTACATCCGACTTTTTCCTTCCCTTTTTTATCTCGATTCGAGGCAAAACAAAAATGAGGCGAAAGAAGAACCGAAATTAAGGCTATCCTGGTTTGGCAGAATTGGTTTACAGCGGTGAATTTATTTAAGCGGCGGATCACGAAACCAAAGCAGCAAATTGTGATCAACCTTCCTCACCTTTATCTCTTTTGCTGGTAAAAGTAGTGTTGCCAATTTAGCTCTTTTGCAGCCAACATGCTGGATCGGGGAAACGACCAATCCAGCGACTTAGTAACTCTCGGCGCCACCGCTGTTGTGTGGTTGCAATGCTGCGTATTCCCTGCTGCCTACTTCCCTTACCAGCATGTAGAGCGCCCGCCGTAAGAGTAAACAAGAGCTATAGTAATATGCAATGAAATTCCATTACATTGAAGCTCAGCAATGGACAAGCGTAAAGCGGCCGGGCAATTGTAATGCGAGTTTGTAGTGTTGTAACGAATTTCAAATTCTTGAAACCATTTCATTGGTGAGTCAGTCGACAAATTGCTTGTGCAGTCTTATCGAAATTTACACTTAACCCTTATCCGGGCAAACTACTTTTGTAACATGTCCGGACAAGCGGTGTCTGTCGGACACTACATTGTCTTAAATGGATCTTGCCCTTCTAATGCTAGATTTTTATGTTTCATCGTGTGGAAACAAGCGAGTAACATGATATTTAACCTGATCATCATTGTTATGTCCATAATTCTTGTATTCATAATCATCATCATCGTAATTGCATGTTGTTGTAATTTTTGCAGCATAGTATATGAAACATGTTAGGCCGGAAGGTAGTGTGAGGAAGTTGTTTTATTTGCTCACATATTTTTCATTATTTCTATTTTAGCGTTAATAATATTTTTTATGTGATGTCTTATTAAATATTTTATTTTTTATTAAACTTTTGTTAATACATATTCAAGTTGACTTCCTCACATACGAATTGTACACTGTGTCCGACAGACACTGCTTGCCCGTTTACGTAAGTGAAACGGAAAATATTTTTTTACGCCTGCCCTTCTTTATCAAACAAAGTTTTGTGAAATGAGAAAAAAGAGAGAAACAAAGAAAGTAAAAAAAATATCATGTTCGCAGGAAGTATCATTTGGAGTATGTGACAAAAAATATAAGCAACGGTGTCTGATAGACACTGGCTGCCCGGTTAAGGGTAATTTAATTGCATATAAGATGTAAGAAGCAATTAAAGCATTATAATTGAGGCTTGATATACCCCCTATTAAAGAAAGAAGCTGGTTTGAACGCTGACTTTAAAGTTAATAGAAATAGCAGCCCCCCCCCCTCCGCCCCTGATAAGTACAATTACCCTAGGAGCCAGTTTGTCGTGCCTTCGAAAATCTAGCTCCTTGAATGTCAACGTAACTTGGCTCATCTATCGGGATCGGGTTTTGCAACACTGATAAAAAGTGGAAGGGGTGTTTTTTCCCTGCTAACTGCGGCCTTGTTTGTTTAATAGATGTCTACGTTTACTTGCAAATGAAATATCGCAATTCAAACAGTCGTTTATTGGTTCGTGAATAACTGGTCCGTCAATTAACCTCGATAATCATGAAAGCGTTAAGCGAAACATACCTTGCCGTTTACCAGAGGCATACCTTGCATTTTTTCACACGACGCACAAATTATAATTTAGCCTAGCTATACATTTTTTTATTATTATTTTTATATTTTTTTTGTTCCTCGTGCATATTGCACCGTGCTATAAAGGTACACTTAGGAAATGTGGAGATGCAATACACATTCTCGATCTCGGAACAAGTGGAGAAAATCCCGGTTCTGCCCCGCCTGGATCGAAGAACCCGGGTCTCTCGTATGGTAGTCAGAAAACCTAAAGATTTTATATGTATTTATTTATTTATTTATTGAGAAAATTCCAGATAAAGCACAGGTGGTCATTTTACACTGAAAACGCAATAATAATAATAATAAGCAAAAAGCTATTAAACAATAATAATTAAAAGTAACATAATAACACAAAGAGAATAGCAAATTGACAAAAAAATAAGCAAAAGATGGCACTATTTGATATTATTTACAAACATTTCTTCTAATAGAAGACCGAAAGGCAAACTCGGAGGAAAATATATCGATTCTTGATGGGAGGTCATTGTATTGTGTGGAAAGTCTCTAAAAGAGGGATCTTTTTTTAATTTCTAGTCTAGGTTTCCTTGTATAAAATAATCTTGTGTTGCGAGTGAGCGCATAGGTACCCGAAAGTGGAATTCGTCAAGGAGTGTGTTGCAGCGGATTTTGCCATTCACAATTTTGTGTAAATAACTGAAATCATTCTGCAAACGTCGCTGATAAGCAGTTTGTAGGTTTAGAAAAGACAAGAGATGCGGGAAAAACTGCGTAATGAGGGGGACCCTGTATCGAACTGTAAGAAGTGAAAACTGAATCGATTCTAGAGAGCTGAGTGGGACACGCCATGGGCCAGACAGGGGAGCTGTATTCTATTATTGGGGAAATGAATGATTTGAAGTACAAGGTGAGGGCTGAGATGTCAGTAATTTCAGTGAAACGATGCAGTAAACCTAACAGACGCATGGCCGGTTTTGTTGTGCCTGTTATATACACTATCTGGCCATTCGTCACCGGACACCTGGAACGAGTACTTTAATCCGGTTTCAGGCGTCCGTCAGTATCGTGTGGGGCCACCTTTCGCAGCAAGTAAAGCCGCAACCCTCTGAGGAAGACTGTCCACCAAATTGCGATAGGTTTCGACGGGAATCCTGCTCCATTCCTCTTGCAAAGCGGCGAACAACTCTTTAGTGTTTTCAGGCGGTGTGGCCTGGCTCTGAACCGGCGCTCCAACTCGTCCCAAAGATGTTCAATAGGGTTGAGATCAGGACTTTGGGCGGGCCAATCAAGTTTTTGCACACCCATATCCTCGAACCACGTGTTGATCACACCTGCCGTATGACATGGGGCATTGTCGTGCTTAAACAGATAAGGACCACTACCGAATTGTGCCCACAATGTCGGTAGCGCAGAATTGTCCAGGATCGTTTGGTATGCATCTGCATTCATGTTTCCACGCACTAACACAAGAGGACCAATACCATACCAGGAGAAGCACGACCACACCATGATGCCACCTGATGGGGTGTCCGGTGACGAATGGCCAGATAGTGTATTCTTCAAATATGAGTTTTTGGTCGAAAAGAATGCCTAGGTCTATGTGAGAGGATACTGCTTGGATGTTATTGCCAGACACGGAATAAGATGACTTTAACAGGTTCTTCTTGAGAGAGATGGTGAGAGTAGTACACTTTTCAGGATATGTATAGCGTGTAACAAAAGTCCGGGAACACTTTAAAAAATATATTGTAGCCAAACGAGTAGCATTACAAAGTGACAAAGTACATCATTTCAAAGAGTAAAGTTGTAAGTTTTTTCTCATTGCAGGTGTTACGTGTAGTTCCATATATCGTCGCTAGGTGGTATCATAATCAATATGGCGCTTTCTGGAGCTGAGAAGGCTTTCTGCGTGCTAGAATTTGACAAAACAAAGAGTGCAACGGATGTCCAAAGAAAATTTAGAATGAAGTACGGGAAAGCAGCACCAACCAGGAAGGCAATGTACAATTTTGCCTGTTCGAAAGAATTATCAAATTCACAAAAACATCATCTTTGACCTCCAATGCACAGCAAAACTGGAATCGCTGGCCTTTGTCTTTAGGATATAACTTTTGCACTAACTGTAGTCTGTACGGTTTCATGTTTTATTTTTTTACGCAAAACCCGTCACACAGTCAATGTTGACATTTCCAACTCACGTGAAGCTCTGCGGATAGATTTTCTCGGACTACTTGTAAAAGCTTCTCTCACTCCCTGTGTCATTTTCATTCACACCCAGTTTCAACAAACTTTACATGCCAATTGTAGATTGCCTTCCTGGTTGGTGCTCCTTTCACGTACTTCATTCTAAATTTTCTTTGGACATCCGTTGCACTCTTTGTTTTGTCAAATTCTAGCACGCAGAAAGCCTTCTCAGCTCCAGAAAGCGCCATATTGATTATGACACCACCTAGCGACGATATATGAAACTACACGTAACACCTGCAATGAGAAAAAAACTTACAACTTTACTCTTTGACATGATTACTTTTGTCAGTTTGTAATGCTACTCGCTTGGCTACAATATTTTTTTAAAGTGTTCGCGGACTTTTGTTACACGCTGTATATACAAGGAAGACCCGTACGCGGCAGCCATTCCCACACATCAAAATTCATACATTTCAATCCATCCATGACCGAGCCGGGATTCGAACGAACCCGGGATCCCTGGCATCGTAGCGCGCTTCGCTAACCACTCCGCCATTAAGGTCGACAATGACTGAGCTACCGCGGCTCTCTAAAGAAAATCAGAAATTTTGACAAATAGCAATGGACCAAAACGAAAACACTCTATGCATCACAATAGTGATCCGCGCGAACACTGCTGTGCCAATACAGGAGAACTGGCCTCCTAGTTCTAGAGTGACAGCCAAATCGTAACACAGTGTGTTTCAAGGACTATATGGTTGAACTGATTCCTTCGTGAAGTGGTTCAATTTGAAATTCGATCCCCGCTCGCCTTTTCTGGGTCAGAACCTTAAACGAACGTCGAGAAATCGCTTGACCGCGGTCGTTCCGGTAAAGGCGACTGATACAATACGCTGCGCATCAACACCGGGCAGGGAGCGAGTCTGGACGCGCCAGCAATATCCTCCGGCCCTCCAATGACGTCACAGGCTCCGGCCCGGAACCCATCAGTGTTGTTCCCAGGCGCGAATTTTCCCAGGAACGGGATATTTTGGAGCCGAAAATTCAGGAACGGGGAAAATAGGGCGAAACATCCTTAAAAATGTGCAGGAAACAGGGATATTAGACGTCATGCGTTATTGCTAATTCGTGACTCATATTTGGAACTGTTTTCCGTATGGAGTATGTTAGGGGGGGGGTAGGGACGGCTCACAGGCCATACTTATTTTTGTTTATATAAAGTCCATTTTATGCACAGAAAGACTAATCGGGACTGGAACTACAGTTTAAAGTGGGATCCGAACCACTGTGCCACGGGGCATCGAACCCGAGAACTCTTAACAAGACGACGACGTTACCACTACGCCATCGGGGAGACCCTCACATTTTTTTATCACAAAAATTCAAGAAATCATTTATTAAAGGAATGCTTTCTTTGAATAACAATAATTATAAATATTACCATCATTAATAAAAAATAACAACCAATTAATGCACGAGTGACACATATTTTATCGTTCACTAAATCTGGAAAAAATACATTAATGTCGAATCAATGATATTTTTTCTTTATATACGTTAAATTATGTAGTAATTGTAATAATTACCTCAATAATGACGTCATTTCCAATCAATTGTACACTATTTCAGACACGAGTGGCATGTCGGAACACACATTCCGGGGGGATGAGGGCTGATTCACCCACCACGTGAATTTTGAACCTATTTGCGTTATGTTTACGATGTTCTTAACTAAAGTAACAAAAAAATATTGGGAACGCCGAAGGGAACATTGCAATATATTTTCAATTTTTTTAAAAAAATATTAAAATTTGAAAAGTCGAAAAGAAGAGGTGGTGGGCCTGACAGCCTTAATCGGGTAAGCTAGGATTAATTGTAATGAAAAGTATAGGAATGTTCAAGTTACAGTTCCATTAATAGTGAACACTCAAGGCAAAGCAAATTTTGTAATTTAATGTCTATTAAATTGAATTCAGTACATAGTAAAAGATTTATCCCCCACAATGAACATACCAGTAATTATTTTTCTTTACATACACCAATAAAATATTCAGAAAGGTCTAATTTGCCGACCTCTTTGGCGGAGTGGTTAGCATTACGATGCCAGGGGTTCCGGGTTCGAATCCTGGTCTGGGCATTGGTGTTCTTTGTGAGTGTCCCTTCCTCAATTTCATCATATCATCGCTCACCCTTGTCTTCGCGATTAGCCAAAAGGGGCAGAAAAGTGAAGTAAAATAAACCAAATCAATCATTCAATCAACAAACGCCTAATTGGAAGCTAAATACAGGGTGTACAACAATTCACACATATATTTTAGCATCTGTAAAGTTTATTTACTTCCTTGTCCTGTTTTGTATAAAGTAACTCAGGAAGTTTTTATGTACGCTGGAGCACCATTTGTAGCTCGACAGATATCCAAACGATACTCGGTTTCGTGCCAAGTGTTGACCGTTATTATCGCAACGATACGATGTCTCAAATCGTGAACTGTCCTCCTGCACACAACACTTTCAATGACGCCCGATGCATAAAAGTCTAATGGTTTCAAATCTGGGGATCTCGGACGCCAGGCAGTTTCTGCGCATACGTGACTCAACAGCACGATTAATGGTATAAGTAGGCTACTGATATTTGTCCATATCATGATATCAGCGATATATCGTCTCAACTATATATATCGCCAAATATCGTGACGATATATCGCCAAATGTCGTGACGATTAATCGCCGACACGATATACTACTACGTAAAAAACGTACCCGGAATTTGGCTGGTAAAAGTACCACATTGGAGGTATGGAGAATTAATTTTGTCCGTTGATGGCAGCACTGTTTTGAATGACCACGCAGAGGGGTAGAGTAATATATCCATCAGTTTGTACACAATAGCTGTTTACGTTAGTTGTGTTGACGAGTGTCCTGCGATTTGCAGAATGGAGACAAATATCGAGCAAAGAATTTGTTTGAAATTTTGTGTTGCCAACGGACTGTCGTGTGCTGAATCGTTGAGAATGCTACAAAAGGCCTTTGGTGATTCGTGTCTGTCGAAAACACAACCGTATGCATGGTACTGTACAAGGCTTTCAAAGAAGGCAGAGAAGTTGCTGATTTGCCCCGTTCTGGTCGACCTTCCACGTCGACGACTGACAAAAAAGTAAAAAAAAATCAGTACAATGATGCTTGAAAACCGGCGAGTGAGTGTGAGAGAGGTGGCTCGTGAGCTTGGCATATTCATGTCCGTTCACACCATTTTGACTGATGTGTTAGGCACGAAACGCGTTGCGGCACGACTTGTTCCGAAGGAGCTGAATTTCCTGCAAAAAGCACATCGTACGGATGATACTGAAGATATGATTTCGCGAGCCTCTAGTGACTCAACCTCTATGAAACGCATCATAACTGGTGATGAGACAGGGGTGTATGAGTATGACATGCAAAAAGGTCAACAATCTTCGGAATGGTGCTTCGAAAATAAACCAAAACCCAAAAATCCACGCCAAAGTCGCTCATTGTTTTCTTTGATTATCGTGGTGGTGTACACTCAGAATTACTTCCAGCGGAGCAAACACTGTGAATAAAGAGTTTTATGTGACCGTTGTGAGGTGTCTCTGCGTGAGAATGTTAACCGGAAAAGACCAGAGTTACGGAAAAACAATTCTTGGATTTTGCACCACGATAATGCGTCGTCGCACACGTCGACTCTTGTTCGCGAGTTTTGGGCCAAAAACTCAACACATGTCCTTGCCCAAACCCCATATTCTCCAGATATGGATCCGTGTGATTTTTTTCTCTTTCCGCGACTCAAGTTACCACTTCGGGGGAAGGCGTTTTGAATCAATTGAATCCATTAAAGGAAATTCGCAGAAGGAACTCAGGGAGATACCGTCTTCTGCGTTTGAAAAATGTTTTGAAGACTGGGTTAAGCGTTGTCATATGTGTGTGGCATCTGATGAAGCCTATTTTGAAGGCAACAAAATAAAAGTTGATTAACCACGTATTTTGTACTTTATTCAACAATTCCGGGTACTTTTTGTACGTAGTAGTATACCTATCGCCAAATATCGCGACGATATTTCGCCAGATATCGTGACGGTATATCGCCAATACGATATATATTACCTAATATAATGACAATATATCGCTGACATGACATATATCGCCAAAATATCTTGACGATATATCGTCTACTTGATATCGCGTGGACGATATTTTTTCAATATCAGATATATCGTCTGGACTAACACTAACTTTGACCCAACACCTTCTAAAATCGTCACCCTTATAGATCGAAATCTATGGATAAACCCTCAATAAGTGTTTTCTTTATATTTGTGTGTGAAAAAGGGAATTTTAAGGTGGAAAAGGGATTTTTTGTATACGAGAGGGAAATTTCCCTCTGTACCAGCAACATAACTGGAAACACTTCCTTGCACGGGTCTCTTTATACACTCGGAGCTACGTTTTCGAAATAGCGATTTGTTTAGTAGCTCTCTCAAAGGAATGAGAAAGCGCTATCGATCTGTAAAACTGGCAACGCAGCACTCGTAACGCCCGACCGTTATGTTCTTATTCCCTTCTCTTCTCCTATTCCTACTCTGTGCCTTCTCTTTACTCCCTGTAGCAAAATCAAATGCGAAAATTACACAAGATTCCGCTGCGAAGCACAAGGGGACAAAGACTTGAGACGTGGAACTCACAAATAAGTCTGCAACTTCTGTCCCGAACCTCTTTGAAAATCCCCAGCAACTCGCGTGTCATTTTATTCGAGGGAGCATATTTCTGTGTTTCGTAATAGCCTGTGCTGAAATGGGTTTCATTAGTCCGCTTGAAACTCTAGAACGTCTCGATCTTTACATACATAGGCGGGAGGCACGTATATAGAAATATATTTTTGGGGGGGGGGTCCGAATAAAGTGTCCCAGAAACAATAATAATAATAATAATAATAATAATAATGTTTAAATGAAAACAATTAATTATATATTAACTAAAATATGTACATTATTAATATTGCATTTTTATTAGCCCTACTACATGAATGCTTAAAAAGATGGCATAAGAATATAAATAAAACAGTATATATGAGGATATGAATGGCGAACTCAACAAAAGTACATTTAGAGGAAAATGTGTTTCAAGTTGCGAAGCATGGGGCAAACTCAACAAAAAACTTTGGAAATCACGCAGGAAACTTTCCAGTCACGTTTTTTTGGAGTTGGCACTGGGCCTGACAACTTGAAATGCATTTCCCTCACAATGTACGTTTGTTGAGTTCGCCCTTCGTATCCGCAACGCCTCATATTTATTTTCTAGTTGGCCTGTAAGTAGTGTATATTGATTGTTTCAAAGTAGTACTTGGTACGAGCCCTTCTTTTTTATGGATTTAACCTCAGTGGTAGCATATTTTGACGATTTTTTTGTTGATTTTATAGCGTTTTACGACTTTTCAGTGCAATTTTCATCGCATCTCATTTTTTTTCCCACTCGTACTTGGTACGAATGCCACGATCTTACGTGATATAACTTAACCTATCCTTTTTTTTTTCTTACAATTTTTTTTAGATCTTCAGTGATATAACTTAACCTATCTTTTTTTTCTTACAATTTTTTTTTACGATCTTCAGTGATATAACTTAACCTATCCTTTTTTTTTCTTACTGTTTCAAAGTAGTACTTGGTACGAGCCCTTTTTTTTTTATGGATTTAACCTCAGTGGTAGCATATTTTGACGATTTTTTTGTTGATTTTATAGCGTTTTACGACTTTTCAGTGCAATTTTCACCGCATCTCATTTTTTTCCCACTCGTACTTGGTACGAATGCCACGATCTTACGTGATATAACTTAACCTATCCTTTTTTTTTCTTACAATTTTTTTTTACGATCTTCAGTGATATAACTTAACCTATCTTTTTTTTTCTTACAATTTTTTTTTACGATCTTCAGTGATATAACTTAACCTATCCTTTTTTTTCTTACTGTTTCAAAGTAGTACTTGGTACGAGCCCTTTTTTTTTATGGATTTAACCTCAGTGGTAGCATATTTTGACGATTTTTTTTGTTGATTTTATAGCGTTTGACGACTTTTCAGTGCAATTTTCACCGCATCTAATTTTTTTCCCACTCGTACTTGGTACGAATGCCACGATCTTACGTGATATAACTTAACCTATCCTTTTTTTTCTTACAATTTTTTTTTTTACGATCTTCAGTGATATAACTTAACCTATCATTTTTTTTATTTACGCACCGAATTAACTTACATTGGACTCCGTTTGTTTTAATATTTCAGTATCTTAAAGTTTTTTCACATATTTTATATAACCTAAAAAAAATGTGTTGATTTTTTTTTTTTTAGTATGTGGCAATTATAATTTTTTTACGAATTATTTTTTAAAACTGCTCCGTCACTCTCTCGTTCTTCACGTCGTACGCGAAAGACTTCTCTGCAATCAGGATGACGCTGCATAGAGTATCGGCAGGCAGCGCGTCGTGGAACTCGCAGACGACCTTGATGTTGGTTCGATCGTTGACCATCACCTGCTTCCTTTTCGTGGTGTTGATGACGAACATCGGCCTGCGGATTTTGAATTCGCTGGGAGTGTAGTACATGTCCACGCTTCCCTCGGTCACGCGCTTGTAAGCCGTGTAAGCTTCGTAAAGTTTGAGGTAATCGTCTTTGGTCATGTCGAGGTTGTAATTTTCGCGCGGGAATACTTCCTTCCTCCCATTCTTGAGATAAACGTTCTTGATCTTGCAGTCGTCGAACTTGCTGGAATCTTTTTCCTGGTTGTTATCGCGCCCGGTTTGAAAGAACACTACGACGAAATCTGGCATGTCGAACTGTATGTTGTTGAACTGAGTTGTCACGTCGAATTCCATGTGACTTCCCGATGCCATCTTCTGCACGCACTGGTAACCGTGAAAGTGAATCGGCACCTGCGGACTCTTCAAGATCTCCGCTTTGTACTTGAGGGCGTAGTTCGTTTCGTATTCCACGATCGGCATTCTCAACTCCATGCTCCGGATGACGCATTTCGCCGCTTCGGGTAATGTGTTGGCTATCGGCGTGCCGTCAGCGTTCAAGTTGGTGTATCGCATCAGTGCGTCGTTGTCGTTGGCCGCTCTTCGAAACGTGACGCGCAATCCCCCCTTCCACATGATCTCTTTGTAGTCCGAGAAGAATCCCGGCAGCAGACGCATGGGAAAGAGCACCGTGTGACTTCTAGTCGATATTTTGGTCCCCGCTTCGAATCCTCCCGCCTGGTAGTATGCTGCGTCTGTTTTGGATAATTTCAATGTTCCCACTGCCGTCGACGTGATGCCTGGATAATCTATTCTGTCTATGACGGTGTTGTGTTTCCTCACCTCCACCTGTGAGAACAGGTGAGGCACGAAGTTGTCCACGAGTATCAAATTTGCATTGGGTGGAAATGCATCTCCGCTTTCCTTCTTCACCACGTCGAATTGAAGATAGAGGTCTGCTCTGTGAGGATGAACGAACCCATCCCCTACGTCCACGTCGTATTCGATCTCCCTGTTTGCTTCGTTGAGATTGGCGAACGTGCGACGGTTGGGAGGGAAAGATTGCAATTCGTAACTTTCGATTTGCTCCATTTTCACTATGCGTGTTATTTATTATACGTTGATCTCCACGATGGCAGTGGTCGTTGCACCTGCGAAATCCACCACGTCTCCTTTCTCGTTTGTCACCACCAACTCTATGTCGTCTATGCGGTTGCGGCATACTGGAAAATAGATCGGCGAAGAGGGTGTGTAGATGATCGGTTCCATGAATTCGGAACTGGGTTTGAATGTGGCTATGATTCCTGTCTGCTTGTGACTTCCTAACAATCCGTCCGAGGATTTCGTGATCATGCCTTCCGCCACGTTGCAGTGAACGTTTAGAGTTTCTATGGCTAGAAATTTAGGAATGTTGGTTGCCGTATGTTTGATGCCAGCTTCGAGTTTGGTGTCGTTCTCGAAACCTAAAAGTTCTCCCATGGTGCCCAGGTTTATGGTCTCCGTTGCCGACACAATTTCCACTCTGTGCGTGACCGAATTTTGAGAAAAGTACGTGCCTTTGGGTAACTGAGCTTGCAAAGTGGAAAGATTGTATTGGCCTGGCGTGACGACGATGTGTTCGTTTCCGACACTAATTTTATTATTGTGCTGCGTGACGTTAGGTATGAGGTACATGCTGTAGAATGCACGCAGAGCTACGGATTTAGGATAGACGATGTCGTCGTGCAGCATGAGTTTCAGGATCGAAGATTCGCTCGTGAGATGGAACACGCCCATCGTGTTTCAGGTTCCACAATGCTTTCTGAAAATGTTCCACCGACGGGTTATTTATTTTAGACATGTATGCGAGAACAGAAAGACATAGGTGGCCGCAGTTAACATCGGTGAAACCCTGGATGCGTTTGTCATTGTAGTAGAGGTTGGCAACACTGAGATACTTCACCAACCTGGCAGGCGGTGTGCCACCGAACGAATCGAAAACAAATGCATTGTTATCGTCAATTTTGAGGTAGCATATCCAATGTGTACCAGGATTTTTGTAACTGTCCAGGTTGACCACGCCATACTCTTTTTTCTTCACAGCAGAGGGTAGAGAATCGGACATGAAAACACCCCTGAAGTTTTTTATTCCCAACAGTTCGATTAGAGATTCAATATCGAAGTTGGACAGGGCTTCTTCTTTTTTTTATATTTCTTTAAAGCATCGAGGTTGCTTTTTTGTTTTTTGGTTATACCTTTCCCTTTCTTCTCCATGGCCAGGTTGTGACGTTTCTGTTCTTCCAACTCGGCTTTGTTCTTTTTTGAGTCGATGACGGTTTTCGCGATGGCGGCACTTCCGCCGGCCAAACTTCCAACAGCCCCCAATGCTGCCAGGATGGCTGGGATGCTGAATATGAAACCTCCGATTTTTTGCTGTTTCCGCGAACGCTGCAAGCGTCTCAATTGAGGTGTGCTGAGAAGTAATTTCATTCCGTGTCCTTTCATCAAGCAAGAACGTTTCTTCTCGCGTTGTTTTTTGGTGAGTAAACCATCGAGGGTACCTAGATTTTTCAGATTGGAGTAAGGTATCTGGTACACGACACCTTTGGGCTTCATGTTGATGCTCTATATGTTATCTTCACGGTATGTTATTTATATATATGTTTTGAGATTTTTTTTGTTTTGTGTAATTTTTTTCGGTATGTTATTTATATATAAATGTTCTGAGATTTTTTTTTTGTTCCGTGTAATTTTTTTTTCAAGGATATACTCCGCGCAGAGCCGTTACACAAATTCTATTACGTGCTTTGTTTTCTTACCAAGAAGTTCCTTTGTACCCTTGTACACGATTTGAGTTTTGTTCTCGATTAAAATAGCTAGCTTCTCGTCGGATAACATGTTAGCGTATCGATCTGGTAAAAATAGACTGTATTGTGCGTTGAGCAACAAACGCGCCTTGGGACCATACTGGGTAGAAACAATTGAACCGGAAGTTATCGTGTAAGGTTTGTCCACTTCTAATTCCTGAATTTTTACATACTCTACTGACAAATTTAGCATTTGTTTTAATGCTTGAAAGTCACTCATTTTTTCAGTCGTCATATTGAAGAGAAATTTTCAGTGTGTGTGTTAGAGAAATTTAATTTTTTTCACAATGTGTGTTATTTATATACACTGAAGATTATTTTTTTTTTCACGATGTGTGTTATTTTATATATATTTTTTTCACGAGATTTTTGTATCGAAGATTTTTTTTGTCTGTGTTAGAGGAAGAAAGTTTGTGCTTCGGAAAATGCGATAATGTGCGTGATGATATCTTCCGTCTCTTGTTTCGACTTATGCCAATCATCTGTGAATCGTCTTCTCCCCAGCCTCGCCTCGTGCAGTTCATCTAACCTATTGTTTAATTTTTCCCCTGCGACCGAAAAAAGAGTGTCGAGATCGCCGCACCTCATGCCGCTAATTTCCCGAAGATAATCCTTAACAGCCATTTCACAAGGGATGCGAAATTCCGGCGTTGATCTCGCTATGATCAAAAATTTTCTTATATCCTCACAATCTCCATTTACTGCATGTTTGAATATTTTACACAGCAGTTCGTGTGGCAAGACGGTTATACCAGACATGATGTGTTTTTTTTTTTTTTTTTTACTGTATGTTATTTATATACCCCACCCAAGTTTTTGTTTTGTGTTCATGGCGATGGTGGTGCCCAGTGCTGCAACTCTTTCTCCCAGCGAAGCGTCTCTACTAACGAATCTTTCGAAAGCTGCGTGCTCTAACTTTCTGTCTGCTTCGTGACGTGCATCCAGATCGGTGCGAGTGGTGTTGTAGGCGATGTCGTGATCTTTGCATGCAGCGTCCAACGGATTCACACCCTTGTCTCCTCTCTTCAATCTTTTCTCGAGTTTGGTACCCGGTCCGCAGTACTGGTAGCCGGGTAAATGCATCTCGAAAGGTAACTTGTTGATGATGTCGTTCACGAGTCCCTTTCCTTCGGCCACGTTCCAGAATCTTGGAGGCAGCGTGTTGATGATTTTGATGAGGTAACCTATACCCTTGTCGTCGTTCACGATGAAGTTGGAAAGTTTTGTGCTGATCATGTCCATAATTCCTATCTTCTCGTTGTAGAAATTACGATTGCCTGCATTCTCCTCTCCTGCAATAACCAACAACCTGTCTATGAGCTTGCGCACGTCGTCCACCCACACAAACTCTTTGGGCAGGGTGTTGTAGAGTTTGATGCCGCTGCCTGTTTTCACCTGGTTCCATATCGGCTTGATGAGATTTCTGTACTTCTCGCCGCTGCTCGATTTCACCCTATTCTGCGAGGCGTCGTTGTTCTGGTACAAGGCATCCGTCATGATCAAAATTTCCTTGTAACTCTGGTAATCTTCGTCGGTGTAATCTTTCGGCTGCTTTTTGGCAACGAGTTCCCACAGTCCCACCGTACCCGGATACCTGTTCCAACTATCCTTCTCGCCTAAATTAACTTTAATGTCGTTGCCTTCGAAGGTTACCTTCGATTTTTCAATCTTCCAAACCACACCGCCGCCTTCGTTGCTCTCCATGCTCGGATACAATCCGAACACTTCATCCTTGTCGAATTTCCCCGTGCTCAGGTAGTCTCGTGCCAAAGGCCCCAACTCGATCTTATCCGAAGACGTGCTACCTATGGCTCGACGTCGTGCGGGTACGTCTCTTAGTTCGAACGGCGTCGAAGGAATGCTCGAAATGGGCGTGGGTACGGTGTAACTTTTAGCTGCAAGTGGTACGAGTTCGTTGATCAAATTTTTATTTTGTTCCGTGACGCCTTTAATTTCTTTACCTAGATCGCTGATGGCGTCGATCACAGGTTGATCTTGACGTTTCTTCTCTTCGTAGAATCCGCGATTCTCGGATTTCCAACCTTTGAAGCGTTTCGCGAGGTAATCGCGAAGCTTGAGATTTTCGTCTTCGATTTTTCGTTTCGTCATAACGTTATTTATACACGTCGTTTCTCACAACGTTGCAACGTTTAGAAAATCGTTGATTTTGTTTCTGTATTTTCCGTCGTTGGGTTTTCTCGTCATGTCGATCGTCGCGAATCCGAAATCGTCACTGTTCCAACAGTGGGAGCAGCAGCGTTCCGAAAATTGATTGTAGTTCATGTCTCCGCCTACGTAGTCATCGTATGCGTGCTTGAGGTTGGTGTGATCTTGACGAAATAAACATATGAAATTAGCGTTGTCGCGTACTAACTGTTTTGGAATTTTGGAAAACGTTTGAGCTAGGAAGAAGCAATCTATTCCTTTGTGACGACCTTGCGTGAAAAAATTGCGAATTTCATTTTGATTTTCCAGGATGACATCGTCGAACACAACGACTGAATTTTCACGGCAATCGTCGAGTGGCTTTATTTCCGAAGCGAACGTTGCAATGTCCAGACCATCGTACAGTTTCATCAGTTGCTTGTATTTCGCTTGTTCGAGACTTTTCGAAAATACGTAGAGGTGCCTGTTCTTCCAATCTAGCCAATTCGGTGCGAGGAGAAAATTGTCCACGAGCAGTGTTGTTTTCCCACACCCCGAAGGACCTACGATCAGACAGCGGATGCTGTCGGGAAGCAACTCGCCGTTCTTTTTTCTCGTTTGACTTTCCGAATCCGGTAGACGTTTCACCACGTTCCATGTACTTACAAGATCACTTCGTTCGCGTTGATCCAACTTTTTTCTGGAAGTCCCAGCCATTTGACAAACAGTTTGTTGCCTTTTCTACGCAATACTTTCTCGATGAGGTATGTGTCGGGATGTTTTGTTTTAGAGAGTTCCTCTTCGTAAAATCTTCCTTTCAAAATCTCATCGCTACTATCTTTTATTATATACGTGTGTCGGTTTCCGGGTAAAACTCGAACCACCGTAAAAAGTTCCGTGCTCCAATTTTTTGTGAACCCCTTCTCGAAGGTGCGTTTGAATTTGCTGATCCTCACCTGGTCTCCAATTTTGAATTTTGATTTCTTGCTAGTCGTGGGAGTGTACTTTGGACAGTAAACTGTAGAAATTAAACGCTGCTCGTCAGATTTCGTAACGTTAGCTGGCTTCATGCCAATCGTTCTGTGTACTGTATTATTATAGGTGTCGACGAGTTCCGGCAGTACGTCGACCCATTTGTAATTTCCTCGAAGCGTGAATCGTTTCCACATGTGTGTTTTCAAGGTTCGATTAAATCTTTCCACGATGCTGGCTTTGATGTGACTGAAGGTTGAATAATGTCGAATGTCGTGTTTCCGAATAAACTTTTGGAATACGGCATTGTAAAATTCCTTCCCGTTGTCTGTTTGCAAAAAACCGAGGTCGTCTGTCGCTTTCGCGAAAAATTGTCTTGAATGCTTCCGTGACGCACGTTCCTGTTTTGGCTTTCAAAGGTAGAGCCCATGCGAATTTCGAAAACGTGTCTATGACGGTGAGGAGGTACTTGTTGCCCTTGTTCAATTTATGCACATTTTTTAGATTGCCGCTACTCATCTCCACGAGGTCACTTTGCCAGAGGTCATCGATTCCCTTGGTTACCACAGCTAAACGTTTGTAGTTGCGGCGTGCAGGTTTATGCAATTCTTCGACGATGGCTTGCCTAGACATTTTTTTTTTAGAGATTACGTTTGAAGAGAAGTACCAGCGTGATGGGATTCAAAGAGGGTGGCACTTCGCTCGTGTTTTGAATGATCAGCTTATCGCCGGCACTCACGTCGAAAACGGTGAGATCTTCGTCTTCGTGTATTTCATATATGTTGCGCGTTTCGTTCCAACGTGCCAGAGGAATGTTTCCTGCTTTCTGAACACCACGATTCGATATCAAGGTCATGGTGGGAACGCTAGCTTTTCTGCCGTGAGACCAGTACGAAAATTCGTTTATCTGAATTGTACCATCGAGGAGAAACTTGTAGTACGGATGATAAGGATGCAACATGTACAGTTTGTTACCTTCGACGAACGTGGAGATTCTCTGCTGATTGGGTACGCTGTTAATTTCGATGGCTTGCAGAGAATGCAGTTTAGCGAATTTAGTATCGACGCTAACGAGGTTGCTGTGAAGCTGTCCCAGTGTATTTTGTATGGGCAACAAATATTCGACTATGGTATCCGTTACTGTAGAAAATGACGGTTTGATTTTCACTTCCACGTTCAACTGCTTGTAGCTTTCGTTGAGTTCTTGCAACTTGGCACCGAAAGAGGCCAGCGTCGATTCCTGCGTGGATTCCAGCACTCCAACTTGATCTCTGATGTTGACGACGATGTTCTGAAGGTTCTCGACTTGATTCAATTTCGAGCTCTTCTCGGTAAGATCGTTCACGATGCTTTGCATTTCGGTAAACTGCGTGTGAAGGTCGGCGACGCTCTGCGAAGTGGGCAGCGTCGACACCAGCGAAGCAAGTTCGTCTCGAATCTGTTCTACGTTCGCCGTTTCCGTTTCCAGTCGTTTCAGCATACGTGATATGCTTCTTTTCAAAGTGTGCAATTCTTTGGAGGTGGGGAGATTGGCAACCCTACTCTCGAGATCGCTCAACGAACTTTTGATGTCGCTCGAATCGGATAGTGCCGTCACCGCCGTTTTCAATTTTTCCAAATCTTCGCTCGAAGGTACGCTCGTCCGTAACGATTCCAAGTTACCCTGTATGTTGTCCAGTACGTGATGAAAATAAGCAAGGTTCGATTCGACGTTTAAATTTTCTAAATATTCGATCTTCTGCTGAACCGTGCTCAACGTGTCTTGTATGCTCGTTAACGCGTTCGCTTCAGCGTGAATATTTTTAATTTCTTCGTTGATCAACTCCAGAGACGCCTGAAGCGTAGCGATGGTGGTTTGAATGTGTTTCGAAATCTTGATAAGCCTCCAATTGAATTTTTATGTTCGCGACGCTTTTGCCGATGACCTGCAGTTCGTCTGACGATGGTAGGTTCGTCATGGTATCTTCCAAAGTCTGTAACTTGGATTTAATTTCTTCCAACGTGTTGGCGAATTCTTCTTGTAATTTGGAAACAACAATATGCAAGCGTTCTACATCAATATCCTTCACGACGGTTTGAAGTTCAGAGAAATTTTTTTCGATTGCGGAAGTTCGTTCTTCGATTTCGAGTTTCAATTTTTCCAAATCTTCATTTTTCGATTGAAATTGTTGTAATTTGGCCAAATCATTTTGAAGCTTATCCACGCTCAACTGTATATTTTGAACGTTGTCGTAAGAAGGTACGTCGACATAATTTTTTATGAGCGTTTTCAGTTCGGAATCGATTTTCAGAATGGGGTCCAGACATTGCGTTTGGAGCGTAGCAATCTCCGACTCTAAACTTTTGTTTAAGGTCTCCTGCAAAGCGATCAAATCGCTCCTCAACTTTTTAATTCTGACGTCCAACATGAGAATCTCTTCTGCGTGGTCTACACGTTTGGTGTGGCCGAAAATATCGTTAGGCATTTTGGTTAACGGTTATTTATAATAGGATAGACGATTCGTAATTCTACGAAGAGAGGAATAAGTTTGTCGTAATCTCCTAGGAGTTCAACGTATAAACAATCTCCTGCAGAAACATCGTACGTAATGTTAGAAAGCATCTTGTCGTGCTTGATTCGAAAAATGTTCTTGCCGGTAGATATTTTGATTTCGCCTACGTTTTTCCGGATTCACGGTGATTTGAAGTTTTCCATCGATTGGAATTTTGTAAAAATGTAAATTGTTGTTGAAGACGTAAAACATCTTGCCCACATCGTCATCCAATTTCGTCCAAATGCTGTTAAGGTGAACAATCAGTAGACCGTTGAGTTTAGTTAACACAGAAGGTAGAAATTCATGATCTGTCGTCGTGCGGTGTACAGTCTCCATTGTTTGCTTTCGGAAACCAAAGAGATTCATTGTCCTTGCTATTTATTTATTGTGTATGTGAGACAGTTAAAGTTTTTTTTATTTTTATTTTAGTTATAGTTATTTAAGTTGTTGTTTTTTTTTCATTTGCATTGCCTGCAATTTTTACTGATTTCTAAACGATAGTGCCCCCAAGGCAACGTGTGGATTCCACAAGACAGAATACATCTTTTATCGTCATGCGGATCTAATGCTACTTTTCTAACTTTGTTTGTGGTAAGCACGTGGTCTACGCTTTGTATCCTTGTCTCCAAATGTAGAATCCTCGACTGTGAATAGAGGCAATTGATGTAATCCTCGAACACAAGCTTGTTTTTCACGGTATTTTTACCAACACCTTTGGCTTTTTTGGTGATGCTGGTTTCTGTTTTCACCACATACATTTTGGAACGTAAACCGGCGAACTCCAGAATGATTTCTCCGTTGCATTCATCCTTCATTTTACCAAGCACTTTTTTATTGCGAGAAGGGAGATCAAATCTGTTTGGTTGAGGGAAGGAAGATGTGTCGAAATGATCAATCATTTTCGGTTGTTTCAAATTGTTGTAGAGGTCAGATGTCTGTACGGAATAAATAAAACTGTCCGTGTCCGTGTACAAAAGTGTTATATTTTCATTATAGAAGGGTTTCATGACATTATAATGAAATTCAAACATATGCAGTTTAGATAAATCCAAAACCGTCGCCCCCACGTAGATTGGTTTGTTGAACTTGATTATTTTTTTATCCATCACAAACAGGGCCAGGTTTTCATCATATATATTTCGTGATTTGAATGTCGGCGATGCTATCAATTTTCTACATTTATTTGAATCGGGAACTAATCTCACGTCCATGTGCTTCCTGACATTCTCCATTGTTTTTCCGTAAACAGCATTATTCATGAGTTTAAAAAAATCTTTATCTAAATCTGACGTGGCGCGTGTTCTATGATACGTATTTTTTTCAATGTAAGGTTTTAACCACTCGGAATGTTTGAATTTCATTATTCTTCTCACATTTACTACTTGAACTCCCTTCTCAATTAAGAATTGAAGATTTTTGTAATGGAGAACGTATCTCTCTTTCCTATCCAATGTTAACAGAAGCTTACGTTGATTTGAATCAGGAGAACATTTTAGTTCGGGTGCAGGATGTAGATCTTTGAAGTAATCGTGTAGATGGTCGGGGAATTCGAGGTCCACCTCTATAAACAAGCCAAATTCACAGTCGTTGAAATTATTAATGTTAATGGAAGTGGTATCCACCCATTCGAACCCGCCGTAAGGAAGTTTTTGTATCATAGCATGTCCGTATAAATTATTTGCATCCACATAAAATATGTATTTCGATTGTTCCTTAGGATCGTATTCTTCTGTCATGTGAACGTTATTTGCTTTTGCATGTCTCTGTACGCATTGCACCATTCCACCTCGTATCCCCCTCTCGATAAAATATAACATGTCCACGTCCGATATCAATTCGAGTTTTATTTTTGTCTGTAATAACATGGCAGACCACGCTAAGCCCGAGAGACCGTAAAAATATGCAGGATCTAATTTGTAAATATTCGCCGACGTTTTCCTGAATGCTTGAAAAACATCCGCGAGTATCGTCACATCCAGTTTTAAGTAGGCATCGTGATAATCGCCGAGTGTCCTACATCCTAATTTGTCCCACATCCGTTGCGCGTGTTCGTATTCATCGTCCGTGATTCCTTTCTCTCTGAGGCGACTGTAAAATTCTTTTTGAGGTGGAAGAGTGTCGTCGTTAAATTTAGAATTATCACTAACATATTCGTAAGGATAAATACCTTTACGTCTAATCATTTCTATGTCTACGGTGGGAAAATTAGCTCTCGTTATTCTAAATTGTTCAGCCGAAAGTTTGCTTGCAAGAGCGTCCAAGCTCGCAGATAAAAATCTGTAAGAATCTAAAAATCTCATCTCCATACTTTCATTAGTTCCCGGAATCAATACTCGCTTGCTGACACTGATGTACCTTTCTTCATTCTCTGCTAGAATATTTACTTTTTGTCTATCATATCCAAGATTCCGAATTAAGAGATGGAAGTCGTAACCGCTGCCATTATGAAGGTATATGGGGACAAACGTAGGTTTTTGGATCTTTAGATTACACGTGTTACAGATTCCACCGATGTAGTTTCCGGTAAAGTGATTATGGTGAAATACTTTCCGGTTCTCGTCGGTGAAACGTTGATCGCACACCGGACACGTTTCAATGTTATTGTGAGATTGAAGTTCATCGCTGGATAATGGAAGCATTGGTTTCGATTCGCGTAAGAGGCTGCCAATAGTCTCAACCTCTTCAACCATCTTTTCAAAAAAATGTTTGATTACGTCTGGTCCTCGGTAAACATACGGTTCATCTATCCTATCCTGTCGCACGACAACATATCCGAAACTCGAGGCTTCGTGCAACTGATACGGTGTTGTGGAAGAAAGTTCGGGATCTGGTTCGCAGTACGACAACGGTTTGAGAAAAGACTCAAAATCAGCAATGATGATTGCGGGATGTTCGAACAATGCCTTATGCATCCTAAATTCTTCGACCTCTTTTGATTTCGGCATCAACATGCGAGTCGGTCTGTTGTCGCCGCAATAAATTTTATGTTCGGCAAGTTTCTCGATAGCAATCTGACGTCCGGTGTAATTTCGATAATCGACTTGTTTTCGATCGTCGAACGTGGTTAGGCATCTCGGGCAAACTTCGATGTTGTTTGCATACTTGGTAGTTTGACTTCTGACCAAGCGTGATAGTGAACGAATAAGACAGTAATGGTGAACACTGTCGTTGGAAATGAGAAGGAGATTTATTACACAAGCATCGTCATCGTCGATATCGCTTATCCTGACGGGATGCACGAGATATTTATCTGACGTGAAGGAATACACGTTGATGATTAAGCGTTTTCCTTCTGCATCTCGTGCTCGTGTTTCGAATTTTGATATATCAGAAATGGTCACCGGGTATTCGATGCCAGACATTACACTTTCAAATTCGGACTCGTATTGCTTGTAATGATAAACTTGTTCTGGATTATTTGACCAATGAATCGGGTGAAGTTCCGCCAACACACACCAAAGGAAACACTTGTTATCGCTGTTCTGTATATTTAACACAGCCCTCTTGTGTTGAATGTTCCGTGGAAGAGGAACGTAGCTGGATGCGCGAAGAGGCGAGAATTGGTTCACGTAAACGGTTAACGTGTGAGGACTACCACACAGAGACCATCCCGACCCTTTAGCCTCGAAATCGTCATGTTTCTTAACCAGCTCGTTGGAAACTTTATAATAGAAGTTGTCCAAATTTTCGACGTCAGCAAAATAAAGTGTCTGGTTTTTTGTACGATGATAAAAAATACTCGTTGTGCCATCAACTTTCTCGTATTCAGAAAACAGAACAATGTATACTTTTATAGAGTTGTTTTCAAGTTTATATTTCAAAATATTTAGTACAGATGTTTTCGTTTCGTTCAAGAAACTTAGAATGTCACGGCCTGGTTCTGACTTAATTGAAAAATCCTGGAGTTGGTCGTTGAACGCAGATCTAATTGGTTTGCGTTCATTAGATAATTTAATTTGCTTGGAAGTGGAAGCTTCCGTTTCTGGATCATCGATTTTCCTTTTCAATGTTCCTTGTTCGATCGATGGTTTGCAAATTTTGAGGTGTTTACTTAAATTTGTAATGCTGATCATCTTTCCGCATCGAGCACAAGGCTTAGCAGGTAAGGAACGATTAATTCTCGAACCTGTTTCGCTACATCTTGCCCTGTGCTTGCTAATATTAGTTTTAGATATTAATTTTTTGCAAGTAACACATTCGATCACACTGGTGGATTCCATTATGCTTTCTCAGATCACACAAACCAAAAAAAAAAAAGTTAAAATAAATATAACGATGGAAATTTTTTAAGGTATGTTTCTAATAGAGGGATGGAATGCAAAAACGCACGATCAACCCAAAATTCAATGAGATTCTATTTACTAGGAAAAGTACTTAAAATACTTTCAAACTTAAGATAATTGATAGAATATAGCTTAAAAATATGTTAAAGGACAATAGTTGTAATTACGATAGAATTTTCAGCTATGTTTTATGTATATAGAATTTTACGGGGCGAAATAGACAACGCACGATCACGTCAAATTTCAATCTGGTCGAAATTACTATGAAAAACCACGTGAAACACCTTTGAACTTGAAATAATAGATGGTATGTAGCTTCAAAGAAAGTTAAATACCTATTTTTTTTACAAAAAACGAGGAGCGCTGCGACAGGACGTCCGTACTCTTCGGCTGCTCTCACGAGACTGACTGGTCTGCCGTGCATGCCGTCTTTTATAGTAAAAGCGCGGACCGTATTGAAAACACCTGTAATAATTAACCAATCAGAAGACGCCACGTTAGATATGACTCATCACATTACGTCATAACTTGTTGCAACATGTTGTGTAATAGTTTACTCCCTTATAGTTATACAACGAAGGGCATTAGATATGAGTCATCACAATGTTACGTAATAATTTGTCGCGCAATCAGAAGATATGAGTCATCACATTACGTATTTTTTAACTAATCAGAAAACACAAAAAAATACTCGAAAACTAGCTAAATTTACTCAAGAGCATCTACCTCTAGCGCAGGTTGCTTGTTGCTGACTTACAGACTGATAAGAGCTTATGCAAGAGCACCCTGCTTGGCGAGCTGTAGAAGCCACAATTACCTAACCTATTTTTTTAAAATATATTTGTAAAATCCATCTAATGTCTGAATTTAAAAAAAATATACATTATATTTGTTAACTGTTTAAGGAAATTTTTTGCAAAATACCCCGACAACGTTTCAGCTACTAGGACCTCATTACCATGAGCCTAATCCTAGTAAGCCACATACACGCCTGTTCTTCGTATCGCATATGCTAGTAAGTCAGATGACATCATGGGAGAATCACATTTCCCCCAATGATCCCACCACAACAAACGTCGCACACGCTAGAAGAAACAGGATCAGGATATTTTATGCTAAATTTACGGCTGCCTGTATGCAGTTATAGGCAAATCATTAAAAGAGCGCTCTAATATACAATGATTTCTCCTACCATGTACCCTAACATACAATTTAACATAGCAAGTAAAATTTCGATTCGTCTATATATACCCAACAAAACTCAGAAACTGTCATACGCGAGAGCTAATATTTTGCAACAATTATAATTACCCAACACTAGCAACAAGAACAAAAAAAAATATATCAATTACTTGTATAATATTAATTAGTAACTTTAGATAATATTAATTATTAGTTTTCAGTTGTAATTAATTTTAAAAAAAAAAAAACAATTAATAACATGTTAGGTGATGATAACCAAGTGCAAAAAGCATTGCATTTTCTTTTACACACAAACAAAGCACCACTTAGTTCACAAAACATCTAACAGATGGCAGATAGTTACATGGTTCTAGTTAGGATGATGATTTTTTGGTTTGTTGGATAGGGGTTGAAGAAGACTATTTGTTGTAGTGACCACAGTATTGTTTTTTTTTTTTTGTGTGTGTTTTCTGTTCTCTTACGAGAATTAATATAGGTTGTCATAGAACCCTCCAATTCATGACTTAGCAAAAAAAAATCTGTTTGCGGATTCATTATGTACGTCTATATGTGAGTAAAATGTAAATAGAACCTATGCTCGGAAATCCAAAATTGCGACCGGAAGTGGGGTTATCTTGGAAACGGTAAGACTTAGGAAAAATCTGTTTGCGGATTCATCACGTACGCCTATATGTGAGTAAAATGTAAATAGAACCTATGTTCGGAAATCCAAAATGGCGACCAGAAGTGGGGTTATCTTGGAAACGGTAAGACTTAGGAAAAATCTGTTTGCGGATTCATCATGTACACCTATACGTGAGAAAAAGTATGAATAGAACCTATGCTCGGAAATCCAAAATGGCGACCGGAAGTGGGGTTATCTTGGAAACGGTAAGACTTAGCAAGAATCTGTTTGCGGATTCATCACGTACGCCTATATGTGAGTAAAATGTAAATAGAACCTATGTTCGGAAATCCAAAATGGCGACCGGAAGTGGGGTTATCTTGGAAACGGTAAGACTTAGCAAGAATCTGTTTGCGGATTCATCACGTACGTCTATATGTGAGTAAAATGTAAATAGAACCTATGTTCGGAAATCCAAAATGGCGACCGGAAGTGGGATTATCTTGGAAACGGTAAGACTTAGGAAAAATCTGTTTGCGGATTCATCATGTACACCTATACGTGAGAAAAAGTATGAATAGAACCTATGCTCGGAAATCCAAAATGGCGACCGGAAGTGGGGTTATCTTGGAAACGGTAAGACTTAAGAAAAATCTGTTTGCGGATTCATCACGTACGCCTATATGTGAGTAAAATGTAAATAGAACCTATGTTCGGAAATCCAAAATGGCGACCGGAAGTGGGGTTATCTTGGAAATGGTAAGACTTAGGAAAAATCTATTTGCGGATTCATCATGTACACCTATACGTGAGAAAAAGTATGAATAGAACCTATGCTCGGAAATCCAAAATGGCGACCGGAAGTGGGGTTATCTTGGAAACGGTAAGACTTAGGAAAAATCTGTTTGCGGATTCATTATGTACGTCTATATGTGAGTAAAATGTAAATAGAACCTATGTTCGGAAATCCAAAATGGCGACCGGAAGTGGGGTTATCTTGGAAACGGTAAGACTTAGGAAAAATCTGTTTGCGGATTCGACGACTGCAAGATCAAGAACGTTTATCTCAAGAATGGGAGGAAGGAAGTATTCCCGCGCGAAAATTACAACCTCGACATGACCAAAGACGATTACCTCAAACTTTACGAAGCTTACACGGCTTACAAGCGCGTGACCGAGGGAAGCGTGGACATGTACTACACTCCCAGCGAATTCAAAATCCGCAGGCCGATGTTCGTCATCAACACCACGAAAAGGAAGCAGGTGATGGTCAACGATCGAACCAACATCAAGGTCGTCTGCGAGTTCCACGACGCGCTGCCTGCCGATACTCTATGCAGCGTCATCCTGATTGCAGAGAAGTCTTTCGCGTACGACGTGAAGAACGAGAGAGTGACGGAGCAGTTTTAAAAAATAATTCGTAAAAAAATTATAATTGCCACATACTAAAAAAAAAAAATCAACACATTTTTTTAGGTTATATAAAATATGTGAAAAAACTTTAAGATACTGAAATATTAAAACAAACGGAGTCCAATGTAAGTTAATTCGGTGCGTAAATAAAAAAAATGATAGGTTAAGTTATATCACTGAAGATCGTAAAAAAAAAAAATTGTAAGAAAAAAAAGGATAGGTTAAGTTATATCACGTAAGATCGTGGCATTCGTACCAAGTACGAGTGGGAAAAAAATTAGATGCGGTGAAAATTGCACTGAAAAGTCGTCAAACGCTATAAAATCAACAAAAAAAATCGTCAAAATATGCTACCACTGAGGTTAAATCCATAAAAAAAAAAGGGCTCGTACCAAGTACTACTTTGAAACAGTAAGAAAAAAAAGGATAGGTTAAGTTATATCACTGAAGATCGTAAAAAAAAATTGTAAGAAAAAAAAAGATAGGTTAAGTTATATCACTGAAGATCGTAAAAAAAAATTGTAAGAAAAAAAAAGGATAGGTTAAGTTATATCACGTAAGATCGTGGCATTCGTACCAAGTACGAGTGGGAAAAAAATGAGATGCGGTGAAAATTGCACTGAAAAGTCGTAAAACGCTATAAAATCAACAAAAAAAATCGTCAAAATATGCTACCACTGAGGTTAAATCCATAAAAAAAAAGAGCTCGTACCAAGTACTACTTTGAAACAGTAAGAAAAAAAAGGATAGGTTAAGTTATATCACTGAAGATCGTAAAAAAAAATTGTAAGAAAAAAAAGATAGGTTAAGTTATATCACTGAAGATCGTAAAAAAAAATTGTAAGAAAAAAAAAGGATAGGTTAAGTTATATCACGTAAGATCGTGGCATTCGTACCAAGTACGAGTGGGAAAAAAAATGAGATGCGATGAAAATTGCACTGAAAAGTCGTAAAACGCTATAAAATCAACAAAAAAATCGTCAAAATATGCTACCACTGAGGTTAAATCCATAAAAAAGAAGGGCTCGTACCAAGTACTACTTTGAAACAATCAATATACACTACTCCTGTACTGAAGATCGCCAAATTTGTGTAAAAAAAGGAAATTAATTTCAAAAGATAAAAAAGTAACCCTGTACTTTGCACCATACCATGAAGGCGTATAGACGGTGTGAAGTTTGAGCCCCACACTTTCTTGATCACGGCCGAAGGGGGGGTGATGTGATCAGCACCGCGCCCCTGGCTGCTTTTACCCTACATAGTTTCCTTCAGATGTCCACAAGTGGAAAAGATCCCGGTACTCCCCGCCGGGCATCCAACCTGGGTCTCTCGCATGGTAGTCAGAAGAACACATAAATAGTGAAATAGATAAAGAATTGAATATTTATTGAATAATAAAAAGGAATGTTTCTGATTAAAATTTTTATGCTTATTTTCATTAGTAGTAGTGTGCATAAATCTTCTTTGTTACTGTCCTTCAAAGCAGCATCATCCCAATAAAATAATCCTTGTCTTCCAAATTCATTGGAAATAAATAACTATTGATTATAGTACAGCAAATGCTATTTTATTTTAGTACTTGGTAATTCATTCGGGGGATCCGGACCCCCTGGACCCTCCCACCTAGATGCATCCTTGATAGGCACCTAAGAAATATTTACCATTGGGGAGGTCGATTATGTAATAATATCCGTACGTGGGATATATACTCCGTCCGAGCTAACTGTGGAGCAGGGGAACGAAAGCAAGTCTCTGCTCAAATAGTGACGCGAGACGGCTCCACCAATGAACACGTGAGAGGAACGGAAATGCGTGTAGTGGGGGAAAGCGACTGAAGTTACAGCCTGCACATCAGCGTGTACTCCTTCGCTCTGGCCAATAGATTTCCCTCGCTTCTCTGACGCTATGCGCAGCCTTGCTCCACAGTTAGCTGGGACAGGATATAGTCGACCTCTGTGGTGGAGTGGACATAGGGTTGCCAACTTTGAAGAATAACATTTCGAGATATTTCTTTACAGCCTTCAAACATTTAAAATTAAAATTTTCTGTACAGTGACGGCAATTATGGAGCAGTTGCCCCCACATTTTGGCCCCCCACACTATTGCTTTTTAATCCTTTCCTATCAAGAGGAAGTAAACTCTATCGCAGAAATCTCTGGAGGCAAACGAACGAAAACGAGTCATCTGCACAAGTAGAGACTCGAGAGAGCTCGACCAATGAACGCGCGAGAGAGAAAGCGAGTGCATTGAGGATAAAAGGCGTCAGCAGCTACCAGTTGTTTCCAGAAGTGTGCACGGCTTTCTCCGCCAACTCGCTTCCTCCCCTTATCTACCGTTATGCGCGGTCTTGCACCACAGATTCCCGATGCAGAGTACAGGCTTCTAATACTTGGGATTACTCTTAAAGTTAAACCCTTCAAGGCACTGTGCAATAAACACGGGACAACTTTTTCTTTACCTTGCCGCTACGTAACGTAAGTAATATCAGTAGAGAAAAGAAACAAGCTATATAAAGAACTGAGCTTAAATCTCTATAAAAATATTTAGCAGGGAATATGTTTTGAGTTCATGTATCTATCAATGTGGTATAAAGTGGCATATAGCACCGGGCCATGGAGGCACATTTAGGGGATGTGTGTGTAGAGCCTGTTGCGAAGAATAACGTGTCACGGAGTTCTCTTGCATGTACAGTTTTATTTACTGTACATATACCTCCTCTGCTCCGTATATACATCTTTCCATTACAGATCCAATAACACATGTTCTAAGTTGCCTTTTGCCCCATCACACAGAGAAATGCACTTATCAAGACCTTACTCTTCACGCAGTTTATCACGCAGAGGTCCCTACATATGCGGCGATTACTCTCTGTGTGTCTCGATGCATACATAAAACTATTTTAATTCATTGAGGGGCGGCCACTTTCTGGTATCTAAGAGCCTGAGAATCTGTGTCTGAGGATATGAGAGCCCGTAACAAGTCCGAACTGGTATTTATACCTCGGACAAACGACCCGCGCCCAACTACCGGGGCAAGGCCCTATTGTTACCTTTCAAACAGGGAAGCCGTTGAGAGAACCCAACCGTTGGCTTCCCCGGCTACTGGACAAAAGGTAACCTAGGCGAGAGCATTTACAAATATTCAAACTTTTACACATATATACTTTCCATTTTGCAGCCGTGTGCGTAAAAACCACACAGCAGGCCCCACACATTCTCGATCCACGCCTTTTTAGAGGTAATGTGTTTAGCACCACGCTCCGGCGGCCTTACCACACAGCAGGGTTGCCCTTGGGTACCCATTGATCTGAAACTTGGTGAGTCCCGGAGTGGGGACAAGGCCGGAAAAATTCCGACCTTACATCACCCACCCCGCGTCTCCCACGCTGCAATCAGACGCCCTACCACGGTTCTAAAGTAGTATAGTATGTTTCATTATTGCATAAGTTTTGCGGGTTAAGTGGTAACGACAGATTAACTTAGCCCACAAATAAAGAATATCTAATTCTAATTCTGATTCTAATAGCGCGTACAGAATTTGGAGAGTTGACCAAGTATTCCTTCTGAGCGAAATATCGATTAGCCCTGCGTTGGAAGGAACAGGAATTCCGCCCTCTTTGGAGAATCTCTGTCCTAACCACATTTCTCGGAGACCTCAGAAACGAAGATCGGAGCAATTTTGGAGAATCACTTGGGCTGTAAATGTTTAATAAGAACAAAGCGTGGTTTCGAAGGTGAGCGAGGATAAGGCACCAACGTTGTGTCCACGATAAGAGAAACAAACGCAAAGCTGTCGAACTGAAATTTTTATTGCCACTTCCCTGTTATTACACTCAAAAGATGGACGAAAAATTAATTTGTCGTATGTTGGGTGTGGTAAAAGTTGTGATGGTAAATTCAAATTTCTTTTTCGAATAAATTTTCGGGAAGTAGTGGCTGAAATTTTCCCAAGTGGATATTTTTTCAAATGTCATATTATGTATATATTGTGTGTGTGCATAAGAGTGCATAAGAGCGTGTGAGTGTGTGTGTGTGTGTGTGTGTGTGCGTGAGAGAGAGAGAGAGAGAGAGAGAGAGAGAGAGAGAGAGAAAGACCATAGGCAGATTTAGTATTTTTTCCTGTGAGGGACATATTACTCTTTCTCTCTCTCTCTCTCTCTCTCTCTAACTCAGTTTAACAACTCAAAATGATTACAGGGGGTCATTTTAGGTCCAAACGTGTTAAAGAAAACGTTTACAAAAATACTTCTAAAGGTGGCTTTACTGAACACCCTCCCTTTGCCTTAGAGGCACCCCTTACCATGACGTCTGCATATCATCATTACAGGCGTAAATTTCATTTAATTACAAGGGTCATTCAAAAACAATGCACAATGTGACATCACTGCAGAGTGAATGATGCAATCAGAGTAAATGTTACACCAGTTGCAGTAAGATGGCTTTTGGAAACAATACGTGTGTTCGTCAGTGGCCCAGTGTCCGCCAGTTAGAAGTGACTAGTACTAGAAATGGAGTCTGCAGGCGCCTCGGGAACTGTGACGGTTGAAGCCCAAGCATCGTCCATCAAAACTGAAAGTTTACGTGGCAAAAACCCGACAGAAATTCACAGTGCTTTGCGTGAAGTTTGTGGTGAGCAAGCAGTGGATCGTAGACTTTGAACCGTAATTGAAGTTGCAGTCTCCCATCATACAATCAACCTAAAAAGTTTGACAAACACAAGCAAAGGTGAAGCAATTTATCACCTTTGCCTATGATCACAAATAAATCATCACGACTGTTTGAGTCTCATGTGAAACTAGTGTCTTAGCAGCATTTTATCGTGTCTGGATCCAAAAATTTCGAAAAAAAATGCACAAAAGCCGACCTGACTTGTTTCGGGATGGACTCATTTTGCACGCAATTACATGAGGAAGGTTGTGACCGATTTGCTGAACAATTATGAGTGGGAAGTATTGGGTGCGTTCCGAAAGTCTTAACGAAACGAACGCATTCAACGAAAATAACTGGTTAAAATAACCAGTTATTTTACAGACTTATGGAACGCTCTAGGCGAAAGCGCAGGCGCAGCCTTTTGTTTAGAGAAAGTTTCCACATGGCGTCCAGAAGAAGGAATGTCCTTATGGCAAAAATATACTCTACTGTGGACACTGTTACTCATTTTAATCACATTCTGAGAAAGGTTAAGACATACTCATCTTGCGCACGTTGCTTCATATCGGTTAAAATAATAATACATTTTCCGAACATTTTCCGAACTAGTGCAGTTTGAATCCATCAGCACGCGCGTTGTCTGAAAGCAGCAGACGATTCTCACCGAACAAACCAGCCTCCTGGCCCGTGCGTTTGGTGAATCTCGTTCTTGCTCGAAACGCACGGAATGCTGCTTTTCGGACAGCATAATGAGACTCACGAAACGCACGGAAGCAGTTATGGGACAGCCAGTTACCATAACTCCTTTAACGCTTTTAAACTTGTGCGACTTTCGGAACGGGCCCATAGACTCACCAGCCGTACAGTCCACACGTGAGTCCAGCAGAGTTCGACTTATTTGACAGAGTTCATTCGTGGAAAACCTTTTTCCTCCTTGAAAGAGTTTTCCGCAGGGGTACCCGAGTCATCCGCGGACTGAACAAGAGTGGTTCCCCAACTGGCACAGCCAATCTTCCGAGACTTTGGGACACGGTTATTGAGAGGCACGGGAGCTGGACTTAAGGACTGTAATGAGATACTGCGTAAGATGCAATAACCATGTAAGAATAAGGTTACCAGACGTCTTCCTTTAGCCGGACATGTCCTCTTTTTCGGATCCTAAAAAAGGGTCGGGTGGGTTTTGAGGAAAATGGGAAAATGTCCTCTTTTCTGGGACATAGAAAACTGATTCAACTTCAAGACTCGTAGCAAAATTTTATATTTGTATATAATTGTTAATATTGTATCTTTTTCCAATTTCAAAGTGAGGAAATACAACACTCTCAGTTGCAAGCGCAAAGACAAGAAACTTTTCTTCTTGTTTGACTTTTGAGTCTTTTCTGTTGTCGTCGCCGCACAGCATGAGGTTTTGATTTCAAATAATTTGAGACTCGCGGTGAGACAGTGTTGCCAACCATTTTTCGGAAATGTCTCCAAGTAAAACGACTAAAAAATACAACACCACATGAGCATGCAAAACAGAAGATAAAATATACACATTTACTCACCAAATCTTTCTGCTCGGTGCTTCCACAATTAATGAATAACGTTGAGTCGTTTACTGTTGATTATGTTATTTGAAGTCATACATGCTGCTGCTGTGAAGAGATAGATGTTGGTAATTCTGGTCCCATTTTATTTCTCTTTTTTGTTTTTGTATCACTTAACATTGAAAATATTCTTTCCGTTTCCGCGTTAGAATGTGGTAATGTTAGCAAAATGTTGGAAATGTTTTCAAAAAAGAACTTGCCTTCAAAGTTCTTGGTAACCGATAACATGTTCCAAAATTCTGATGGAGATTTGTTAGTTAGTTCTTTTTCCTCCTCCTTCGCTAAAGTATCCAGGTAAACTAATCCATTCATTCCAAACCGAGCACGAAGAAAGTGCAACTGACTGGCGAGTAAGCTTTGCACCTTTGCAAAATAAAATGTTATTTTCCAAGATTGAAAAAAAACCTACGTTTTCCCTCATTTGGTAAAATCAGTCCCTACGTCCCTACGCGGGCGAAATATAGTGAATAGTTCCTATGCGTAGGGACATGTCCCTCCGGTTGGCATCACTGGTGAGCAGCAAGTTTCTAACAATAAGTAAGAATATGCGAGAAACCGCGGGTTCCTTGGATTTGAGTTTTAGGACATCAGAAATAAAGAGTCATTTTTAACTGCTCTACTCTTAATTGTTCTATGGTAGTGGAGAAGTAAGGCTGTGTACAATATTACAAAAACATACAATAGATGTTTACCTGAAACACTGCATTAATATTTTCGTAATCGGTTATGCAAGAGTTAGTTGTATATATTAAATTTTCTCGCTATGCCATTGTCTAGTAGTTTAATACTTCTGTAAAATCTGGTCTGAAATCTAAAATTGTCATTTTTTTTAAAAAAAAGTTTATCATCTGGTAACCTATGTAAGAAATGCATATTGCATTATTGACGAAATGACACTCGTACAAAATTTTAAATTATGTTTTGTCATCTTTATCCTCGACTCACGTTGGAAATTGTTAATATATTTTTAAGAGCGTTCCTAATATTCGCTTGCAGGTGGGGGCTGCGGTAAGGCAGGGTAAGATCTACCTTCTCCTCGATTATCGACCAAGCTTTCTTTCCCCACCGAGGTAAGCAGGACATCTCAATTTGCGTTGCGATTCAAATCCGGTCGAATTAGCGGCGACGTCAAAGGAAAGACGTCCGCACAAAGGAACGCCTGTCGCAAGCCTCAATCCGCCACTAAGGAAGGGGAGTGTGGCGACACAAAAGCCTCGCAACAACCACTCGGTAAACACATTCAATTTTTAATGCCTCCCCTCTCCCTCCAGCCCCCGCGTTGCCCCTTCCTTCCCCTCGCATTGTTTCGCAACTTCAGCGCGGCTGCTAAGGAACGAACGCACTGGCCTCGAGCTGTTTACGCAACTCGCTTCCTGGGTACAGGTGTTGCGAGGTGGAGTTTGAGGGAGGGGGAAACGATTGTAGCACCCCCTTCCACTCTCTTCTTCGCTTATCTCAATTCAATATTGATAATTAAATAAGCATTAGTGAGTTCTTATTGCATATATGTGAATCAAGTGATCCATGTTCGATCTGAGACGGAGGTCTGAAGAGGCGATTAGGGGGGGGGGGGGCAGTTGCCTCCACACTTTTTGCCTCATTGCCCCCGCACTATGCTAAACCTATGTATACCCCAAATCTTCTAAGCGTCAACAGTTCGGCATCTTTGACATAACCCCAGCGGAAGCAGACCAGAAGCGTATCTGGTTTCGAGCCACCACCTGTTTTTCGGCAAAGCGCTGTTGTCACTTTTGCCTGCAGTGTTTAGACAACCATTCATTCACTGTGACGTTTTACTCCAAAGGTTTTACATTGCATAAAAAAATAGCAAAACACAATAACACAACCTAGCAAAGATAGAGAACCGCAACCTCGCGTTTAGAAATCTCTAAAGGAACTGAATTGGCAACATCTGATTTACTCCACGTGGACTGGACAAGTTCTGTCATTTCTTGGACGGACGCTATTGGTGGGAAAGGTTTCAGGGACGTTTAATTGCACTCCAACTGGACCTGACATGTTGTTACGGGGAAAACTGATCTTTCGGAACTTTTTTTTAAGTAAAGCGAGGTTTCTTTGGGGACTAGCACTATACCAAGGGAAAGTAAACTGTCCTTTCGCCTCCCCGATGGCGTAGTAGTAATGTCGTCGCCTTGTAATCAAGTGTTCCATACCCGGTGGAGGCGCGTAGTTGTTCGGCTCCCACTTTAAACTGTAGGTCCAGTCCCGATTTGCCTTACTGTGCACAAAGTGGGCTTAAAACTACAAATCAATCAATCAAATTAATCAAAAACTGTCCTTGCACCTTAGTTACCGCACCCCCCCCCCCCCACAGTGTTGGAACCCAATCGCCGCCACTGCTAATGTCTCAAAGAGTTTATAACAGGTAGGATACTATTGAAAGAGGAACATAAATTGAGAGTATTTGAAAATAAGATCCATAGGAAAATATTTGGTCCTAAAATGGATGAAGAGGCAGGTGAGTGGAGAATGTTACATAATTTAGAAGTATATGATTTGTATTCATGTCCAGATATTATTAGAATGATTAAATTAAGAAGACTTAGCTGGGCAGGCCATGTGGCACGAACGGGAGAGGAAAGAGGAGTTTACAGGATTCTTGTTGGGAAACCTGATGGTAAGCGACCTGTAGGAAGGCCAAGATGAAGATGGAGGGACAACGTTGAGATGGACCTAAGGGAAATCGGTAGGGATGGAAAAGAGTATATAGAACTTGCTCAAGATAGGGAAAGATGGAAGGCCTGTGTTGCTGCAGCCATGAACCTTCGGGTTTAAGAAGGCTAGAGAGTTATTTAGTTAGGATACTCTTGTACAGTGTTTCTCAACTGCCGGTCCGCGGCCAGGTACCGGGCCCTGGTATCATTTATACTGGGCGAAGAGAGATTCTGCTGAAAGAGGTTGACAAATAACATAATCCTAATTTCATATTTGGGTTCCAATTTATTAAGTCCTCTTTATGTACAAATAGACTAATCTGGACCTAAAGTTTTAAGTGGGATCATCAACACTATATACCTCCATCGGGTATCGAACCCGCTATCAGTTAATTACAATGAGACGATGTTACTGCTACGCTATCCATATTTTATATTTGTCAACAAGACGTAATCGAACTATTACTCTCTTTATGATTATACCAGAATTTATTTATCAATATTTAAATGCAAGGGTACATGTTAAATAATGTATAAAATTTTAAATACCGGAAAGGTATTTACTAGGATGATTCTTGAGACCCGGTCATTGACTTCTAAAGGAGGAAATTACCGGACCACGGTCTCGAAGGTTGGGAACCGCTGCTCCAGTGCTTGGGTCTTTTCTTTATCCAGGCTGGAAAGGAAAGCGAAAAGTCTACCGTATACAATTTGAGGTCAGTGCATATGATATCTTCACTTTCGCAGGGACAACTTGCCACTCCCGAGTTTCAATACTTGCACAAATTTGGCATGATATACATATAGCAATGTCTCTTCTCACGTTTTCTTCTGGTGACTAACAAACTGATTACTACAATTATATCGGTATTATCACCCGAGAACGGCATCATGCGAACTGAGCAGAGAAACAGGTGTCCTTTCGGTGTGAAAACCCCATGTCGCGTGTCGGTTGTAGGATGGGACTGAAGTGTAACAACGTACTATAACTGCGTAGGCAAGTGCTCACGTACTCATGCAAACAATATCATGGTATCTGTATGCAAAACATTTATTTAATATAAAGGTTTTAATTGAGATTCATTTGCTTTATTTTACTTCGCTTTTTGTGCTACTTTTGGCTAATTTGCGAAGATGGGGATGAGTAGACACTCACAAACATCCATGTCCAGGCCGGGATTCGAATCCGGGACGTCTGGCGTCGGAGCGCGATGTGCTAACCACACCGCCACGGGGGCCGGCTTTAATATAAAGGCTCTACGCTACATCACTTAAATTATAGTCTTGAATAACATTTTAGCCTTTTTTTATTACTTTGTATGCCTAACGGAAGATGAAATCTTGGTTCGGAGTGGTCTTATGTAATTCATATCTAGCTCCATTCCACCAACTTGTCTTTCGGTGAAAAAGACTTCCAAATGAGATGCAGGCTGGAAGAACATATTTCCCAGCTCCATAGAGCGGAGGAAAAAGAGCTGATAATTTATTCTGGGACTTCCAAAAGCGCAGCAGAGGTGGGTGAAACTTTTATTATCACGTGACTATTCCTCCCTCGCCTGCCAACAGCCGGCAGATCGCGGTGTGCTTTTAATAGTAATGACTGCCGGTGGAGGCGCTGCCTTCGCCTCGTCGAGAGAAGGGGTTGACCAACGCTAATTACAGGCTCTCAGACAGACGAGGCAGTGGATGCCAGGTCCTGGTAAGGATTTGCGGCACAGTAGTCGAGAGAATTCCCCTTTTTGGTTCGTCAGTTTGCGAGGTCTCGGGGAAAGAGGGATTCCTTTTGATTCGCAAATGAAAATGAACCTTGAAGGTGAAGAAAAGAATTCGCAGAATATCTGAACTCGTAAACACTTCCGCGGAAGTTATTCGTGTCTGAATATCTTCAGTTGCGAGTGGAAATTGACTTACGATGTACTTGGCTTCAGCTTAGTCTTTTGTTGGTTTGTATCGAAGTTCTCAAAGTTTCAGGACAGCAGCGGATTAACGTTTATATTTAGGAAGGGGATTCCTTAAGTTATTCCCTTACTTTTCATACATTATCAAAGTTTTATGGGCAAGCCTTCCGTAATATTAAGTGTGAAGATAATTTACATATTTGTTCATTGTATCGGTCACACGAACAACGTCGATCCAAAAAAAAACAAATGCCACAGAAACAACAAAACAATCAGCCATGAGGTTTTATATTAAGATACACGTTTCTCCTCAAACAGGAAGTTTCACTCTGTTCATAAAACGTGTCTCTACTATTTTCTAGAAGCCAAAGAGAATTTTTGTCCAGTTTTGTTGAAAAAACAGTTGGCTACAACGTTGTTCGTGTGACCGATTCAATTCATATTTTATAAATATTAATAATTGAAATGTTACTGTTCAAATGCATGGATTTTATCTTAAAAATAAATAGACATTTGAATTTCTCGTAAACAATTACTATGATGTAACTCTCAGCAACGGGGGGGGGGGAGTTTGTAATAAGCAAAAAATAGTATCCTGTTACAAAACTATTTTAGTAATTATGCACATTTGCTTGTGTTAACAAAAATTTAGTTAAATTACCAAATTTGTTGTTTCTTCACGGTTGCCAGAAAACTTGATTGCTTCAAACAAATTATTTTTTTCCTTCAGTGTAAAAATACGTTATACACATATCAAAGTACAAATTTTCTAGGCAGTTTTATATATATATATATATATATATATATATATATATATAATATCGATTATTAGAGATAATTTACACCGAACTGACAAGCGACAGGCGCTTGGGAACGAGCAAATACGCAGGAAATTTCCACACCGTAGTGGCATAACAAGCAAAACAACCCCGCTTTCGATTGGTAAAATCTTCATTCGAAAAGTGTCGTCTGCCGCTTCGGAGTGAATTCTCCCGTAAAAAAAAACGTATTGAGCCATCATTATCGCACATATCGCGTTATCTGGCTTGTTGGCCGAGCACGTTAATTCCACGAAGTTCACGGGTTCGAGTCTCGAGTTGGGCATGCCTTCTTTCTGTCACCTCATCAATTTCATATAATCATTATTCATCCTCATCCTAGCGATTAGTTAAAAGTGGAAGATAAGCTGCGTGTTTTCAAGTAATTACTTTGTCGTTTTGCTCTGAGCCACATTTCTAACCATTACGAATAGTTTCAAATGTCGTGTCTTGGATATTCAATCGCTTCGGTACACATTCAACCATTCATATTTGCACATGCAATCTTACGTTCAATTCCAAACAAATTAGGAGGAGTTTTGGCACTATTGATATACATTATAATTCTATTAATTATATCCATACACCAAAAAAGAAATATTCGCGGGCAACAGTTCCACCCAATAATAAAACACTATTCTGAATAATATTAACAAATACTATTCCTTTAACATGAATTGGAGCCAGCCAAGTGGAAGACACATATATTATATCAGGACAAGAATTAACAATTTTATATTTTATATTCTTCATCATAGCCCCATCAACATTATTAATATGAGATAGAATACTAAAAATGGTTCTTTGGCTAAAACATAAGCACATGTCTTAAAAAAAACAAGAAAAAAACAATATAAACCATTCTGGTAATATAACATCCTAATTGTTTGCAATTAAATATATATTCATACAATAAGCCCAACAGAAAAATAAAAATCTCTTTCAGGCCAAATATATTACACGTAATTTAACATAACGAAATAGTAGTAAAGTCCCAAGAACTCAAACATAAAAAGGACTAAGAGAAATAATCCTTAAATAAAAAGTGTAAAACATGTATTCTCCCCTAATAATATAATCCCAATAGTACAACAAGAAATATTTACAATAATAAATGCCTCTAATATTCGGTGCCAAATCATTTCCTGCGTGGGGGAAGAAGACTCGATCCTTAGTCGCACTCTCAAAGTACGCCACTGTTCAAGGCTAATGTAATAACTTTTCAACCTTTGGTGTAATTTCAGTTTCTTCCTTGAATACTTAATGGAGTACGATAGTAAGTGTTAAGCATGAAATTTGTGGTGTTGGACATATATAGCACAAAGCACGTTATGTGTGCATCATGGGAATGTACTATACCTACACAATATGGGAATAACCCAAGATTATGATATGATCATATAGTTGACTTTATTGGTTTATACCTTAATGGAACTGTTCAGCAATGCAAAATTCCATTTACACTTGTACCTTTCTAGGACTGCTAGTTCTAATGGTTTCTTAGAGATTTTGTATAGCAAGGATTTATGTCTTAAAGCATAACGTAATAGTACTGACTTTCTCACCGTAACAATGGCCAAGGAAGAACAAGTTCTTACAGGTTCTAGTCTCGACATACCTGAAAAGACAGAAAAACTTTATAAGTACAAGTTTCATGCTTATGTGCATAACCAGCCCTGGCCCAAAACCATGGTAACGGTTGAAGTTTTTGCGTGCGATGACGTGTGACCGGCCAAGTGAATGCATCACTTCAATGTGAAGTCACGTGAAATGACAAAACGACAGCGTTGGAGTATGCAGATATTAAACACCAGAACAAGAACAATGTCTAGATGAGGATGTGTACTACAGGCTGTGGAAAAGGAGATGAGATAACCACTAACGCCGTCAAACGGTTGGGCGGATACTTTACGTCACCTACCATGAAGAAGTAATAGGGTCTGAGCTGATTATGTCCTTTACGATTAGTCCACTCAGAATTAGTTCACTTCATCAAATGATTTACTAAATCTCATCAATTTACATTGTCGGATTCATTATTTGAGTTTTTTTTTGGTTTAGGTTCAACATCTTCACCGAAGAGAAAATTATGCTCATTTCTTTGTTTTCCTTGACCCTGTACATCCAGGTGTGTTATATACAGTGTACGTACAACTATAGATTGAATTGTATATGATTGTATCTTCTCCAAATATGATGTATAAAGAAACAAACTGCCGGAGAACTAAGTGAGGTGAGTGTACAATTTTATATTACTATTATAGTGGAACCACAAGCAAAGAAACCTGAGCAGACTCGCGACTCCTGTGCACCGTACTCCAGTGTGGAGGGGAGGGGGAGAGTGGAGCATAGTCCGAGTTGAACAGAAGAGGAGGAAGGTTCTTTTTCTTGTGGTCGCTCTTGTAAGTAAGGGGAACTGTGATTTTCCATTCATCTATTTTATCACTTCTTCATCATCTCAATTGACTTAAATGGCCGGAAGAGCAAAGTAAATTTATCAAATATAAATACAAACACGTACCGTTTAATAAATAACCAAAATGGAATGAAAAGTTAGCAGTTTGTATTTTTATTGCTTTATGTGAATATGTAGGGAAAAAGCGAGAGAGAATTTTACACCAATGGCAAAGAAATGGTAGGCGAAGTATTTACCAGGATTATACTCCCTACATTCCTGCTCATAATAAGGAGTCGAAGGCATCTTGCTTAAGGATCTTTCTTCGATGTAAACCTAAAAGTTGACTTTTCAGATTACGTACATAATCTTCTGGGCAGAAATGCGCACTGCAGATTCTAGCATTAGCATGATTCACGTTAGCGTTCCCACACGAATCTAAAGCTCGGTGACCGAAGAATCCTTTTCAAAAACGTATATAACGTATATATTATGTTCAACGTACTTGGAAGATGTATCTTGTGCTGAACTAAAATAAATAATAATAACAAGTGGTGTGCGGTATCTCGAAAAGTCGGAACCGGGATCGGAAAGAAAAGTTCCGTCCCTATTCCGACTACAGCAAATGACTTCCCTACTTTTCTGGATCCCGAGCAGTCGGGAAATACCGAATGGTCATTTTAAAACGGTATTAATTCTTGACGTTTTCTGCATTACAAGTGTCCGGAACTTATCGGAAATTGTTAGTTTTCATTCCAGAAATGCAAAGATAATCACTTAAGGTGAAAATGAGAATTTGAGATTTCCCGACTTGTCGAGAAATTGCGAATATTTCCCGTCCCGAATGTCGGGATTTTAAAAAAATTCCCGTTCCGATCAATAATATTCTGTTCCGCATAACAATAAATAACTATCTATATTTATTTTCAATTTGTCTGAAGCCACTAAATGTAAATGGGTGGAAATGCTCATTTGTGTACTCGATTTCGTGTGTTCAGTTTCTGGCATGGTTTTCTATCTGCATAGTGCAACACTAGCGCATACATTTGGAATTCATTTCATGGATAAATTCACCTCTTACCGTCGTTTCGTCATCACGAGTAAACAACGGATTGGCCCAACCTATACTTCTAATAACCTTGGTGCATAACAGCCCCGTCCAGTTCGCTGCACTTTTTGGCTCTCTTTGCACTCACGCGTCCAGTTGGTTACAAAGTGCAACACTGACTCGTCTACTTCGTTGATTTGGTGTCAAGTAGTGGTTTTGATGTCTGCACTGGTTCTTCAGCGGTGTGGTGTATGATCACGTAGTGCGTGATAAATATTCAAATGAACCTTTAAAGCAGCAGACAGGCAATTGTTGAATATTCTGAACTTGAACAGCGCTATTCGTTTACTTGGTTGAATGTAATTTCCTGGCACTAGCTTGACATCGGGATACACCTGAACTACACCTAGAGTCAAAAGAAGCAACGAACTGGACGGCGCTAAAATACAATAAACATTTTCGTAAACGTTACTGAATTCGGTAAACTTTCCGCATCCGGAAAACGGATTTCTTAAAATTTACAGGAGAAATTACTTACCGAATGCAGTTTCTTTAGACTTGTGGAAGTTCGGGGAAGTGTTTTCTCGCATCATTCATTGAATTTTGCCGGTAAATCATGTATTTTTCGATATAAATGTGTGACAGATGCAGCCGGATGTTGCCTGTGTGTGATTACGTAATCCCGGTCAATCCAGGTCAGTGTCTCCAAGCACGTATTTTTGTAACTGAAGAAGCTACGTTTCCGGAAATGGTTTGTGGGGCTATGTGTCAATGGTTCGTGGATCTATGTGTCAATGGTTCGTGGGGCTATGTGTCAATGGTTTGTGGGGCTATGCGAGAATGGTGTGTGGGGCTACGCATTTTCTTTTCTAAACTAATTTTTAACTATTGTAACCTAAACGTGACCCAACCTAACCTAGTTCGTGGGGCTATGCGTCAATGGTTTGTGGGGCTACGTAGGTATTTTTGTGAGGAGTGGGGTGCAAACACTGCATGCCGACTACGGTAGTGAAACTGTGACCGCCAATTAGCGTGTTACCGAAGAGAAAAAGAAACGAACAAAACTTTCTTCATACGTCGAAAATATAGATTATTTCCGTGAAAAAAAGCGAAATTCCACCTTCAGCAATGTTTCTCAATGCAGAATACGTAAGTAGGAATATGGAAAGTGACATAAATAGCGAGTTTCAGGCGTTTTCCGGATACGGAATGTTTACCCTGATTTCAAATATTTTCTAATTGTTCTATCACAAAAATAACATAATAATGCTGCTTAACTAGGAATGGTACTGACACCGAGAGGGAAAAAGTTTGGCCTCGTCTCGAAATTCAAGATGAAATTGATACAAGGACAGAAGTTTAAAAAATCGAAACGAGAACGAGACCAGACACTTCGAGACTTTCCGAAACGAGAATACGAACGAGACAGATGTCTTGTCCGTAAGCAGTTAAGTCGAGACTTACTGTCGTAGGCTGTTCTCGTTTCAGACTTTGATAAGACTCGAAATTTTCAACTTAAATTACCATGCGATTTATTTAGACAAAACCAAGCGGATAACTGTGTCCAGATATTATTAGAATAATTAAATCAAGAAGACATAAAGTGGGAAGGCCATGTGGCACGAATGGAAGAGGAAAGAAGAGTTTACGGGATCCTTCTTGGGAAACCTGATGGTAAGAGACCGGTAGGAAGGCCAACACGAAGATGGTGGAATAACGTTGACACGCACCTAAAGGAAATCGGTAAGGATGGAAAAGATTGGATTGATCTTACCCAGGATAGGGACAGATGGAAGGCTTATGTTGCTGCAGCCATAAACCTTCTGGTTTAAGAAGGCCAGAGAGTTAGTTAGTTAATTAAGCGGATAACTGCAGAAGTCACATATTTTGCTTATCATAATCACAAAAATAATTCACTAGTTTCAAATGTGAATCTGTGCAGCGTGGTTGAACATATTCAGGATAAAATATCGCTTTTGGAGAGGTTCCTGGTTTTTAGAAGGGATTCACTTCAGTTTATATGTTTGTTATTGCAACTGTTATTGATACTATTTATTGTATATTTTGCAGTGTATACAATAGTGTAATAATAAAATATATGGCACATTATTATGCTAATATAACCAAAATATACAAATGAAATGAGACAACAATATAATAAAACAAAATGATTACATACTCATAAATAATGTAGGAGGAAGCTTTTTAAAAAATAAACATTTGTAACTGCTTTGAAAGAAATTGTTTCAATTTGTGATTAAAGAACACTATTTGAATGCATAGCATCAAATTTGGAGAGGACGTACAGTTTGGGTATTTTCGCCGCAGAAAATCTAAACAGACCACTTTATCACGATATGTACTATACAACTTTATTTAATGATATTATTTTCTTTACTACTACAAAATCTGGAGGGTGAAAAAGGGGGTTCAAACAGGTGTTGCGCAAACACTTCTTCAAACCTCTTGGCCCCGCCTATTTTGCTGTGGTATCATAGGTGTGCTGTACGCCTAGAAAATTAGGTGAGATTAACACAAGTTAGCTACGCAAAAGCAGTTGCTACATTTTAAAGCGGTTTGGCATTATAAAATCCGATAACTTGTTAGCAGCCCATAGAGGGCCAAGGCCTACCTATCCTCAACCGTTGATGTAAGTTTCCATGGCCGGGTTACGTACGCTATTCATTACTAGAGCCTGTTCGGCGAATGAACAATATTATATTTTTGTATGTTCCTTCGATAGCCAGTGAAGGTCACATGAACCGCTGAACCAATCGGCTTTGTCCAGTTGCCATGGTGAGGGGAAATTCTCGTGGTACTCTGCATTGGTAATTTTTTCGTTTCAAGACGTTTTCGAAACAGGTAGCACCCTCAACAAGGCCAAGCACGGTGAAGACTATTGGGCGTAAGGGTCTACGATTCTCTGCCTCTCCCTAAAATTCGAGGGAAGGCTTGTTGTTGACAGCAAAAGTGTCGTGTACAACTGGACAAAAACCAGGCGTGCAGCAACGTCTCTTTACCCCCTTGAAACCCCCACAACTGGAGACGAAATGTCTGGGTTTCCGGAACTTTATTCTTTGGGCTTTAGCTCCAAAATCTCCTCACGATGGTGGTCCCGTACACAGGCCGAAATCTCAGGAGAAAAGTTGTTACTCTTTCCCCAGGTAACTCGAACCAGCGTGCGTACCGTATCCGAGCTCAAAGCATGGTGAGGGGCAAAGAACACCCATGTTCAGGCCGGGATTCGAACCCACGACCATTGGTGTTGTAGCACACTGTGCTAATCTCTCAGCCACAAAGGCAGGCGTATCAGACAATAAGAAATCAAAAAACCTCGCAATAATTTTAACCCTAGCGTACTATTTATTATGAGAGCGATAAACTTCCACTTGAAAGATAGCTTTCGCAATGAAGAACCTTCCTTTAAACTGCCTTTATTATAGCCTGTGTTTATCGAAGGAAAGAGCCTATAAGAAACCCCTATTTTTTTCATAATGAGAATCCCTGCTCCCCGAGACTTAATCAATATTACTTAACGTTGATGAATCCCTTGTCTCCTGCATAGCTCCTCGCCTCTGATGGACAGGCTTCTTCATGGAGCTGACGTTTTCATATCTTAGCTCTGGCCGGGCTTAGGTTCCTTCCAAATTGGATTTTTCCTTTTATCTTCTTTAGCTTAAAGCCAATACGGGTTTTTCGGGGTTAATTTTGATTAATGTCGCTTCATTTTTCTCTCCACTTATCTGTGTAAATTGTTGCGTTTTTTTTAGACGGTGGATTTCGACAAAGCCTTTGTAACATTTTCGCAAATTCTTTAAGTTGATTTTTTTTATTTTCAAGCGATCATACGGCGACCTTCGTGGCGGATTGGTTAGCGCAAAGCACCTGGGTTCGAATCTCGGCCTGGGCATGGGAGTTCTTTGTGAGTGCCCCTTCATGAATTTCACCACAACATCACTCATCCACATCTTCAAGATTAACCAAAAATATCAGAAAATCGAAGTAAAATAAACCAAATCAATCAATCAGACGTTCATACAACTGTCACAAACTGGTGCAAAAAATGCAGATCTCAGCACCAAGTAAACATTGAAGACCTTCTCTCATTATCTTGCGGAAAAGTGTTACGCTTTGCTAAACTCGTGGTCCAACAGCCTGCAGACTTCAGAGCAAGCTGTCGAGCAAACTTTATCTACGTGTAAGGTGACCAGAATTTTAAAACAACAAAAACGGGACATTTTTATATTTTCCTAAAGGAAAAACGGGACAAAACTGGACGGCAAAATGTACACATTTTAACATAAAAACTGTTTCTCCATAACTATTTATGTTTGAAAACTAATTAAATAAATACCGTATAAATAACTTACTTAATATGGTGATATGCACTACAATCCAACCCAGCAGTCCTTTAGAATGAAAAGTGCCCCACGATGGCGCAGTGGTAACGTCGTCGCCTTGTAATCATATAGTGGTTCCGATCCCACTTTAAACTGTAGGTCCAGTCCCGATTAGCCTTAATGTGCATAAAGTGTACTTAAAACACAAACTCAAGCTTTAGAATGAAAAATCGTTCATTGATATTTTGCCGATGAATGCATCTTCTCAGTACATCCTTCTTTTCAGATAACACTTTGTAAACGCTTACACACGTGTGATTAAAGTTAATCACGTTATGTTAATCAACATAGTTTTCAATATTTCAATATTTGTACTGAGAAAGTGTTCCTGTCACTTGTCCTCACGTAGGGTGACCATCCGTACTGATTTTCGCAGTACAGTCCTTTTTTTTGATGAGCTGTCCTGCAGAATGCGAAGCCATGTATAAAATTAAGATATGTCCTTTCTTTCACATACGTCCTGCGAAATGTCCTGATTTCTACTCCGGTCTCCGAAGTCCAAATATTTATTTTCTATTTATATTTTATTTTGTTTTTTCTATGTCAACAGTTTATGCACTACATAGTTTTCTGTTGTGGTCGAGCTGGAGAGAATGAACATCCGGTTAGAACAATGCGTAGTTACCACGGCAGAGAAGCGGTTGTAGACAGTTGGGAACAAAAGGGTCAGGTAGCGCCGATCTGTCCAGTTGTTGCGGGGTGCGTAGATTGGAAGTCTCGTTCCTGAAGTGCACGTCTTGTATTTCAACACTGTCGGGTGAAGATGCCTCCTAGGAGGAAATTTGCATTTAATTCAGAACTGAAATCTCTTTATCCATTTCTTAAGAGAGGCAAAAGCGATAGTGATGTTCACTGTGAAAAATGTTCAGTGAGTTTTCAATTGCAAACAGTGGAAGGTCTGAAATAACACTACATCTGCATGTCAAGTTTTAAGGAACAAGTGCGTTCATTTTATTCAACTTGTATTGAATATATTAAGCAGTGGTCCTCTCCCCTTTCTGAAATGACTGTGTTGGATTGGGTAAAACTGGATTCGATGATCGAATGGGACAGAGTGCAAAATAGCGTACAATTTTTCAACAAATGGTCAGGAAAGCAACTTAATGATCCTTATCTCTTTGATGAAATTTCAAATGTAAGAGTGTATGGTACTCTTGAAAAACTGAAAGCATGGAACACTGCTCAAATGAGAGTAGATGCAGAGATGGGTTGAGATATTCAAATATTTTCAGGAAAAATGTATTTCCTTTTATCAGGTATTTGATATTGTAGAGTTCAGTTTGTGCCTTCAAGCCACAAATGCACCCGCTGAGAGATTTTTATCGTTAATGAATAGCATGTGGACTGCTGAGAAATCTCAATTGAAAACTGAAACTCTGAAACACCTAATAATAACTAAATATAATTTCAGTTGTACCTGTAGTGAATTCCATGATATGACTATGGAAAATACAAAGTTATTACATGCTATTCACTCGAAGCAAAAGTACAGAACCATTAAGGATGATACTTAAATATTGGTACATTTGATTATGAAATATTTGTTAATTTGAAGTTATTGGAATTGTTTTCAAGAAGTGTAAGTGACATGTTCTCAACAAAATTTTGCTCACAACTGTAGTTTCTTTAATATGTCAAATTTTAAATACATTTAGTTTTCATTTTTGTTTTATGCCACTCATATACTTTGGGGATTCGTCAAATAAAAGAATAATTATTTTTAAAACTTATGTCCTTTATGTCTTTTTTTTTTTAAGAAAGTTTGTCATGGTATGTGTGTGTACTGTTTTTTGCTGGTAAGGATCTGGTCACCCTACCTCACGACATTGATGTACGAGAACACTCGTTCAGTGGGGCATTAGTTCCAGGTAAACAGAGAAGAAACTCAAAGATCTTAAACAATTGGAATACGGCTCATTGTTGACATTTGAATGTTAAATGTCTACCCAACAATCCATAGTTCATCGTAATAGTACAGAAGGTCCATTGTTGCAGTAATTCCATGCCGATAAGTAATTGTCAAAAAAAGAGACATTTTGGCGTCCCATTTTACGTTAAAAATAATTCAGGACTGAAACCATAAAAAGGAACTGCCCCGGCTAATACGGGACGTCTGGGAACCTTATCCGGGTGACGATTGGTCAGTGATTCGAATCCCATTGAGATTTTCGGGACGGAGTCGGCTACTTTTTCTTTTCAAGTAGCTCCCCAGTTGTCTTCACGATGATGTTTCTATCAAAGGCAACATTCTGGAGTTCATACCGAAAATCGAAAATGGTACCGATTGCACCAAAGAAGGGAGCAGTGATCGGCAACGTCTACACTGCATAAGCGACCCTTGTGTTTCACCGTTTCGTCGTAAAGAAACAGAAATCACTCTTAGTACTTAATTTGTGCTTCGAATTGGCACAGTTCATTTTTCACTTAGAAGTTCCTGTTCTGTGAAATAATATAAAAGTTCTTACTTTACTTACCGTAGCTGCCTTCCTGTATCGAAATCCCTGTTGTAAGCACACAATCTTGCTTTTTAACGTGGATATGTATGCGAATTTCCCCTAGGATTAAACTTCCTTTATTTCATCCGTATTTAGATTGTAAGTTTCTTTTTGGATATTGAAGTTTCTATTTTTTAATGACTGTAAATTATTTTCGTTAATTTAAATTGTTTTTCTTCAAGTTCTTTGGGAAATATGTGGTTTTATTTATTTTATTGTTCAAGGTTGCCATAGCGTTGTGACGTAACTCGAGGAATGCCTACGTTGTTAGGTTAGGTCCGTTAGGTTTGGTTCTCTTAACATAAATACATTGTAAATGTATTCTTTATGCTAAGGTAACGAAACCCAACAATCCTAACGTAACAAATTAGGCATTTAGCCTTACATCTGCACGAAAATTAGGCTCATTATGTTTAATTTACAATGGAGGTTTCTGAAACTTAATACTACTTTATTTTTGATAGGAAAGGTCGATTCGACATCCTCACCTCTAAGACACTCAGATGCCAACCTCACTTCCATGTAGTACACCCCGGACTGCATATTGCAGATTAACGAGGCTCTGGCGTCTGGATCCATGGCCAGAGAAAAACTTTATGGAACTCTGTTGTGTGTTTTCCACATGTGTTTGAGACTGTCACTTCATCTGATTAATCTTATCATCATTCAGCCTCATTGTTTTGGAAAGAAATTTACAGAGAAGCGAAGTACGGGGGGAACTCAATAAATAGGTCACCAACTGCTGCGGGATAACTGAAAATAGTAGTGAGTAGTTTCTAAAGGTGTCGTTAGGTGGCAGCACAATTCAGCTTGATGATATTCAGTTAGCAGTTGCTAGATAGCAGACGCACGCGTGTGCAGCTTAGTTTAATATGACGACCGTGCTCGAGGATTGTACGTTACAAGAGCTTTTGTGGCAGAAGGACTTCCTGCATTACTCACGAGGAAATGTTTCTTGTTTACGGTGAGAAGTGTTTGTCTCGCAAAGACTGTCAAATGCTGTCGACGAAGACTCACCTGGTCGCCCTGTTCAGATTGCAACACGACCAACAGTTCGGCGGGTGAAGGAGATGATTCGAACTGAAAGAAGGGAACTGATGAATTAGGGTCACTACTTCTTCAACACCCACCTTACATCCCCGACTTAGCTCAAGCAACTTTCAACTAGGTCACTAAAAACTTACTTTGGTGGTAAACGTTTCGCGGATGAAGATGATGTTGAACGTGAGGCTTTTATACTGCAGCTTATTGCGAACTGATAAAGCGATGAGATAAGTGTATCAATGTATAATCATATAGAAGAGCACCAACCACAAACTGTACGCGAAGCTATCTGCAGCAATTAACCCTTTTATTATGTAAGAATATTTTTCTCAAAGCAATTACACAGAAAACTATTTTTTCTTCTACTTTTAATAAAAATGTTAAAATTTTTGAAACAGCAATACATGCATGTTACAAAAGTACATTTTGACAATAAAATATAAATATTTTTACCCTGACGGTAAAAAATGTGTTCTAAAGCTGTTTTTCCCATGCTTAAAACTATTGGGCCTGCACGATGGCGCAGTGGTAGTGTCGTCGCTTTGTAATCGATACCCGGTGGAGGCACATATTGGTTCGGATTTTACTTTAAAATATAGGTCCAGTCCCACTGCGCATAAAGTGGATTTAAAACACCAACTCAATCAAAAACCTAAAACTTTTGTACCTACAGAGTCTACTACAAAAATTAATATAGATGAAAATTGACCCTTCCTAGTAATAGTAGGCAAGGAAATCGTCCTAGTGTTTAAGAGTTAAGAAGAGTTTGTAACCTATTTATTGACTTACCCTCGTAAAAGAAACTAAATAAACCAATCAAGACATCAAGAATGGATTTAAACGACCAGTGATGTTTAGAGTTTAGTTCTTAAGTAACCGAGAACGAAACACTGGCAACCTGGCCCAGCGCCCAAAAGCCGCCCACGCGCCCATCATCCGGGCAGGTCATGCGTGTGACCATCAAGTATTGAAGCAGCCTCCAGCGAAAACAGAGCGAGTCGAAACGAGGGTGCATTGTGTAACGTTAATTGCTTGAGAGCAAACAAAGCGGGTCCGTGGGAAGAACCAAAGGAAAGGCTCACGACGAACCTTTCACGCAGATATCAGATTTCATAACCCCGTAAGAACAGCTCCTAGCAAGGAGTTGTCACTGGGGGTGGACATATCGAAGCATACTTGGGGTCATTATTCGGTGTGATGAAACGATATCAGCTCTCATTTCAAAGCGAATAAAATCATTATTATTATTATTATTATTAGTAGTAGTAGTAGTAGTAGTAGTAGTAGTAGCAGCAGCAGCAGTACTACTACTAGTAGCAGCATAATCAGCAGCAAAACAGCAGCTGCAGTAGTAGTAGTAATAGTAGCAGCAGCATCAACAGGAGTAGCACCAACAGTATTACTAGCAGCAGCAGCAGTATTAGTAGTGCCAGCAGTAGAAGCAGTAGTAGTAGTAGTAGTAGTAGTAGTAGTAGTAGTAGTAGTAGTAGTAGTAGTAGCAGCAGCAGCAGCAGCAGCAACAGCAGAATCAGTACTACTAATAGTAGTAGTGGTAGTATCAGGAGAAGCAGCTGCAGCAGCATCAGTAGTACTAGTAGCACCAGTAGTAGCAGAATCAATATTAGTACTAGTAGTAGCATTATCAGAAGCAGCAGCAGCAGGAGTAGTAGTAGTAGTAGTAGTAGTAGTAGTAGTAGTAGTAGTAGTAGTAGCAGCAGCAGCAGCAGCAGCAGCAGCAGCAACAGCAAAATCAGTAGTAGTAGTAGTTGTAGTATCAGGAGAAGCAGCGGTAGCAGCAGCAGTAGTATCAGCAGCAGCAGCAGCAGTAGTAGTAGTAGCAGAATTAGTACTACTACTATTGGTTATAATTAAAGTGACGGTGGCCAGAGTGGTACAGCACGGGCTGTAATGAGAGTAGCAGTCTGAAACTTCGTAGATATGCTAATGAAGCAATGCGCTCGCGAATTATGAAAAAAAGTTCCAATTCTCGCCACCAGGGTAAAAAATGGCGCTGTAAGCTGTAAGCGCCTATGATACGAATATATTTTTTTGTCTCAAGAACACAATCCGAAATTTAGAATTATACTTAAAATCTTTCCACGTGCACAGTATTAAAATTTCATTATGATCGGACCACCTATTTTTATGTATTGAATTTCGAAGGGAGGGATCGTTTGGAAAACATTGAAAAAGCGATTTTTTTTACCACGACGATAAAGTATAAAAAGTACACTGGAAAAGAAAAATTGATTACTATAGATTAATGCAGAATTGAATAACGTATTTTTGTGTAGCTCTACAGGTTAATTTTAAATTAAGTCCAAATTTGAGTATCCATGACCTTTAATCTGATAGTAGTTAAATAGTTCAATTAATAGAGCAATTCTAGTTAAACCTTAAGCTGTATTGAGATATTGTCTCCTCGTTGGTTATTTCGAGCAAAGCATAATATGTACCACAAACTCTCGATTGTAGAATGTATGTAGTCGTAATGCGCTCAGCCACTGGCGTACGCATCGCAGGTTTTTTTTTTTTTAGGGGGGAGCTGCAATTGTAAAGGCGGATAATACGTATATAGATGCGTTCTAAAGGATGAGATACACCATAAGATAAATTGGTATATTTGGAACTTACCAGTCTCAAACATTACAATCGGGGGTTGCATTTGCCATTGTGTTTCCCTCAGAGTTATTTTCTGCTTTCTTTTGAAAATGTTGAAATTCTCACAATTTCGGAGGGGGCTGTAGCAGCACGTATCTAAAAATACATTTCGGAGGGGTCTGACAAACTTTTCTCAATAATAATAATATAATTAGAATAATTATATTAATTTGAATTGATCGATTGAATTGTTGGTTTAAGTGCACTTTATGCACAGAAAGGCTAATCGGGAATGAACCTACAGTTTAAAGTGGGACCCGAACCACTGTGCCATGTGCAATTATTATAATAAAATATTAATTATATACGTAAATTAATTAACGTTGTATTGTTATTATTACATGAATAGGTAAAGACATGGTAAAAGAATAGATGTAACAGCATGTAGCTATACATTATCTAGCTTAAGTGTAGTTAAGATCGCCAAAATTAGTAGGAAAAACTGCCCTGGTAAGGAAATTAAGGTCAAATAGATAAAGAATTTAAAATTTATTGAAAATGAAAAAAGGAGTTAGATCCAATTTTACTACGCAAAAATAATTGTACGGCGATCACTTGTAATTGGCTATTACAGCTGACGAAAAGAAAATTTCCTGACTAATATTTTATGCATATTATTATAAGTAGAAGTGTGCATAAATATTTGGAGCTGTCCTTCAAAGCAGAATGATCCAAATATAATCCTTGCCTTCCAATAAGTTCAGAGGAAATAAATAACAATACTATGTTTTTTAGTAAATTTTAGTACATGGTAAGTCTTTCGGGGGGGGGGGGGTACGGACCCCCTGTACCGCTTCTAAATACGTCTTTGGGCTGTAGCCCCATCAACCCTTTCTGCGTACACCAAAGCGCTCAGAAAAAAGCCAACTTCAAATTTTATTTCGGACGAAGAAGATCGCGTGTCCGGAAGTAACGTTCTGGGAAAGCAAACACTGCACCAAGTGAGAAGCAAGCAATAATGGCAACAATGCTCTAAAAGGGTTTTGTTTCTCATACAATGGCACACTCAGAGCGTAAACAAACTCAGAGCATTTGCTTTTGTTTTTCTTCCGGAATTCTTTATCAGCCTATATTTCTCTTTGTGTCATCTCCTTCAGTAACTTCCTTGTCATCATTATTGTGTCTCTATTGTTTTCAAAGTCGTTCTCTTCAAATTCCCTGCCCCAGGACATTCTCCAACGCGTTTCCATGAATCCTATCCCCGATGGTTCAATGTGTATCTATGTGCAGTGGCCGTAATGCACATACAGGGGTACAGTAATGAGACAGTGGGTATACAGTATACAGTATATTGCATAGTACAGTATAAACTTAATTAAATTCCACTACAGTGGCGCAAACCCAGGGAACCGGGGGGGGGGGGCATTGTCCCCCAACCGTGCTCGGAAATGAGTTCTAGGGAGGCAAGGAGGGCAAGGGGGGTAAATATTGACGGCCAAGTGTACCTGCAGGTAGAAATTATCTCCCAAAACTTCAAATTTTATGCAAATGAAAAACTTTGACACGTTCTTGCAATTAGACGCGTCGTATTATTACACTATTAATATTAACTTAATAATACTCTGCGGTGAACGATGAGACTTGGTGAAGTACACAGACTCCTCTCAGGTAATGGGATAGTGTTAGACAAAGACAATATTCACAGCACAGAGAAATAAAACCACATTACTGCAGTATGTATAAACTGAAAGGTTTTATTCTTTATTTATTGCAATTATAATGCAAATATACTTGAGACGAAGGCGAGGACTTCGCTTTGTCGATGAATTGACTCAACTAAAACGCATAAACTCAATGCGTGGCTATCGGCAAGCCTATGATCACATAGACCTAGCTTGCGCCCCGAACTACCACACCAAGAGATATGCAATGATAACTGAGCCAATATTTGCTCTTTAGCCTTTTATTTCCAAATTAATCCTTAGGCTAGCTTTATTATTTAACGTAGAATGGTTGCAGTATTGTGCATATCATCAATGCATGGCTATCGGCGTACCTATGTTCACATAGGCCTAGCTTGCGCCCCGAACTACCATACCAAGACGTATGCACAACAGCGAGGAGTTCTTTTTAATTTTAAAAGCTTCGTCGATCCGTGGCGAAAAAGTGTGATGATTTCTTACGCGATATCCTCGCTTTTATACTATTTTCGAGAACACAGATAAAAGTACAGATGAATCACTCACTATCTACAAAAGGATACTATCAACAAAACTGACATCTATACATCTTTAGAAATACATATTCGTATAGTGCACTCTTGCAAACCTGAAGATACATTAAACTACTTTTAACAGAGCATAAAATACAATAAACATTAAACAAAAGATATATATATTACAAACAGGGTGCAATATTACATATAATAACACAACTTTCATAAAAGTATAATATATCAGTGACATATTTTAAAGTTGTTACGTCACATAAAAATATGGATCATATCAACTTTCATGCTCCCTTCGCTCGCAATACCTATTTTTTTCTTGTCTTATCAAGTTCAGAACCGTAGCTAGGGAACGGCGGGAGACGGCCCTGAGTGCCGAACAATCTAAATGAAAAAAAGTTGTAAAATTGATTGATTAATTTGTGTTTTATTTAAGTATGCACAGAAAGGCTAATTGAGACTGGGCCTATAGCTTAAAGTGGGTTCCGAATCACTATGTGCCTCCACCGGGTATAGCACCCGGGACCCCTTGATTACAAGGCGACGATGTTACCACTACACCATCGGGGAGACACAAACGTTGTAAATGATATAATGCCATGGCGTTCCGTAAAATTATTTGCGCCCTATTAAATTAATATTGATTTCAGCCTGCAATAAGTTGGATCCAAAAAAAGTCTTGCTCTCTTCGCTCGCAATTTATATTTGTTCGCTGTGATGCATTGTAAATCACCAGACAGAGATGTAAGACTTGTCTTACTTCATTTTTGTTTTAAATGCATGAACAATTGTTTTGAGGAAAAGGAGCTTGCACATTTGATAGACAATTTATGTAATTCTTGCTGTTGGTTTATTGTGAGATGGATGAATTGGTTGTGTAATGTATTTAAATAATATATGCTGTATATAATATTTGTTAAAGAAACTTTGAATACGTACACAATTTAGTGTCCACCTTGCATATATGTGAAACATATATCGTGCATGAAAGTTATGTTAATGTAAAAATGAATTATATTTGGAATGCATTTATCAAGCATTTTCTGTCTTTCAAAAAAAGTTTATGTTCTTGTTTTCCATTATTAATGTGAGACTGAACGTGTTAAAAAAAAAAACAATTCAAATAGTTTGTTGGAGCATAAATGCTTTAGCTTAAACTTCTACCCCTTTATTGTGTAATTTACGACGACAATAACATGTTGATACCACCGCTACTAATAGTAATAATAATGTTGGTCCTGGGTTCGAATCCCGGCTTGGACATGGATGTTTGTGAGTATCCATTCATCATTTTCATCATGCCATTATTCATCCCCAGCTTCGCAAATCAGCCAAAAGTGGCACAAGAAGCGAAGTAAAATAAAGCAAATCAATAATAATAATAATAATGTTATAATAACATTTTAGTAACATTATTTTTATTAACATTATTATTATTATTATTATTATTATTATTCGTACGTTTATCCTGGTGCTTGCCCCGCCCCAAGACAAAAATTCGTGGTTGCGCCTCTATTCCACTATAGTATAGTTTTATGAACAAATACTAAACGCTGAAGTTTACTATTACTATCTTAAATGTTCAAATTGATGGCCTTCTTGTAGTCTAGATTTGACACTCAAGCACACTTTACTACACAGTTCTTTATTTGCATCAATTTCTTGCCATGCCTCTCTCATGAACTGAATCATTTCATCAACAGTACGTGGTCTTCTTGCAAATACCTAATCTTTTACAACAAACACCGTAAAAAAATAAGTCCATAGCAGTAAGATCTAGAGATCTTGGAGGCCAATCAATTGGCCCTCGTCGTCCTATCCATTTATTTGGAAATTCTTCGTGTATAAAGTCTCGCACAATTCGTGCATAGTGAGCAGGAGTCCCATCTTGTTGGAAATATAAGTCATCATCATGTTGAATTTGTATTTGTGGTACTGCAATCCTCAAGATGTCGTTTAGATACACGTGTTGGTCTACACTCGTGTTCATAATGATTGGTCCAATGACTCCTTTTCACGGCAGGCAAGCGCAAACTGTAACGCCGGGTTGATTCAGCTGTTCCTCAATTGTTAAGTTGAGCAGTAGACACAGTTATGCCTATTTACAGCAGCCGACAGTTTAAAAAGTGCTTCGTCGGACCACACAATTCTTCGAACAATTTCATTACCTTCATGCTTCACAGAATTGCAAACGACGATCTGGATCATCCTTAACATTTACTAAACGAAAACAAACTGAGCAAAGCTGGGAAACTTAATAAAGATAGATAGATGTTCATGTAGCCAAAAACATATGGTCAACATACTCATCTCAATCCACCTAATATGCCTATTATACTTTCTGCACAGATTGCCAATCATAAAGATACGTAATCGTGCTAGGGAAACCCAGTATTTTTTTATTTTCTTATTTCGGGCAATGCCCATTCAGTTTCAAATTTGTGATTTAGTTTTCGGTGTAGGTTTCTTTATATTCCTTTTCCGGAATGTATGGAGTAAGAGAACGCGAACACGTTCTGTGCGCACGATGCGGCGGGTGTGTGCCTCGTCCAATTAACGCGCGGAGGGGAGGGGTCACGCGAGAGTGGGCGACTCGACTGGTCCAGTTTCTGCATTCTTCCCCTCTTAGCCTGGCCCCGCCCACAAGCTTTCGTCTCTGCGCATCGCTACTCCAGACATTCCGGAAAAGGAATATAGGTATGCTATAGCTCTTGTATGTTCTTACGGCGGGCGGCCAACATGCTGGCAAGGGAAGTGTGGAGCGGGGAAGCGACCAATCCAACGAGATGAGATACACAGAAGCTTGTAGCACCTCCTCCAGCGACGTCGTAACTCTCTGCGGCACCGCTGTTACCTGGTTGGTCTTCGGCGTATTCCCCGCTTCCTACTTCCCTTGCCAGCATGTAAGCCGCCCGCCGTAAGCCTAAACAAAGCTATAATTTGTATGTATTTCTAGATAGTAATCTAAACAATTTCTTTTCAGTTATAAATACCTTAGAACATTAAATCTCATGATAACTCATGCCTGCATGTGTTTGGATGACTCACAGATGGCTGTTGTCCCGGAATAATTTCAATATGCTGATTCCAAAAATGAAATCCATTTTTACCCATCACGTGTAGTTTTTTCTTCATAAAATAGCAATGCATTAAGTGCCTTATTTCACAAAAAAATGTGTAGTTTCATGATTTCCTCAATAGATGGCTCTGTTGAGATGATGATAAAATATTGGTTTTCTAGAATACAAATCCTCCAATTTTGAACTATAAATGCACATAGAGTAGTAATCATTTAATCAACCTTCTATCTTCACAAGACACATTGACATGAAAATTGTAAACTTTGATTACGTAAATTACATTTTCGAAATCCCTCATAAAATATCCAAAACTCAATGTTGTAATAAGGTTGGTTGATTGAACTTCGTGACGTGGAGAAAAATCCTGACGTTATGGGAAGAAATTTATGTCATATATCCGTCATCAGCATTCAAAATACTTCCTGAATCACCTATTGGTTTGTAAACAACCGAAATTTTGCTTGCTTAAATTTATTTTGTTGCGTTCTGTAATAGGCGTAATGGAATGGCAAATATGATAATTTTTATTGTGAAATTGTGAAAAATCCTGACATGATGGAAAAAAATGGATGCCATTTCCGTGATCAGCATTCAAATACTTCCCGAATCACCTATTGATTTGAAATGATCCAATTAAAAAAAAAATCAGCGTGGTGTAATATTTACAAGTAATTTAGAAACATTTATTATATTTAGATTCTAAGAAAACCCAAACTCACACAAAACCCTTCAACTCAATGATGACGTGCGGCGAGAAATGTAATCTACCACTAAAGAATAAAGTTGACGAAGTTAACTATACTTATGTTAAATAACCGTTTCCTCGAATGATTTTTGGGTGGCGTTTGTTCCATACTCATTTCCATTTTCTATTAGGGAATAAAAACATCCTTGGCGGGATTATGGGGGGAAATCCCCGACATCATTCGCGTTAATTCGCACAGTGGGAAAACCTATTACACGCATGATCTTGCCGCGCAGTTTTTTTTAGCTGAAAGTTTCGTTCACGGGTTCATCTTTTGGCAAGCCCATCGGGAAACATGAGGGGTGTAAAACAATCCGACAGGATAAAAACAAACGCGCCACTAAACGAATGGCCTGATGCGTGGCCGTAAGAAATTATCAAACAAGGAGAGATTTCAGACCGAAAAGATAAGCGATACGTGCCGCTTGAAACTGAAACTGATAGATTATTTTTAGCATGTCGTGATCGATCTACTGTACTATAGTTTATAATGTCCTTCTAAAATTTATGTTGCCTCCCCGATGGCGTAGTGGTAACGTCATCGCTTTGTAATCAAGGGGTTCCGGGTTCGATACCCGGTGGAGGCACATAGTGGTTCGGATCCCACTTTAAACTGTAGGTCTAGTCCCGATTATCCCTTCTGTGCATAAAACAACAATTCAGTCAATTCAATTTTTGTTTTCCTCTTCTGCATCCACTTCTCTTTTTCCTTTTTTGTTTTGTATATGCAGGCGAGGAAGCTTGTACTGTACACGCGTCGTTAGAAATGAGCCCTCAGTAATAAATGCAACCTTTCGAACCGAAGCGACATGGTAAGTTGCTCGTGTTGCTTGTCGCTCAGACAGGGCCGTTTTCTCAATACCGTGGATCGTGTCGCCTTGGTCTGTTGTTTGTGCATGCACGATGTATACTTGCTTATAGACTGTCGTTTGTCATTTCGACCGAAGCGACACGGGGGTTTCGGAGCAAAGCGACAAGAGACATGGGGCACCTTCACTCTATAAGCACCAATTCGAGGCACATACGCAAAAACTAGGCCGATGCAACACGATTGAGATGTTTCCCATTGAAAAAACGGGATAGTCCAAGTGACACGCGCAGTATGTCATGACGCTTCGGGTTTGTTTCCGAGAGTTGGTTTCCAAGAAGCACCTGTGGCTAGTCGCATGTCGCTTCTGTCTCAAAGCTCCCTGAGAGTACCAGCAAAAACGTCTTGGAGGGATTTCAGGCCGATACGACACACGTCGCATGGGATCGAGCCAATGAACAGCAACGTTTCACACAGTAGCTGCATAACAGGGGACAAAAGCGGGCGTTCGATTGGTGAAATTCTAAAATGACACGTGGCCGAAGGGTGGTGCTGATCACGTCACCTCTAAAATGGTCAAGATCGAGAATATGTGGGATCCTACCACCACTTCCCCTAAACTAGATATGTCTTCATGGCACGGTGCTATATGCACGGGGAACTTTACCTTTACCTATTTTGATATATATTGGAAAATTGAAATATTCATATTCAGCATTTTTTAATTAGTAGATGTACGACAGTAGAAGATCTTGTAGAACGCAATAACTTGAAATGTAATGTTAGTATCAATACAGGGGTATTTCCAGGCTGATGATACACGCTTTCAGGGATGATGGAGAAAGACACATGTGTCAATTTGAGATAAGGAACAGTGGTCGGGAAACGACTTAGTCGAAAGTTATAAGCGAAATTCCGTGTGTGAAGATGTAATACTTTTATCACCTGCACAAATTTCACAAGCTGCTACGTTCACAAAAGTTGTTCAAAGTGGCGTCCCCCAGCTTGGCTGCAGGCATGACATCGTCGCACAAAGTTCTGGCGTACCCGTATCGGGGTCGTTAGAACAATGTCACAGGCAGCGAGAATTCTTGCCAGGAGATCCTCTTCAGTCTCGACAGGTGTCTCGTACGCAAGACTTTTCTCATGACCCCACAAGAAGAAATCAAGTGGGGTCAGATCAGGTGACCGAGCTGGCTAGAACAGGACCCCCTCTTACTATCCACCTTTCACGGAACGTCTGACGACGCAGGTGTTCACGAACAGTACGTTCAAAGTGAGGTGTGGCTCTATCATGTTGGAACCACTATCGTTGACGAAGATCAAGTGGGATAAGTTCCAACAACGCGGGGAGTATGTCTCGCAGAAACACAAGGTACACTGATGCAGTTAAGCGGGGAGGAAGAATTTACGGGCCTATTACATAATCATTGACTATGCCCGCCCACAAGTTCACTGCAAATCTGTGTTGATGGCTCGTCACAACTGTAGCGTGGTGATTCTCACCGGCCCATACATGACTGTTAAGAGTATTCAGTTCTCCGTCTCTCGTGAAACAGGCTTCATCCGAGAAAATAACATACGCAGGAAAGTTAGGTTCGACCATACAGCGTTACAGTAACTCAACGGGAGGTCCGAAGTCAGCAGGAGTCAAAGCATGCACTTTCTGACGATGGTAGGGGTGTAGCTGCTGTTCCCGCATAATTTTCCACACAGTACTGTGCGCGACACCCATTTCACGTACAACTGATCCACACGTGCAAGCACTGTTTCTTCCAATTCGGGACTCCGTACGTATGGTTGTCCTCCTCGGTCCTGGTATTGTGGTTCCACATGCCGTTGTAGTTCCTTTAACCGTTGGAAAAGTCTTGGAAACATGGTGTGGGTAGGATGTCTCCTACGTGGGTACTTGGTCCGATACAACCTTTCGACCCCCTACGGTTTCCATTTGCTTGTCCGTACACGAAAATCATTTCTTCAAAATCCGCTACTCCATTTCACTACGGTTGATCGACTGTTATACTTCAACTTGTAAACACAGACTGCAGTCGCCCGACCCTCACATCGGGACTGGCCATGTCTGAGACGTACACAGCACGCCATCGGCAGTGCAGTAGTGGAGTCTCCTGTCCCCACACCTTATGATCGTACCTGCAGCGAAGCTGGGGGACGCCACTTTGAACAACTGTTGTGAACAACTTTCGACTAAGTCGTTTCCGTGCCACGGTTCCTTATCTCAAATTGATACATGTGCCCTTCTCCATCATCCCTGAAAGTTTGTATCATCAGTCCGGAAACACCCTGATATTATTGTACATCGTACAGCCACGAACACTTCTGGATTATAAAAATTCCATTAACTTTCAGAGGAATCGTTACAACATAGAAGTGTCCATGACTGTACATATTTTGTTTCTGTAATTTTTTACTAGACTTGGTGCTGCATTTATTTATTTCTTCTTTTGGATGGCGAAGTTAAGGCACAAGCCTTTTCTTCCACGTAATCATCTCTACTTTCATTTTATAAATTGATTTTAATAGCTAACTGTTCGCGAAATATATAAAAAATAAAAACAATAAAATGCCAGAAAAAGAAAACCACAAAAAGTAAAGAAAATGATAAGAAAAAATAAAAACACAGAAAAATACGTACACACTGTAAGAAAAGTAATAAAAATACACGTAAAACATAAGCACACAAATAACAAACATACTCAAATAACAGAAAAAGTCAGTGGGTATTGGTCCTACAACTTTACACGAAGGTTTCATTTTATTGTCTTTCCCCGTTTTCCGTACTGGTAACTTAACTCCGCAAGATGATTACTTAATTTTGATTTGAATTGTATTAGGCTGTATACTGTGCTCAGCTATTATTATAATATTATTATATATTATTATAAACTATTATTATTATTATACTATTATTAAATTTTGGTTATAATGAACTTCCGTGGAAAAATCGCCTCTCCTAATTGCAATTTTCCGAGTCCGCCACTTCTTGATCAGCCGCTGATGGCGCAGCATCTGATTCTCGACAAGAGCGCATCCTTCTTTGGTCGTCAGTCGCCGGCTTGTTGGTCCCGCCAAAGCGAAGGCTCGGGTGACTTTCCCTTACATGTTGTTACTGTCCGCTTGCCAGCGGCGTCTGTTGTGACAACGCACGTGAAATGTTTGGGCCGCGGCCAGAGTTATTTTCTGAGCATATGCCCCCCGCCCCCTTCCTTTGTGGCCCTAACGTCGCTGCTTTGAACCCCGTGGATGAGGAATGGCTCGCGAGTGGCAACAAAGCGAAGTATGCCGCACGCACCCAAACGCGTCTTACACGCACAAAGGAATGGGTTCGAGCTGCGTTTACGGATACACGGAACACTTTCCTCGCAACTGTGGTCCGCGAGGAACGAAATGGAAGTTTCTCTTGAGCACCGAATTCCCGCTTAATGAAGAATACAGAGATATTTAACTATCATGGATCAATATTATGCTTTCAATGGTAATGTTGAGCCCCATCGATGGCATAGTGACATCGCCGCCACATCATGATCACGATTGATTGATTTTTATATTATGGACATCTCAGAACATACGCAATTCTTGTCCGTCATAAACACCTTTACTAAAACAAAATTAAGGAGAAGCCGATAACCAAAAAAAAATTAAAATGTCGCTCAGTTTAAAACTATTAACAAGAACTAAACTTATTTTATTTTCGGGGATAAAATCTCCTTACCTATTAAAAGCAGAGGCTCTGAAAAGGAACTTTTAAGGGTAAGTTGAAGTTCCCCGTGCATATAGCACCGTGCCATGAAGACGCATGTAGGGGATGCGAGTTTAGGGTCCCACACATTTTCGATATCGGCCACTTTGGAGGTGATATGATGAGCACCACGCTCCGGTCGCCTGTACTCCCCGGGATACCCTTTGATTTGAGACTGGGTGAGCACCAGAGCTACTTTATAGGGGGCCGAGGCCGGAAAAGTTCCGACCTCAGATCACCCACCCCAGGAATCAGATGCCCTACGGACTACATCATCACGTACTCAGCAGACACAAGAAGGACACACGCAGAAGAACACAACCCCACAGAGGATTGTCCTAGCCCTGGGCCCGTCGCCAGAGCCTCGGTGGCCTGCAAGAAGCAGTTACTGGGGTGTCCTATGGAGAAGTGAGTTTGACTTTGGGGGCCAACCAGAAGGGCACTCCTTCCATGCCTTGATCACGAGGTACCGAGTCTGATCTCCTGCGAAGATTCGTTGGAATATGAATTTAAACCGTAGGTCCAGTCCCGATTAGTCTATCTCAATACATGAAGTGGACTTGAAAGAGACCTGACACACTTTGTCAGTGATATTGCTTGAATTCGACTACACACAATAGGTTGTTACATGCAGTGGCGTAGCGGCCGCATCTGAATGTCCCTTAAATTGTATACAATGCGAGAAATTCAACTGACAGTATCGCTTATTTTTAACAGAAATCTAGTTCCCATCGTAGTAACATTTCATACCACGACGTCTGCCATAATAAGCAGGGGTGTACTGTCTCATACAGAGGGGCCTGGACAACTTGACTATGGGTCCCCTCAGACATGCAGAATCAACTTGCGTGCTCACAGATAGACATCGATAGAGAAAAACAATTCATAATCCCATACTTTTACAGTGTAGGTAAAAGTATTGTGTGTCATTGTCTACAGTAGAAAGATTCAGTTGCTCCACTATTCCATGTCTTAATGCCACATAATAAACATTTACCCTCGGTAACTAATGAACGTTTACCACTAATATTAGTTTTAAGTGTGGTATAAAATATAACATTCCACTAAGAATAATTTCAAGGGTGCTCCAAGTCTTTTCATATCCAAATAAGAGCCGAGATAAATTCCCCACATTGACCACAAGTGTTACGTACTACTTCAAATGGGCCAAGAGTAGGACGTGTGGCCCAAAGGGCAATTATTCCCTTACCTTAAGGGCCAGTACATTATTTCCTGTCCCTCAGGGTCTGCAACTTATGAGTTAAATGTCACCATTGTTATGAGGGATTTTGTGAAGTTAATTTTTCTTCCATATTGAAATTTTGTGAACATTTCTGGCAAACCATGTCTTCCATTCGAGTGTGTTACGATTTTGTAATTTACAAAGGTCGAAGTGGAAATCCCTAGTTGTGTGCATGCTTGCTCGATTTTGGGGATAGAAGTTGGGGCTCTAGTATATATCAATATGGAGGCAATGAAGTGGATGGAGATGCCCTGGCCATTTATCCTACTTTGAACGGATGCTTTATGAATTTCTTTTAACTGGAGGATGTCATCTCCCTAGGTTCCAGACATTGTGTCCACCCTATACAAATTTAATTGCGAATTATCCGAAACTTCGTTTATACAAAACACACAAGGTGTTATCAAATTTAGGGATGCTAATATTTATTCAAGTATAATTCATACACACGTTGTAAGCAAATGTGGGTAGGCTTGTAACATTTTTATAAAATTGATTCATTCCTAGTTGGACCCAGAAGTAACAATGGGGAAAGTTGAGCCTTCCTCTTGTTTATGACATCCAAAGTTCTCAACAATATGGAAAGGACCCGAGCTTTTGAGAATAGCCAGATTCTTTGAGATTTCCTTCCTGCATCTCGGAAATTTGCTCCCCTCTCTCGAAGACCTGATAAGCGTCCACACAACATTCCCGAAAGCCCTCTCAACCGGCGGCTTCCTTTGTGCAGCGAAGAAGCTCCCTTTGAGATGCTTATGCGTATAAAAATCCCCCCCCCCTCCGAGGAGGAGAAAGTAACAAAGATTGGTTTCCCGAAAGTTCTCTCCAGGAGAAAGGGAAGTACTGGAGGAACCTGGAGTGTTCTCACAGCGTCTGGAGTAAACTGCATTTCCAGGACAGGCTTTCGTTGCTCCATCTGTAAGCAAGTCTCTGGTGGTTTCTGTAAATGAGCTAAAAATGGCTGAATCCCTTTGTTGTGTTGTGTGAGAGGGGCGTTCAAACGTAACCCTACACTCTATCTCGGTAATCTCTGGAGCAGCGTTGTGCATAACGGAAGAGAAGGGGAGAAAGCGAGGACGGAGCAAAGTAACGCACGCTGTTGCAAAGGCTGGTAGCTGGAGTCGCATTTTTCTCTTACGCTTTCTCGAGTCACTGCCTGCTCAAAGACTTGTTTCATCTCGTTTGCTCTACAGGGTTGTTCGCTTTATATCCGACCATTTTTGACGCGTACTCACCTTAAGAGATACCACGCCGCCACCACCGATCATGTTCTATTGGACCCCCAGCATTGTGGACTATCGCCCGGCATCGCAGTTTCCATTGCAGCAAGCTCCGGTGCAGGACAGGCATCGGAATTCTGTCCCACTCCTCCCTGCAAGCTTTCCATAGACCATCCAGGGTGCGCGGGCGGCGATGTTGAAGACGTCGTTTCAACCGTCCAAATGCGCAAAAATCCATTGGACTGGCATCTGGGCTTTTCACAGGAATGTCTTCAAACGGAATGACACAAATTCTTAATTCCTCTGCCATTTCCTGATAAAAACGTAGTGATGTTCTGGCGGTATGACTCGAAGCCTTGTCCATATGGATCATCACCTGGTTCGCGTCCATTCCATACAATTGTGGGATGTCTCTCCGATAGATAGGTGTCAGAATGGAGTCTTGGAAGTATCTGGCATTCGCGTTTTTTATCCACCTTGCGTATCATCAACTTGCCCTCATATCCGAATCCCGTCACAACCATAAAGCCACGAGGGAAACTTTCCCTGTACTGACGAACAAAGTTGCTGCGCCCCTTGCCGTCAATGTCACGGTATGTGATCGCTCGAATGTGACCACCAGCAGTGACACTTTGCTTGCAGCCCTTCTCCTGGTGGTTTACGTGGGTGAATATTTCGCAAGGAGAGCCTGTTGTGTGTAACGAGCCACAATAGTTTTCGCAGTAGTCACCCCGAGTGTTAACCCATTCTTCCGACACTGTTTCACAATGCGTATGTACGAAAACTTAGCATGGAAAAGGGCCATTACGTCACCCTCCCAATATCGGTTGATTTTCGGCGCCATTTGATAACATTCACTACCAACCCTCACCCACCTACAAGGTCAGACACAACACTGCTCCCGCCAGCAGACCCATAGTTCCAGCATAATACGCCAGGTGGCAGCACCGAATCGAAAATTGTCGGAGATAAAGCGAACAACCTTCTGTATACGTAGAATCCCGGGACAGAGTGTAGCTTACCCGAGAGAGATGGGGGGGGGGGGAAGTTACCAGGCCCACAAGCTTCTTCTTATTCGATTTTTCAACTGAATATTTTTTATAAAAATTTAAAATAAATTACATTGTTCCCTAGTGTGTTCCCAATGTTTTTGCTTTTGTTCAAAAAATATTTTAGGCTGTTTCTTCCAATATTACACTCATGGCAGTAAGAGAGTACAATTGATTGATAATAATGGCAATTTTTATAATGATTATAATTACTCTGTAACTGAACGCACTGACGTGCGAAGAGGGAGCTTATGGGGCTGTAGCCCTCCCGCAATTTTGAGATAATCAAAATTTCCAAATAAAAATGTTAGAAACTCATAAAAGCCTCTCTTAAAATAACCCCAGATCACCATTTTTGTCTTCCTGTACAATTTTAATCGAGTTAAAAGCTCCAGACATTCAAAATATTTTATTGTGTACCCTTCCTTCCTCCCCCTCGGAACGCAAAATTGAATACTGTTCTCCAATCTGGTCTCTGGCATGTCCGTCAAATTAGGGACGCTAAATTCCGTTCTAAATTTCTTCCTTGCCATTGATCTTCACGGAATTCCGTTCAAGAAATACTTGCAAAAGCCCACCCTTCTGAAAATGTTAAATATCCATACTCCTCATGAAAGACAGACCATAAAACAGCCAATGGGAACCACAGAAGAAATTCACTATCGAGCCGTCTCGCATCACAAGAAGCACCCAGCGTTTTGCCTGTCAGAAGCCAAGACGATGCCTCATCTCTTCCGCAGACTACCCAGCCAATACAACAATCTAACAAACCCAAGAGACATTTCTGAAAACCGGGCACGCTTTAGAAACTGTTGTGTAAAAATATGTAAGACACTTTATCACACATACGCATTTTGGTTCATTTTGTTATTTTTTTATTGTTACTTTCTATTGTTCCCTGAAGTTCAAAGGATTAGTGTACTCAAGGTTATATCAGTACTTCCCCACGTAAACTTCATTCCTTACCCTTATCCAGGCCTTATCCCTTCCCGGAACAATCACCTATCTTTCCCCATAAAAATCTCACATTAATTAATGTAAAATAAACGAGTTCACTTCTCATGAAAACCAAGCCTGTACTGATTACCAGAATAGACTTTCTAATTAATTAGAAAAAAGTATTGTAACATTCTGTAACGATATTAATAGTCAATAAATAAAAAGTTAATAAAAGTAAACGGGGAGAACCGTACAACATCCGCGACAGAGACGTCCTGGTTTAAAATTAAGGCACCAGGACAATAAACGCACAGCCCCAAATGTGCATGGTGGAGGAACTAGGGGGGTCACCCCCTTTATTTTTATTTCGTTATTGTTGTTACATTCCAATTTAAAACCCTAATGGCCCGACCCTGTGGCCGAGTGGTTAGCACATCGCGCTGCGACGCCAAGGGTCCCGGGTTCGAATCCCGGTCGGGCTTGGTTGTTTGTGAATGTCCATTCATCAATTTCATCGTTTCACCACTCAGCCCCATCTTCGCAAATTAGCCAAGAGGCACAAAACGTGAAGTAAAATAAACTAAATCAAATCAAAAATCAAAATCAAAACGCTAATGCAGTTTGGAATCCTCTGTTAAGTAAATAAAATAAACAAATAAAGTTTGGATGAAAGAGGGACCCCCGGAAACTCCCGGAAGGTTGCAAGCCTATTCCCTTCATCAATTTTATCATATCATCATCACTCATTCCCATCGTCGCGAATAGCCAAAAGTAGCAGAAAATGAAATCATAAGCTCCGCACCCCATAAGTACCCCTACATTCCATACCCTGCTTGGGATCTATGACAACGTGCTTGCAGCATGGAGATAACAATGGGTCAAACTCCTACATCTATACAATGCAAGAACTTAAAGAGAAGTAGGTAGGCATAATAAAATCCCCGGAGGAAAATAAGGCATATACAAATGAAGAAGTACAAACATTCGATACCACCGCTTCCCTGGAAACCCAAAGTAGCTTAAAGTGGTGCTTTCTCTTCCCATTGTTCCTCGGCGAACAATAAATACAGCTCGGTTTGCAGGACCCAAATCGCCTTATTGTTATGCAAAGGGCTTTGGCTACGGGGATAGTTCTTTGAGGGTGAGATCTTCCCTCGTCCCCGGGCATTTCACTAAACGCAACACACTCAGGGAAACAGTCCCGGATTTTGCTTCTCCTGACGAAAATTCCCAGAACAAGGAGATAGCTTTAAAAAGCCGAAACAAAACTGTCGGACCAGTCCTATTTAATTGTCTCCGTTCCTTTGTTTAATGAATGTTTTCCCCGCCTTCAGTGGAAGTTTCCATGAGTACACTCTGTTCCCGGAGTCTGTGGGGTAAGTGGACGAAAAACAAGTCTAAGAGCGCTTGCACACGTGCCGATATTTTGTCGGAGTCGTTATCGACACCGACACGGATATTGCACACAGAGTTGTCGTCGATGCCTTGGCGGGGGCGCAAGAAGTTGCGGACAAAGTCTGAGAACCTAGATGGCTCCTGCCTGAAATAAGAGGTTTTATCTTTTCCGGCGTACATACAACCGCGATAGAAATAAAAGACGTTACTGGATGCATCCCAGAATGCGAAATCGTTGAAATAATCGCAGCAAGATCTCTGGAAGACAGTTCTTATACCCTTTCAACTCGCTCTTTCCTCTCCAGTTGGTGAAAAGCAGGTTTCAAGACAGCAAAATCTCAATACCAGCCTTTTCACTTTTGCATGCGACCTTCGCTTTGCCTTTGTCTCAAAATGAAGAGTGGGGCGGGGGGGGGGGCTATTGTAACAACACAACATCTTCCTTGACACAGCTGAAATTAATGACTGGGGGTATATCTGTTTCATAGTGAGCGTCGTCATTACGACTGCCGATTTGTTAAGGGGAGTTCCGGTTGCATACCGACCTGTTGGTGGACGTTACGAAGAATGTATCGTGCCGGACCATGTGTGCAGCTGTGACAATAACTCTAGTTGATGTCGATTTCGGAGACGACACCGATTTTATCCGTGCGTGTGCAAATGCTCTTATGCGCAAGTAGGAGTAGAAATGTTTCGACAAATGAACGCGTGAGCGCATGGAGGAGGGAAAACGCGGCTGCAGCTACCAGCCGTTTGGTAGCAGCGCACACTACTTAGCTCCGTCCAGTCCCTTTCTCCATTCTCTACCGTTACGCGCGGCCTTGCTGCATAGTTTCCGGAGACAGAGTGTAGTTTAAAAATATAAAGAAAATAGCTGTTTTCTTTCTTTTTTTGCATTTGACATCGTAACTAATATTTATCAGCAGAAACGATTTGGTTAATGCAAACGTACCTTTAATTGGATTTAAACAGCTTAATTTATTTGCTACATCTGTAATTCGTTACAATATCAATTTACATTCAACTAAAACAATAACATTTTGTATTAACGTTTCAGTATAATGTTGCTTTTCTTTCATGTTCACACCATATTGATCTGAATTAATTCTATCCTTTAAAGTGGATTCCGAACACAGCCGTGAGGAGACCCTCTGATTACGGAGGCAAAGGTCTTGATGAAAGTTCAGCTGAAAAAAAAATTCCATGTCCTTGTTTTATTATATTGAAAGTACATAGCGAAAATAACTATATTTGAGGAATTCCAACTTCAGTGACACCAATGTTCTCTGTTCCCCCTTTAATTCCCTTCTCTGTAGTTCAGAGACTAATTTATATATAAATATTGTTTCGTGCATCAGATTCAAAACAACTATAAATAACTTATTCCTTTCGAATGTGTGGCCTGTTTATTCTGCAGGCACACAGAGGTAACACAACTAACGAATAAAGTATGTGGGAGTGTTAGTAACAATACATTTGCTAGAGAACAAAGTTGGAGGGTCCAATTATACAGGAAAGAATTCACCACCCTCCCCTCTGTAGTAGTTGCTTGAGACTTTGGTCGGTTTGAAAATACTTATTTTTCCTTTAAGAGCATAATATTGTTTAAGAACCGTTTTAAGATTCCTCTACACTAATTTTCTAAGTGAAAGTATTAGGAGGGTACTGCCCCCTATTCCCCCCACCCCTTTCGCACGACTATGATTCTGAAATGTGCCGAATGCGGAAATCAAACCTGTGAACCTTTGATTATCACCACGGGAAGTCACTTCCTACCACAAGATTGGAATTCTGATTCACAAGTCCATTTGAACTTTCACGGATGTGGAGCTATGTCCCACTTCGATAACAACACTCAGCCTTCCACTTGTCATTGCACTCCACTATTACCAAATAGGCGTCATATAATTTCTTAATGAAATTATCACAAGTCCCAGGTTCGAATTCTGGGCAAGGATGGTTGTTCCTTTCATCATCAACGCGTCGCCGCGACTGACTTATGAAGTTGGAAAAGTGACGAAGAGTAACCATAAATATAAACATGCCTTCATGTTTGAATTACGTATTTCACCAAAATAGCAACATTTCACTTGGCAGAATTTGCAAACATTCATGCTCTAATTGGAAAATCATCTTCCACGATATAATTGTAGATGTGATTAAAAGCGAACTATTTCAATAATGTAATAAATAATAATGAGTAGTATTTAGCAGTCGAGGTTCGATTTGGGGTTGCTCTGCCACCTAACCTTGTCAATGTAACATTACATACAGGCTGTTCGAGAGTCCCAGAACACTCAGATCTATTATATAATAATATTACCCCTAGATATATTTTATTATCACATCTATATCTATTTATTTGCATTATAACCAGTGGCGCAACCAAAGGAGGCAGGGGGCATTGCCCCCCCAAAACTTTGACTGAAATGAATTCTAGGGGGGGCAAGGCGGGCAAACATTGACGGTCAAGTGTACATGCAGGGGGTAATTACCGCCAACAACTTCAAATTTTATGCAAACAAAAATGCTATTCGTAAAATGTTCTTTCTCGCTTCGCTCGCATTACCTAGCTTTTCTTCGTCTTATCAAGTTCAGAACCGTAGCTACAGGGTGGCGGGAGTCGGCCCTGGGCGCCGAACGATCTAAATCCACCGGGTATCGAACCCGGGACCCCTTGATCACAAGGCGACGATGTTACCACTACACCATCGGGGAGGCACAGAAGTTGTAAAAGAGAGAATGCATTGGTGTCCCGCGAAATTACTTGCGCCCTATTAAATCAATGTTAATTACAGCCAGCCTGTAAAAAAAAATAATTCAAAAATGTTCTTGCTCGCTTCGCACGCATTGTTTGTGTTGTATATAATATGTATTAAAGAAACTTTGAATACGTACACAATTTAGTGTCCACGTCGCTATATATATATACAAGGTGTCGCAAAACTCTTTCAACAACGCTTGGCTGCTGGTAGATATCATAAAAACAAGTAACTTTTCCCTATAGAGTTTACCTCGAAAGCGCTTAGTTTCTGCGCTATAAGCGCTTAAAATCTATCCTGTACGTATGCAACCCAACACAGCAAACACTTGCTCTGACATAACTAGCAGGGGCGCGTGACAGGGTTGCCACTAGCGTTCCTTGAAAACAACTACTTGGGAGTCTTGCCTGAGCAAATTCCAAAACATTGTTGATACTTTCGATGTTGTAAGAAGCATTGACAGCATTTATAAACTGACCAAGACAAATAATGGACAGACCGAAATTCAAGATTACTCATTCTAAAAATCTCTATAATTGATTGATTGATTTGGTTTATTTTAATTCGCTTTTCTGCCACCTTTGGGTAATCGCAAAGATGAGGATGATATGATGAAATAACAAATGACACCAATGTCTAGGCCAGGATTTAAATCCGAGACACCTGGCGCCGTAGCGAGCTGTGCTAACCACATCGAGTAGAACAGAGTAGACCCAGGGGGGGCGTTTCCCCCTCGCCGTCAACGCATTCGTGCACATACGTGTGGTATGTGAGAATAACGCCAGACACGTCCACCTGTGTCAATCGTCCGAAACAACGTCCTAAGTTAGCAGAAGTTAATAACATTTAATATCCATGTGTGTCCATGTAAAACTGCGAACGGCTCATTACGTATGTTCGGCTCATCGCCCAAGCCACGTACCTCTACGTACGAGTAACCGCGAAGGACTGACCTATTACTGCGCTAGTTGTCGTATGGAGTCGACAGTGTACGTGTACCGTCATGGACGTCCCTGTGAAGTGAACGAGTGAAGCCAGGATCCGATGATGCCATACGGAGATCCATTTTCGCCAACCAGGATAACCGCGAAGTACAACAATGGAGTGCAGACGTCTTCCAAAACTGTAGGACCAGTTTCACCCTACTCAGGTCAGAGGGAATGCAGGGAAGGTAAGATCCAACCATGTGCGTGTGTGATAGAGATGACGCCAATCTACCGCGAATCTGCGTAAATCAAATCATTGCATAACTTAAATCAGTGCTATGTCATACCTAGACATCGTTATTCCGGCGGACTAATCACGTTATAGATCAGAGTTTATGTTAACAGCAAACATTAGTTCATTAAAATATATTTATACCTTCAGAAAAGATAGTAGGGTTCGCACAAGGAACAATTATTCACGTTATACTTAAAACCATAAACGGTAAATTGTAAACGGCAATGTAGCCAAGAAATAGCATGAGTATAGTCAAAGTATTAATTAATCTAACCTTTGTAATTGTCATATTGTCGCAATATGCCATGGAATGAGTGTATGAATGAGAGATCGAGTGAAAGAGGGCAAGATGTACTGTGTATTTATCTGTGCTTTAATATATGTGTATATTCAGAACCACCGTAGTATTATGTAACGTCATTTCAGGTACTTTAAATCAAATCCTCCTAGGTTTATTCTCGGTAACTCCGACTGTAGGCACTTATCCTGACCGTATTATAATTCACGTAATGTTTAATCCGCGTGACAGGTGTCACGGGGAGCGATTCTGCGTTGTTGCGTTGCATAGTTCAGTTGAGTTAATTTTTAGCGCGTAACAACTGTTTCACTCAAGTTTCAGAATTCAAAATGTATCAAAATTCTAGATGGATCGTTTCAACATTGTCTCCTTGTATTTATTTGAAACTTGCATTAATCCAACATGTGAGAATTTTCGGGTGGTTTGAACCCTAGAAACCCTCCCTCTAAATAAGGCCATGATACCATTGTAAACAAGGTGCAAATCGTCCGTCAGTCCGCTTGATTTCCGTATACAAGAACTTGAATCAACCATGGCTGCTCGAAGCCACAATGCAGTTTGTGACGCAGATGAATCACGCCTGTAGGGTGTTTATAAGATTTCACATGCAACAATACTTTGAATAGGAATGAATGCGGATTAAGATGTTTTCGGGATTACGAATTTATTTGCCTATCAGCTTTGTAATAAGCCGTAACGACTTCTAGAGAAAGCAGCAAAATGACTAATATCATTTTAAAGGCTCACATTGTTACATTACCTCTCAATTGTCTTTTGCACTGTGAAACTACGTTCAACCACATAGAGATTTCTTTCACACTTGACAAGTTTTCAAATTGTCAGTAAATTCTAGCTTGAAGCTTTCGAATATTTTGCAACATCTGCTGAACGTTTTCATCCATAATTTTGATAAACAACTTCCAAATAAGAAACAGCTTCTTTCGGAAAATTGCCCGAAGCTGTGAAACAAGATTTCAAAAATAACTTGGGCTTATCGACTTTCTTAGCGCTCTCTGATAAGTTGTCAAAACTTTTCGCTTGAAACTTTCTCTGCCAACAGTTTCCAGATCAATTCCGTATTTTGAGGAAGGAATATTTTGTTAATAAGGGAAATTTACGTCCATGGAAGTACGTCATAAATATTCCGGATTAAAATTATTGCCGTTAAGAGCTCGTTTAAGTCTCGTTTTCTTTTTTTTTTTTTTTTTACGGCACGGACCTTCAGCTCGACTTCAACAATTTCACTCGACTCTGAGCAGGGGCAATTATGTGTTCAATGAAAACAACAATTTCTGTTTACTGGAAAACGACATAAAGTGATGAAAATTGGGATTTTATCTTCCGGTGGAGATTTTTTGATATTCACCAGGAAGTTTTAATATTATTTTCGCATTCTGCTGATTGCATTAAACACCTCCAGCTGTTGCGTTTGTCGCAGAGAACTGCGTTCGTTTGCTCTTAAGGGTTTCTTAAGTGAGAGAGAATGCGATTTGTATAGCAATAAGATCTTCTAAATTAAGTTTTTAATATATCTGATATACTAACGCTTGTTAGTATGATAAACGTATGCACCAGTGAAACAGAAAGTAAAATTCGTGTGGGTATTAATGTGTCTGACAAATTTACAATTAATGATGGGTTAAAACAAGGAGATGCATTATCTCCATTGCTCTTTAATTTTGCCTTAGAATAATATGCTGTTAGGAAGGTAAAAGATACTAAAGAAGGGCTAAAATTAAATGGTGTGACTCGGTTGTTAGCATATGCAGATGATGTAGTCTTATTAGGGGATGATATAAATACAATTAACAATAATGCTAAAATATTTTTCAAAACTGCTAAAGAGATAGGTTTGGAAGTTAACAAAGATAAAACTAAATATATGCTTAATTATTGATAACAACTCGTTTGAAACAGTTTCCAAATTCAAATACTTAGGAGTAATATTAACAAATGAAAATTATATTAAAGAGGAAATAAAAATTAGGCTTAATTCAGGAAATGCATGTTACTTCTCTCTTCATAAACTTTTGTCTTCTCGTTTAATATAAGAAACTAAAAGTTAAAATATACAAATCCGTAATTCTGCCTGTAGTATTATATGGGTGTGAAATTTGGTCCCTTACATTGAAAGAGGAACATAAATTGAGAGTATTTGAAAATAAGATCCTTAGGAAAATCTTTGGACCTAAAAGGGATGAGGAGACAGGTGAGTGGAGAAGGTTACATAATTTAGAACTACATAATTTGTATTCATGTCCAGATATTATTAGAATAATTAAATCAAGAAGACTTAGGTGGGCAGGCCATGTGGCACGAATGGGAGAGGAAAGAGGAGTTTACAGGATTCTTGTTGGGAAACCTGATGGTAAGAGACCTGTAGGAAGGCCAAGACGAAGATGGAGGGACAACGTTGAGATGGACCTAAAGGAAATCGGTAGGGATGGAAAAGAGTATATAGATCTTGCTCAAGATAGGGACAGATGGAAGGCCTGTGTTGCTGCAGCCATGAACCTTCGGGTTTAAGAAGGCTAGAGAGTTAGTTAGTTGATATACGTACATAATACTATTTTGTTACTAAGAGGAAAGTGACATTTTGGAACGGAGAATAATAAAAGAGAACACGTACCTTTGAAACATTTAGTGAAGCCAGTGAATAGTACAGAGTTTGCCATTTTTGAATTTCATGCCGTTAAGTAATTTCTTGAAGATAAAATCCGACAATGACCACTTTCTCTGCGGAAACATTCCTGCAGTCTGTGAGAGACATTGTGCATGAAGCGACGTAGCATTGCAATAGGAATCCTGGCAATTTCCTCTCGTATTCTTGCCATAAGTTCTTCAGTCGTAGCAGGTCCAGTACGGTAAACCTCCCTCTTAAGATGACATCACAAGATGAAATCACATGCTGTGAGATCAGGTGATCTTGTGGGCCATCCAATGTCACCGTTCCTTGAAATATGCTTTGACCGGAAACGCACGCTGCACACGACCTCACTGCTTCATGATTACTAAATGGTAAGATGTGAGCAGCGTTGTATATGCCATTAAGTGCTACCAACCTACCAGGGTTGCCAGGAGACGATTCAAAATTAGCCGTTCTTTTTAGTCACCATTTATGATCCAGATATGATTTAAGCACATGATTCAGACATCTCGTCGTAATGTCTATGGCATAAAATAAATCTCTTGCGAGCATTGATATTAATGTATTTCAAACCTCAGCTGTTGCGAGGATTAATAAATTAATGTCTACGTAACATAGAGAGTAGCCGACCTCATTGGGGGTGTTTAGTACAGCACGCTACCACACCAGTAGTCACAGGTTCGAATCTGGCCTGGTCATTGGTGTTCTTTGTGAATGCTCCTTCATTACATCATCACTCATCCTCAACGTCGTGGTTAGTGAAAATGGCCAGAAAACCTACGTGATATCTGTCTCGTCTGCAATTATTATTGTAAAGGCAAAAATGTTTTATTGTTTTAAGGGCACAGTTTTTAAGTCTAGCCAGACGCGAGGACGAGAAACTGCTCCTCCTCCAACGATCTTTCCCCACTGCGAGATCAGAAAAGAAAGGTCTGTGCTCTGGATGGTTGAAGAAACGAGAGAAAACTTAGCATGGCGCTTGGGAGTATTGTTTTACTTCTTCTCTCGGGAATATCAAACTTCCGATGGCGTAGAAAAATACATAAGCAGGAACAGGACAGGTTGAAGATTTTGTTTGTGTTGGGAAAAGTCGAATCTTATATTTGATTACCCGTAACTTACTGGCTCTTACTAATCAACTTTAAAATCGCTTCAACTTGCAACATGGTGAGAAATTCATACTCTCTTGTCCTATGTTTTGCATTGTTCAGTAGCAGCGCCCATACCAATGATATTGATATAATTGCAACCTAGTGCAAAATTGTCACTCTTCGCCTTAAAGTGGAAAAATTAGGAGTGATTTTTCAACAACGAAACACGCTGTATTAAAACATGCATATCAATCACTACTGAATGTCAGACACTTCCATTGTTGCGACGATATCTCTTACGAGAGGAGGCAAATTCCGGAAACTTGACTAAAGCAGCCTCGACAAACTTCAACAACTGAAGAGACTTGTCAAATCTGTCTATTGACGATCACGAGCATATTCAGGGCGTATCTACCAAGAGGTGTTTGTTCTCAAGATCTCCCGGCACAATCGCCTCGTGACGTCAGAGGAAGGCGGGGGAGGCCTTCAACAAACGTTTCTCCACCAGAGACGACGGTCGGTATTTAAACATCAAAGAGTAGCGAGTAGAATTTAGGGTTAAAAATAGAAAACATTACACGTTGATGTCCTGATTCGAACGTCACTTTACTTCAAAGAAGGTTCTGAAAGATCAGTTACCCTCTGACAAACATATGTGAAGTCCAGCCCAGTATATCCTCCCCTCAAACCTTTCCCACTAATAGCGTCTGTTTTAGGAAGAGTCTTTACTTGCCTAGTCCACGTGGAGTAAATCAGATGTTGCCAATTCACTTTCTTTAGAGATTTCATAACGTGTGGTTCCGGGTATCTTTGCTAGGTTGTGTTACTGTGTAGTCATATTATTATTTGTGGCAATGAGGAGACCTTGGCAGGGTAACGTCCTCGCCGTTCGTGTTGGATTTGATTGATTGATTGATTTGGTATTTTAAGTCCACTTTATGCACAGTAAATGTTGGATGTCTAAACACTGTGGGTAAAACTGACAACAACGCTTGTCAGGAAAAGAGATGCTGGCTCGAAATCAGATGCGCGATCGGTCGTCTTCCTCTCGAGGTATGTCAAAGAGACCGAACTGACGTTCGAATCAGGACTTCATCTTTACCATGTGCTTTAGGCACTCAAGTCAAGGAACGTGGGGGCATTGTGGTCGCCTTGGGTGCTGAGACAAGTGGGAGACGTGTGACCCATTCGTCGTATTAGAGTATAATTTCGCTGTCGATGCTTTTGGCTCGACGTCTTGTACTGTCGATATTTTGTTGTCGATGTTTTGTCGACGATGACTTGACGCTACACCGGAATCAAAGGTTCCCAGGTTCGATACCAGGTGCAGGTATATAGTGGTTCGGATCTAATTTTAAACTATAGGTTCACTCCCAGTTAGCCTCTCCACAGACCAATCAATAGGCAGATATTTATCCCAGGTAGCAAACCATCTTCACCAAGATTTAATGCCTCTGAGGAGTGACATTCAGAACTTCTTGCTGGAATAAAATCTTGGTGAAGATGGTTTGCTACCTGGGATAAATATCTGCCTATTGATTTGTCTGTGGCCTCTCTGTGCGTAGAATGGGCTCAAACATAAAGAAACAAAACATAAACGATGGTGAATAGAAATATTTAATTCGAGTGTGCAAACCTAGACTTGCCAATGAAACAAGAAACGGTGCGTTATCCAATATCAGAAGTAGTGTTCAGTTACATCAGCTACGAGGGTTACAGCAAAAGTCATGGCAACAAATTTTTGTCCACGATAGTGGGGTCAGGCAAGAAATTTTAAAATATATAGTGGAGACCTCGTCACACGCAATGTATTGTGACGCCAGTAGATGGCAGTGGCTGCCAAGACATTGAACTGAGGGAAGTGGGAAGTCAGTGCCTGCAGGATGAATGTGCCCCGGCGTGAACAGCGTTCTTATGTGAAAATAGCAGTTTTTCGTGGAAGGCATGCGAAAGAATGTCACACTGAGCTTGTGGAAGCTTTAGAAATGACGCTCTACCATACCGAACAGTTGCGAGGTGGGTAGCCGCATTCGGACGTGCAAGAAAAGCAACTGCGGACATGAAACGTTCACGGCGACATTGTAACGAAGGATTGACGTTTCTTATTTTGTATTTTTCTCTATCCTGAAACAGATCTCTATGTTGTTCAAAATTCATACATTAAACGTTAGCATATATCGTGACATTCCAATCTTGCCTGACCCGCATTATCTTGGAAAAAATAGTTGCCATCACTCTTGCTGTAACCCTCGTATACCACACTTGTTAAATTTTCCTGTTACACGTTTTACAATGAACTGTTGCAAATTTGGCAAGTGAGTTGATAAATGGTACCTCTTCGAACATCGTTTAATATTATTCCCGCGTACCTTAGGTGAAATACTCATACCCTTAGATTATAGAACATAGTGCATATTACCCTATGTATTTATTTATTATGACATATGTATCTATTTATTTACATTATAACATTCTTGGAAACTTTAAATTGCGTTACAGTACATCGTTTGCCCCGTGCGTTGTTGTTTCTGCAGCCCCACACGCCTCACTAGCCGTTCCTCAGCAATGGAACTACGTCCGCTCACATCAATCATGGCGCAGCAACTGAGCGAGCATTCCATGTGACCTTCAGAGCAGGGATGCCAACCGCCATAACGAAATATTTCCAAAGCAACCAAATTCCTGCCAATTTTCAACACGGTCGCAACAGGGTACATGCAATTAGGGGCACGGGAACATCTCGGATGCTATGTATATTGGAAATATTATAAGCGATCGTGTATTTTTCCAACACTCAATTTGTACATCACGCTTGAAACTTTGTCCACGAGGGTTCAGTCTATGGATGAGAGTTTCTACTTTCAGGCGAACGAATGCTCACACGCAAGCTGGCAGACAAGCAAGAACTAACCACTCTAACTGATCCGGGGCTCTGGTAACAAAAACGGGCAATTTGTTTCTCTGAACAAATTATTAATAATTTATGAATTGCTTCTTCCGAAACCCCATCTGCAATTTACCTCGCAATCTCTCGCAGGATTTAAAGAATGATCCTTTCCCATCTCTGGATTAGATGCTCCTTTGATGTGTCAGGCGGTAAAATGAAATATGAATCGCTGTTATTACATGTGCTGCTCCCTCACCAGCGCAGGTAGGGCATCAATCAATATGAATCACTGCGAGAGAGCGGCGAATAAACTACCCCGTTCCTTGCCGTAACGGACCGCCATTCGTCTCCGAAGTTTTAATCTCATTAAGGATATTTACCCTTTCAAACCAGTCTATCTAGAATGACATTTTTCTCGTTCGGGTTCCCGGGTGGGATTTTTGGAAGGGTCATTTTAAACCGTCGCTCCTGCTTGCTTCATCGGGTTCGGAAGAGGAGAGATATGCCATTGCTTGGAGCTGCGTCTACTGCAACAGGTGTCAAGTCGTGACCAGGCCGTGTCCGAATCGACAGCTACAACAATGCATCTCAGCCTTCGTATAACCACGGTCCGGTAAAATCTTACTTAAGTCGATGCCCGGTTTGAACAATTTTACTCTGAATATACTTTTTTTTTAAACTTTATGCATTAATTAACATGTACCATTCAAATTAAATATTAATAAAATAATTAAGGCATAATCATAATGATTCCATTATGTCTAGGCTTGCTGAAAATTACATAGGAAGGCTGGTCTTTATATTTTCCTTAAAGTTAAACGGTGGTACCACAATATTGTCCTATGTCCTTTAGTGTATGAATACGTCACTGGATGCCAGTATAATGAACTGTTATCGTACAGAGATCAGTGGTAATTCATTGTTGAGTCAACCACGGCGTGAACAACGTTCCTGTATCAAAAGAGCTGTTCTTCGGGGAAGAAATGCCAGAGAAACTGTGGGAAATAGTGTTCTACCGTAGTATGTGCCTCTTCTTAGCTTGTGATGCTAATATATGCTTATTAATATGAGTGCAGTTAATAAATTAGCCAGGAAAAGGGCAAGAATGTGTCCTCACAGGCCTTCGGTGCTGCAAGTGGAATCCCTTCAATCTACGCCTTCTGGTATTGAACTGGTAGGGATCTGGCCTCGTAATCAAGAGGTCCAGATTTGGTACCCGGTGAAGGCACATAGTGGTTTGGTTCCTACTTTAAACTGTAGGTCAAATTTAAAATACCACATATGCATAAAGTGGTTTAACACACACACACACACACACACACACACTCAAACGAACAAGCTATCTGCTCAGTTAAGGCGAAGAGTGGCATTTAATTCAATATCGTCGGAATGGGCACTGAAGAAATAACCAGTGAACAAGAGAGTATGAATTTCTCCCCATGCTGCAAGTGGAACAGTTTTTTTAGTTGATTAGTAAGCTAGATACGATGTTCCAAAATTATGATGAATAAGAAGAATTTTCAGAAAAAATTCAGAATGCCATATATTTCTTGTGCGAAAAAAAACGAAACTTCAACTTACAGCTAATGAAATTGAAGTTTCAACTTTTTCGCCTGCTAATCAAATTTTTAATCTGTCCTCTTTCCGTTCATATGTTTTTCTGTGCCTTCTGAAGTCTGGTATTCCAAAGAGAAGAAGTAAAATAATACTCCCATAAGCGTAATGCTAAGTTCTCTCCCCTTCCTACAACCATCCAGCGCATGGACCTCTCTTTGTCCAGCTTACCACGGTGAAAGTTCGGAGGGGGATGAGCCGTTTAGGATTCTCAAGTCTCTAGACACAAACTGTTCCTCCTGCCCTTAAGAAAATGTTCATAAAGTAACCTACCAGCTACACTCTGTGTCTGTAGTCTGTGGAGCGAGCGAAGGGAAACAAAACTCCCAGCAAGTTGTGGCTCCAGAAGATTTAACCAATGAATGTTTGAGAAGGGAAGTGAATGCAGCTACCAGCTGTTTGCAGCAGCGTGCATTGCTTTGTTCCGCCCACTTGCTTTCTCCTTTTCTTTTCCGTTATGCGCGGCATTGCTGCACAGATTATCGAGACATAGTACATAGGATAATTTGCACCATCACCCCCTACCTACTGCATTCTCTCCTTGTTGATACACACAACAAACTCCAAACGCTCCGCTGCAAAGGGATGGTAGCTGTATCTACTTCCCCTCTCTCACGCGTTCATTCGTCAAGCTCTCTACAATCCCTACTTGCGCAGAGACGATTTTCGTTCGCTCAGTCCAGATTCTCGGGTAGCTATACTGCTCGCATTTCCAGCTGGTGGCGAGGAAACAACGAATCATGGAAAGGTTGAATTCTCTTCGGCTAACATCGGGAATTTTCGAGTCAAACGGCGTCCAAGGCTGCTAGCGGGACGAAACAAATGACTGTCGGATACACACAACGTTGTCGTTGTTGTTGTTGACTTGGGGTTTTAAGTCCACTTTATGCACAGTAAGGCTAATCGGGACTGGACCTACAGTTTAAAGTGGGATTCGAACCACTATGTTTCTCCACCGGGTATCGAACCCGTGACCCGTTGATTACAAGGCGACGACACAACCACTGTGCCATCAGGGAGGTCCTCACCCAACGTTGTAAAACGTACTGTAAACCGAAGGACAGAGAGATGAGCTTTAATTTCCTTCTAACAAGCAATTATTGTACACAAAACACGCAAATAAAGCAACTGGCATAAACAGACGTACACTTGTCGTCGTTTACACTGGAGAGCGATGTTATCCCTAAAGCATTTCCTTCGCAACCGAGCTTGTCATTGCAACCGAAAATTATTGGTAGCCAGATAGATCTTTGTAGGCTAGCCGTCAAACGAACCTGTGATCAGTATAGGAATTTCCACTTCGAGCACTGGGTGGATTGTTACAGTTGACGGGAATAGCAGTGTACAGAGCTTTCGGATACTCTACGCTGTTCACAAGCTTAACTCTGTGGTCGTAACAAGCCCAGAAACAAATTAATAATTCCACCACAACCACCCAATGCTCGATTCATGTGCAAATGCAACCGATTACACCAGCCGATCGGGTTCTATTGAGGATCCACCGTGTTGCTTCGAAGGTTCAAAATGCAGCCACAGACACAATCGCGTTTGCGACGAAATCGATTGGCGGCATTTATTTGCCCGGGCTCTGGCTGCCCAGTTTTCAACCCATACTGTTTACAAGAGTCTTTGTCCGTTACGGCGGTAATCATGTTACGAGCCACAAACGCACGCGGATTCCACGCGAGGCAGACAAAACGTGCGGTGCGTTGGTAACCCAAGAGTTGGAGGTTGGATTCGTGCAATTGCTCCGATATGCTTTTGTTTCCTTCGGAGGTATCCCTTTTGTTCACTTAACCTGCTTGTCTAACCTTGTTACAATGGCCACTTGTAGTCTGACGATGCAAGCGATAATGGTTTATTTTCCACTTGCCTGCTAATGACTGTTTGTATCTCTAATCCTGCTGAACGATTTTGCGGAGAAAACGGGTAATCGGAGAAAACGGGTAATTTGAAACTCTATATGTCGATTGATTGATTGAGTTGGTGTTTTAAGTCTACTTTATTCACGGTAAGGCTAATTGAGATGGGACCTACAGATTAAAGTGGGATCCGAACCACTCAACTGGGTATCGAACCCGGGACACCTTGATTACAAGGCGACGACGCTACCGCTGCGCCATTGAGGAGGCTCTCCAAATGTCGAATCTGAGCTGATATTACAATCGAGGCGTTGAAAGAGAGAAGTGGCCAAGCCACTTGCGGTTTGATCCGTTCTCTCACTCCAAAGACTGCTCACTGACACTCTCCACATTATGATCTTGGCCAATACATGGTTATGGAGCCAAGCCACGACGCTACTGTAAGGAATATATCAATAGAACATGAAAAGATGTTGGCAGGTAGATGGATTACACCATAAAACTCAATTTTCTCCTTCATCACCTCAATTGTTAACATAAGTTTGGCCTTAAATGTTATTATGTATTTTGTTATGTCAACAATCTCTTCAAATAATGTTCGTATTTCTTACCTAACCTTTTAATTCCTATAGCTCTAATTTTAGTGTCGCACAACACGGTGGTTTGCTACATCAGAAAGCGTACTCGTATATTGTTTGATTGATTAATTTTGTTAATTTTACTTATCTTTCCTGCCACTTTTGGCTAATGGTGACAATGACGATTTCTGATTTGTCTGTCAATTACCAAAATGTTCTGATCAATTCATTAAAATTAATGCAGAACTCAATAGCAAGAGCTTCTCTTCAAGATCAGTCGGTCGGACTGCGCCGTTTTCTCAGTATGATCGAATTGTCGCCTCGGTCTGTTGGTTGCGCATGCGCAGTAAATGCTTTTCTACAGACTCGAGATGCCTGTGTCGTACGTTGTTTGTAACTTCTATGTGAAATTCCCACGTGTTGCTTTGGTGTGAAAGCTCCCTATCGCGCCACTCCAAGCGAGAAATTTTAAGATTATGTGAGTGAACTTTCCAGTCAAACAATGAACAGTATGTGCAGGAAACCTAAACTCTGTCCCGGGAAGCTATGAAGCAAGAGAACGAAAACAACTCATCTGCGCAAGTACGACACGAGGAGGCTCGACCAATGAACACGTGAGAGGAAGTTATTACAAGGAGCCGAAAAGGCGACTCCAGCTACCAGCCGGTTGCAGCAGCGCGCACTGCTTTGCTCCGCCCACTAGCTTTCTCCCCTTCTTTGCCGTTATGTGCGGCCTTGCTCCACAAATTCCCAACGCAGAGGGTACTAGAAATGCAAGAGTCAAGAAGAGATTTAGGATGGGTGACATCACAAGTAACGCAAGAATGTATTATGTATGTCCTAGTTGGAGGACATCATTTACACGGCCGAGATAAACTAACTGCAAATGCACATTTCCTGCACACAATGTAAATATGCATTAAACGTGAGTAGAGTATGTGGCCCGGTTCAAAAACCGAAAATGGCGCTCCGTGGCGCTCGCAGTGTTGCTAACTCCTCACTTGAAAAAATCACCAAGGTTTTTGTTTTTGGGTCTAACCTAACCTCAAGCAAGGAGCTGGCAACACTGCTTGAGGCTTTTCTCGCAGTGTGGCCAACTCCTCACTTAAAAAATCACCAAGGTTTGTTTTTGGGTCTAACCTAACCTCAAACAAGGAGCTGGCAATACTGCTTGAGGCTTGTCTTGGAGTATTGCCAACATTTTACTTGAAAAGTCACCAAGGTTTGTTTTTGGGTCTAACCTAACCTCAAGCAAGGAGCTGGCAATACTGCTTGAGGTTTTACAGTGCATAAAGCAATTTGCCAACCTACTGGTTTGCCATAGTTTTTTTACAAAAAAGAGAGAGGGAAAAGTTAAACAACCGATAGTGTTGCTAATATTTACCTACAGCTTTTTTTTTACTTGGCAAGAGCTATCTTACTTGAGGCTTAACTAATTTATATACTGACGTAACATACACACACTGAGCAAAAAGAGTCGGCAACAAACATATACTGCCGTAAAAGAGAGAGGGATAGATAGATAGATAGCAACACAGTATGTGTGTGCGTGTATAATATGTAGCATTATTAACTAGAGTGCGTTGGCAACCCACCTACAACTAAAAAAATAAAGATGCCAATGTTGCTGTAAGATAAAGAGAGAGACTAAGCTGGCAACAGTGGTGAGCGAATATGCATTATTTCCAAGTCCCGAGCGCCAATGTATATCGTGATTTTTGCAATCCTTTCTCACGGCAACGATGTGCCACACACACACGTACGTACTTTTTTTTATTTCAGTATTGTGACGCAAACAAACAAATAATAATTGTTGTTTTTAGGATGCCTGGCCCCTAACCCCGCCAGGGTGCGTGGTGCCCAACCCAAAAAGGTTCTAATGGCTGCGGTTCTAGATAGCCGCACCTCTGTAGAGTTTCACGTGTTTTTTTTTTTTCCCCCAAACTTCCATGAAACCCTACAGAGGACCTCCGTAATGCATGCAACGTGTACTAACGACTCTAGTGTTATTTGATGTTGTAATATTTTTGGATATAGAATTTTGTGAGATATAGATAATAATAATTATGTTTATTATAATATTTTTTGATGAAGATGGAGAATGTATGTGTGTGTTACAAATAAAGTTGCATGCTTATTTTTTTCTAGTGTGTGTGTATGTGTATGTGCATGTGTTTTTTTGATGTTCGACAGCATCTGAAACGATAAAAAAATTTTATTGTTAATTTTCTCATGTAAAAACAACAACAACAAAATTTTTGTGCAAAAATTCTGATTGTCTTGTGCTATAGTGCAAAAACTGATGATATTGTAATTCATAACTGATGAAATTAATATTGTAACTGATTTTGAACTAGTGAAATTTTTGTATTGTGCTATTGAAACTGATTGTGCTAGTACAAAAATTTCTTATTGTGCAAGAAAAGAGGTTAAAAACTTGTTAAAACTGCTCTGTGACCCTCTCGTTCTTCACGTCGTGGGCGAAGGACTTCTCGGCGACCAGGATCACACTGCATACGGTGTCCTCGGGCAACGGACTGTTGAACTCGCAGACGATCTTGATGTTGGTTCGATCGTTGACCACCACCTGCTTCCTCTTCGTGGTATTGATGACGAACATCGGCCTGCGGATTTTGAATTCGCTGGGCGTGTAGTACATGTCCATGCTTCCCTCGGTCACGCGCTTGTAAGCCGTGTAAGCTTCGTAAAGTTTGAGGTAATCGTCTTTGGTCATGTCGAGGTTGTAATTCTCGCGCGGGAACACTTCGTTCCTTCCGTTCTTCAGGTAAACATTTTTGATCTTGCAGTCGTCGAACTTGCTGGAATCTTTTTCCTGGTTGTTATCGCGCCCGGTCTGAAAGAACACCACGACGAAATCTGGCATGTCGAACTGTATGTTGTTGAACTGAGTTGTCACGTCGAATTCTATGTGACTTCCCGACGCCACCTTCTGCACGCACTGGTAACCGTGAAAGCGAATCGGCACCTGCGGACTCTTCAAGATCTCTGCTTTGTACTTAAGGGCGTAGTTCGTCTCGTATTCCACGATCGGCATTCTCAATTCCATGCTCCGGATGACGCACTTGGCTGCTTCGGGTAATGTGTTGGCTATCGGCGTGCCGTCGGCGTTCAAGTTGGTGTATCGCATCAGTGCGCCGTTGTCGTTGGCCGCTCTTCGAAACGTGACGCGCAATCCTCCCTTCCACATGATGTCCTTGTAGTCGGAGAAGAATCCCGGCAGCAGACGCATGGGAAAGAGCACCGTGTGACTTCTCGTCGTTATTTTTGTTCCCGCTTCGAATCCTCCCGCCTGGTAGTATGCCGCGTCCGTTTTGGATAATTTCAAAGTTCCCACTGCCGTCGACGTGATGCCAGGATAGTCTATTCTGTCGATGACGGTGTTGTGTTTCCTCACCTCCACCTGCGAGAACAGGTGAGGTACGAAGTTGTCCACGAGTTTCAAATTTGCATTGGGCGGAAACGCTTCTCCGCTTTCTTTCTTCACCACGTCGAATTGAAGGTAGAGGTCCGCTCTGTGAGGATGAACAAACCCATCGCCTACGTCCACGTCGTATTCGATCTCCCTGTTCGCTTCGTTGAGATTAGCAAACGTGCGACGGTTGGGAGGGAAAGATTGCAATTCGTAACTTTCGATTTGTTCCATTTTCACTATGTGTGTTATTTATTATACGTTGATCTCCACGATGGCCGTCGTAGTGGCACCTGCGAAATCCACCACCTCTTCTTTCTCGTTCGTCACTACCAACTCTATGTCGTCTATGCGGTTGCGACATACTGGAAAATAGATCGGCGAAGAGGGCGTGTAGATGATCGGTTCCATGAATTCGGAATTGGGTTTGAATGTGGCGATGATTCCCGTCTGCTTGTGACTTCCCAGCAACCCCCCGTCCGAAGATTTAGTGATCATTCCTTCCGCCACGTTACAGTGAACGTTCAGAGTCTCTATGGCCAGAAATTTAGGAATGTTTGCTGCCGTGTGCTTGATGCCAGCTTCGAGTTTTGTGTTGTTCTCGAAACCTAAAAGTTCTCCCATGGTGCCCAGGTCCACGGTCTCCGTCGCCGACACGATTTCCACTCTGTGCGTGACCGAATTTTGAGAAAAATACGTGCCTTTGGGTAACTGAGCTTGCAAAGTGGAAAGATTGTATTGGCCTGGCGTGACGACGATGTGTTCGCTTCCGACGCTAATTTTGTTGTTGTGATGCGTGACGTTAGGTATGAGGTACATGCTGTAGAATGCACGCAGAGCTACGGATTTAGGATAGACGATGTCATCGTGCAGCGTGAGTTTCAGGATCGAAGATTCGCTCGTGAGATGGAACACGCCCATCGTATTTAAGATTCCACAATGCTTTCTGAAAATATTCCACCGACGGGTTATTTATTTTAGACATGTATGCGAGAACAGAAAGGCATAGGTGGCCGCAGTTAACATCGGTGAAACCCTGGATGCGTTTGTCATTGTAGTAGAGGTTGGCAACACTGAGATACTTCACCAACCTGGCAGGCGGTGTGCCACCGAACGAATCGAAAACAAATGCTTTGTCATCGTCAATTTTGAGGTAGCATATCCAATGTGTACCAGGATTTTTGTAATGGTCCAGGTTGACCACGCCATACTCCTTTTTCTTCACAGCAGAGGGTAGAGAATCGGACATGAAAACACCCCTGAAGTTCCTTATTCCCAACGGTTCGATCAGAGATTCAATATCGAAGTTGGACAGGGCTTCTTCTTTTTTTTATATTTCTTCAAAGCATCGAGGTTGCTTTTTTTGTTTTTTGGTTATACCTTTCCCCTTCTTCTCCATAGCCAGGTTGTGACGTTTCTGTTCTTCCAATTCTGCCTTGTTCTTCTTCGAGTCGATGACGGTTTTTGCAATGGCGGCGCTACCGCCGGCCAAACTTCCAACGGCCCCTAATGCTGCCAGGATGGCTGGGATGCTGAATATGAAACCTCCGATCTTTTGCTGTTTTCGCGAACGCTGCAAGCGTTTCAATTGAGGTGTGCTGAGAAGTAATTTCATTCCGTGCCCTTTCGTCAAGCAAGAACGTTTCTTCTCGCGTTGTTTCTTGGTGAGTAACCCATCGAGGGCACCTAGATTTTTCAGATTGGAGTATGGTATCTGGTACACGACACCCTTGGGTTTCATGATGATGCTCTATATGCTATCTTCACGGTATGTTATTTATATATATGTTCTGAGATTTTTTTGTGTAATTTTTTCGGTATGTTATTTATATATAAATGTTCTGAAATTTTTTTTGTTCCGTGTAATTTTTTTTTTCAAGAATATACTCCGCGCAGAGCCGTTACACAAATTCTATTACATGTTTTGTTTTCTTACCAAGAAGTTCCTTTGTACCCTTGTACACGATTTGAGTTTTGTTCTCGATTAAAATAGCTAGCTTCTCGTCGGATAACATGTTAGCGTATCGATCTGGTAAAAATAGACTGTATTGTGCGTTGAGCAACAAACGCGCCTTGGGACCATACTGGGTAGAAACAATTGAACCGGAAGTTATCGTGTAAGGTTTGTCCACTTCTAATTCCTGAATTTTTACATACTCTACTGACAAATTTAGCATTTGTTTTAATGCTTGAAAGTCACTTATTTTTTCAGTCGTCATATTGAAGAGAAATTTTCAGTGTGTGTGTTATTTATATATCAAGTTTTCGACAGAGGAAAAAAGTTCGTGCTTCGGAAAACACGATGATGTGCGTGATAATATCTTCCGTCTCTTGTTTAGATCTACGCCAATCATCCGTGTATTGTCTTCTTCCCTGCCTCGCCTCGTGCAGTTCGTCCATCCTCTCGTTTAATTTTTCCCCTGCAGCCGAAAGAAGAGTGTCGAGATCACCGCACCTCATGCCACTGATCTCCCGAAGATAATCCTTAACAGCCATTTCACAAGGGATGCGAAATTCCGGCGTTGATCTCGCTATGATTAAAAGTTTATTAACATCTCCGTTTACTGCGTGTTTAAAAATTTTACACAACAGTTCGTGTGGCAAGACGGTTATACCAGACATGATGTGTTTTTTTTTTTTTTTTACTGTATGTTATTTATATACCCCATCCAAGTTTTTGTTTCGTGTTCATGGCGATGGTGGTGCCCAGTGCTGCAACTCTTTCTCCCAGCGAAGCGTCTCTGCTAACGAATCTTTCGAAAGCTGCGTGCTCTAATTTTCTGTCTGCTTCATGACGTGCATCCAGATCGGTGCGAGTGGTGTTGTAGGCGATGTCGTGATCTTTGCATGCGGCGTCCAACGGATTCACACCCTTGTCTCCTCTCTCCAATCTTTTCTCGAGTTTGGTACCCGGTCCGCAGAACTGGTAGCCGGGTAAATGCATCTCGAAAGGTAACTTGTTGATGATGTCGTTCACGAGTCCCTTTCCTTCGGCCACGTTCCAGAATCTCGGAGGCAACGTGTTGATGATTTTGATGAGGTAACCTATACCCTTGTCGTTGTTCACGATGAAGTTGGAAAGTTTCGTGCTGATCATGTCCACAATTCCTACCTTCTCGTTGTAGAAATTACGATTGCCTGCATTCTCCTCTCCTGCAATAACCAACAACCTGTCTATGAGCTTGCGCACGTCGTCCACCCACACAAACTCTTTGGGTAGGGTGTTGTAGAGTTTGACGCCGCTGCCTGTTTTCACCTGGTTCCAAATCGGTTTGATGAGATTTCTGTACTTCTCGCCACTGCTGGATTTCACCCTATTCTGCGAGGCGTCGTTGTTCTGGTACAAGGCATCCGTCATGATCAAAATTTCCTTGTAACTCTGGTAATCTTCGTCGGTGTAATCTTTCGGCTGCTTTTTGGCAACGAGTTCCCACAGTCCCACCGTACCCGGATACCTGTTCCAACTATCCTTCTCGCCTAAATTAACTTTAATGTCGTTGCCTTCGAAGGTCACCTTCGATTTTCCAATCTTCCAAACCACACCGCCGCCTTCGTTGCTCTCCATGCTCGGATACAATCCGAACACTTCATCCTTGTCGAATTTCCCCGTGCTCAGGTAGTCTCGTGCCAAAGGTCCCAACTCGATCTTATCCAAAGACGACGGCGTGCTACCTATGGCTCGACGTCGTGCCGGTACGTCCTTCAGTTCGAACGGCGTCGAAGGAATGCTCGAAATGGGCGTGGGTACGGTGTAACTTTTAGCTGCAAGTGGTACGAGTTCGTTGATCAAATTTTTATTTTGTTCCGTGACGCCTTTAATTTCTTTACCTAGATCGCTGATGGCGTCGATCACAGGTTGATCTTGACGTTTCTTCTCTTCGTAGAATCCGCGATTCTCGGATTTCCAACCTTTGAAACGTTTCGCGAGGTAGTTTCGCAACTTGAGATTTTCGTCTTCGATTTTTCGTTTCGTCATAGCGTTATTTATACACGTCGTTTCTCACAACGTTGCAACGTTTAGAAAGTCGTTGATTTTGTTTCTGTATTTTCCGTCGTTGGGTTTTCTCGTCATGTCGATCGTGGCAAATCCGAAATCGTCACTGTTCCAACAGTGGGAGCAGCAGCGTTCCGAAAATTGATTGTAGTTCATGTCTCCGCCTACGTAGTCATCGTACGCGTGCTTGAGGTTGGTGTGATCTTGACGAAACAAACATATGAAATTAGCGTTGTCGCGTACTAACTGTTTTGGAATTTTGGAAAACGTTTGAGCTAGGAAGAAACAATCTATTCCTTTGTGACGACCTTGCGTGAAAAAATTGCGAATTTCATTTTGATTTTCCAGGATGACATCGTCGAACACAACGACTGAATTTTCACGACAATCGTCGAGTGGCTTTATTTCCGAAGCGAACGTTGCAATGTCCAGACCATCGTACAGTTTTATCAGTTGCTTGTATTTCGCTTGTTCGAGACTTTTCGAAAATACGTAGAGGTGCCTGTTCTTCCAATCTAACCAATTCGGTGCGAGGAGAAAATTGTCCACGAGCAGTGTTGTTTTCCCACACCCCGAAGGACCTACGATCAGACAGCGGATGCTGTCGGGAAGCAACTCACCGTTCTTTTTTCTCGTTTGACTTTCCGAATCCGGTAGACGTTTCACCACGTTCCACGTACTTACAAGATCACTTCGTTCGCGTTGATCCAACTCTTTTCCGGAAGTCCCAGCCATTTGACAAACAGTTTGTCGCCTTTTCTACGCAAAACTTTCTCGATGAGGTACGTGTCGGGATGTTTTGTTTTAGAGAGTTCCTCTTCGTAAAATCTTCCTTTCAAAATCTCGCCGCTACTATCTTTTATTATATACGTGTGTCGGTTTCCGGGTAAAACTCGAACCACCGTAAAAAGTTCTGTGCTCCAATTTTTTGTGAACCCCTTCTCGAAGGTGCGTTTGAATTTGCTGATCCTCACCTGGTCTCCAATTTTGAATTTTGATTTCTTGGTAGTCGTGGGAGTGTACTTTGGACAGTAAACTGTAGAAATTAAACGCTGCTCGTCAGATTTCGTAACGTCAGCTGGCTTCATGCCTATCGTTCTGTGTACCGTATCATTATAGGTGTCGACGAGTTCCGGCAGTATGTCGACCCATTTGTAATTTCCTCGAAGCGTGAATCGTTTCCACATGTGTGTTTTCAAGGTTCGATTAAATCTTTCCACGATGCTGGCTTTGATGTGACTGAAAGTCGAATAATGTCGAATGTCATGTTTTTGAATAAATTTTTGGAATACGGCATTGTAAAATTCCTTCCCGTTGTCTGTTTGCAAAAAGCGTGGTCGTCTGCCGCTTTCGCGAAAAATTGTCTTGAATGCTTCCGTTACGCACGTTCCTGTTTTGGCTTTCAAAGGTAGAGCCCATGCGAATTTCGAAAACGTGTCTATGACGGTGAGGAGGTACTTGTTACCCTTGTTCAATTTATGCACATTTTTTAGATTGCCGCTACTCATCTCCACGAGGTCACTTTGCCAGAGGTCATCGATGCCCTTGGTCACCACCGCCAAACGTTCGTAGTTGCGGCGTGCAGGTTTATGCAATTCTTCGACGATGGCTTGCCTAGACATTTTTTAGAGATTACGTTTGAAGAGAAGCACCAGCGTGATGGGATTCAAAGAGGGTGGTACTTCACTCGTGTTTTGAATGATCAGCTTATCGCCGGCACTCACGTCAAAAACGGTGAGATCTTCGTCTTCGTGTATTTCATATATGTTGCGCGTTTCGTTCCAACGTGCCAGAGGAATGTTTCCTGCTTTCTGGACACCACGATTCGATATCAAGGTCATGGTGGGAACGCTAGCTTTTCTGCCGTGAGACCAGTACGAAAATTCATTTATCTGAATCGTGCCATCGAGGAGAAACTTGTAGTACGGATGATAAGGATGTAACATGTACAGTTTGTTACCTTCGACGAACGTGGAGATTCTCTGTTGATTGGGTACGCTGTTGATTTCGATGGCTTGCAGAGAATGCAGTTTAGCGAATTTAGTATCGACGCTAACGAGGTTGCTGTGAAGCTGCCCCAGTGTATTTTGTACGGGCAACAAATATTCGACGATGGTATCCGTTACTGTAGAAAATGACGGCTTGATTTTCACTTCCACGTTCAACTGCTTGAAGTTTTCGTTGAGTTCTTGTAATTTGGCACCGAAAGAGGCCAGCGTCGATTCCTGCGTGGATTCCAACACTCCAACTTGATCTCTGATGTTAACGACGATACTCTGAAGGTTCTCGACTTGATTCAATTTCGAGCTCTTCTCGGTAAGATCGTTCACGATGCTTCGCATCTCGGTAAACTGCGTGTGAAGGTCGGCAACGCTCTGCGAAGTGGGCAGCGTCGACACCAGCGAAGCAAGTTCGTCTCGAATCTGTTCCACGTTCGCCGTTTCCGTTTCCAGTCGTTTCAGCATACGTGATATGCTTCTTTTCAAAGCGTGCAATTCTTTGGAGGTGGGGAGATTGGCAACCCTACTCTCGAGATCGCTCAATGAACTTTTGATGTCGCTCGAATCGGATAGTGCCGTCACCGCCGTTTTCAATTTTTCCAAATCTTCGCTCGAAGGTACGCTCGTCCGTAACGATTCCAAGTCACCCTGTATGTTGTCCAGTACGTGATGAAAATGAGCAAGATTCGTTTCGACGTTCAAATTTTCTAAATATTCAATCTTCTGCTGAACCGTGCTCAACATGTCTTGTATGCTCGTCAACGCACTTGCTTCAGCGTGAATATTTTTAATTTCTTCGTTGATCAACTCCAGAGACGCCTGAAGCGTAGCGATGGTGGTTTGAATGTGTTCGAAATCTTGATAAGCCTCCAATTGAATTTTTATGTTCGCGACGCTTTTGCCGATGACCTGCAGTTCGTCTGACGATGGTAGGTTCGTCATGGTATCTTCCAAAGTCTGTAACTTGGATTTAATTTCTTCCAACGTGCTGGCGAATTCTTCTTGTAATTTGGAAACAACAACATGCAAGCGTTCTACATCAATATCCTTCACGACGGTTTGAAGTTCAGAGAAATTCTTTTCGATTGCCGAAGTTTGTTCTTCGATTTCGAGTTTCAATTTTTCCAAATCTTCATTTTTCGATTGAAATTGCTGTAATTTGAGCAAATCATTTTGAAGCTTATCCACGCTCAACTGTATATTTTGAACGTTGTCGTAAGAAGGTACGTCGACATAATTTTTTATGAGCGTTTTCAGTTCGGAATCGATTTTCAGAATGGGGTCCAGACATTGCGTTTGGAGCGTAGCGATCTCCGACTCTAAACTTTTGTTTAAGGTCTCCTGCAAAGCGATCAAATCGCTCCTCAACTTTTTAATTCTGACGTCCAACATGAGAATCTCTTCTGCGTGGTCTACACGTTTGGTGTGGCCGAAAATATCGTTAGGCATTTTGGTTAACGGTTATTTATAATAGGATAGACGATTCGTAATTCTACGAAGAGAGGAATAAGTTTGTCGTAATCTCCTAGGAGTTCAACGTACAGGTAATCTCCTGCAGAAACATCGTACGTAATGTTAGAAAGCATCTTGTCGTGCTTGATTCGAAAAATGTTCTTGCCGGTAGATATTTTGATTTCGCCTACGTTTTCCGGATTCACGGTGATTTGAAGTTTTCCATCGATCGGAATTTTGTAAAAATGTAAATTGTTGTTGAAGACGTAAAACATCTTGCCCACATCGTCATCCAATTTCGTCCAAATGCTGTTAAGGTGAACAATCAGTAGACCGTTGAGTTTAGTTAACATGGAAGGTAGAAATTCATGATCTGTCGTCGCGCGGTGTACAGTCTCCATGTTGGTTTGTTTTCGGAAACCAAAGAGATTCATATTATGCTGGTTATTTAAAATACGGTCAAAGTTTTTTGTAATAACAGTCAGTGTTGTTTTTTTTTTTTGTAATGACTAACAAAATGATTTTTTTTTGTTTTTTTTTTTTTTTTGTTTTGTTTTTATGAATCTTCTGTTGAAGATGGGCATATGTTGCAGGTTTTGCTTTCTGCTAAGCGATAGTGCCCCCACGGCAGTGTGTGGATTCCACATTGGAGAACGCACCTCTTGTCGTCGCGTGCGTCCAGGGCAACCTTTCTCACTTTGTTGGTGGTCAACACATGGTCGACGCTCTGGATGCGCTGTTCTGCTCTTAGAACCGACGACCTGGTCTTGAGGCAATCCATGAAGTCCTCGAATGTGAGATGCTCCCGAACCACCTGTCTGCCGACACCCTTGGCCTTTTTGGTAACGCTGCCCTCAGCTTTGATGGTATAGGCCTTGGCGCGAAGACCTGCAAACTCGAGAATTATATCACCGTTCTTCTCGTCTTTGAGTTTGCCAGGCTTCTTCTTGTTGCAAGTCGGGATTTTGTATCGGTTTGGCTGGGGATAGCCCGAGGTGTCGAAGAGGTTCACAAAAGCTGGTACCGTGGCTATATCCCTGTACGCATCGGGTGAGTGGACGTGGTACATCAAACTATCTGTGTCCGTGTAGAGTAGGTTGATATTGTCGTTATAGTGCTGGCGTAGTATCCCATAATATATTTGAAACATGTGCAGTTTGCTCAGGTCTAATACTGAGGCACCAACATAAATTGGCTTGTTGAGCATCACCTTGTTCTTCCTCATATGCACTAGAGCAAGCTGCTCATTATAAATAGTCCTCGATTTAAATAACGGGTTTGCTACGAGCCTGCGACATTGTACTTTGTTTGATATTAGCCTCACATCTACATGATTTCGCACATTCTCCATAGTTTTCCCAAACACTGCATTGTTCATTAACTTGAAGAAATCGCGATCGAAATCAGAAGTGGCGACTGTACGATGTTCGGTGTTGAGCTCGATGTATGACCTCAACCATTGAGAATGCTCGAACATCAAAACTTGATGTACTGTGCGGACGGTAACCCCTTGCTTCATCAACCACCGGAGGTTTTGGTAGTGCAGGACATAACGCTCTTTGGGCTCGAAGTCCATGACGAGCTTCTTCTGGTTGGAATCGGGTGGACACTTGAACTCGGGTGCAGGGGGAAGATCGCAGAACAAATCCTGCAGCTTCTCGGAGAACTCGAGGTCCACCTCGGCAAAAAATCCGCATTCCTCATCGTTGAAACCTTCAACGTCGAAGTTGGAGGGATCGGCCCACTCGAACCCTCTAAAAGGGAGTGGCTGCATCATAGAGTGCCCGTACAAGTTATTCACGTCCGTGTGCATGATGTAGCTCGACGGTTGGGTGGAGTCGTAGCCAGTAGCCATGTGATGGTTGTTGGCGCGCGCGTGTCGCTGCGACACCTGGACCATTCCACCCCGCACGGCACGTTCCACAAACAGCATCATGTCTACGTCCGAAAGAAGCTCCAGCTCAATTTTCGTCACCAGAAACATGGCTGACCATGCCAGTCCGGGGAGACTATAGAAGTAGGCGGGATCCAGGTGGTAGATGGTCTTCGCAGTTGCACGAAACGCCTGGATCACGTCGGCGAGGAGCGTCACATCAAGTCTGAGGTAGGCGTCGTGGTAGTCTCCGAGATTTTGACAATCCAGCTCGCGCCACATGGACTGAGCATGGTTATAGTCATCCTCAGAGATGCCCGAGCCTCGCAGTTTGCTATAGAAGTTTGCTCGAGGAGGAAGCGACGTCTCCGCAAACTTGGTAGAGTCGGTGACGTATTCGTAGGGGTAGACCCCCTTACGCCTGAAGAGACTGGCGTCCAAGTTCGGAAAATTTGCAGAGGTGATGAGCATTTTCTCGTCGCTAAGCTTCCCCGCGAGAGCATCGAGGCTGGCCGGGAGGAACCTCAGGGAGTCGAGGAAGCGAAGTTCGACGGTAGAGTCGGATTCTGGGATTCGAGCCCATTTGCTCACACTGATGTAACGCTCCTCGTTCTGCGCCAGGACGTTGATTCGCTCGTTGTCGTACCCAAGATGCTTGATCAGGTGGTGAAAGTCGTACCCCGAGCCGTTGTGAAAAAAAACACAGGGATGAAGCGCGGGTCCCGGGCCAAGCGGTTGCAATCGTTGCACCAAGAACCAACGTACCTACCGTTAAAGTGATCGTGGTGACGGACTTTATGGTTTTTGGTAGTGTACTCCTTGACGCAGACAGGGCAAGCGATGGCCTCGTCGTGTCTACGTTGATCGTCGGGGGACAGTGGGAGCATAGACTTGGGGGTCAACAGCACCTTCCCTATCTCGATGGCCTCGACAACCATCCTCTCGAGGAAGTGTTTGGCAGCGTCGGGACCACGGTACACGTAGGGCTCGGGGGCGATGTGTTGGTCTCGTCGCACCACAACGTATGCGAAACTGGATGCCTCGTGGAGTTGGTAAGGGGTGGTGGAAGAAACTTCGGGATCGGGATCGCAAGTGGACAGGGGTTTGAGGAAGGCCTCGAAATCCGCGATGATGATAGCAGGGTGCTCTACCATGGCACCGTGCTTGCGGAAACGCTCCACGTCGCCAGGTTTGGGCAAGTCTGCCAACCCAGGTTCGTTGGCTTTGCAGTAGAGCTTGTGGTTAGCGAGCTTCTCGGCAGCGATGTTGCGACCTCTGATGCGCTGGTAATCCTGCTGTTTTTGATTACGAAATTTAGACAAGCACCTGGGACAAACTTCTATGTGGGTTTTGTTTTTGCTCAGCTGGCTTGAAACAAGCCGAGAGAGGGAACGGATGAGAGTGTAGTGGTGATGGGTCTCGTTCTTGATGAGTAGGAGATGAATTTCTTGCACACCGTCGTCGTCTACGTCGCTCACCCGGATGGGGTACACCACATTTTTGTCGATGAGGCCATAAACATTAATGGCCAACCGAGGGTTGTGTGTACGGGCCTCGAACTTGCGAATATCCGAGACCTCCACCGGGTAGTTGATCCCAGCAATGGCATCTTCCAGCTCTGGCTCGTAGGGTAGGTAGTGGTTAACTCGGCGTGGTTGTTTTTTCCAGTCGACAGGGTGTAATGCTGCAAGCACCGACCAGAGAAAGCACTTGGCGTCACTGTTCTGAATGTTCAGGACGGCCTTTTTATCCTCAATCGCTTCTGGTAAGCGGACGTAGCTGGAGGCGGAGAGAGGCACAAACTTGCAAAGTTTGACGCGCAGTTCGTGAGGCTCGCCACACAGCGAACCCCCCCGAGCCCTTGGCTTGATGTTCTTCTTGCTTTGCCACCAGCTCCTCGACAAACTTGTTGTAGATGACCTCGAGGTTGTCGACATCCGCCAGATGCAACGTCTTCGCCTTGGTGTTGTGGCAGAAGCTGTAAATTTCATCAGACGGCTTCTTGTACTGGCAACGTAGCGATGCGTAGAATTTAGTGGAGGAGTGCGCAGCCAGTGCATTACTAAGAATAGAAACTATCTCTGCTCGCTTCTCCTCTAAAAAGCTACGAACATCGCAAGAGTCATCCGACAATCGGACGTAATCTTCTAATATTCCTCCGAAAGCAGACCGGTCTGCTTTTATCGCAGGCTTGACGCGTTTGGCGGGTGGTGCATTGATGGAGGCTGCTTCTGCCTTCCTCTTGGTGGAGGTCGAAGGCTGGGCCCCAGATGTATTTTTGCTTAGACAAATAAGCTTATGCTTCTTGGCATACGCAATTGTAATATGTTTATTGCATCCGGAACACAGTTCGGTGGCAGCCAAATGCTTGCCTGGCACGCAGGTGCGACAATGTCTTGCAAAATTTTTGCTTGATATGGCTGTTTTGCACACAGGGCAACTTTTCATGGAGCGCATTTTTTTTTGGGTATGTTTATTTATATGTGATCGGTTGGTGGTAGAGTGTTGTCTTCCTCAAATATGTGTTTTAATCAACCCTATAAAAAAATTGAAAAAATATATAAGAAAAATATGATTGTAGATAGAAAAAAAATAAATATTGTATGCATGTGTAATTCTATTTAGCTTATTTTTGCTAGACACAAATCTTCTTCAGATTTTATTGCCCACTAATATATTTTTCTACCAATCTAATAGAAGTGTGAAACTATGAAAATGTTCTGAGACAATCTTCTCTAGAATATTCTTCCCCAAAGCTAATGTTAACAACCTGTTGTAACCTAAGCATCGTGTGTATTGCATCCGGCGAAGCCACGCTAACGCCCAAGCAGCTCGCTATTATGTACCTGCACGCTCCGGATGTGCTGACGATCTTCCATCCCAGCTCGCTGTTGTGTGCCTGCATGCTCCGGTTATCTCGCTCGCTCTGAAACAAAATATAAACAAAACAAATTGTATACACCCAAGCGACCCGCTATTATGTACTTGCATGCTCCAGATGTTGCGGGGTAGGTGTACTGACGAGGCTCACCGTTGTGGAACTTTCGTCGTCCCAAGGCCTACGTATTGTTGATAGCACACGCAGAGAGGAGAGGGAGCAAAATTGTAGTTTTTCTAGATGTGTTTGCGCCATAATACAGAAATAATAAGAGGCGCCAGCGCGTGCACGTGTGTGTGTGGCACATCGTTCCCGAGAGAGGTTTACAAAAGTCACGATATACAAACATTAGTGTCCCCGGGACTTGGAAGATTACGATAAAGTGCATTCGTACTTCAAAAATAAGAAAATGCATTATTTACTCATCACGCTGTGTCAGCGCAACGAATAAATACGCGAAACGTAATCTACCGATAGGCGCGCGCGCGCATGTGTGGCACATCGTTCCCGAGAGAGGTTTACAAAAGCCGTGTCCGGATTGGCAAGCGCTCCATCCCGTTCTCCCCCGTTGCTCTCGCGTGCACTCGAAGTCGCGTCCAAGTCGTCCGAATCTGCATGTCCCCTTGTAGTACGGCTGTCACTTTTCCCGCCAGGTGTCAGCCCGAACTTCACCCACCGCGCTCTGGGGCGCAAACAAACATGACAATGATTTCCACCTAACTACTCACATTAAAAATATAACACGCTATTTCATTATTTATGTTTTCTGCATTCAGTATTATCGATAAAATATTAAAATATAGAGTTTTACATCCTCTAATCAGTAAATATTGTCTGTACAAAGTGAAAGTTAGAATATGGCTGCCAAGCGCAGCGTCACAGCGAGTTCAAGCGTGCATCTGTCGCGCCTCTCTGCTCTTCCCTCCGACTCCACGTCTACCGCAAATTCGGACAACAGAGATTGGCTGAGTCCCGGATGGAACAGCGCTCTAGGTGACATCTGCTGCTGATTCGGACGCAACCCTGGCCACTTCTATTAGTCAGTGTTGCCAACTCCCATTTGTAGGTTAGCTTCGCCTGTAAAATATCACATGATGAAATATTCTTCAGGTAAGTTGGCAACATTGAACCGCAATTGATGTTACCAGTGTTGTCAACTTCTATTTGTAGGTTAGCTTCGCCTGTAAAATATCACATGGTGAAATATTCTTGAGGTGAGTTGGCAACATTGAATCGCAATTGATGTTACCAGTGTTGTCAACTTCTATTTGTAGGTTAGCTTCGCCTGTAAAATATCACATGGTGAAATATTCTTGAGGTGAGTTGGCAACACTGGCAACATCAATTGATAGCACTCAACCCGCGCACCTCCACTAGTCAGTGTTGCCAACTCCCATTTGTAGGTTATCTTTGCTTGTAAAATATCATATGGTGAAATATTCTTGGGGTGAGTTGGCAACACTCATCGCCAATTGATGGCGCTCAACTGAGCTGATTACACTAATCAGTGTTGCTAACTCCCATTCGTAGGTTAGCTTCGCTTGTAAAATATCACATGGTGAAATATTCTTGGGGTGAGTTGGCAACACTGATCGCCAATTGATGCTGGTGAACCCGTGCACCTCCACTAATCAGTGTTGCCAACTCCCATTGGTAGGTTAGCTTCGCTTGTAAAATATCACATGGTGAAATATTCTTGGGGTGAGTTGGCAACACTGCGAGAAAGCCTCAAGCGTTGCCAGCTTCTTGCTTGAGGTTAGGTTAGACCCAAAAACAAAAACCTTGGTGATTTTTTCGAGTGAGGAGCTGGCAACACTGCGAGCGCCACCGAGCGCCATTTTCGGTTTGTGAACCGGGCCACATACTCTACTAACGTGCACTAAATAAACAAGAAGAGAATGCACAATGTGCAGTGAATGCAGAAGACGTTTCCACATTGCATTTTATCTGCATTTTCGTTTCGTCTACATGCAAGGCACCGAAGTGGTTTGCAGTGTCCATTGTTCCAACGCAGGGCATATTTATCTCGCTTTAGATAATCGCAGAGCACAGCCGTTGCTCTTCATAATGATGTCTGCAACATGTGTTATGTGTCTGGGTTGTTGTAACAATGCAGACAGTGGGAACTGTTGAATAGTGCCCTTAATGAATACGGTTTTATTTGTTTGTTAACTAGATTACGAAGTTGATTGAAAATGTTTTAGAAAACCCCAGTGCTGTGTTATTTAAAAATGAAAATCGTCACGTTTTAATCTCAAACAAGAACTCAAAGATTAGAGAAAGCTTTTTAGTGTCTAGACATGTTGGCTACATCATGAATTTGTAAGGAATTCAGATATTTTGAGATTTGTTTTAAGTCTAATTTTATGCAGAGATAGACTAATCGGGACTGAACCTAAAGTTTAAAGTAGAACCCGCACCACTATGTGCCTCCTGCGCTTAACGAACCTGGGACCCGTTGATTACTTTGCGACCATGTTACCACTGCGCCACTTGATTGAGATTGATCCGGACTGGACCTACAGTTTAATGTGAGATCCAAACCACTATGTACCTCCACAGGGTATCGACCAAGGACCTCTTGATTACAAGACGACAAAGTTAACACTACGTCATCGGGAAAGCCGTAACAACGAAGCTTATGTAAACAAATGCACCTGACTTCTACGAAACCCTATTGGTTATTCCAACAGCAGCGACGTAGGAATCTTGCGCGGAAGAATACACTGCATGTGATAAAACCATACCAATCAACGCAGCTGCTGCATTAAGTTTTAGGATATTATATTAAGAGCTACAGAGACTGCTACGACCAATACATTCAGGGAGAAAACACCACCAGAATAAACACACAAGAAAATATTTCACGGCAGTCACATGGTAACGTTTATATTGTTTTTTCCTTGCATTAGATGGATAGCAGACCATCCCGTGTAGAGCAGTATTTTTTATTTTCCTTGCGTAGCTTTTCTGACTACCTAAGACTCGAAACGATGATGATTTCATGAAATTAATGAAGCTACACTCATTTTACCCTGGGACTTGAACCTGAAACCGTCGGAGGCAAGATTGAAAAATATCACTGCCGATCTCCGTGGTGAAGTGGTTATAACAGCACGCTGCGACGCCAGGTGTGTTCCTTGTGAGTGTTCATCAATTTCATCACTCATCCAAAAGTGGAGGCAAGCAAAAGATAAGGAACCAGAAAACCACATCAGTGAGTTCATCACTGAAAGATCTGCACTACCGAGACGGCAGCGTGGCGAAGGAGGTATTGCAGAATAGTTCTTAGCAAGGATTCCTATGTTTGAATCCTAAGCAAGCCATGGACTCATTTATTATTATTCCTCCAACCATTCTATAAAAAAAATCCCGGAACCGCCATAATGAGTTTGGTATTAGAAGACAAACATAAAATAATCACAATACGTAATACAGTTTATCAATGTATTTTCAAACTCTACGGAATGCTAAGATAGGGAAATCGGAACTGTATGTACGGGTCTCTACCGAGGTTGGAATTGTGACGTCGGAGAACGAAACAAGGTTTCTCTATTGTTCGATCAAATCGATCTCCATTCGGGTACTTTGAGTGTTAAATGTAGCACTCCGTCCAGCTTGCTGCGACTGAAGAAAACCATTGAAAACATCAGTTAGGATAGCTGACAGCGCGATTTGAACCCGCAGCCTTGTGAATGCGAGAGCTGCAAGTAAAGCTTTATCGATATTCCATTACAGATCGAAGAGCAAAGACTCTCGCCGTACAAAAATAGGACTTCCAGAGAAAAGCAGGGGCGAACGAACATACATCTGTATTTTCCTCGGCGTTACTTCCCGTTATTGTGCGCATCAAAAGAAAGAAGGAAATAGGTTTCGCGAAAATTGCCATTCGCACAGAATTGGCGACGAGGAATGGGGCCTCCCCGGGGCTGCTGATTGAGGGAAGGCACGTGAGGAAAAAAGGGTGAGATCATAAATGGCGCCCAGCATGGGGCAACTGGCGCCCAACATGGGGAACTCGTATTAGGGGTGAGACGGTGGTAGTCCGTACGGGGGCAGGCAAATACCATCAGTGCTGTATCGATCTGCTTAGTTAAAACGAGCCTTTTCCTCTCTCACACTTCCAGCGACCTCCTGCGGGGTGACTGCGAAAGCATCCTCCGCTCGCCCGAGCGTATCGACGCTGAATTCATGGCCGCGGGGAGAATTCGATCGTAATTGGTCTACGCTATCAAACTGGGTCATGGGAAAGCATATACCTGCCTTGTGGTATTTCTTCACGCAACAAATCTAAATTTAAAGGTAGTTATCCTATTCTTTTACACACTTATTGTATTCAAACGTCACCGTCTTCTTCCAGACCATTACTCAAATGTTATTTTCCTCTGCAGGTCATAAATATATTCAATTTATACTCTCAGCTTTCAAAGGTTACTCTCTTTTTCAGACCATTAACATATTCAAACTATAATATTTTCTTTTAAAGCATGAGTACATTCAAACGTTATTCTCTTTTTCAGGCTATTAGTATTTCAAACATTATTAACTTCTTTCATACCATTATCATGCTCAAACGTTATTATTTCCTTTCATGTCATTACTATATTCAAACGTGAGTATCGTCTTTCAGACTTTTAGTGTGTTTGAACGCTATTCTCTTTTTTCAAACCATTGCTATGTTCAAACGTAACTACATTTTTTCAGACCTATCCAAACGTCTCTTCTTTCATGCCATTAGTTTATTTAAACATTTTCTTCTTTCGTGTCATTATCATGTTCAAAGTAATTGAGTGTTTTTATTTTTATTTTTAATGAGTAACTTATCTCAGTTACCATTTTCGAAACACTGGCAAAAATACTAAGTTATTCAAATATGACCGGGACTGATTCTTTTTATCATAATCCTATGTTGTCAAATACTTTTTGGCACATGTCAGTCTTCAAAGTACTCCCCTCCAGAGTCCATACATTTTTTTCAACGTTCTGGGCCCGGATTCTCAGGTTTTAACTAATTTTATTCCTTACTTGGTAAAGTCAATATTCCAACATATATTTACGTTTTAGCCATTACATGAATCCTATAGGTCCTAAAAATGGCTAAAAGGAGTTAAAATCCTAAAAAGGGCTACATTGAACTTTTCAGCTAAATAAATGTAAAAAATAACAAAAAAATGCTGAATCCTTTTTTTGTTTAATCAGAGTGAACAAACACAATGTTAACTGTACGGCAATATGAAAACGTATTCTCTCGCCCGTCTCTCTCTCTCGCACACACACACACATACAGAAGGGGGAATGGAAATGAGAGAAGGGAAGGGGCATGAGAAAAGAAAGGGAAGCAAATTTGGCATTACAAAAGAAATAGCTTAACAATGACACGTTCTAATTTTTATTATTTTCTGTATTTTCTAAAAACTGTGTTTTTCCTATGCTTTAAGTTTAGTAAACATCAACGTAATATGTGATGGAAAATGTGTTTGCAGTACTGATCCTCATGTAAATGCAAAGCTTTGTGATTGATTTCAATAAAAATGTGGGTAGGGAAATAATCCTAAAAAGGGCTAAATCATCTCTTTATAAAGCCTAAAATGATGTCTATAAAATCCTAAAAATCCGGGCCCTTTTCATAAAAGTTTCGGTTGGCTGCGTATCCACTCCCGAACACTGCCGATGACGGTGTTGTTATCCGCAAACCGCTTGCCTTCCAAGTCTCATTTAAGCCTTCCAAACATGTAAAAATCACTTGGGGCGAAATCAGGACTGTATGGCGGGTGTGGCAGAAGGTCCCATTTCAATTTGCTGAGGGTTGCCGTAGTTGTTTTGGCTGTATGAGGCCGTGCATTAACTTGAAGGAGGGCTACCGCTTTCCACCTCTCTTCTGCTTAGATCGGATCTTTTACTTCACTTCTGTTGTCAGGAGTTCTGAGTAATAAGCTGCAGTGACTGATCTGGCATCTGTAAGAAAGTTTACATGGATAACCCCCTGCCAGTCCCAAAAGAAAACGTTGCCATCACTTTTCCTACCGAACGGGTCCTCCTCGGTTTCTTGGGTCTCGGTGACGGATTTTCGCGTCCAACGTTCCTGCGGTTGATTCTCCACGCGCTCTCTTCCCTCTCTGAAGTACTTACACCACTCAAACACACGGGTTCGTGAGAGACACTCTTCCCCATACTGTTGTTTGAGTATCGGCAAAATTTCAGATGGCTGGACGTTTTCTCCAAAGATAAATTTGATCACAATGCGTTGTTCCACGCTCCGTGGCACCTTCTGTTCGTTCATCGCTCTAGCAACACTAAGACACGACTGGGCAGGTTCTAACCTGCGCGGGAGGGAGGGTGGGAGTTGTGGCTCTATTAATCCAAGAACGCACAACTGCTGCGAATGGCAGATTGTTTGAAAAAAACATCAGTCCCGGTCATAAATTTGAATGACCTAGTACATACTAGATTTTTAAATTCCTTCTGAAAATTGGACAGAATGTTACTTCAAAGGATTGCATTGGACGACCAATGGAGTTGAGACTTAAACGCACCCTACAAACACACTAGCGTGGGTCTTCCAGCTACAGACTATCCTGTTACGCATTGCGTGGAGCCCTTTTGTTTTCCAGCTCGCGGAATAAACAAGGACCGGCCGTGCCCATCGCTAAACGACCGACTAACTGGGACAAAACAAGCAGTTGGCTCTTAATTCGGCATCGGACAAGCTAAAAGCATTCGCAAACACGGTTTTATGAGGATTTAAGCGTACACAACGTCGGGCAGAGTGTTCAAAGTGGAAACTGCGTCAAAAGTAGCTTTGCTGCATTTATTTTCCGTTGCAATGACTACAGCGTCCCCCTTTGAATCTGTTTGCGGAAGTCTCGTGTCACGTGACACCATTATGCTTCAAGAACTGTATACAAACTTACCCACACGCGCAGAGAGTATACACAAAATGTTCACCGAAACACGACATTCGTTTGCTACAAAGAGGTCGTTATCTGAATATCAACATGTCCTCATACGTGTTTCTAAATGATGTAGAAATAGTTGCTTCACTTTTTAGGCCATTTCTCCTCCAACACCTGAACGTACACTAAATAAATAATTGTTCGTTATTAGCAGTACTAAAACTAAAGCACATAAAAGTTAGCACTCTTTCTCCAATTTTGCCGACCTCTCTGGTGACGTGTTTAGCACAAATACGACGCCAGGTGTCCCAGGTTCGAATCGCAGCCTGGACATGAGTGCGCCTTGTGAGTATGTCTTCATAAATTTCATCATATCATCTCATCTCCGCGATTAAGTGTCAGAAGTAAAATAAATGAATTCAATCAATTAAATCTCCATTTCTTCTCTACTTCCGAAAAGTGACTGCGACACTCACACTGGTGTCTGGTGCCGGGGAGCCACTGGATGCCTGTCAAAGATTTGGATTATTTAATTTTTATCACGGAATTTGATAATTATGTTTTGACAGGGTGGCCAACATGATTTTTGAAGTACTATGGCCCACGCTGGCCCCGTTTTGCGCTGCTCCTGATTCGAAATATATATATAAATTGCAAGACTATGCGCCTGCAATATGTTATACCAAAAAATGTTCATAAACTGTAAACCAACCGAAATAATTAGAACACAGGTCGAAACGTTAAGCGGTTCTCATGCAAGATAAGCGGAAGCTAATTCAATTGTGCACTGCATGAAACGGGAGAAATGTCAAGACAAATATCAAGTTTATGCAAATCACTAAGGGTATGTGGCATTCTGAAATCTTGGAACTGGGATCGGAAAGTTTAACAGAATTGAAATTTATAAAATAATTGCCAATCCCCTTTACTCATTTCAACATGCGAATATGCAAATGAGGCCTCCCCGATGGCGCAGTGGTAGCGTCGTCGCCTTGTAATCAAGGGGTTCGATACCCGGTGGAGGCACAAGTGGTTCGGAGTCCACTTTAAACTGTAGGTCCAGTCCCGATTAGCCTTACTGTGCATAAAGTGGACTTAAAACACCAAATCAATCCAATCAATATGCAAATGAGCGCAGCATTCTAACATCCGCGACAGTCGTGCTTCAAGGTACAGGGCGAAGTAGCATGGTTTAAAAATAAGAATGAAATACAATACTGCATATCAGTTGGTGTTACCAAGTGTAAACATGATTCCATGAAATGTTTAGTCCTTGAAATGGTAAAACGGCCGATTACTCTGTTTATCAAAATTAATAACTTTTTATGAGCTAATGCCATCACATACACACACACACACAATGAAAATCGTAAAAGCACCACGACAGTTTTGCCTCCCCATCGGGGACACTGAAATAACAACCAGAAGTCTGACAAGCAAAACTTCATTTTCATTTTTAGTTTGTGTCAGTACAGCTTTGTTCGATATTCGCACCTACACCGCGAATGACGCTTTGGAAGCGTAAGATAGCGTGATCAATGATTCTGCAGAAGGATGTTGTTCGCACTGCACTAGATTTCAGCTCCACATTTTCACCTGGTGATGAAAATTCGAACATTTTTTTCCAACACCAGCATTCGCATCCTCGTGGTCTCCATGGTCACTGCAATCCGATGCTTAGAACGGGCTCCATATTCCTTTGGGTAGGGCAACTTTCTTTATAACCATCCTATACTTGCATGTCTTATTATTTAGAAATTTCCGGACCTACGTATGTTGATGTAAACCTTTTTCTCTCTACGTATGACGAATACATTCCCTAAGTGCATTTTAAAGTCTTGCACATTCAAGTTAAAGCTCATATCACCCGATTTGTCACCGCCACGAACGCTCTCTGGGTTGTCAATGAACGACTCAGATGAATTTAGCAAACTTTGATTCTTTAATTTTCTTGTCATCTAAGAACAGAACGAGAACTGAATGAGGGTGGTCCTTTCATGTTACAGCAATAGCAACTGTCCCATTACTAGACCTCGGATATTTAGGTTCTAAAAAGTGTGCTTTTAGGTTCATAAATTAGGCTCTAAAAATCCTAAAATAGGTCCTAAAAATTTGAAGTGAGGTTCGAAAATTCCTGAAGTAGCTATGTTCGAAAAACTTACAATAGTTCAAAATTCCTGAAAAATACCAATTTGGTATAGTTACTGGCAATTAAATTAGGACACCAATATCCTGAAATACGCACTATATTGCAAGACGTTACACAGAGAAAAATGTTTGTTTGGATTAACCAAAAAACGGTAGTGGTGAACAAATCGTTTGTTTAAATAGGCATCAACCAAACAATTGTTCACCAGTACCAAAAGTTTTGGTCAAGTTCTATTTGTTTGTCTTAAACAATTTTTTGATTACCAAAACCAAATATTATTTTGGTAAATCTAACAAAATGTAGCCCATTGTTTACGAAAACCAAAAATAATTTAGTCAAAATTACCAATACCAAATAATTTATTCATAATTACTTATGTTATAATCTGGCTAATTTTAACTAGGGTGGATAATTTGTAGAAACTAACTGATCTCAAAATACACATTCAGAATATAAAGTTCACATGAACTAACCGATTTTTGAGTGTGTTTGATTTCCTGCGCACACTTACCTTCTACTTATATAGTCCAGGATCAAAAGGTTGCTCGTGGGAGATTCACTTTTATTCACTGCAGTACATTTTCTTCGTTAATCTGTAGCTTTAATGTTCACACATCTTTCGAAGAATGTTAAAGCACAATTTTTCACTATGATTACAATCAAACGTACCATTACTTGTTGTACAAAAACTTATGTTTCTTGTACACATTTTGACAGAACCATCTAGCGGCCGGTGTAGGAAACTCAGTATAAAGTAAGTATATTCTGAGTTTTTTTCTTCAGAATATTAGGTTACATAGCAACATACATTCGAGTAATTATCTATCTACATGAGTTTCAATTTTCGACAAAGGATTTTCATACGACGACGAAACTGGGCAATTGTTATTTCAAATTCGAAAGCACGCTCACGCATATATAGTAAATTTAACCAAACGTTTTGTTTCTCTTTACTTACATATGTATCATTTTGTTTACGAGTACCATATTTTGTCTGTCCAAATTTTTTGGTATTCTTAAACAAAATTATTTAGTAATTACAAGCAACATTTGGTTATCGGAAACAAAAAGCATAACCAAACAGCTCAACCAAACTTTTTTCGTAATTCCAAACAAACCAAATTTTTCTGTGTAATGTGTGTTGCCTAACCCTACGGCGATGGTAGAACTTACCATTGGAAATTTGCTATTAAAATTCACTTTTCGCCGTATAGTAAGGCAACAATCTTCTTTCATGTTATCCGCAGTCAAACTCTGCAATTTTGTCTGTGAGGACCATCTTATATGCTGAAAATAATCTTTCAACAAAAACATAGTCAAAGGTGCAAACTTTAATGCTGAAATGTTAGTTTGCAAGGCGTGAATGCCAAAAAGCACCGAAGTGACTCGAAAGTGAGGAAGACACAGAGATCAGACCACTTTGGATTGTACAGGTAACAGTGGCAGCAGACACTTTGCTCTGTTTAGAGCTTTGAAAAATCACCATGGACTCGGAGGAAGAGAAATCGACAGAGAGTACGTTTCAAACACGTTCGTCACTGAATTTATTCGTGACCAAAGAAAGTAAATGCCTCTGTGTGACATAAACTCCCGTAAAACCATTAAAAATATACAAAAACCTAAAAAAAGGCTTGATTTAGGCGCACAAACTAAAATAGGTTCTAACAAGCAAAATAGTTTATTTAGGCACTGTAGATGTTGGATGTTCCCAAGGTAAAATATTCCGGAGGTAAAATAGTCCCCCGTTCGGATCTCCGGGTGGGGACTACTTTGGGAGGTCCCTGGACTAAGGATAAGATCTACGTTAGGAATAAGGATATTAAATTAGGCACCTGGAATGTTCTGAGCCTTTACCGGCCTGGGGCATTTCAGTGTACAGTTAATGAGATAGTGAAGTATAAATTAGATGTAGTAGCTGTTCAGGAAGTTAGGTGGCCAGGAGAAGGGAATTGTAAAACTAAAAATTATACTTTTTTCTATGGTGGTACTGAAAATCATAATTTTGGAACAGGCTTTTTCATAAATAATAGAATTATCTCGGCTCTTAAAACAGTAGAATTTATTAATGATAGGATATCATATGCAGTTTTACAGGGTAGGTGGTGTAAAATTATTTTAATAAACATACATGCACCAACGGAAGATAAAGATGATAATACTAAAGATGATTTTTATACAGAGTTAGAACAGGTCTTTGATAAATTTTCTCAGTATGATATGAAAATTCTGCTAGGTGACTGTAATGCACAGATTGGCAAAGAAGAGACATTTAAACCCACGATTGGTAAAGAAAGTCTTCATGAATTAAGTAATGATAATGGTATAAGATTGATTACTTTTGCAACCTCAAAGAATTTAATTGTGAAAAGTACCACTTTTAAACACAAAGATATCCATAAATATACCTGGTCTTCTCCAGATGGTAAAACTCATAATCAGATAGATCATATTCTCATTGATAAGAGAAGGCATACTAGTATAATTGACGTTCGTACACATAGAGGTGCTGACTGTGCCAGTGACCATAATTTAGTAATTGCTAAATTAAGAGAAAGACTCTCAGTGATAAATCATAAGCAACAAAATCTAAAAGTTATAAAATTTGATACAGGAAAGTTTACTGATGAAAGAATTAAGAAAGATTACCAAATTAAACTGTCAAATAGATTTGATGTTTTGCAGGATTTAAATGATGATGAAAATATAAATGAAACAGACGTAAATAAGAATTGGGAGCACATACGTAATGCAATAGAATCAGCAGCTAAAGAAAGTATAGGATACCATAAACCAAGAAAAAGTAAGCCATGGTTTGATAATGAATGTCATAATCTAATAGAAATAAGAAATCAGGCTAGACTTAGGTGGTTAAATAACTCGGATGATACAAATCTAAGCAATTATAATAGAATAAAGCGAGAAGTTAACCGCACGTTTAGAAGTAAAAAAAGAGATGACTTGAAAAGCAAAATTAACGAAATCGAAACAAACAGCAAAAATAAAAATATCAGAGATTTATATAAAGGTGTAAATGAATTTAGTAAGGGGTGGCAACCTAAAGTAAACTTGATAAAAGATAAAGACGGTGATTTTCTAGCTAAATAGATGGAAGAACTACTTTAATGACCTTTTAAATGTTCATGTAGGAGATAAATCAGAAGTAAATGAAGTACACACAGCAGAACCTTTAGTTCCAGAACCTAACTTGACTGAAGTTAAAGATGCTATTAAAAGGCTTAAGAATAACAAAGCACCTAGCATTGATTTAATACCAGCTGAGTTAATTAAATATGGTGGAAATTCATTAATATGTCAAATTCATAAATTAATTTGTTTAATATGGAATGAAGAAGAAATCCCTCAACAGTGGAAAGAATCCATAATTGTTCCTGTGTTTAAAAAAGGTGATAAAATGAACTGCAATAATTACCGTGGAATTTCTCTACTCTCAACAACATATAAAATATTATCTAACACTCTTTTAACAAGATTAACCCCATATGCTAATGAAATTATAGGTGATTATCAATGTGGATTTAAACGTAACAGATCAACTACAGATCAAATTTTTCACATCAGACAGACACTTGAAAAAAAGTGGGAATATAATCAAAATGTCCATCAGCTATTCATTGATTTCAAAAAAGCATATGATTCGGTCAAAAGAGATAAACTATATAATATATTAGTAGAGTTTGGAATACCTAAGAAGCTTGTTAGTATGATAAAAGTATGCACCAGTGAAACAGAAAGTAAAATTCGTGTGGGTATTAATATGTCTGACAAATTTACAATTCATGATGGGTTAAAACAAGGAGATGCATTATCTCCATTGCTCTTTAATTTTGCCTTAGAATATGCTGTTAGGAAGGTAAAAGAAACTAAAGAAGGACTAACATTAAATTGTATGACTCAGTTGTTAGCATATGCAGATGATGTAGACTTACTGGGTGATGATGTGAATACAATTAAGAATAATGCTAAAATATTTTTCAAAACTGCTAAAGAGATAGGTTTGGAAGTTAACAAAGAGAAAACTAAATATATGTTTACAGGCCGAAACCAAGTGTTAGGTAATAATCAAAATCTAATTATTGATAACAACTCGTTTGAACCAGTTTCCAAATTCAAATACTTAGGAGTAATATTAACAAATGAAAATTATATTAAAGAGGAAATAAAAAGTAGGCTTAATTCAGGAAATGCATGTTACTTCTCTCTTCATAAACTTTTATCTTCTCGTTTAATATCTAAGAAACTAAAAGTTAAAATATACAAAACAGTAATTTTGCCTGTAGTATTATATGGATGCGAAACTTGGTCCCTTACATTGAAAGAGGAACATAAATTGAGAGTATTTGAAAATAAGATCCTTAGGAAAATCTGTGGACCTAAAAGGGATGAGGAGACAGGTGAGTGGAGAAGGTTACATAATTTAGAACTACATAATTTGTATTCATGTCCAGATATTATTAGAATAATTAAATCAAGAAGACTTAGGTGGGCAGGCCATGTGGCACGAATGGGAGAGGAAAGAGGAGTTTACAGAATTCTTGTTGGGAAACCTGATGGTAAGAGACCTGTAGGAAGGCCAAGACGAAGATGGAGGGACAACGTTGAGATGGACCTAAAGGAAATCGGTAGGGATGGAAAAGAGTATATAGATCTTGCTCAAGATAGGGAAACATGGAAGGCCTGTGTTGCTGCAGCCATGAACCTTCGGGTTTAAGAAGGCTAGAGAGTTAGTTAGTTAGTTAGGCACTGTAGAACTTCATCAGTTGTTGCGTTTCTTAACGAAACGCTGACAAAACTTATTATTTCTTACATGCCTGTAAAGGGAAAAAAATAGGTTAAAAACCTAAAATACGAGATCTACTCATTACAAGTCATGACGGGTAATTATACGCACTACTCTGCGAATTAAGCTTTCTGCTGGGGGGGACAGTTTGCTGGCGTATTTGTGATTTCCTATTGGGAAATTGGGAGGCATATTTTTTCTGAAAGTTCGTTTCCAAGTAATAAGTGTCGCTTCGGTCTGGAAGCTCCATAACAGTATTCTTTCAAAAGAGAGAACTTTTATAGAACAAATGTTTCTGTTGTAATTCCAATCTCTAGCAGAACTTTGAAGGTTTCACTTGAAACAATACATGAAGTGTGGGGAATATTGTGCACAAAGAGTAATTGTCTGTGCCGCGCTTTCAAAGACGCGTGAAACAGTTCTAGATTCATGGCAAGCCGTGTATGGCACGTCGAGAACATCCACCGCACAGAGCTAATTGCGTTATTTGTGTTCTCTGAGGTCACGACTCAGCAAGATACTCTTCAATGGTGTATTGTCCATGTTGTTGATAAACGAACTTTAATCATATATTTGCATACATTTAGCTTTAATATATGGGTATTTGTTCCTTATATAGTACCCAAATTATTAAAACAAGATTCCTCATCAGAATTTAAGTCAATTATTTAAATAACTTGTCCAGCATCGTAGCCGTGTAGTATAAGGCGTCATGATTAGGAATCGGGCTACAGGACAAGCTCTGGTTCGCTGAGGGAAGCGTAAAAACTTTTCTCCTGAGATTTCGGCCAGTGTATGGGACCGGTGGCCACCCACTGTCGTGAGGAAATTGGAGAGCTACGAATGGGTCACGCATCCCAATCATGCAAAACCGACAACAACGATTGGGGGTTCGTCGTCCTGACCACACATCATCCCATAGCTTGTTGGATGGTCGGCCACCTCTGGTGGAAGTGAGGCCGGCAGTCTGTGAGCAGGCGCTGGCGCTCGCGATCTGGTGTGCCAGTTATTATTATATTATTTAAAGAATATAAAGATTGGCTTTGGCACGCCACTGATCTTTCTCCCTTCTGACGACGTGATTCCCTCCCCGATTGGAAAAGTGAGGGAGCCGAAACGAGTGACTACTATAAAACACTTGACCTGCGTTGGAAGCAGAACACTGCTTTCTGTGTCGCGCTTGGGAGAGGCAGTGCTGCTACATGAAGAGAAATGTTTCTCGGGGAAGGGAAATCTATATTACTTTTCCGGAATGTCTGGAGTAGCGACGCGCAGAGAGGAAAGCTTGTGGGCGGGGCCAGACTAGGTGGGGAAGGCAGAATTCCCCTAGTAGGCTTGCGAGCTGTCATGTTTACTATAGAACTACTGGACCAGTCGAGTCGCCCCTCCCGCGCGGTCCCCTCCCTTCTGCGCGTTCATTGGACGAGGCACACAGCCGCAACATGCGTTAAGGATGCGTTCGCGTTCTCTTACTCCAGACATTCCGGAAAAGGAATATAGGTTCAATTTTTGGTAAAAAGAGAAATTTTATGAAAAATATAGAAATTGCGTAAAATTTGATATTGTCGGACTTTTCTTTTGTTTCACTTGCAAGCCTGTGCTGTTTTTTTTTTTTAAATTGCATCCAATTAACCCTCAGTTAACTCGCGCGGCGGCATTAAGTGACGCCTTTTTTTATAAATTTTGAATTATTTTCCTTTCCAGAGGAACACTGGTCAGGAAAGCACTAGGTAACCTATCTACACTATTCCCACGAAAATATAGAAGCTTTTTCGTCTATTTTCTGACGTTGCTTCAGTTGCTTACACCCCTCTGAAGTGAAGGGTTCCCCTTTGACGGCACTCTGTACCGCGCGCGGGAACGTTTCCTTCCTTAAATCACAGCACGCCAGCCATGAATTTGGCGGAAGTATAGACGAATAAAACGACGCTACGTTGTTCGGAATGCAAATTATTTGTATGCAGAATCCATTGCAGTGCCCATACGAAATGTCCGAGTTGTCAAAATAACGATATTGAAAAGTGACAACATTCGGATCCCTTTATTTGAACCAATTTGTAAAAGAAGGAAAAACATGTTGATATTTGAAGATTTAATTATTTTTTTAAGTTTCTTGGAGTTGCGATTTATACATTTGATTGGTTTTTCTGGGAATCAGTAATATTTTGACATAGAATTTTGGAACAACGAATTGAAATGTTACAACTTATATGGACTTGGAAAGGAAATACTTCCTTTCTAAGCCCATACAAGTTGTACGATTTCAGCTCGTTTTGAAAATGAACATTTTGTGAAAGGTGAGTTCATTTTTTACTTTCGTCATTATGTGGTAAAGTTTTAATTACTTTTAGAATAATATTTTGATACATTTGCTTCAAGAATCTAAGCTTGTAATTCTATGATATACTTTCTCTCATTTTTAAGTTTATTTCAAATAATCTTCTTCTTCTTTATATATAAAAATGAATGTATATGTATGTTTGTTCCGGCATAACTCTCGAACGCCTGGAGCAATTTCAATCAAACTTTGTACACATATCACTTGCAATATGGAAAGAAATACTGTGGGGGTAAGATACCCCTGGTAATCCTAGTGGTGGCGGTGGGAAGGGGGTGACATGTAAAAATAATAAAAAAAATACCGATATTAGTGTGGAATCCATAGCTTTCGGGGTCGCTAAGATGAATAGTGACACGCCCAATGCCGTTCATTTTATATATTCTTGCTCATGGAGTTGAGATTAAAACTGTTGTTTATAATCAAGTTTTGAGTTAAATTAATATTATAGTGAATTTGTAAAATATTTCACTTTATAATTTTATAATTTGTATACTGTAATTATGCTTTGAAATATCTGTAAATAAAATTAGTTACATTTTACACTATAGTTAGAATTAATTATTTTCCTGTCTAATAGAAGATTGGGATAATACACGGACAACGCCGGGTATCAGCTAGTAGCTAATAACAATGTCCGAAATGGACATGTTTGCGTTCATATATATTTCGTCTGCTTTCCAGTAAGTGCTAGTGCTAGATTTGCATTAATTATTCATGTAAATACCGTTGGTTTTGATAGGACTGCACTGAGTGCCGCGCGCGGGACATTTGTGCTACTGTGAGGACGCGGATGACGGAGGGTTAATCTAAATGGGGTGTATAAGAAATATATGCAATATAATAAGAATCGTTGCGGTAAACTAGGTCGAATTTTCAGGATACGCCACTGATATTAATGGACCAAGTCGCTCCGTGAGCGTCACAGGCAACGTCTGAACACTGAACTTCTTGAGACACTTCTCACACGAGGAGTCCGTCAGCGCACGGCGACGTGCGACAGTTCAGAAAATCAACTGCTAAAGACATCACCGGGGAACACCTCCAGAGCTATGCTAATTCCAGGAAATTAAATTTCAGAACGCACGGGCCACGTTCGTCTTCGTTCATCTTGCAGAAATCTCTCGGCTGACAGCATGATGGATGCTGTCCTCAGGGGGATATTGACTCGCTTGAGCAGGAACCAAAGAAGGCCACGTTCATCTTTTGCTGTTGTTTGTCAACAGCGCCACTTAAATTGACAGGTGGTTCATTATATCTTGGGGCACGTGATTGTAGGGAAAATTCCTCTGTGGTGTTGCCGAAACAATTTCATGTTTCCCTTGTTTGCAACGGAATGCACTCAAATTGCACTTAGCTGTTTGTCAATGTCAGTTGAGGGAAACACGGATGTGGACGGAAGGGTGGTGTGTGTTCTGCAGCAGACATGAAGAGGTTAGGGATGTTGTATTGTGATCTACAATTGCAGCAAACTTCCATCAGACACAGCATGTGCCTGAGAAAAGATGACTGATTGTCTCTGCAAGCTTAACCCAGCGCCGTCCTTGTATCGACATATGAGTTACGTAAAGACAGTGTCCGAATCAAAGTGGGAATGCCGCCTCCCCACCCACACGCAACAAAAAAATTTACCGGCAAAGAATTTTATTTTTATCCCTGCTAGGGAATTTCTTATCCCCTTCAAAGAAATGGAATGCATTGAAAGCATATAGCTAATAATACCATTACCTAACTATGGAACGAAAACCACTGGAAAATCATTCGAGAAACAAGTTATTTAATATCTAAAACCTTTTCATCCTTCTTTTCGTCTGAAGTTCTATTTTTACAAAAAACAATTAACATGAAGGTAGGTTAGATGGACATTAATTTTGAACTTGGAGAATAGAAATTGTGATTTTTTTAATTTTTTTTTTTGGTATGAGTTTAGATTTTCTATGAATGTAAATATACTGTTTCTAAATAACATGTAAAACTTAATTTTCGAACACAAGTATTTATGACGAAACAGTTTATACCGTATTGGCCGAATATAAGCCGCATATTTTATACAAATTTCATTTGTGAAAAATTTGGATGCGTCTTATATTCGCGACCTTAAAAAAATTATGACATTTCGTCAAATCATATGCTGCTAAAAATGTGTTTGTTGATTTCTCATTTGAAATAACGATAATGCAACAATAGCATTGTAGAAACTGGCCGCGTTGTAGATACCATAATGTTATCCAACAATAGCATTGTTGTTTCTAACTGAAACAATAGCATTTATGTTTCTAACTGAAAATTGTAAAAACTGTCGGCATTCTTGATAACGTAAGATTAAGATAGTGTTTGTTCTACTGAAGTGGATCTACAGGTTTGTCGTCAATATGAACGATCGTGTGGAGAAGAAAGCATCATCAAGGCTGGGAATCAGGCGTAGTTACGATGCAAGTTTCAAACATACAGTTGTTTGTTACGACAAAGTCACAAGGATCAGAGAGGCCGGAAGGAAATACGGACTTGACGATTCTAATGTGCGACGTTGGGTTGCTGCCGAGCCGAAACTGAAAAATGCACTTTCAACGAGAAGATCTTTCAAGGCACAAATTTTCTTTACTTCCCTCGGCTTATATTCGGGTATCATCTTTTATTTCTTTTTGGTCCTTCAAATTTTAGGGAGGGGCTTATATTCGGGCCAATACGGTATATTAAAATGTGTACATTTTGTCGTCCTCACTTTCCTTCAAGAAAACATGAAAAATGTCCCGCTTTGTTGTTTTTAAAATCTGGTACCCTTACGGTGCTAGCGTGTGTAGTTCACGAGTTATAACATGGAATGTAAATGTGTGTTTCTTACCTGAGCAAAAACGCCATGATGGAACGACGAGCTAACATTAAATGTTGTAGTCCTCCCCGATGGCGCAGGGGTTGCGTCGTCACCTTGTAATCAAGGGGTTCTGGGTTCGATACCCGGAGGACGCTCATAGTGGTTCGGATCCCACTTTAAACTGTAGCCTTACTGTGCATAAAGTGGACTTAAATACCAACTCAATCAATCAATCATTAATTTTTTGGTTAAATTGAAACTGAAATGATTCGAACTGTGTATATTAGTGAAGATGTGAGTCCCAAGAACGTTTGGTGTGAAAGATTTCGTAATCCCAGAGAGAGCATTAAAGACGTCCAGCCGGGGGGAATCAGGAACAACTGGAGACGAAGACAACGCGCGGAAAGTTTCCGAAATCCTCCGAACGGATCACTGTCTCTGTCAGATTCATTGAGGAACTCACTTTCATCTCCAAAACTACTGTCAATGTCATTTTAAGGGAAGATTTTGAAAAGCGGAAGATGTGCGCTCGCTTTTCCCTCACTCTGCCAAAATGACGCCAGAATGGAGCAAATTTTTGCGCATTTTTCTGCGAAAAAAAAGCGTTGTGCTCGATAATCCAACCAATTTTCTGGCAGAATTTTGGCTGTTTCCAAAATTGAAGTTGGCCAGGAAATGAGAGAGTCATGGTTTATTTGAGGACAACGAAAAGCTTGGGACACAGCTTCTGAAGAGGAATTGGACGGACGACTACCAGAATTGTTTGAACAATTTTCCAATAATTTCCAGCAATGTACTGATTCAGAAGGAGACTACTTTTAATACACAATAATAAAAACACAACATAAATAACGCCTTGTTTCTTTTTCTGAGTTTTTCCCCCAAGGTCAATCACTCTTCCACTGTGACACAGAATGAGATCATTGGTGGCGTTCTGCCAACCAAATTAAAACTACCAGTACAAAATCAATTTTATAAAACCAATGTTTTAATTCCAAGAAAAGTCAAAACATAAATTAAAATTATATAATGCCTAGGTAGTATCGTAAGATGAACATACTGACTCGCAACTGATCTAGCTTCCAATCCATGCTTAGTTTTAAAAACATGTTTTAATCAAACGGCTAGTGACGTGTGTGCGGGGGAAGTTGCCATCCCAGCTGTGAGGGTCACATGGAACTCTCTCCTATGTGAGTTGTTGCGCCATGTCTGATGTGAGCAGACATAGTCCGAGTTCTGAAAAACGGCTAGTGACTTGTGTGTGTATGCAGTTGGCATCCCTACTTTGAAGGTTACATTGAACATTCGCTCGTTCGATGCGCCATGGCTGATGTGAGGGACATAGTTATGGTGCTGAGGAATGGCTAGTGACGTGTGTAGGTGCACCAACGACAACAGACGGGGCAAACGATGTTCTCTTGTGTAAGTTTGCAAGTATGTTATAGTGCAAATAAATATGTCATATATATATCTAGGAGTACAGGAAATTCTCGACATCCCGTACATTAACAATATTTATATAAATCCATAATTCATAAATATTATTAAATTTAATAAATATATTTATTTTTGTTTATGTCGCTTTTCTATTCCTCTAAGTTAACCGCAATTGTGAGCATGAATATCGAATTGATTAAATAGATCAAGAAGGAACATTTCACTTCTTCGCATTGCCGTGATTCAAAATTTGAACTCCCTGGTCTATTAACACGTTACGTCAAGATTCGTATCAAGCATGTGTGAAAAGAATTTCTACACACGAATATTACAATACAATGTTTACTAGTCCGTTTTCTCCTTTAAGTACACACAAGCAATATATTGGCTTCACACCTTGCCAATATTGCATATTGAATACGCGTCATATAAAATGTCAGCGCACCCGCCAAAGCCATCAAGCAAATAAACACGAATGCGATTATCACGGTTTATAATCTGGGCGCAGGAGTAGTTTTGATGGAATAATTTATGCGAGGCAAATCGACGCGAGGCTCCCATGTGGCAACAATGCGTTATGTTCGAATAATTTATGCAATTTTGTCGTCCGGAAAACATTCCCAACCAATCATAGCGGCGAAATCGGATTGCCTGTCTTCGCGGGCACGACCCGACAAAAGTTGTGACGTTTACTCATCCTATCGCCTCGGAGTCCACAGGGAGAGTGGGATGAGAGGACAGATGTGTTGAACAGAGGCGGATGAACGATTTTTTCCCACATAAAGAACAGGTGTAGAAGAAAGAGTAGGAATATTTAACACAAACGTAAAATTGGTTCAATTTTTTTTATTCACTCTAGCCTTTAACCATAGAGAAATTATCTTCTTGTGGGAGATTTTTTTCATTTGAATTTTTTTGGTAGGTCATGTTATTCGGAATGGGGGAGATAAGAGTTTACAATATTCTTGTTGGGAAACCTGATGGTAAGAGACTTGTACGCAGGCCAAGACGATTGATTGGTGTTTTAAGTCCACTTTGTGCACAGTAAGGCTAATCGGGAGACCCGAACCACTATGTGCCTCGTCCGGGTAAATGTCAAGACGAAGATGGAGGGATAAGGTTGAGATGGACCTAAAGGAAATCGGTAAAGAAGGAAAACATTGGATATGGACAGATTGAATGCTTGTGTTGCTGCAGCAATAAACCTTCGGGTTTAAGAAGACTAGAGAATTAGTTATTTAGCGTCACTTGATAGCAATTTGACTAAGCGTAACCATGAGGATTAGTTGAAAGTGATGAAGGGACACTCAGAAAGAACACCTATGCCCACGCCAAGATTTGAACCATTGAACTTGGCCTCCCCAATGGTGTAGGTAACGCCAGTTACTTACTAGGTATCGTCGTCGCCTTGTAATCAAAGGGTCCCGGATTCGATACCCGGCGGAGGCACATAGTGGTTCGGATTCCACTTTAACATGTAGCTCCAGTGCCGATTGGTGAATCTTCTTCTGAAGCTATAGCCATGAAAATAGTCCATTCAAGGTCACGCCACCCACGTACAGTGTTGCCACTAAGCAACAATTTGAACCTACGAAATCAACGGAATATGAAAACGCACGAAGTGTCGACTGAGCAGCTCAGAAGATGTGGCAACCCTGGGGGGCCAGGGGTGTGGAGGAGGCAAGCGGAAGATCTGACCTTGACTGGACTGTTTTCGCGGAGAGAGCAATAGTATCGAACTTTAACTGAAACCCGGGAACTTCGGTGGTGAGATTGAAATTTACGCGCTAGGTTACCAAAAGATTTTATAAATGTGTGGGTAGAGGGTGCGTATTAGTAAGTGTGTGTAACGATAAGCATTGACGTCTCACCCACACATCTGACATCGTCGAATTGCGTCCTGCTCAGTGGCGCCAACTTATACAGGGCCTGTTGAGCTTGAGCCTACCTAATAATTTGCCTGCTATTATATCATATTTTAGAAATAAAGTCCCTGGGCTTAAGGAAACAAAATGTTTCATCATTATACAGTCTAAAGAATTCTCACAACTTAATTACTAACTAAGCGTTACCAGAATATCTCACAGAAATTTGTTATCTCTAAATTAATGATGCTTTTAAATGTCCCATATTGTTTACACCATCAGTGGTCACTCACATCCTTATTAGGACAGTAAGTGATGATAAGGGCTTATAACCAGGGTGACAGTCGATAGGCACTAAAATTTTTCCAAGTAGGCAGAATAACATAAAAAAAGTACAAAATTGGCACTAAGATTCCCAGGAGTAGGTACTGTAAAACAGTAGTCATCGAAATAGGCACTTAAGATTTAAACGGCCACTTTAAACTTCATACGTTTCTTTCAGAAATGGCTCTAAACTGATTTTAAACATAAAAACATACATTTTCTGTTCAAAGAACAAAAAAGGCATTTGGTAGGAAATTTTCAGCCTACTTATCACTTAAAATTTAAGACAAATCTCCGAGTTCAACCTAAATTATGATTTTCAAAATTTGACGCCAGTGGTTGCGCTAACCACTACGTCATGAACAGCAGCAGAAAAAAAACGGCGCAAGAATTAGTTTGAAAATGCAGGGTATAAAAAGTACAGACGATTTAGTGCAATCTTTTGCAAGGGTCAGTCCTTCACCAGGTCGCAAAAAAATCATCTTGAAAACAGGCTAGGCCACGCCCAGAGAATATACGAAGGGTCGCGATAGAATTCCTACGACATTCCCTGGACGACCATAAAGTCACTTCATTTTAGCCGCAGAGGTGAGGAATGGGAAGGGGGGGAGGGGAGCAAAAGTTGCTGAAATTAAGTCCGCCATCGTCCTTGCTTTATCCACATTCCTCGTCCTACTCAAAGGAGGGAGCAGGAGGGGAGGAATGCCCAAAATTAAAATTCCTCAGACTCCCACATACCTCTCGTTCGTCGTGCGACGATTAAGCCTGTGTTTTGTGTGCGGCGAGGGTCTCCCCGATAAAAGGCACCCATATTCACCGAATTGCCTATATTTTACACCGAAATTCCGAGTCGTTTTCCACCCCATGTTCAGGTATTCTTACGTGGTTGTTCTGTAGATTGAAAGTGCGTGGCAGGCTACAAAGGATCGGCCATAAAACCTGTTACGCAGTGTAGCAATATATCTAAGAGGCAAAGGAATATGAAATTATAATGTAATAACCTTTGAGGAAAGTCCAGAATTTCAACGTAGTCATACAGATATGTTGATACTGTGTTTGCACAGCTTATTAAAATTTAAATTAGTTTTAAAATTCTCTTTCTCATGTGTAATACAAGATATTGGAGTAAATGAGAATAGTATTCAAATTATTAATTTTTGCCATGTGTGAATTAGATTTTAATTAATTGATTAAGAAATAAACATCACACAGAAGTTTTGCGAAAGGAGATTCCATTAAATTGTGTCCCTAACGATTAATTCATTGTATTTAACTGTTAATCTTTCTTAATGATGATAAATATTTGAGTTTCATACGTTTAATCTTTTTATTATAATATACCTTGAATAGCATTTCTTTTCTAAGTTTTAGTAAATTTAAAAAAAAAACATGAAGCATGTATAAATACAATTAAATTAAATTATTTTTGTTTCGATTATGAATTAAGTAGTATGATATAATTTCAATTGAATTTCAATCATCACGTTTGACAGATTTCCTATTGTGGAATAATTAACTTAAATTAATTGCATTTTCATATGCAAGATATGCATTTAGCATTAGTTCTTTAAAATTTTATTTTATCACTATTTTATTTATCTTCATGGGACTTGATATATATATTTTTTCCTTTCACGTTATGTAAGTATGCTATTGCTCATAAACAGGTCCCAGATTTTGATGACATTTCATATTTTTTCCTTATGTATTGATTGATTGATTTGGTGTTTTACGTCCACTTTATGCACAGTAAGGCTAATCGGGACTGGACCTACAGTTTAAAGTGGGATCCGAACCACTTGTACCTCCACCGGGTATCGAACCCGGGACCTCTTGATTACAAGGCTTTTTCCTTATCTAGTATGCATTGCTATTAAGTATTACAATCCTGAATACGAACCCCTCGTTATAAAAATGTGAATTTTACAACAATTTTCAATCGGTGTCTTGGCTACTTATTATCACGGCACGCGTTTGATTCGTTATTTTCACTGCCACACTTTTTAATAATTAAAGATCTTCAGAGAGGAGAGTTTGCTTTTCTGTTTCCCTAGTTTCATTCAGACGTGCATAAAGTAAAGCCATCTATATCCTGTCATTTAAGACAGATTGTATCTTAATTCGGATATGTTTTTTTCTACGGACGGATGCTAAAGTAATATTTTGCAAGATCTTTGAAACAAAGGTATCGGCAGAAAGAAGATTCACAGTGCAACATGCGGGTCGCGATAAGCACATGCGGACAGTGCAACTCGCAAGTAAGAAGAAATCCACGTAACTTTTACTGCAACAAAGTGTATCTGTGAAGGAGTATTGTCGGACAATCTGTTGGATGTTCTTGTTTTCATAACAAAGTGCGTAATTTTAGCAGCAGCTTCACTTTCGGGAACAGGAAATAATCATAGCGATGAGTAACTTAGAAATAATGAAATATATATCACTCATTAATAGTAAGATAGGAATCTTTGTAAGTCAGAAAGTATCAACCTTACATTCTAGTAGCAAGATATATTAGTGCTGAGCAAGCATAAAAGTAACACAGGTACGTGGAAATTGCTAAAGGCTTCATTAAGATTGGAATGTGAGGAGTGAATGACTTGGAGTCAGGAAATGTCAGTGGACTGAATAAAAAGAAAATACAAAGTAAATAAGAGGCCTTTTTGTTATTGAAATGATCAGGAGGAGTTGAGTTAGTGGTCTTAAAGAGACTGGAGTTTGAGTTGAGTAGGGATCAGATTCATTCATCTACATCAAAGACAGGTATTTACCTTTTATCTTATCATGCCAAGTCCGTCTTGAAGAGTGTAAAATCCATGTTTAGTGTTGCCATTTTATTGTGTGTGTACCTCTTGTATTGGGGCAGTTTGTGCCCTCGATAACCAAGCGAGTAGTATTAAGCTACGTCACCAGAATTATATCCCCATACTGTAGGCGGGTACCATTACGTGGTGGAGATGCGGGACAACGATACCCGTACCTCTCGCAAAATCTGGGGAGTAGAGAGGATGATTCAACACGCTCACTTGTTTTTGGACAGGAATATCTAGACAACCACTGTTCGCTGGCACCATGCATTACCGTGGAGCAGGAAAGAACTGTCCGGTTCAGGATATTGAGGTCGGACACGATCAGTTCTCTTTCATGATCATTCAGAACACTACAATAGTAAAAGCCAATTACAGTTTGTGATTGATTGAATTAAAAGTTTTGGGTGCGTTGGCACTTTAAACCATGTTGCACCCTTCAATGTATGCGGGGAAATATCCCCTTACTTAAAATTCTGACCCAAAATGTTAAAACAAAGGGTGTAAAAAGCCCCTTGGCAAAATTAAAAGTGCAAGGTTGGAAAGGGGCCTGCATTTCACCCTCTGGAAATACATACATGACGACTAATGTCTTTGCAAAACACAACATTGTCTTCACCTTTGTTTTTTGGAGCTTAATTTTATTGTCTATTGGTGAACTTTTCTACTTCCATCCTGCGACTTATCGTTTCACTGTACGTGCTGTCACTACAGCGATGCCCGTTAAACCGTGGAATCTGCGGGCTGGCACTGCGTGCAGTGTTGCCACGTTCAACACACATCCTTACTACCTTGAAAAACAATCTGTATAGAATCGGTTTTGCAATGTGAAAATACAATGGTAAGGGGTTTAAAAACAGCTGCAAAGAGCATAAAAATAAGACCAAAGTCGTATTTGTAGCACTATTCAATACTAAGAAAAAGTTGCCTCACAAAATTAATAAGAACATTTTTTTGGCCGATTTAAAAACTCTAAAAATTGAGAATTATATTTGAAACCTTTATACCTGCACTGTATTTAAATTTCATCACGATAAGAACACAAGTTTTTTTCTTTATAGAATTTCAAAGTGGGCGATAGTTCGGAAAACACAAAAAAAAGACACCTTTTTGTTCTTACGACGGTAAAGAAATCGAAGGCAAACTCGAAATAAAATTGGTTACTATAGCTTAACGCAGAATTGAATAGGCTACATTTTAATGGAACTCGTATTTGTGTAGGTCTACTGGTTAATTTGTAATTGGAGTCCAAACTCGAGTATCCACAATTTTTAAGCCGATAGTAGTAACAAAGCTGAGAGCAAGATTTTAATATATTTTTTGCTATACGATCATAATCTTAATATAGGTAACGTCATTGCCTTGTAATCAAGGGGTTCTGTGTTCGATACCCGGTGTAGGCTCATAGTGGTTCGGATCCCTATTATCCTATCTGTGCATAAAGTGGACATAAAACAATAACTCAATAACCTTGCTATAATTGTACTTTCGGAATATCTGCTATAAATTTCAAAAATTGGAGAGTCATCTCAAGCCTGGGTTAACAATCATAGCGCAGCATTTCAAATAGCAAATGCAGTGTTTTAATTTTGTGAGCCTGTTTATGCTCCGTTGCATACTGAGTTGAAAGGTTTAAGAATTTGTAGCTGGTCTGGGTGATCCATTTCCGGTTGTTGAAACACCCGAAGGCGGCGGTTGTTCGTCTTCCCCTCCAGAGAAAGGCCAGTTATTGCCTCGCCTAATGGATGATGTGTAGGGATGTCTCGGCAAGTGGGTCACGGCCAGCCAGGATGAGCAACGTGAGCGCCGGAGTTCTGGAAGAGACCCCAACTGCTGGAGAATCGATCCAGCTCCCCCCTTTTTCCGGGGGGATCTTTAAGCTGTTTGTGCGAGCCTGCCACTTCCGATCAGGGCCTCCCTCTCTCTTATTTCGCCCGGCACTTTCTAAGCTCCTTCCTCCTCCTCTTATTTTTCTCTCTCCCCGTCCGCCCTTTCTCCACGTGAAATGGATTTATCCGTCCAGGGAAATTACGGCAATCACAGACCAAGTATGATATACGAGGTGGCATCCAAAAATTCTCGGAATGGCGTTCTTGAAGATGAAAACTGATGAGACGTGGCAACCGTGCTTCAGCGAGTTGAGCTTGCCACGTTTGTGGCAGGTGGCGTTATGATCGCAGCTCCCAGTCTGCTGAGACGTGAGTGCAAATATAGAGGAAGGCTAGTCTGAGAAATGATGTGGTGCACATTTGCAACGGCTCTGCCAACTGTCAATACCAAGTGATCAAAAGGTTAAAACTTTGATGTCATAATTAGCATGTCCTCGGTTCGCCTCTACTTATTAATGTGCCCGCGGAGGGCGCCAGGAGGGATACTGGTCCCACTCCCTGAGATATCCGGAAAAAACTTTATATAATCCAAATTTTGAATGAAAATATGAATGAGGAATGCTGTGAAAGACAAAACACATTATGTGTCTATGCAAATTATTCTAAAACACTCAAAATGCTGACCAAGACAACTTTTTTTGTAAAATAAAACACTATTCGTTGAAACGTAACATTTCCGCCCTCCAGCAGGATTTTCTTCAGACAAATATTCACAATAAATTCAATTTTTCTATATTCTATTTATAGAATTTACTTTTATTTTATGTTATAATAGAGGGTGTACACGATGAACTTCCAGAATTTCGACGCAATGTTAAAAATTAGAAAATAAAGTTACGACAATCCAATCTTTTGTATTTGGTGCCATATACGCTCAAGTTTGTGTGTGTGTTTTTTTTTTGGTTGTTGCACGTCATGCTTTGCAGTGCTTTCGTCACTTTTGTGAAAATGACGTCTTCTCAAGAGAAATGACACGCTGTGGTATGGTTTGCGGAGTCAAAATCAAATGTTACGGTGCAGTGTAAGTTTCGGCGTGTCTAACAAAACGCCGAAAACGGAGATGAGCATCAGGGCATAGTGCAGAAGTTTTCTGGAAACGGGGAGTGTGTTGAAGAAGCCAGGAAGAGGAACGCCCCTTTTCCAGATCGTTGGATCGGGCGAGGAGGCCCTTTCTTCTGGCCACCACGTAGATCAGGCCTCCCCGATGGCGCAGTGGTCAATTTGTAATCAAGGGGTCCCGTCGCGGGTTCGATCCCCGGTGGAGGCACATAGTGGTTTGGATCCCACTTTAAACTGTAGGTCCAGTCCGAATTAGCTTTACTGTGCATAAAGTGGACTTAAAACACCAACTCAATCAATCAATCATCCATTTCACCTTATCAGCATTCATTCTTATTTTCGCGATTAGCCAAAAGTGTCAGGAAAGCGAAATAATGAAGTAATCAATAGATAAATATCATAGATGTTTCCCAAACTACACTTGAGAAGACAAAGCTAGCTGGCTGAAATATTTGGTACTCTTTCTTGACTTATTCTTGAACTTATTTCCCAGATGGTTTACGACAATAGTATGAATGCATATCATTCCCCGTCCGGTAACGAATAAAAAACCTGCCAAGACTTGCTCCTAGAATGTTGTTGAATAAAGACTTTTAAACAGGAAGCGGTAAGGACGTTTACCTTTAGAGGGTAAGTGAAGGTCGGCGGAAAGGAACAAAAGCAGGGGAGGAGAGGGTGTTTGGTTGGTAATCGTCTCGAGGAGCAAGAGATGGAGCTATGGAGAGAGCTATTCGTTATCGAACGGGGAATGTTATGGACTCTTGCCCCTCCGGATGATGGTCCACTCTCTCTCTAATGTTGCTCAACAGATGCTTCATCTTCAGGCTGCTGCTTCAGTGATCCTAGGTTTGAATGTACATATAACATGTTCTGAATATTGAAGGAGCAACACGTGGATTCTTACCATCAGAAGTATTCAATTCATATTCTTGATACTGAGAGAACATCAGTGAGTTTTCTCACGAACCTTGCTGAAATTTACTTAAGATATAAACTGCTTTTACTTTCACTAACTCTCCTGTCCATTGTTCTGGTACTGAACAGAGTGACATTACTTGAATCAGTGAAGAAAATTAGTTAAAACAATTGATATATCTACACTACACAACGATGGCTTTGAAATACGAATTAAGTTTCATGTAACTACTTAGAACCAACAGATCTGAAGACAGGATTTCTGGCTTTTAACTTAAAACATCTTTCAATGTCCTCGTAATTATATGAGCTGAGGAGGTGTTTTGAAAGAATGAGATTTAGCTCCTAAGGAGTTAATTTGGCAACACTGGCTGAATGTAAACACATCAACACAATCCCAAAGGTTTTCAATCATTTCTGTAAAGTTCCAAGCAATGTTTGGAAACGTGAGATTTTCCTTTGTCTGGAACCACGCCTCAATCTAACCTATTCATATGTTTATTTTAAGTGTAAATATTAATTTCCCTCTACTATACTTACGTCACAAGGTTACACAGGTCAGGTTTGTTGTTCTAAACAGCATGGTTTTGTCATGTGATGCACCGAAAGACAGACAAAGATTAAAATCAACTTTTTCAGGCTTCGCTTGCAGAACTGAGCAACACATAGCCTTCCTACCAAAAAACACTCCTTGTAGCAGGGTTGCCAACTACAATTCTATGATTCTGGCAGCCTTTTCACCCTACCTTCGCGTTTATGAGCAAAGGATATGATTCTGTGTTTCTGGGGCAAGGCTTTTCTCACTGCCCACGTGCTAAGGAGGCAAATGTGTTGATTAATAGACCTTTTCTTAATTACTGATACACTTTCAGTAACAACAGACTCTTCTGAGCAGCAACTATTAAAGAGGTCATAAATAAAGACAGAGTAATTAGGGCACTCTGTTTTCCTAATTAAATACCCAACTCTAAAGGTTTTGTTGCTCGGTCATTAAGCCTTGAGTAATTGCACCCAAAAAATGCTTGAGTCATAGTTGCCAATTGCCAACACAAATTGCAAGCTCCCCATAATTACATCGGTCAACCTAGATAAATGTAATGTAATCGTTGGAAGGGTGTATATGATTATCAAGGTTATTCTAATCCAGGACTTACGAAGTTACAAACATAATTGAAAGCACCACATCATTAAAATCTTAACTTGCAAGGAATATCACGAGTTGAAACTCAATGTTTATTCTGTATATTCCATTCAGCGTTCATAACTATGTAAGTTCTAGGGCCAGGATTTTTATGTAATTTCATATTTTTTTCCTTTGTATGTTGCCAAGCAAAAATTACAGATGTCGACAAATTGCAAAGTTAGGAATGATATATGTGAACTGCAGGTTTCATATTTTTACACATTTTGCGGCATATTTTTACATTAAATGCGTTATTTATACCCTTTCATTGAGTAAGCAGCTATAATTGTGGGACAATTTTCGTCGTTTTATTCATTCAATGAGAATATTTTTCTACATTGAAACGCCACTCTTCTACTGAGAGACATTTCGTGAGGGCAGTAGTTCAAGATAATATTAGAGACATAGCAAATCGGAAGTTAAAGTTCCGAAGACAAGAGGACCACTACCAAGCAGCAGCCGCTGTCCTGACAACACATCATTATATGCTTTCTTAAATAAAAACATTGTGTACATCCCTACTTCAAAACAAGAACAAAGAAGATAGAGTAAGTAGCCATGAAAGCAGGATACAGCAAAATCAGGGAAATGTCATGAGAAGGCGAACGAGCATAAAAAGCTTAAAGTGAAAACCAAGATAACTCGAGCACGCTGAGCCAATCAAGGCAGCGTCAATAAAAGAAAAGTCCTCTGGCTAGACAGAAACCAGCTTGTACCGGGTCGCTGTTCCTGATCGAAAGAGGGAAGTGGTGGCACGGTAGATTGCAAGCTCATCAGAAACACGCCATGTCGCGAGTCGAATAAGTACCCTCCTATCCATAACCTCTAAAACCAAGTTCAGCATTATTTTACTGCAACATCCCTAATTGGCACCTCTCGTACCTCGTTAACATTCTTGTCACATTACATGGTCGAAACTTCAAGGATCTTCAACTTCCGGCTAATGAACAACCTACTAATAAATACATCATTGCAAAATTTAGGAGAAAACATACTTGGAACTTCATTAAAGATTTATCAACAGGAAGTCACGTGTAGATTGAATTCAGACATATATAGTGGCTGTGAAGCGAGCAGAGTCGAGGCTCGCTGACACTGCGAATTTTAAAAACTTTTAACAAGCTCCTGTCAAATGGTCTCTGCATGGGGAAGCTATTATTGGAGAATGGCAGGTCATGCCTAGAAATCGATGGAGTCCACGAGACGATATGTGCCGTCAGGTTCATATGGACATGTGAAAGCTTTCTAGCAAGTGTTTGGATACTATACCCAATGGCCATGAATACCCTGCATAGTCTCCTTACGTTCTACCAAAACGAGAATGCAGTAAAGAACGCCTTGCTAACTGCATGAGGATATGACTTCTTCCATGAACGAGAAAAACGAATAAGGTTGAAAAAAAATGTAGAGCAAAGTGTATGGAGTTTATTTCGTGTATGATATTGATTTTTCTGGCAATAATATATCCTGTCCCAACTATCTCTGGAGCTAGACCGCGCATAGCGTCAGAGAAGGAGAGGCAATCGGTGGGCAGAGCAAAGCAGCACACGTTGCTGCGAAGGCTCGCGACTGCATTTTATTCCCCCCATCGCAATCCCGTTCCCTCTTACCTGTTCATTGGTGAAGCCGTCTCGCGTCATTACTTGCGCAGAGATTTGTATTCGTTTGCCTACTACAGAGATAGATGGGACAAGGTATAAGAGTGAGTTCTTGTTATGCAAATATCTTCAGAGGTAATAACGTGCGGCGGCAAATGGAGGTGCAAGAGGAGGAGTTGCCCCACTTTGTCCCAATTTTTTTTCTCAAAATTGCCTCTTAATTCTAAGCCTTGTTGTCTAACTAACTCACTCACTCTCTAGTAAATTTCACCCTTTTGCAATAGAAGTAAATGGGGTAAACTCATCTTTGTGGGATGAGAGTGCCGCGCTCGGACAAAAGGCATGACTTCATCTTAAACCCGAAGGTTTAGGGCTCAGCAACACAAGCCTTCCACCTGTCCTTCTCCTGTGCAGTGCAAGATCAATCCAATCTTTTCCGTCCTTACCGATTTCCTTTAGGTCCATCTCAACGTTATCCCTCGATCTTCCTACAGGTCTCCTACCATCAGGTTTCCCAACAAGAATCCTGTAAACTCCTTTTTCCTCTCCCATTCGTGTCACGTGGCCTGCCCACCTAAGTCTTCTTGATTTAACCCTTGTTGTCTACCAAGAAAAAGTAAACTCACTTTTTAAAAAGTAAACCAATCGCCTCAATGCATATCAAAGTTAGTACAAATATGGAATGTGTGTGTGTGTATGTGTGTCAAGATATCCAATTAAGAACCCTACAAACAAACGAAAACATACCGAATCCGAATACGAGCTCTTTGAGTCCATTATTTTTGTTCGGAAGGGCAACAAGGTAGACCATACGTAAACCTCCCCCTTTCGTGTAGTGAATTTGTGTCACTTGCTTACAGGAGTGTTAAAGAAAAGAAATATGTTGTAATAGTCTGTGACGAGATAAACTGTATTTAGTTATGAAAGCTGTTCATTACTAGATGTAAGTTTAAGGCAATACGAAAGCTGCTTCAAAACATTTTCTCATTGGGCATAAGGGCAAGACGCCCAAACGTCAACGTCAGTTCCCCCTACTACATTCTTCCAATGAAACTAAAACCCATGGTCATGTACCACGACCCACCTATCATCTTAAATAAAAAAAGTTGAATTCAAGATGGCGGAACCAAGATGGCGGCCGTCAACGTGACATACTCCAAAAGGTGTCCCCCTAGGCATATTTTGTATCGTCCATATCAAATTCCATTAAAATACATCACTGCGGAATTTACAACGGATGGAAAGGGACCTCTGATACACCCTGTATTATTGCCTCGAAATAACTTCATGTGTCTTGGTTATAGGATGTAACAATTTTCCTGCTTGTAGCATAAAACCCAGGATTCGTTGGTCCATCTGCTGGGCCACAGGGCATTTGCACGCAGCCCACCAGCGGTCTCCAGTGGACACGGGACAGGTGTTCCCCTCCAGGATAATTGGGTGGCCAGCGATGGACCCGCGAGTGCGGCCGCGAAATTAGTTAAAACCATTTCGAGCACTGCAAAATGTCCCGTCGGCAAAGTTTTCATAAAATCTTCCATTTATCAAACCGGCGAGTTTGTTTCCGTCATGGAAACTGAGGAAAGTGAAAATCAGCTAAATGAACAATGAGTCTGTGCTAGGATAATCCTTGTAGTGCTTTATGTTTGCACATTTCCGTGCCAGAACGAAAACAGATCTATTTAGAGAACTCGGAGATAACTACAAATAGAAAGATAAAACTTGCTGGCTAAAACAATATGGGAAAAAATACATCATCAACATCAGGTGTCCCTTGAGAGCTCATTAGGTCGTTCAGACGAAAAGGCTTAAGGAAGCTTTCACGCCGAAGCGACAAGCGACACATGTCGCTTGGAAGCTAGCCAATCAGCAGCAACGTTTCGCACAGTAGAAGCATGACAGGCCACACAAGCGTACGTCCGATTTTGGTGAAATCCTCAAGCGACACGTATCGCCTGTCGCTTCGGTGTGAATTCTCCCTAAGACATGTTTTTCGCTACGGGTTTGATTTATGTCGAGAGCCATATGATGGTTATATAGAGCATAGGCTTCTACATGGAGGGGGGAGGGGCAAGTGAGAAAACTGTATTCAATTTCAGTGTTTATATTCTTCATGATTTACAATATTCGTTCAGGACAGTGACAACAAGTTATATGGGCCCCAACAAATTGCCTCTTATTACGTTATGTTTTAGAAATAAAGTCCCTGCGCTTAAGAAAAAAGATGTTTCATCGTTATACATTTAAAATAAATAAAGAATTCTCACAAGTTAATTACTGACAGTGTTATCAAAATATTTCATAATAATTTGTTGCATCCCTACTATAATATATTTCAGTGTTCTTTATTATTTACACTATACGTGGTCATATTCATATTAAGGGAAGATTAGGGCTTATAGGCAGGATGAGGATATATAGGCTCTTAAACCTCAAAGAGGTACCGAAAAATACAAAATAGGAAATAAAGGTGATGAAAATCGACAGATTCGACATTATTTTCAAGCAGGGTTGTTAAAGGGCCAGAAACCCATAAATTCTAATGGGTTTTATTGGATTCCGCTGCAGGACCGGAACTTTTTCTCGCACAATTTAAATTCGGTCCTAGTTGCGTATTGTTACATTGAAAAAAAGGTTCCTTCACCGTATTTTAATTGTTCCTGAAAAGAGGTTCCTGGACCGTATTTAGATTGATGCGGGAAAAAAGGTTCCTGGACCGAATTGAAATTCATCCTGGAAAAAAGTTTTTGGACCGAATTGAAATTCATTCTGGTAAAAAGGTTCCTGGACCGAATTTAAATTCATCCGGAGAAAAGGATCCTGGACCGAATTGAAATGCTTTAAATATGAAAAGGTTATACACTGTCTGGAACTCATTTACGTTTGCTGATTTTCTCTCCCAGTCAGGGATTAAATTTATTTAAAATTCCTGGACCAGGGTTGACCGATCAAAAGTTGCCTTCTAAAAATGTCCGGGAGTACGTTTTAGTACATTGGAATGTCACACTGCGGTTGTAGAAAACGTAGCGCAGGGAATATATCATAACGCTGTTGTTCTCTCGTGGGCCAGGTTCAAAAACTCCCTTGTCGAAGAGTTACTGTACATAACGCAATGGACTATATTAGTGTGGCGTCAAATGGAGTTCAAATAAACCCGTCACGTGTTGCTCCGGCATCCGATCCAGGAACCGCAGCCAATAGTTGCCGTCGATGAGGTAACGTGAGGCTGCTGTGTTCCCAACATACTATATCACAACAGGGACGGGCAGGCAGTGCTGCTACAACCAAGTGAAGGAACGCGCACGAGAGAATGGGGCTACATAGAGAGGGGCAACGGGACTGCATCGTTTGCGTTTCGCCCATCTCTATCTTGTTTATCGTCGGGTCCGTATTCGATCCAAGTTGCGTATTGTTTCATTTCAATACGAAACTTGGACCCTATTTAAACTGATTCGGAAAAAAAGGTTCCTGGACCGAATTTAAATTGGTTCGGAAAAAGGTTCCCGGACCGTAGTTAAATTCATCCGGAAAAATGTTACTGGACCGTATTAAAATTCATTCAGAAAAAAGGTTCCTGGACCGTATTTAAATTCATTCAGATTTTTTTTTTTCCTGGATCGTATTTAAATTGTTCGGGAAAAAAGGTTCCTGGACCGAATTGAAATACCTTACAGATAAAAAGGTTCTTTACGGTCCAGAATCCATTTACGCTTGCTGATCTTCAATCCTGTACCGGAATTGAATTTAATTAAAATTCCTGAACCTTTAACAACCCTCTTTTCCAGAATTAGGCACTCAAAAAGCAGTTACCTTCGATATGGTCACTTATGATAAAAATAGACAAAACGAGCCACTATAAAATTAATGTATGTCTCCCAGAAATGGCCAGAACAGTTTATAAACGTAAAAGCCTGCAGTTTCTGGCCAAGAAGCAAGATAGGAATACAGGGCACATTCTCAGCATCCGAATAACATACATTATTGTTTAAAATTATAAAACGAATCTCCGAGACCAGCTCACCTAATGTGTTTTCAATAGTTGGTGCCAGTGGTTCAGTACGATTCGTATCTTTTATGAACCAAAACTTACGGACTTTGAAGGGAGAAAGAATTGCTGAAGAACTACTAGTGTATGTCAACTCTAGTCTTCAATATCAAACACCGGGGAAAAAAATAGGTTCATTGTGATTTTCATTCTGTTGAATGTAAAGCTAGTGTAGAAACAAACCTTTGGCGGTTTAGCTACTAAAAATGAGATCCTTTGAACCGGCAGAAACTTAGCATGTCAAATTATTTGAAGGGGGTTCAGAAGGTGCATGCAATACGAAGCTAAACGGGGTTACTGTTGGGGCCTACAATATCCCCTTGTGCTCCCCATTTCTCCACCACTGCTAGTGGTATTCTGTCTCCCAAAAAATACATTTTCTTTTTATCAAATGTTCTCAATTTGCAACGGCGTTTTAGCTTTGTATTTGGATAAGGATTCTATGTTAACTGATAGCCTGTTACACACATAAATAAGGCAGTATTTACTTACAAACGAGCAGCAAGTCGTCATTCACTCACCTGCAAATAAAAGAGAGAAACATTTTTAGAAACTAAGAAAATGTTTTCAAGCAAATTAATATCTAACATTGGGAAAAATATTCCGATGGCACGTACTAATTAACTGGGCAGGAAGTATGTTCAAGGATATGGGCAGGGTAGGAGGGAGACTTTCATTCTCGATATAGGGTAAGGTGGTACATTTTTGATAAAAAAATTAATTCAACATAACTTAAAAAATAGGCAGCAAAATTACAGTTTTTGTGCCAATGAAATGCCTACCTTTTAGTAAAGACGCTGGCATAACATGACATTCTTAGTTCTGCTACTGTAGACAGAAGAACGAAATTTCAGTCGAATAAAATTTGAATAGAATTGTACCTAGGTAGGTACAAATCTGATCACCGTGCGGTACAATTTGGATCAACATTTAGTGAAGAAACAGTATCCTTAATATATAGTACTACGAGTGCAACTTCTTCTATGGCGTAGGCCTACAGGAGCAAAGTAAAAACAAACTGCATGTTCTGTTAGTTTAATAACTCTGTTTGACTACATGCATCGTTACGCAGCTACCCGCACTTCCTTCGGCGTCAATCCCAATCTCGCCCTTCCAAACACATCAGTCTCTCCACAATTGCGTCTTCCATCTGCTTGGAGAAAACTGTTGGATGGCCAACATCAATCCTGGAAGGGAAAGGAACACCCGCTGCTTCTTTACGTGTCATCGTTACTTTGTTTTGGAGGGTGGCAAATGGAACATGATAACTTTGCGATGCTCCGCGTATAGATAAGTGTCCCTATAGAATACTCTGCACGGAATTTTCGAGAACTCTGGACGAATACTGTTGATATACCTTCTTCGGTGTTCGTTTGCGAGGCATCTGTAACAATAAATTGAACAACGCATTTATTTTGTAAAGTAATGTGTTGCACGCGTTACTATAATGGAACTCGAACTGTATACCTCGCTGATCGAAATTGTACCATTTCCGCCGATCGAATATGTACCACTTTGTGCATGGAGACAAATATTTCTGTAGTTTCCTTATCTCTTACCAGATAGCTACAGATGTCACATGCTACAGCCACCACATGCATGTCCACGTTTGAACTGGCTTTTGCTGCCCTACCTTCAAGCATAAACACGGGGCACGCAAAATGACAGGCATTCGTTTATATACAAATCACCTATTGTATCTCCCATACTGACCTTGCTATACAAAATTATGTCTGGTTCTCCAGGTTTTCCGTAGAATTTCTCGATGTTTCTGCACAACACAGCTGACACCCCACGCAACAACTCTCACTCCTCAAATCAGCGTTGTCAGTAACAGGAAACAAAATATCCGACGTTTTGGATAGGGTGATTGATATAGTACCTATATCGAAAATGTACCACCGTGCCCTACTTATATATGTAATGGAAACTTCACACAGACAATAATTGATTTTACATAATAGAAACAAATAGAAGTTTTAAATTTTTGCCATACCGACATCTTTGTAGTGAAACATACATCCCTTAGTAAAGCGGTTTAAAGCCTTCAGTCGTCATGCAGCGTTGGGAAGAATATCGAGCGTTTTCTGTTGAAATGTTCTTTAGAAACTAAATAATAACTCCGGTACTTTAACGCAGAGTGTTTTTCGACGACATTTTGGCAACGGAAGCAATGGAGACCACGAGGCCTCTTGCTGATAATGTATGCAGCAGTTCTGAATTGTGGAAACGAATTCAGTATTGTTTGGCGTGTGTGAAACTATCCAATCCTTCCGATGTCAACATATCGTCGAGAAACACGCTGCGTTACAACAGCGGAGTCAGTGTTTCTGAAGAACGTTCCACATCAAACGCTGCATGACGACCGAAGGCTTTAAACCGCTCTATTCAGGAATGTGTGTTTTACCACGTCACCTACAAAGATGTCGGTATAGTGCTAAATTTAAATCGCCTAAATGTATCTGCCTTACGCTATAGTTGACCTTGACCAGTCGACACTGTCATACAGTATATTGTTTCTTACGGAAGTGCCTTCATCTCCGAAAACCACATGTAGATTTATGAAACATTCTAAACACAAAAGGAAACTATGCGATAGCTTATCTTGGTGTTGTGGTGTAAGGGAGGTTCTTTACAGAGAAGAATAAGCGTGGCATTTTGGACGTTTATGGCATGGAAGGTCCTCTGGTGCCCACGCTGTGGAAAGAACAATGTTGATGGTTTCGTCCTCTCATGTATAGCATTTTGGAACACTATAAATATTGCTTGCAAATGTCCTGCAGTACAACTTCTCCTTAAGAAGACCTCCAATTAGCTACACCTTAAACATTTTTAATTCCCCAGCAGAAATAGACGTAAATATATTGAGAGATTTACTTTTTAATAACCGACATTCTAAATAACAGACGAGAACACTGAAAACTATCCCCCAGCAACAAACTTCCAACAATAGCTATTCATAAAATTTGGAGTTAACATTGTTGCAATAATGGAAAAGATAGTATTTTCCTAGCAGAAGTTCCGATGCCTTGTTGGCGGCGATACGTATTTACGTACTTTTCACCCTAATTGTTGAAATTCATTGTTTTAAAAATGCATACCATTTTTATTTTGTGAAGTGTGTGGCGTGTGTGTTACCAACGAAGACATGGAAACAATAAACTTTAAATGAAAAAGTAGAAATCTTTTTCAATGGCTACAACAAATTTAAATTTGGACATATTTTGAAAAATTGCACGTAAAGTCACTTACAGTAACAATGAGACACCTAAATCCTGGAATAGTGGCTTCCCTGCAATGCGTTGCCTAACTTTACAGCGATGAACCGACTTCAGTAGCAAGTTTTGAATACAGTCAAGCTATCGCCGGAGAGTTAGGCAATACACATAAAGAGAAATAAGTATTTCAGGCTCTACGTGTCTCAATTTTATTGCCGGTGATTGTACATTAGAAACGAATGTAGGAAATTTAAATGCACGATAAATATTTTTTGTTTAACTGTAACCTTTTGGTTACCACGTATCTATAAATAGATACTTTGTCATATTCGTAGGTATTTTTCGTTGGAATTGCGATTTTTCCAATATTATTGTTAACATAATGTCGGCGTAAGAACTGTTGCACGTCCTTGGAAATATTGTTATTCCATAAAGAGCGAGAAAATGGCGGCCAATATACAATCGTTTCAAAGTAACTCTGAATTTCGCTCAAATCCGAGGCTTGAGTCAGTGGCGTACAGACATGTCGTTTGGACGCTACGAGTCGTGTTCTATTTCTCATATGATAATATTACTATTATTTTCTTGTTCCAAACATGCCTGCGATCATTTCCATGTGTATTTTGACAATATCCTGAACGTTGTTGTCCAGGAAGGGGGGGGGGGGGCATTTTCTCTTCAGTAATATTTCAGTATTCTTCAGAATCTAAGGTTCATTCCGCGTATATCGGTACTTGATTCGTCTGTCTAGGGCAATTAGCCTCCGATCTAGTCATCTAAATTAAAGTCTGAATTTTGCTAAACATTGGTCCGGTCACCGGGGGCTTACCTGCAAGATGGGCATCTGTAATCAAAAGGAAAGCATTCAAATACACAAAACATTCTGTTGTACAAATCGAGTTTTGACACGATTGTAAGTTTATTTGCGTACAGCGGACACTTCTCAATTGCGGATATTTTTTACTTTCCCCATTACAGAGAATTTCCATTGTGTATTGAATACGAACTGTACAACATACAACTATGTCAAAGTTAAGCAAGGATCACTTCGTAACACGATTAAGACCTTTCTCCATCAAATACACTAAACGTCTTGTAAAAATATCAACAGGCTTTCTGGCATTGGTGGGTCACACCTTCAAATAAAAATGTAATTCGACATTACCGTGGTATTACCTAATCCAGACAAGAATGTAGGAAGTGTAAATATTTGAGTAAATATTAATTATATGACTTTAAATATTTCGTTGAGAACAGGGGCGGCGCCAGAAATTTTCGACCGGGTGGGCAGAAGCTTCATAGTGATAGATTAGGGTGGGCAGTATAAATGTAAGACCATATATAGTATATATGTGTATGTAAGACGTATGTATCCCCCTCTCTCTCTCACTCCCGATTTTCCTCTTACTTCTTTTCCCTTTCCTTTTCTTGTTTTCCTCTTTATTCTTTCTAATCTATTGTCCAATCTGGTTCCATTTCCTTTCGCTTTGTCTCTGATGGACACAATTATTTCAAGGAAGTGTTTACCCATGTGCAGCCATACATTCTAATCACATTCTTTCATGCATGTTAATACAGTGAAATAAATGTGAATTAGGTTTAAGCTTGTTTTGCAAATACAAGGCACATACTTGATTTTATGTATTCGGCGACAATGATAGAAAGTGCAATGGTAGACAATCGTAAAGTTTCTCGTAATTTAAATGCATGTTCCTGAGCATAACACCATTAAGCCTTGTTTCCATTATTATGAAAAAATATAAATATGCTGACCAAGGCAGTAATTTATTTTATTAAAAACATAAACTAAACGTAACGTTTCAACCTTCTAGCAAGGTCTTCATCAGACTCTGTATCAAGTACAAAAGTCTTTTGTACTTGATACAGAGTCTGATGAAGACCTTGCTAGAAGGTTGAAACGTTACGTTTAGTTTATGTTTTTAATAAAATAAATTACTGCCTTGGTCAGCATATTTATATTTTTTCCTGAGCATAGTATTTTCATCGTATAAGTTTTTGACTGAAGGAGTTATCTTACTCCTTGGGGGTTACTTTTCTTAGCTTACAAGGTTTGTACAACTGACAAATCTATTTGAATGTTTTTAGTAACAGCGATTGGGTGCCAGCATTTGAGGGGCAAGGGCAATACACGCAGGTGTGCCCATCCCCCCCCCCAAAGGTCAATGGCGCATCCCCACAAAAATCATGTCCATGTCATCCATCCGCCCCCCCCCCCCCAATCATATCATTTACGCCCTGAAACTATATCGTAATCCCTACACCGAAAGTAACTTTATCCTTAGCTTTTTGTTACAAATGATGCACCTGCTTTAAAATAAGCAGTATACCAACACTAAGCACTATATTTTAAGAAGTGATGTTACTCATGAATATGGAGAATATCGTTCATGTCTTGTAATGTTATAGCATAAAAATTCACATCCGTCTCAGTAAAGCGCCAAACACGCATTGTTGTAACAAACACATTATTGCGAGCGAAGCAAGCAAGAACATTTTTACATCCATTTCTTTGCAGGCTTTCAAGAATATTAATTTAACGGGCTGTCAATACTTTCTTAGGATCCCGGGATATTTAGTATTTTCCAACTTCTGTTTTGGCATATTCGGGGTCGAAAACGTGTGGATACCATATCGCTACATACAGTCTCCAAAATTTAATGTTCAAACTCTCTCTTCGCTACAGACATCCCTTGACAATCTAAGATTTAACACTTTATCAAAAGCTTCCTATCTCCCCCTTTAAATTTAATACTCAATCCTACCACAAAAATGTCCATGCCAATTTTACACTTACTGTTGATATTGAAGACTGGATATTGCCTCCTCCAAAAAATTAATTCTCAGTCTCCACACCAGAATTTCTGCAACATTCTAAGACAATAGTAATACACAAGAATTGGATACCTTAAGGCTCAATGCCCCTCTAACTAAAATAGCCGCCATAATCTAAGACTTAGAGTTGAATACTGTCCCTGCCAACGTTTAATTCAGAATTCCCCCCAGAACCCACGTGTCAATTAAGGCCTAATATATAAGAGTTGGATATTTACCCCCCCCCCCCCCCCTTCCTGTTCCTCACACCTTCAATAATGACCTTAAATGCTTTCTTTTCTTCATCTAATGGATTAAATATGGTGAATTTAAGGTGTAAAAGTTTTACCTGTATTTTGGAAAAATATATAAATGTTCAATTTTACATTATTTGAAGGGAAAAAATCCCCCAAAGAATCTCGATGGCGCAGCCTGCACCATAATCCCCCCCCCCCCCTGTGGGCACCCCTGAATATACGTTTTCTTGGTAGAAAAGGCTTAGCATATAGAGGCCATAGTGCGGGGGAAAAAGTGGTAAAATGTGGCTCGGGAACTGCATCCCCCACTTCCCGCTCCTCCTAATCGCCGCCACTGAATATTTGGATTAAAATGAACGTCTTATTAGGAATGATTTAAAACACACACGGAAAACAAATTATTTGTTCATTGTCCATTAAGTATCCCTAGGCTAATGGCTAATGAAAGGCTATTTTGACAAAATATCGCTCGTCATAAGTGATAAACAAGTAAGATTGAGAAATCTGTTCAGAATTTAAGAGATTATTAGTTAAGTTGCTATTCGTTTTCTGAAGAACTGTCATATTACTAATGCGGGAGAAGCAATACACGTATGGTTACATGAACATATTTTTTGAGGTAACAAAATGATTTAGGACACAAGAAATTCATCGAAGTTGATCATCGTACCAGTAATACTTCATCTATTTTTCATTGGATTGTATGGCGTGACCATTTCGAACACACTAGAATGTCAACCTCTATCCTGTGCAGCATACCCTGCAAACTATATTCTTTCAGGGCAACGAGTCCCTGGCGCCTGGGACCATTGTCAAAGTAATAATATATGAGGGTTTGTATTTTGAGTGTCAGCGTGTGTTTGTTTTCGCCCCTTCGTTACTTTCATCTAATCACCATTGAATCTTATAACATCGTCATTATTAAAATTAGCAGAAAAATGACTTAAAATAAAACAAATCAACCACGACTTACTCTTCCAAAAATGGATCTTATTAGTTCATAGTTCTTAGAAAGTTGAGGTGGTAGTTTCAATCGCACAGCGTTTCATTAGTGGATCAAGGCACGTTGTTGTGAACAATGACGTTGTTTTCCGAATGTCTCAAATATTTGTCTCGGGCAATCACACTCTTAACATGGATACATCTTCTGTGGTGATAAAATGACACGTTTGGTGCGAGTTATTTCTGTATATTTTTCACCAATGGCATAATGCTGTCGCATTATAATGAAGAGGTTCTGTGTTTGACTCCCCACCCCCCCTCCGGTGGAAGCACAATGCACGCTGGTTCGGACTACACGTCAAACTGTAGGTTTAGTCCCGATTAGCTTATCTGAGCATGAAAGTGGGATTAGAAACAAACTAACAAAATCTCTTCTGGATACTTCGTGACATAACTTGTTTTTCTTTACTTCAGCTGTATCCTCAGATTCTGTTGACTTTTTCGGCTGATTCATGTGGCAAAATGTATGTGTGGAACGAGGATTTCTAAATAGGATAAGCCACTCATTAGCAATTGAATAATTCTGTAGCTTTTTCCATATATAACTGATTTATTAAAATTTATTCACATCGGTATTGTAGTGATTGTTGTGATTCCTTCTTATTAGCAGAACGAATATAAAGTTGATATTTCGTATACCATATTGATATTTGAAGATGACAGGTATATAAAAATTGTAATGAAAAAAAGGGACACTTCTGGAATTTCAATGCAGAGCTAAATAAAATTATATTATACTCTATAGCAGGCATGTCCAACTTCAATCAAGCAGTGATCTACTTTTTATTTTCACAACAGGCAGTGAGCTACTATTAATCTTTCATCTTTGCAAAAATTTGTACCTACTCAGCCACTATACATTATAGAATTTGAATTCAAATAACGTATATTCGTATAATTACAATATATAACTGCGATCGACCAACAAACGCCCCGCGATCGACCGGTCAATCGCAATCGACGCGTTGGACATGCCTGATCTATAGTATACTTAAACCCGAAGGTTTATGGCTGCAGCAACACAAGCCTTCCATTTGTCCCTATCCTGGGCAAGATCAATCCAATCTTTCCCATCCTTACGGATTTATTTTAGGTCCATCTCGACGTTCTCACTCCATCCTCGTCTTAGCCTTCCTACTGTTCCCTTACCATCAGGTTTCCCAAGAAGAATCCTGTAAACAATTCTTTCCTCTGCCATTCGTGTTACATGGCCTGCCCATCTAACTAAGTGTTCTTGATTAAATTATTCTAATATTAATTAAAAAGTCGAAATAATTTATTGTGTTGCTGGTGGAAGTAACGCTAAGATAATGTTTAGATTTGTTTATTTGGAGATTATTTTAACCATAGCCAGGCCGGAATATATATATATATATATATATATATATATATATATATATATATATATATATATATATATATATATATATATATATATATATATACGTAGTGGAGGCCCGGAGCTGCAGCCCTCAAGTTCACCCGCAATTCTGATTTATTCTTGATCATACCCTGCATAATTTTGAGTCTCCTAAGCCTACTAGCTGCTTTTAAACATAGAAGTATTAATTTGATCACAGTTTTTGTTTCAACAATGACAAAAGTGGCTTTTAATGGGTTGATAATATGTGAACATTTCCAGCATAGATAATATTCACAAGTAAAATATACATGCTATGAACACCAGGTTACACTTAAATATTTAATCATTCATATATCCCCGAGTATATGTACTTATTGAATTTGATTGGGTGGGCAATCGGGTGGGCACACGAAATTTTGGGTGGGCGTTTGCCCACCCGTGCCCACCCCTGTCGCCGTCCCTGGTTGAGAATATGCCAAATGTTAGAATCGATCACATTTTACGAGCTAATATACAAAATTAAAAATTAAAAATTATGAACTAATTAACAGCTAATGTGTTAATGGGAAATATGAAAATTACTATAACATCAGAGACCTCAATGATCCAGGGAGTTCTGAGGCGAACTATGAAACCCGACAGCCGGATACGAAACTTCAAAAGTATCCTATTTTATTTATAATTATCCCCTGTGCATATAGCATCGTACCATAATGCCACATTTAGTGGATGTGGGGGTATGGCTACACAGATTCTCGATTTCTGCCGACCTTCGTGGCGGAGTAATAAGCACATTGCGCTACAGCGCCAGGGATTCCGCGTTCGAATCCCGGCCTGATCATGGGTGTTTGTGAAGGACCATCCATCAGTTTCATCAAATATATAACTCGTCTCCATCCACGCGATTACCGAAAAGTGGAAGAAAAGCGAAGGAAAATAAACCAAATTAACTCAACTCAACCCTAGGCTTCTAAATCATTGATTGTTGATATATTTGGTGTTTCAAGTCCACTTTATGCACAGAAAGGCTAATCGGGACTGGACCTACAGTTTAAAGTGGGATCCAAACCACTATGAGCCTCCACCGGGTATCGAACCCGAGGCCCCTTGATTACAAGGCGATGACGCTACCATTGCGTTATCGGGGAGGCCCTCCTTTTAAATCAAAGAGCAGGAATATGGATTGACAATGGTTTGGAATTTCTTGAAGGAAAAATAAACCAAATCAACTAATCAGATTCTCGATTTCGGCCACTTTAATTGTGATGTCATCAGCACCACGCTCCCGCCAGCTTTATCGCCCACGGTTGTCCCAGGTGCCCATTGATTTGATGCTGGGTGAGCACCAGAGCCACTTTATGCGGGGACAAGGCTGGAAACATTCGGACCTTAGATCTTAAAATTTGCACATAGCATTTTGACAGAGTGGGCAAGACTGGTTTTGGGCGGGCCATGGACCGACCAATCTGACCTGCTCATGGCACTGCCCCTGTATGCGTTTCGAATATTTCCTATTCTACGTTCAAATTTGTACAATATCTATGTAATATTCTCTCACAGTTCCTTGCTTTAGACAAAACAAAATATCGAGTGTAGATTTGAACATTAGCAATAGAAGCACAGCTGTAGAGTTAATAGAAAAATCGGCTTGTAACATTTATACACACACATTTTACAGACAAAAACAAGGTGGAACTTTGACAACGACTTGAAGTACACATGTACTTTGTTTCAATAAAACTGTGTTCCCAGGACGGTCTTGTGATCAGAAAACGACAACGATCCCGCAGTTGTTTCAGTAAAAAAGCCAACTGGGAGAAATTCCGAAAGACAAATGAGTTGCGGTCACCGTGGCAGTGTGACGTACGGGAACAATGCCCCAGCTAGCCAATCGCAGCCCATTTCGTCCTTCTTTGATTAATCATTATTGAAACTATCCTGCGGTTCCATACTCTCCGTAATTGCTTAAACGAACGATCAATTCTCTCTCATTAACGAACCTGTCGATTCTTAATTGGAACAATAAACTGCAGCTGGTCCTCAATTGATGCATTGGTCGTGGGAAAGTTGACGGGGAATAACTGAGCAGACGCAATCCTTGGATTCGGTTTTTCCCCGGTAGAGTTTGCTTCCCGGCAACAGGAAGTATTGTTTATTAGGTGAGTTCCCATTTCGCCTAATGTATCAGTGTTAGATAATCAAAGTTAGCTGTTAGCCACTTTACGTGCAAACGAAAATTTTCCTTTCCCTTTTTTTTAAGGGTAATATTTTTCAATAAAAGAAATATTAGCCTGTAAGAGGAGAATATGTACAGTCACGGCCACTTCTGGGTTGTTACGATACCATTGGAAAGCATTGGTCTAGTTCAGTGGTTCCCACCTTAAGGAATTCATAAGCATGCGCACCGGCAGAATTACTTGTATGGCTGTGCACCCTGTTTATAATCATATTTCTGAAAAGATCGAGTACGTTAAGAAACTCTTTTTTACGCTTGCTTAAACAAATTATATATACTTCATTCTAGAAAAGTAAATATGTAATTTAAAAGACCAATTTACACTAGTCAAACGTCTAACTAAATGCAAATGCTGAAATTAAGGGATGCCGGTAAGAAGCAATGGTAGGACGCGAATAACAGAAATGTAGAGTTTATACTAGGATACGTACAACATGGGTTGAATTCAAATTGTTAAAACAATATATCTTACTAATTGAAACGTAATATGTTTTTAAGACGCAGTAAATCAATTTTCGAGCCCTACTTCGAGACCCACCAAACAACCCCTTGGGAGCCAGCAGTTGGTCGTGCCTCACAGGTTGAGAAACGATGGTCTGTGTACGTACTGCACTTTGTTATACAGTTTTTTCGAGAAGATTCCGTTGTAATACATAGTACATTTACTCATATATATATATATATATATATATATATATATATATATATATATATATATATATATATATATATATTTTGTAGCATATGCATCAAGTAAATTATATTATAACGTACTTGGGAACTTCGCAGTACATCGTTTGCTCCGTGCGTTGTTGTTCCTGCACCCCCACACACGTCACTAGCCGTTCCTCAGCACTGTAACTACGTCCGCTCACAATCAGCCATGACGTAACAACTGAGCGAGCGTTCAGAGCAGGGATACCAACCACGAAAACGAAATCTTTCCCAAGCAACCGAATACCGGAAAATTTTAACAGGAGACATGCAAGTAGGAGCATTAGATTCGAATGCAAAGGGTAAATTTTAGCGTGTCATGATATGTTGTATTGTAATTGGAGTGCCTTTAATTCTATTTGCGATATAATTTGCTTGAAGAAATATAGAGTTGTTTTGTAAAATTTAAAATTCGTAACTTAAATCCATTTTTTTAAATTACACGTTTCATTCGCTAGTGTAAGCGTACGTAAAGTTTTAGTTTCAAGATTTTGAAAGTTGAATTGCACATTAGATTAATTGATTGATTGAGATAGTTTATTTTACTATTATTTTCTGCCACTTTTGACAAATCGCAAAGATGAGGATGAATGGTTGGAAGACGAGATGGATGAAGGGACTTTCAAAAACACATAGGTACAGAACATAACACGAGCCATCACACGGAGAGTTGGCTCTGATTCCAGACGGCAGAGTCTCGCTAGTCTTCAAAATGCAGTCCAGGAAGTACTAAGTCGAAGTGAGGTTGACATTTTAGTGTTTACGGAAAGGGTCACTCCTTACATCCCTATTTACACATTAGATTCGTGCAAATACGATACATGTCTGATTTTACACTAGAAAATGTCTTATGTCTTCTCTTGGGAAATATATTTTGTGTATAAGTACGATAAAGATGTTGATACTTAGAAGCAGAACCATAGCTAAATATTATGTTAAGTCATTAAGTTCAGCAAAGAGGTGATACTATAGTACGTAATTTGGCATTATTTATTAGTACTGAGATTATTTTACATCATATTGTCTCTATGATATACACCTTCGCAATCATGTAATCAGAACAGCGAACAATTTTCCAAACAACAAAAAACACTGATCAGAAACAAATGACTGTTTTTTTCCTATTTATTAGGAAAAACAAACAAAGATTAACGTCGTAATTCGCAGTAACAATTATGTGAAAGAGGAAATCTCGGTTCTCCTAAAATGGTGGGCAGATCGTAAATCATCTTGTGCTGAATTTGGTCAAACAGGATTGGCCGAAACTGATTGCACGGTTCATGACGACACACAAATGCAAGCGTACAAATACCACACCCAACCCAAGGTTGCTTACAAATAATACTGATGCACATACGTAAAGCTTATGTGTCACATTGCAACATGTTATGGAGGCATGTGGGAGGATGTGCAGGTAGGACTTCACACGTACAGGGCCATTGCGTAGGTGATGTGAGAAACACCACCCTCCGCTAACCTTTACCCCCTAGTGTTGCCTCCAGATACTCATTCTTTTTATGAGGAGGTGTATAGGGTGAACCTTTCCCAAGGTACCCAAACGCTAACCTCACTTCCACGTAATACACCATAGACTGCCTTTTCCAGGCTAACGAAACACTTGCGTCTGGACCCACTTTTTGACTAATCGCAACGATGAGAATAAGTAATATGAGTAGATTCAATTGATGAAGTGACTCGAATCCGGGGACTGTTGTGGAGAGATCGAAAGACAACCACTTAACGCGTTGGGCTAACGACACGGCAATTGAGCAAAACAAATAATAATAATAAGTAATTTATTTATTAATTAAAGAAATTCCAGATACAGCACAGGTGGCCATTTTCCACTGAAATTGTCAACAATGAAAATGCAATGATGATGATAATAATAGTAAGCAAAAAATATTAAAAAATAATAAATATAACAAAATAACACAAAAGTGAATAGCAAATTAACAAGAAATAAGTAAAAGATGGCATTATTTGATATTATTTACAAACATTTCTTCTAATAGATGAGCGAAAGGCAAACTCGGAGGAAAATATATCGATTCTTGATGAGAGATCATTGTACTGTGTGGCAATTCTGTAAAAGAGGGATCTTTGTTGAATTTCTACTCTAGGTATTTTGTATAAAATAATATTGTGTTTTTGCTATTGACAATTTTGTATAAATAACTAAAATCATTCTGCAAACGTCGCTGATAAGCCGTTTGTAAGTTAAGAAAAGACAAGAGATGCGGAGATGAAAAATTGCGTAATGAGGGAACCCTGTAAAGGACTATAGCTAGGAAGAAGTGGAAGACTGAATCGTTTCTAGAGATCTGATGGGACACGTCATGCAGAGTAGTATTCTATTATTGGGGAAATTAATGATTTGTAGTACAAGGTGAGGGCTGAGATGTCACTAATTTCAGTGAAACGGTACAGTAAACCTAAGAGACACATGGCCCTTTTAGTGGTGCCTAAAAATTGTTCCTCAAATGTGAGCTTTTGGTCGAAAACATTGCCTAGGTCTTTGTGGGGGGATACTGCTTGGATGTTATTGCCAGAGATGGAGTAAGATGACTTTAAGAAATGACGCAGTTACGTGTACTGTCACTGCAGTGACAAGGGACGTGAAATATTTCCCACTATACGTTTTGACGCATATACGTACACGCAACACGTGCTGAATAAACATGCCTAACCTAGTGCCTGAAGTTGGGGTAATTAGAGGAACAATACGAACGTAATATTAGTTTATGTTGCACATCGTCAACTTTCCTCCTAAAGCGCTAATAATACCGGTCTGAAACTCCTCAATTATACACTTTTGCAGACGACGGGCAACCGCTGAGCATTTCAGCGCTCATTTCATTTCCAGGAACTCCGCTGAACGACGAAGGACATCTGCTTCTGCATTTCAGAGCTACCAATCTCACAGCACCAACTTTACATGCAATCTCGCTGTAGTGAACGGCACGAAAGTTGGGCAGTCAAGGTCACGCCACCCGTCTACAGTGTTGCCATTACACAACAATTTCAACTTTGAATAATAATTCCGGAAACAAATGCTTCATAATTATTTTTAAGGTAAACAACATGACGATGTAATTTTTACATTGAAATAATTATTTTGGCATTACGAGAAAATAACATGTTTCCATGAAATTAGATACGCGTCCGGCTAACCTGGTTTCATGCACATCTGGAAGGGGGCAATCGGAGCCGCCACCCACCCTGGAAAATGAATGTCAACCTAAAATGCTTTATATTTCACGCGTATAGCCTAATTTCATTTCATTCACAGTAATTTATGTTAGTTCTCATAAGAGTAATGCACGAACATAAAGGAGTGGTTTTTGAGAGGCAAATGTTATTACAGGGTAAACTGTCTATACCCTGTCCCAGCTAACTGTGGAGCAAGGCCGCGCATAACGTCAGAGAAGCGAGGGAAATCTATTGGCCAGAGCGAAGCCGTACACGCTGCTCAATGGCTGATAACTTCAGCCGCTTTCCTCCCTTCCACGCAATTCTGTCCCTCTCCCGTTCATTGGTGAAGCCGTCTACCGTCACTACTTGCACAGAGACTTGAATTCGTTCGCCTGCTCCACAGTTAGCTGGGTGAGGGTATAGATTGATACCTGTGTAAATAACCTTGCTCGCCCTTCCCTGCGGATGTCCTTGCCTGGTTTCCACCTACTCTGTCTCTGGAATCTGTAGAGAAAGGACGCGCATAACGATAGAGAAGGGGAGAAAGCGGGTGCGTGGAGCAAAGCATTGCATACTTTTGCAAACGGCTGGTATCTGTGATGTGTTCTCCCCTCCATGCACTCATTTCTCCTCTCATGCGTTCACTGGTAGAGAATTTTCCAGTCACTACTTGCGCAGAGATTGCCGGGACAGAGTATAATCAGTTTGGCCGCACGTACAGTCACGGACTGTAATAAGCCCATAAACATTAAAAGGGTTCATGACAACTCAGAGATTTTCGTGGCTGTAAGAAATACAGTTTACTTCTTCGCTTGTCATAGGATGACACTTGTCTATATAAGTAATATAGTTTGTCGATGTAAGGAGAAAAGAAATGAACCAACGTAAGCAATAAAAAATACAATTTACAGATTTTGCACATAACCCAATCATATTCATACACACATTCATACTAAACTACAGGTACAAGAAAATTAATTATTCAAATAGAAAACAAACCTCCAACAAAAAATGAAAGACATGATACTCCATAAACACTAATAATTCAAATTCTTGGTTTGATCCCACAAACCTCACAATTTGTTACGATATGCTAATGATATTCATATACACAAAAACTTATGGGATGAATAAGTGTGGAAAATGTAAGTATTGCTTTCTACAGTACAGACATACACTTTTGTGCAGGAATGTATTTGTACTTCAGACAAAAACTTAAAACTCTTCTTGATTATGTCTTTCATTATGCATCACCAATAAACCACCAAAGGGCGCGTCAAATCTCCTGCATATGGCCTTGAACGGCTGAACAGCACCAGCGAATCACAGACGTGCGGCGTTGCCTACTTCAGAACCTGTTGCACCTAGCTACTAAATCGTGTACCTGGCGCTCGGATATAAATAGATTATTTCAAGTGTCAGTAGTTCAACAGATGGAAAGATAATGAATTTGCGAGTATGTACGAAAAACAAGCGTGATTGTAGCTTATACCGTTCCCTCTGTAGAAGCAATGTTATTATAAACGTATTTGTATAACGTAAGAAGTGCCAGGCTCTAACAGCTCAAGCGTGTGGTGTGAATCAAGCTACCGTTTCTCGGATATGTTCGGGGGCAAAACAATGTGGATCGCGGCCAGCTCCAATCACCTAGAAAGCACATAAACGTACCGAAAAGAACGACAAACTTAGATGACTTTGAAAAAGACGTAGTTCGTAGAACCTTCTTTGAATTTTACGATCGTGGCGAATTTCCAACTGCCAAAAAGATAACGTACTCTTTACGGGATAAAATATCTTACAAAGGCTCTACAACTTCCACCTTGAGAATATTGAAATAATTAGGCTTCAAGTACAGGAAAACCAATGACGGTCGTAAATTTCTGATGGAGAGAAGTGATATTGTTACGTCAAGGGTAAAATTCCTTCGTAAAATGCACGAAATTCGAGTGTCTGGTGATTCGAGACCAATCTTTTACCTTGACGAGACATGGGTAAAACAGAACCACACATTAAAATGTGTTGTAAACTTGTTAACGAAGAACTTGACAATGTAACACAAGAACAATGGGCCGCTAGTGTTAAACATGCACAACAATTACAGGAAAACGATTTTGTAAGGGAGATAGATCTCGGGACGAAATTTTGGACCCAATTATAATAAATTTGAAGGACGACACAGAGGGCGAAAGTAGTGCGGCCAGTGACGATGAGGACAACGACGGCAGTCGTTGGAGTGACGAGGAGCCCCTGGCAGTCCCTCTGGCATCATCAAGTATGATCTTTTCTCCCATTAAGTTTAATATATGTTATATTATCTAATGTCCCGTGCTCTCCGTGACAAGGCGTTTCGCTCAACCACTCTGTCTCTTTTCCGTGTGAGATTTCGACATGGCACCGCTGCAGTGCGCTGCTATTGGCTATAGCCATATGCAGGAGATTTGACGCGCACTCTAACATATTTCCTACAAGTTATTTTCCTTTCATAATTAAATTGGACACTAATAGAGAATTGTGTTAACATTTTACCACACGCTGCGAAAGTTTGTCAGCGCTGTATGAGTGTTTTATCGCATTTTTACTTCGTACAATGTTTCAAAGAAGTTTCCGTACTTCTAGATTTTATTACGTAGTACATATTATAACGATTAGACGTGTTTTAGTTTATTATTCTTAGCTTTGCTTCTAATTACAGTTTGAGCAAGATAAACTAATATCTAGTGTCTATTATTAGACTTTTAATAATACTAGGAAAACAAAAACAGGTTATATTTTCTTACTTTTAATTACGGTAGAAAACTAAGAAACAATTTCACTAAAATATAAAGGTTTTCCCAGATACGCTAGCGGTTTTGATTAACATAAGAAAACTCAATACAAAAAGTTCACACTAGTACTTTGACATTTTCTTGGCGAAAGGAAAACAAGGAAAAATCTAGTTCCATTAGTTTATAAACAATATTAAACAGAGGAACATGTAGGCCTACTTACGGACACCTCGCCGTCTTTTAGATTTTGGGTTAGTGGTATATTCATGAAACTTTACAGGGGACTTTCTATCACAACTAGGGTTGGGCGGTTTAACGCACGAGAGCTCTCGACAGTAGCGATCTCTTCTCTAATAATCTTCGTTGTTCACTGAATGTTCCGTCTTCTGCCGAAATCCGGGAATCTTCCTCCGCGAATACAATTAAGAATGTCAATCTAGGATCGCAGTGGCTGAGCCGTTTTCCATAGTTGCTCCGATAACGAATCAGGAAACGCAAGTTCTGTTCACACTCTCGGTCTTTGCCAATTCACTGCACAAAAACTCGATGGCTGATCATTCGCGAAATCGGCGTTTTATCGATAGAAACTTAACGAGTCATAGTAATGTCCACGAAGGTTTGTTAAAACCAAACGGACCGAGCACGCTAGTGCGACCACCTCTCAGTCGAAATCTCCGCTCCAACTGCTATACAGCCCCCTTTCCTCTCCGCGCGAAAAATGCACGAGGGCTCATTCACCTTTGCCTTTAGGACAGTCTATTCTTTCAAAAAGGGGTGTCTTGATTCCTTTTACTTCTTTATGTAAACAATCGGTTACAATATTACACGCAGATATATGTGAAATATTTATTAATTATAATATATTAATCATTCACAAATTAACATACCTGCCAATTACGTTACAGTCACTTGTTTGCCTCGTGAGTTGTCGTTCGGACACCCCCCCACACGTAACTAGCCATTCCTCAGCACTGGAACTATACCGCGTTTGTTACAACCTGTCCCGGTTCCCGCGCTAGCTTTTCTCCGTGCTGGGGAAAGTCAAAGCCAGGCAGCCAATTAAAATACGCAACGTCGCAACAGCGTCTACGTAAGCGCCTCTCTTCTGGCTTCCATTCGCTCCTCGCTGCCCAGCAGACGATTTTTTTCTCGTTTCTCATTGGCACCGAAACTGTAGATCGATCGCTAGCGCGGGAAACGGGACAGGTTCTAACAAATGCGGTATATGTCCGCTCGCATCAGCTATGGCGCAACAACTGAGCGAGCGTTCCATGTGACCTTGAGAGCAGGGATGCCAACCACGAAAATTAAATCATTCTCAAGCAACCTAATGGAGTGTAAGGGGTGCTCCTTCCACGAAGTGCACCCAATAGTCAAACCCAAAAAAATTTAATTCAAATTTAACTAACTAACTCCCTATCCTTCTTAAACCCGAAGGTTCATGGCTGCAGCAACACACGTCTTCCATCTTTCCCTATCTTGAGCAAGTTCTATATACTCTTTTCCATCCCTACCGATTTCCCTTAGGTCCATCTCAACGTTGTCCCTCCATCTTCGTCTTGGCCTTCCTACAGGTCTCTTACCATCAGGTTTCCCAACAAGAATCCTGTGAACTTCTCTTTCCTCTCCCATTCGTGCCACATGGCCTGCCCACCTAAGTCTTCTTGATTTAATTATTCTAATAATATCTGGACATGAATACAAATTATGTCGTTCTAAATTATGTAACCTTCTCCACTCACCTGTCTCCTCATCCCTTTTAGGTCCAAATATTTTCCTAAGGATATTATTTTCAAATACTCTCAATTTATGTTCCTCTTTCAATGTAAGGGACCAAGTTTCACACCCATATAATACTACAGGCAAAATTACTGTTTTGTATATTTTAACTTTTAGTTTCTTAGATATTAAACGAGAAGACAAAAGTTTATGAAGAGAGAAGTAACATGCATTTCCTGAATTAAGCCTACTTTTTATTTCCTCTTTAATATAATTTTCATTTGTTAATATTACTCCTAAGTATTTGAATTTGGAAACTGGTTCAAACGAGTTGTTATCAATAATTAGATTTTGATTATTACCTAACATTTGGTTTCGGCCTGTAAGCATATATTTAGTTTTCTCTTTGTTAACTTCCAAACCTATCTCTTTAGCAGTTTTGAAAAATATTTTAGCATTATTCTTAATTGTATTCACATCATCCCCCAGTAAGTCTACATCATCTGCATATGCTAACAACTGAGTCACACCATTTAATTTTAGTCCTTCTTTAGTCTCTTTTACCTTCCTAACAGCATATTCTAAGGCAAAATTAAAGAGCAATGGAGATAATGCATCTCCTTGTTTTAACCCATCATGAATTGTAAATTTGTCAGACGTATTAATACCCACACGAATTTTACTTTCTGTTTCACTGGTACATATTTTTATCATACTAACAAGCTTCTTAGGTATTCCAAACTCTACTAATATATTATATAATTTATCTCTTTTGACAGAATCATATGCTTTTTTGAAATCAATGAATAGCTGATGGACATTTTGATTATATTCCCACTTTTTTTCAAGTGTCTGTCTGATGTGAAAAATCTGATCTGTAGTTGATCTGTTACATTTAAATCCACATTGATAATCACCTATAATTTCATTAGCATATGGGGTTAGTCTTGTTAAAAGAATGTTACATAATATTTTATATGTTGTTGAGAGTAGAGAAATTCCACGGTAATTATTGCAGTTCATTTTATCACCTTTTTTAAACACAGGAACAATTATGGATTCTTTCCACTGTTGAGGGATTTCTTCTTTATTCCATATTAAACAAATTAATTTATGAATTTGACATATTAATGAATTTCCACCATATTTAATTAACTCAGCTGGTATTAAATCAATGCCAGGTGCTTTGTTATTCTTTAGCCTTTTAATAGCATCTTTAACTTCAGTCAAGTTGGGTTCTGGAACTAAAGGTTCTGCTGTGTGGACTTCATTTACTTCTGATTTATCTCCTACATGGACATTTAAAAGGTCATTAAAGTAGTTCTTCCATCTATTTAGAATATCGCTTGGGTCAGCTAGAAAATCACCGTCTTTATCTTTTATCAAGTTTACTTTAGGTTGCCACTCCTTTCTAAACTCATTTACACCTTTATATAAATCTCTGATATTTTTATTTTTGCTGTTTGTTTCAATTTCGTTAATTTTGCTTTTCAAGTAATCTGTTTTTTTTACTTCTAAACGTGCGGTTAACTTCTCGCTTTATTCTATTATAATTGTTTAGATTTGTATCATCACAGTTATTTAACCACCTAAGTCTAGCCTGATTTCTTATTTCTATTAGATTATGACATTCATTATCAAACCATGGCTTACTTTTTCTCGGTTTATGGTATCCTATACTTTCTTTAGCTGCTGATTCTATTGCATTACGTATGTGCTCCCAATTTTTATTTACGTCTGTTTCATTTATATTTTCATCATCATTTAAATCCTGCAAAACATCAAATCTATTTGACAGTTTAATTTGGTAATCTTTCTTAATTCTTTCATCAGTGAACTTTCCTGTATCAAATTTTAGAACTTTTAGATTTTGTTGCTTATGATTTATCACTGAGAGTCTTTCTCTTAATTTAGCAATTACTAAATAATGGTCACTGGCACAGTCAGCACCTCTATGTGTACGAACCCGACCAAAACCCAGTGTATGCTCGTAGGCTCCCCAAAGATTCTGAACAGAATTGACGAATTAAATCTCCCTAATCTTACGGTCAACGATAAACACTTGCCTCTCTCTACCACGGTTAAAAATCTGGGAATTACGCTAAACAATAATCTTACCTGGAGAGAACACGTAAACTCCGTGTGTAAAAGAGCTTTCGGTGCACTACACTCTCTTTACCGGCTTAAAAACTTCCTCCCCGAACGTATAAAAACCAAACTTGTTCAATCTCTTGTTTTCCCTATTATTGATTACTGTGACACTGTTTACTCGGACGTAAATTGCGAGCAAGCTAAACGCCTTCAGCGAATCCAGAACGCCTGTGTCCGCTTCGTTTTCGACATAAAATATTCAGAACATTTGACACCGTATTATGCGAAGGTCGAGTGGCTGAAATTAAGTGATAAACGGATTTACCACAACCTTGTCCTACTGTACAAAGCCCTAGAAATAAAGGATCCAAAATACCTTTCCGGGCGGTTTCAATATCTTTCGGACTTTCACTCCCGCAACACCAGATCACGTGAAAAATCTCTGTTATCCATCCCTATCCACAGATCTAACTTCTACGCCAATTCGTTTACCGTTACCTCTGCAGGACACTGGAACAGACTGCCCCCCGAAACCCAAGCCTCCTCCTCAATTGTAACATTCAAAAGACAATTAAAATTATACATGCTAAACAATTGGACCTAGATTAAATTCCCAGAAAGAAATACGTTATACATTTAGCCCACGAAATATGCTTTCTATGTAGGTACTTGTGTGTGAATGTGTGTTTGTGTGTGTGTGTGTGCATGTAGAAACTGTATTGCTCTTATTTTTAATTTCTTCTAAGCTACTTTTTTTCATTGTGTTAGTAAAAATAATGAGCAATGTACGTAATTAATGGTTAATCCAGGGCTTGACTGCTCGTATTCAAACTGTATTGCTTTCATTTTTAGTTTCATTTTACTTTCACTACTTTACTTTTCTTTTATTATTTTATTTTTCATTTATCTTTTTTAATTTTTTAATTGTATACAATTTACTGCAAAGAAAAAAATGATCCCTGTAATTAATGGTTAAGTGGAAGAGAAGGCATTAATGCCTTAACTTCGCCATGTAAACAAAGTCGTAAATAAATAAATAAATAAATAAATATACTAGTATGCCTTCTCTTATCAATGAGAATATGATCTATCTGATTATGAGTTTTACCATCTGGAGAAGACCAGGTATATTTATGGATATCTTTATGTTTAAAAGTGGTACTTTTCACAATTAAATTCTTTGAGGTTGCAAAAGTAATCAATCTTATACCATTATCATTACTTAATTCATGAAGACTTTCTTTACCAATCGTGGGTTTAAATGTCTCTTCTTTGCCAATCTGTGCATTGCAGTCACCTAACAGAATTTTCATATCATACTGAGAAAATTTATCAAAGACCTGTTCTAACTCTGTATAAAAATCATCTTTAGTATTATCATCTTTATCTTCCGTTGGTGCATGTATGTTTATTAAAATAATTTTACACCACCTACCCTGTAAAACTGCATATGATATCCTATCATTAATAAATTCTACTGTTTTAAGAGCCGAGATAATTCTATTATTTATGAAAAAGCCTGTTCCAAAATTATGATTTTCAGTACCACCATAGAAAAAAGTATAATTTTTAGTTTTACAATTCCCTTCTCCTGGCCACCTAACTTCCTGGACAGCTACTACATCTAATTTATACTTAACTATCTCATTAACTGTACACTGAAATGCCCCAGGCCGGTAAAGGCTCAGAACATTCCAGGTGCCTAATTTAATATCCTTATTCCTAACGTAGATCTTATCCTTAGTCCAGGAACCTCCCAAAGTAGTCCCCACCCGGAGATCCGAACGGGGGACTATTTTACCTCCGGAATATTTTACCTTGGGAACATCCATGGCCTTATATTGCTGTTTCTTGACATTTTTTTTTACAGTGGAGAGTTGTCAGCTCTACGCCTAACCCCCAATATGAATGGAGGAACTACTACACAAGACAAACACAAACACATTAGACAGCACAATTACTACACAAGACGAACACAAACATACTAGACAGCACAACTACAACACAAGACACATACATACACATCACCGATACTACACAAGACAAAGATAAATACATTAGACAGCATAACTACTACATAAGATAAACATAAACACACTAGACAGCACAACTACTACACAAGACAATCCCAACCACACTACCACAATACCAAACATGTTAACTAGTCCAAAAAACTATGAAAGACTTTTTGAACAATAACCACTACAACACCGGTAAACACAGGTAATAGCAATTCAATACTTTCAAAAAAAAAATTAAAAAATTAGAAATTAAAGTATCTAAATTGGAAGAGTTATGTAGTTCACATGATCATAAGCATTCTTGTCAGATTATGCATAAAGTACCAAAGACGAGTTCAGAATTCAAGGTGGAGGTTCTTGAAAGTCCAGTGAAGATTCAACACAAACAAGTGAGTGTATTAGAAAAAAAACTGAATAAACTCAAATTTAAAAATTCAAAATTCAAAATTCAAGGAACTTAATACCGGCCACTTTTCAACACTGTCCCAACAGGATACATGTAAGTAGGGGTTGGGGGGCTGTATATGAACCTTGAGTCTAAAGGGTAAAAATAGAATGTTTGGATTGGGTACTTGCACTACGCGCGAATAAAGCTACTTTTCTTCTTCCTGTTGACACACAGAGCAAGGAAATATTTCCAAAGATAGCATTGCAATGACATATACCTTTTTACCTTATAACAGGCCTAATGTTTTGCAATCCTCGGCTATTTACCTCCAAAGTTGCAAATGCAAATTTGCATTTCGTAATTAGCGTCCCGGCGTGATCCAAATGTCAACATCAAAGGTTGCCGCGTGTCACTTTCCACAGTCGTCACACTCATTTGTAAACGCTGATGAGACACGAAGTTTAAATTGCCTGAAGGGGAGGCGATTCGTCATATTCCGAGCTGCAACGGGGATTGGATTGCTCTTCTAATTCTCGACCCTTTTTTAAGTTGCTGTCTGCTCCCAGCTGAAAGCGATATACCCTTTCCTAGCAACCAGTGACGGCAGTTATACATCATGCTAATTTCAGAAACAACCGATGGAAAAGAATAAAGCATGGTGTGGATCGCTATAACCTACTCGCATCACCAGATGTTTGATATTTTAATATATATATATATATATATATATATATATATATATATATATATATATATATATATATATATGGGGTTGTAGCGGGGTGTATTATGTATGTATGTGCATGAGATAGGAGATCGTTGTTTGTTTTGAATTTCTCTTCATTAATTATGAAATATCCTGTTGGCATTTACTGCCCTTAAGGACGACCTTACACTTAAGTGACATCAAAGTCAGCAATGGTTTATGCAACTTCTTATATAGTTTATACTTATAAATTACATTAACAATTAATTGTTATGCATAAATCAAATAAATTGTTGTTAATAGTTCGAAAAATAAAATACAGGGTGGGTAAAAAGTAGAAAACTTTGCAAATCAATTTTCAACACGTACAATGAGAGGCATCAATGTATTATCATCTTGTCTTAGACTAATAGCTGTACCATGGATGTATATTGCTGACATCTTAAAATTTGCTGTCTTGTTTTTTACTTTACAAATGTTTATGTAGAAAAGTGGTTTGATGACAATTTTAACCTGATAATGCATTCCTGATACGCAAAGCTCCTTGTGTGTTTCCATACCGTATTAAAAATGTACAAATCACGCGCAAAAATGGAATTAAAGACCTCGGATTGACCTTCGACACCAAGCTCAAATTTAATAAGCATATTGAAACTGTTACTAACGACGCTTTCAGAAACTTAGGTTTTATAATCCGTTCAAGCCACGACTTCACGAAAATAGAACCAGCGAAAGTACTTTACTATTCCCTCGTACGGTCAAAACTAGAATATGCGTCAGTAATCTGGAATCCCACTCAAATAGACTTAATTCATAAACTAGAACGTATTCAGTCAAAGTTTCTTAGATATCTAAAATTCAAAGCCTGTGGAGAATATCCAACATTCGATTCATACGATAATCTAGTCTCAGAGACCAACTTCAGCAAACTAGCACTCCGACGACAAGTAAATGACCTGCTCTTTCTGTATAAAGTAATTAACGGTATAATAGACGATTCCAACTTATTATCAGCCGTATCATGTAATGTTCCCAGTTCCAAAACACGTCCCAAGAATAAAATCTTTCATTGCCAGAGAGCGAAAACTTCAATTCTTTCTACCTCCCCGGTGTGGAGAGCGAGCCACTCTTTCAACACAATTTCATGTATACGTAAATAACACAATTGATATTTTTGCAATTAATTTATACAATTTTAAAAATACTATTACTGGAACACTGAATCAATTGTAGTAATTATGTAATTAGAGCACTATAATTGGGCTCAGCCTGTTGAACTGTATCAATAAATAAATAAATAAATAAAAATAAATAAATATACGTGCAAAGGAGAAACTTTAACTTAAAAAAAACATATCCTTTATCCATTTTTTTCCATTTGAAAGACTTTACAAGGAATATATTATGTTTTCTCAAGGAGCAGTTTAAAATACGGAACAATCCAATTTCCTTATGTTTGAATTTCGATTAATAAGGTTACGAGTAACCACGAGGTTTATGTGCAAATTACTCAGATTGTTATAGCCTTTCGCTTGCATATTTCGTTCCTGCAAACATTGCATCATCATATATGTATTTTACTAAATTCATTTCTCTATTACTTGCATATCCAAGAATTAAAAACTTGGTTTACTACCACCTGTAACCATAGAAAATTAATGTCATGAATTCAAATATCATACTGGAAAAAACGATAATGTAACAACACGCCAGTTTGGCTTAATTTCTAATTTTTGATCCTGTCCTATTTATACTCAAAATGAATCAGATCACATGTAAATAAATTGTACCAATTAGAAATATTCACATAAAGACTGCCTATTGAAGATTCCAGTGTTCTGCCGTATTCCACAATTTGTTTACTGGAAATGCAAATCAATAGTTTATAATTTTCGTTACAATATATTGCAAGTCTGTAATGTATATTAGTGTAGTTTTGAAAATGACATTGTACTTTTGGGGAAAAAATGAAAGGAATATGAAATATTGTAGCAAACTTGCTAAACCTATTGTAGATTTGCATGACAGTATTGGTACATTGAGTTTTAATAATATTAATTACAGAACTCTAAAACACTAAATAGAATGTGTTACAGAGAAACCTTGTACTTGGTTGGTTGATTTGGTGTTTGAAGTCCACTTTATGCACAGTAAGGCTAATCGGAACTGGATCAAAGTTTAAAGTGGGATCCGAACCACTGTGCCATGTGCCTCCACCGGGTATCGAACCCGGGACCCCTTGATTACAAGACAACAACGCTATCACTGCGCCATCGGGGAGGCCCAGCCTTGTACTTGAATACCATACTACAATCATATAACATATGGTGTGAATTAATATATTCAATGATCGTTTATATCAAGTAGAAAAATGCCAGACCAGAATCAAAGTTTTAATTCTGATATTATACATTTTGGGGCATATTTTATAGATTTAATAGTGAACACCTACATTCACACGTGCACACAAGCTTTCAAAGGTCACTTATTTCCATGTTTAACAAGATACTAAAAATGATGACCAAAGCAGAATTTATTGTACTAGGTCATTCAAATATGACCGGGACTGTTTTTTTTTTTTTTTTTTTGTTTTTTTTCAAACAATCTGCCATGCACAGCAGATGTGCGTCCTTGGGAGAATAGAGCCACAACCCCCACCCTCCCTCCCGCGCAGGTTAGAACCTGCTCAGTCGTGTCTGAGTGTTGCTAGAGTGATGAGTGAACAGAAGGCTCCGAGAAACGTGGAACAATTCATTGTGATCAAATTTTTCGTTGGAGAAAACGTCCAGCCATCTGAAATGTTGCATAGACTCAAACAACAGTATGGGGAACAGTGTTTTTCACGAACCCGTGTGTTTGAGTGGTGTAAGTACTTCAGAGAGGGAAGAGAACGCGTGGAGAATGAGTTTCAACAGTCATCACGTGAGTGGCGGCATACTTCACTTCTGTTGTCAGGAGTTCTGAGTAATAAGCTGCAGTGACTGTTCTGGCATCTGTAAGAAAGTGTACATGGATAACAGCCTCCCAGACCCAAGAAAACGGTAGGATAATTGGTGGCAACGTTTTTTGGAACAGGCAGGGGGTTATCCATGTAGACTTTCTTACAGATACCAGAACAGTCACAGCAGCTTATTACTCAGAACTCCTGACAACAGAAGTGAAGGAAAAGATCCGATCCAAGCGGAAGAGAGATGGAAAGCGGTAGCCCTCCTTCAAGTCAATGCACGACCTCATACAGCCAAAACAACTATGGCAACCCTCAGCAAATTGAAATGGGACCTTCTGCCACACCCGCCGTACAGTCCCTATTTGGCCCCAAGTGATTTCTACCTGTTTGGAAGGCATGCGGTTTGCGGATATCGACGCCGTCATCGGCAGTGTTCTGGAGTGGGTACGCAGAAAACCGAAAAACTTTTATGAAAAGGGCATTAAAAGGATTCCAGAACGTTAGAAAAAATGTATGGACACTGGAGGGGAGTACTTTGAAGGGTGACATGTGCAAATAAATATTTGAGAATAAAGGATTTGGTAAAAAAATATCAGTCCCCGTCATATTTAAATGACCTAGTAAAATAACACACAATGCACGTGACGTTTCAACCTTATAGAAATCTTCCTCAGGCTCTGAACCAAATTAAAATGAAGTAAAGTACAAAAGGTTTTTCTACTTTAGGATCATTTTAATTTATAGAACGCTTATATGGTGTTATTTTACAATAACTTCTGCCTTGGTCTGCATTTTGAGTGTTTTGCATTAGTTTATATCTTATCTCTTTACACAAGAGAAGGATACATTCTGTAAAATGATTTTGTAGCAATTCTTAATAAAAAGGAAAGTTTGTAACACACACAAATATTTTCTTTTACATTATATTTTCGGTTTTGGAGGTTATATTTTAGTAACGTGTAGAGCACAAATGCATGCATGGTTCTAAAGCTTTTTTTTCTTCATAGAAACCCAACCTTCGTTGTAACGTATTGTTACAGTTTTCAGTGCCAAATAAAAGTACCGTTGGAGATGCATAATTTGGAGAATGAGTATAACGAGGCGAGTCAAACGAAAACCATAAACTCAACAAAAATTAACAGAGAGACTGTTAAATACTTGTGTGACCAAATTGCCTCCTACGGGCAGAACGATAAACAAATTAGCCATCGTCTAAATTCACAGTACCTGCACAGATGACAATATTATATGGAAATTCTTTCATAGTGCAGCAATAAAAGAGTGGAATAAACTACGCACGCCACTGATCTCAGGAGGCCTCCATCCCACAGCACAGAAATTACATCTAAAGAAATATTTAATGTCCAAACAACAGTAGCTGACTTTGCCTTCGTTGTAATTAACGAGAATATGAGGTACTGGTTCCTGTCTTAGCTTTGCTTTAACTGTACAGTAACGAAATGTAACTATATTTACTTTTTTCTATTGTAATAGTAACTTTCAGAAGGTATAATGCAAGATATTAGTTGCTTTATGGTGAGTGTTCGACGTGTCCCCGTGCCCCTACTTGCATGTATTCTGTTGAGACCGTGTTGAAAATTGTTCGGTATTCGGTTTCCTGGGAATGATTTCGTTTTCGTGGTTGGCATCCCTGCTCTGAAGGGAACGCTCGCTCGAATTCGTCTGTCAGTTGTTGCGCCATGGCTGATGTGGGCGGACATTGTTACAGCGTAGAGGAACGACTATACTCTGTCCCGTAAAACAAGCCAACGAAAACAAGTCTCTGTGCAACTAACGACTCGAGAGGGATAGACAAATGAACGCGTGAGAGGGAACAGGATTGAGTGGAGGGGGAATGTGACTGCAGCTACCCGCCGCTTGCAGGAGCGTGTGTTTCTTCACTCCGCCTACTTGCGTTCTCCCCTTCTTTACCGGCTCGCGGACATAAGCTCACCGGACATAAGCTCACATATAAAAATGCAAAAGCTGACAAAAGCTCACCGGACATAAGCTCACCACAAATAATGCAATTGTATTATAAAATAAAAATTTACATTTTTGACGGTGCCTGGTCGCAATTAGCCTTAAACCCCTAGAACAATGCAACTGTAGCCCCGCGAATCATGCACGCGTAGCCCCACAAACCATTCACGCATAGCCCCACAAACCATTCACGGTAAGGTTAGGTTAGGTTAGGAAAACATAGTTAATATTTGGGGTCGTAGTAATATCAGGAATACGAGTATATACAGGGTGTATCAAAAAGAATTATCGGATTTCAAAAATCTATATTTAGGAAACCAATGAACATAGAACCTTGCAGTAAATTATAAACTGCTTCTGAGAATATAAAGTTTTACTTACATAATTTTTACAAATGCTCAAAATACCCACCTCTGGATGCACGGCATACATCCACACGATAGTCAAATTCATCCCCCATACTTGAGCGAACATGTCTGGTGTTGCTGCAATCTCTGCTGCTGTTATGCAGTTTCAAAGATCGTCCACAGTTCTAGGAAGGGGGCACATACACGGAGTCTTTCACAAACCCCCACAAGAAATCGGAGACTGTGAGATCTGGCGATATCGCTTGGCAATGGTGTCATGTCAAATCGGTAGACCCCCTTCAGCCGATCCATTGTTGAGGAAGCTCATTGTTAAGAAGATGCCAGTGGGGTGGTGCTCAAAGTAAAACTTATTATAAGTAAAACTTTATATGCCAACATGTATTTTACAATTTACCGCAAGCTATTTTACAATTTACCGCAAGCTCCTATGTTTATTGGTTTCCTAAATATTGCCTTTTGAAATCGGATGATTCTTTTTGATACACGCTGTATTTCGTTTCTTAAGTATTACATACCCAACGGATCTAGTCTTTCCCTTCCTTTTTACACTATATATTTGTAACCATCAAAACACAATTTATTTTTTCCCTCTTGCGTACTGATTACTTCCATTCTTTTGCCCTGCACTTCCTAACGCTGCGTCTCTTGGAATTATAATGTTATTAATCTGTTATCCTTTCATAATGTTGGTCTAAAGTGAAAGGAACAAACAGCCAATGACGATAGAGAGTGGGGATATTTGGAGGGGGGGGGGTTATCGGAATCGTGTAAATATATAATTTTATATAAAAAATATAAATAAAATAATTATATATAAAATTATATGTTTTATATGTGATTGAGCTTATGTCCGCTATCGGTGAGCTTTTGTCCGCACTTGAAATATAAGACTGGAAGTGAGCTTATGTCCGGTGAGCTCTTTGCCGCTGAGTTGTCGGTGAGCTTATGTCCGACACTCGCGCGACCATACTCCAGGGATTCAGGAACAGAGTATAGGGACGTGTGTGTCAGGATGCACGAACGTCAACGCACGGGGCAAACGGTGCATTTTAACGTGATGCAAAGTTTAAAAGTATGCTATAATGTAAGTAAATAGTTACACATGTTATAGTCACATGTATATAGTGGTAATATGTACTATATATTGAAGAGTGATGCAGTGACGCGGCGGCGGGGGAGGGAGAACTGAAATTTATAGGCAATTTGTACGGGTATTATGTACGGTAGGGTACAAAAGCTACAGTAACATTTTTACGTCCCTCTCTACACAACTTTGTGTTGTTTTAATCAACAAGAACCCCCCAGCACCACTTCATGGTGGTGATGCATTGGGCTTACTTGCAATTTTGTACACTCCAGTACAAATTGCCTATAAATTTCATCCCCCCCCCCCCCCCGGGCATCACCTCAATGTAGAGATGTGGATTTCTGCATGGTAAAGATAAATTATAACTTCCACGAAACTTTTTTTTCATTTACCTTTACCTCCGTGCAAATTACAGTAATCAACCCCCCCCCCCCCCATGCAATTGCAACCCTCAACCCACTTGTGATAGTAAAATGCTAAAAGTAAAGTAAGAAGTCTGAAGTTTGATTTGTGCAGGTTCTTTTTTGTATATAAACCACCTTATTTCTTTCTCTCTCCTTTGTCTTTTATAATTGCAAACGGAAAAAATCAACACGCATGAATAGTTCGCAACCAAACTTGCACAAAGACCTTGACCAGTCCCCAGAGGATGTGAAGCCAGAATTACATACGCAGCGGTATGCAGCTTAAAAGAATGAACCTATTCTCTGTGGAATGTATCTTCGCAATGAATGGTTGGGTCGTTGGTCAGAAATGGAGAGATGGAAAGGTAGAACTTTTACAGATTCTGCTATGCGTCACTCCTCAATATATACGTACTATATAGGGGTACGGAGACTTCTCGGACAATCTGTATTCTTCATTTCTACTAGGATTTGTTATAACATTGACACCCAAGGTCGAAGCACTGAATAAAGGCAATGTTGTTCCCAAATTTACACGAAGCATCGGTTATTTACAAAACAGCAACAAGGCTGATGGTCAAGTGAGCTCCAAGACATCATTCCATACTTTTAAATATGGCATGTCCACCATACACTTGCATTAGTGATTTCAAACTCGCTGGAAGCTTAAAATCTGTTGAATTATTACAGTGATGATTAATTGAACAAATTGCATCTATGCACGCCTACCACTAAATAAAGTTTAGTGATCGACTGTAAAAAAGTTAATTGTGATTTCCGTAAAATGACCATGGATTTTAAAGGATTACTGGAGCTAACCGAAATAATTTAATTTTTATGATTATCTCTTTGAAAAAATATTTATGGTACACACAACTATAATGCATAATCAATTAAAAATTTTATGCACGATCAAATATTCAAGTTTAAGGTTGCGTCCTGTTTGTGTAAATTAGCAGGCAGTCTCTTAAATTTTAAAGGTAAATGTTTAATGTAAATGTTACGATATCTTCTAATGGAAGACAGTGTTGAAAACCACATTGCTCTGAGGATGGGAACAGAGCAACCAATGCTGCATGAGTGGCTACACAGGCAACCCAAAGGTTATTTTCTTGTAGGTATGTAAGTGTATAACGCCAAAGGCGCGATTCGAACACGGGACCCCTGGCATCATGGTTCGATGGACTAATCACTTCGCCAAGGGGTCTGGCTGAAGCGCTAGAAGTAGCTTCTTACAAGCATAGAACACCGGCGACCTTCAGTGGATATGTAAACCTCACTGAGACGGGAATCGACAGGAAATCATTTTAAATAAAGTAAAGTCAGCCTTATGCAAAAAGTACGGTTAACGACAGGATGGAACTGGCTCAACGGCTTTAACGATCGGAAATTTGAATCCCCTTAAAATAGATTGCGGTAACAGATCTCACCCCAGTTGTAGTCCGAAAGTGATAGAGTAAACAGTGGTTGTCTCCAAGTTATAGATTGAATATCGCTGCTACGCTACAGTTAGAAGCGAAGAGTTGCACTCCCTAAAGACGTCTCATTTCAGGACGGTGCCTTATCTACTAAATCAGCGGAGACGATCATCTCTACAGGAATCTACAGGTAAACGAACATCCCTTCTATTGTTATCATGACCCTGCCATATCCAGTCCATAGAAGTGTTAAACAGTGAATGTCGTTCGTGTTCTCCTTATTTCACAGGGGTGAGAACCCTTACATATAAAATATACCTCTCGTAAGGCGAGTTGCTTTAGGCTGGCACAGCCTAGATTCGATCCTGAAAACCCAGTTTGGGGTTTTATACTTAAGCAATTATTCCGCACCGGAAATTATAACTTAATTATTGTTTATGTATGTGCAATGGCATGTTCTCAACACAATCTTTATGCCTTCGAAATCGGAAAATATCGTGAATTTTCCAAAAACAAATGTGGCCTTTTCCACGAATTTCAACATATTCCAGGATTGAAAAAACGAAACCATGAAATTTCTTGTGTTTTAGACTTTAAAACAAAGTTTACCATATTTACGCGTGAAAAACGTGCACGTTTTCTAAAAATTTACCCCCTTCCCAAAAAAAAACTTGCGTGTTATACACGGAATAATTCCTATACCTACATGAAACCACGTGTTTCCCACGCTTTGTTACTTTCTAACCGAAAGTTTTGCATCACCGAATAAATTATCGGGGTTCTGACGGGAGATAAAGTGCGCTCCTACCGTCACACGAGAGCCGTAACCTCGGCATTTGTCGCGCGAGAAGTAACGGAAAACAATTTTCTAAAAAATAGTTTCGAATGTATGAAACCGTTACGAGCATCCGTCGGACAACTAACCATCAAATACAAATACTAGTTCAAAAGCACAATGAACGTATACTTTTAGGTATATTTTGCTCAGATGCGCGCTGTGATGAAAAGGCGAAATTTGAGAAATATAACACCGAAATTTTAAAAAATAACACCACTTTTTGGAAACAATAACACCGATTAAAGAGGATCCCTATGTATAAATAAACAAATAATCAATATATGCTAAGATAGGCAAATTTGTGGATGCTTCATGCAAAAATTAAACAATAATTCATTTGACCTACCCTCGTACAAAGGAAATTATTTTTGAATAAATTAATGCTGCAAAAAAATATGAGGTTGTAATTAGCGACATAATGCACAGTAGCACCCCCTCAGCGCATGAAGCCATTTCACATCCGCGGTCGGTCCTCTCGCGGCTGGAGAAGTCCGCCCGGAATAAATTGCTTCCGGAGATTCCCCACAGGAAGAAAACAGCGCTCGCACACGGCGATGACATTTAATATTTCACACCGTGCATTATGGGAAATGCATTATGCAATGCGGAATAGGATAATGCATACATATTTGGGAAGTCTGGGAGGTGTGTGAAGTAATCAAGCGAGTTGTCGCAACTTCTCTAACAGTTTAATACACGGGAGGGGGAGGGTCTCCCCCGGGTATCCAATAGTGTACAACAGGACGCCCCAATGGGGATTAACGTCACTGTTGTAGAATTTTCTCTCTCGGGAGAAAACAAAACAAAAATTCTACACTGTTTCGGGAATATGTGGAACAAGGCCGCTCATAACGGTATAGAAGTAGAAGAAGCAAGAGGGCGGAGCAAAGCAATGCGAGCTGCTGCAAACGGCTGGTAGATGCAGCCGGGTTTTCCCAACAATGTAAACACTATTCCTGGAACCCTCTCGAGTTACTACTTGCTCAGAGGAGATGTTTTCGTTCGCTCCCTCCACTGATTCGCGGAACAGGGCGTACTTTTGTGGTCAAGCAAGTGACAATCTCCTAAAAGCAAATCGTGTCTCTCCACCGGAGTTGTTAGCTTAATGTAGAGAACATTTTTGAAGCCAACGAACTGATTTTTTTTGTGCCTTCATTTAGGTAAGTGGTGGACATCTGGACAGCGTGATAATCAAAGTTTAATCAAAGTAGCGATGATTTGGTGTTTAACTCCACTTTATGCACAGTAAGGCTAATCGGAACTGGATCTATAGTTTAAAGTGGGATCGGAACCACTATGTACTCCACCGTATATCGAACCCCGGACCCCTTGTTTACAAGGCGACGACGTTACCACTGCGCCATCGAGAAGGTCCAAAGTAGCGATGATTCGGAGGTAGTAACAGGTTCAGTGCCATTCTCGAGGATGTCAAACAATGGCGTCACTCTTCAGTTTTAATTATGACAGTTTTACCATGCACATTTGCAACATTTCTAATACTTGACTTTTTATTAAATAGAAAACACTTTTCTAAAATGTGTAATAATTTCGTATTTATTAAAGAAAATTATGTACTCTACTTCACGTAATAGAGGGGTTCGTATTGCCAGCACTTTTTTTAGAATGACGTACACGATAATTTTTACACAGATCAGCCTGTAAGTGGAATATTGGACATTTAAATTCGAAACAGGTAGCCCAATAGAATAAGGAAGCTCAACAAACCTTCTTTTCTTCTTCTTTCTTTGGCGCTAAGGCTCTTGTAGAATAGCCTTAACTTTCTCAACAATGCTGGTCCATTCCTGCCTATCTTGTGCCCTTTGTCTCCATCTTCTTATCTCCAGTGTTCTGATGTCTCTCTCCACATCATCTATCCATCTCATCCAGGTCGACCTCTTTTTTGTCTGGCTTCAGGAATACTTTCTTTTCCACTCCGTCATCATTCATTCTAATAAGATGTTCTGCCAAGCTCAATTTCCTTGCCTTGATTTCAGCTATAATATCAGGGGATTTATGTAATTCCTTCAATTCATGATTATAAAGCATCCTCCATTCTCCACCATCATATTTTGGTAAGTATATTTTCCAGAGAATTTTCCTTTCCCAAGTCATCAGCATTAACGATGATCTCTCCGTGAGTGTCCAGGTTTCACTTCCACAAATATAATAATAAAACCCCTTATAAAACCCATAAATAATAAAATAAATTAAACTCCGAAAGAATTACATATCTTTCTGTGTACATGCGTATTTATGTAAATATAATTATGTGCGTATGTGTTCATATATGAGTATATACGTGATTATAGTTGCCTGATTGATTGAATTGGTGTTCTAATCCACTTTATGCACAGTAAGGCTAATCGGGACTGGGCCACTATGAGCCTCCATCGGGTATCGAATCCGAGACCCCTTGATTACAAGGCGACGACTCTCCCACAGCGCCATTGGGGAGGCCCATATGTGAGTATAGTTATGAATATCTCTATATGGATATGTATCTGGTTATACTTCTGTAAATATAATTTATTATATTTATGCACAACATAACATTTGTACTCGTATTCTTTACATAATTATTAGTGTAGTTATGTTTTCTCTTTCTTTCCTCTTCTGTTGTATTGTATTGTTATAATTGTGATTCTTAAATTATTTTTTTTACTCTGTGTACACATATTGTAATTGGAGTCTGAGCTCTGTTGCAGGTAATAAATAAATAAATATATACGTTATTGTTGGTCGGATCATTGTCTCCTATACTGAGATTTAAAGCCCTTGAGAGTCGTCTATTCCGAAATTTATCCACAAAGCCATGAAGACATTTGTTCCCTGCTGATTTTTTTCTTTGACATCAAGTTCTACATTATCTTATTGAGTCATTAATTATCCAAGATATTTGAAGCTTTCCACCTACAGTTCAGACAAAACATCTTAAAAACAAAGTGGGGTTCCATATTATCACCTTTTCCTATATTATTTCCCAAACAACCATGGCCCTCTAAATGACACTTGGGAACGAGTAATCACGACGTCACAAATCGTAAATAAATTTACCCCAGGCAGAAATTCCAAATGAAAGTGTTGTAACGCAATGTTTGTACTTGCTAACCGTGATTAGATAACGGAAAGTGGCCATTTGGAGAAGCATTCCGCTAACGGGGCTGTAACGTTGTTTTCATCACACTTTATTCTTTTATAATCCACTTGTAATACTTTATCACCTTGTTCATATCACACTCGCCTCTTCCTTACGTACGGCAGCAATTCGATCGCTCCAGTTTGTGTAAGTAGGAGCATTAAGGCAGTAATGTGTGCGATAGCTGAAGCCGTGGAAAATTAGCAATTAGTGAGCCAATCCTTTTCTCTCGCGCACAATGGGGCTCTTGGAAAGTCGCCGATGTCGCTTTAATTGACTCCCCCGTTCGCTGAGAGAGTGGACCGGGGGTGGGTCAGCAGGCAAATAATGGGAAGATGGAGGGCGAAATTGAATGTGGTGTTGCTCTCCTTTTCCAGCGGGGATATTTTATTCAAGATTCTCTGCAAACGATGCTGGGATCCACTGGAAAATTTGGAAGAGCGTTTAAGTGGATACATGAGTGCCATGGGGGGATTGGGCAAAAGCGAGAGCCAACTCCCTTCCTTGGAAAAATAACATTGGCCATTTGAATGTCTATTTGGGAAAAACAAAACTTAATTTCGTACCGACCTCCTTGGCGGTTTGATTTGATTTGATTATTTTTCTTAGCTTAAGATAAGAATAATTGAGTATATTTTGCAGTTGATGAAAGGACACTCACAAAAAACAACCGTGCCCAGGCTGGGATTCGAACCCGGAACCCCTGGCGTCAGAGCGCTCTTATATATCCTTATTTTCTTCAAAAAGGTATACCCCTATGCGGCAGTACTCCCCGTTTTTATCGTTATCTCAATTATCACATATCTCGTTTTTTCCAAATGCTCATTTTTTCTCATTTGGACAAACACAAACATACATATCTTACCCGGGATTCGAACCCGACACCCTTGGCGTCGCGGCTCGTTGTGCTATCTACTCCGCTACGGAGTTCGACTGGGGCTATAACGTTGTTTTCATCACACTTTATTGATTGATTGATTGATTTGCTTTACTTTACTTCGCTTTTTGTGCCACTTTGGGCTAATTTGCGAAGATGGGGATGAGTAAGGATATGAAGAAGTTGATGAATGGACACTCACAAACACCCATGCCCAGGCTAGGATTCGAATCCGGGACCACAGGCGTCGTAGCGCGATGTGCTAACAACTACGCCACGGGGACCCGCTGATCGCACTTTATTGTTTTATAATGCAACCTCTCGGTCACGGAGGCCGGCCTCATGGTGGTGTCACATGCAGACCGCCCTACGGGCATGTGCGTTTCTTGCGAGTGGCCGTCAATGTCATCATATCATCACTCATTCCCATCTTTGCGATTAGCCAAAAGTGGTAGAAAAGCGAGGCGAAATAAACTAAATCAATTATTATTTTCATAGTCGAAGTATAGTTAATTTCATTAGTATCTCACCCGAATAACGAAAGAAATTCATTCTTTTATTTTGACCTAACAGCTTTTAAGCCGCTTTTAAGATGATTGAGTTGGTGTTTTAAGTCCACTTTATGCACAGTAGGGCTAATCGGGACTAGACCTACAGTTCAAAGTGGGATCCGAACCACAGTGTTCCTCCACCGGGTAAGATGAGAATGAGTATTGATATGATGAAACTGATGAATGGACATCACAAACATCCACTCCCAGACCCGAATGCGAACCCGAGACCCTGGCGTCGTAGGGCGCGTCGTGCTAACCACTACGCCACAGGAGCCGGCTGAGTTTTGTCTCGTGTAGTCATACTATGTCCATGGTATCTCTGTAGGAAACGAACCAAAACAAGTCTCTGCGCAAGTAGTGACGCGAGACGTCTATACCAATGAACAGATATGAGGAACGGGATTGCGTGGGGGGGGGGGGAAGCGACTGCAGTTACAAGCCTTCGCAGCAGCGTATACTGCTTCGCTCCTATGGCGACTTTGCTCCAGAGATAACCGGGACAGGGTCTACTAGCCTATATTTAGCACATGGGTCTGCACCTCGCGGTTACATAAGTTTTAAAAACACACAAAACGAGAAACCCAAATGGTAGGAACGCAGATTCTACCCCCATTCCCCCGCCCCAAAAGAAGGGGTGGGAGGACTAACCTCGGAAACAGGGATTCGTTGAAGGGTTTAATTAATTGATTGGCAAATGGAGCGATAGACACGTCTGGTTTTAAGTCCTGGTGAAAAATGGCTCCCAGGCATATTGTTTTGCTCCAGCGAGAGGGGTAATCAATTTTTCATTAACAACGTGTATAGATCGGGAAGCCCGCAGGATACTCTGTACATGGAACGACCCAGAACGGAAAAAAATGTTGCCCGTAAAAACTCTCTCTCTGCAGAATTTTAATGTTTGCTTGCATGTGAACATATCGGTCAGAAAAAAAATTGTTGCGCTTGTAATCATTAAATCGTGCAGTGAGCAACGATACTGCACTGTTTACTCCATATCCGAATAAACTCATTTCGCCTCACATTGTACCTGCAGAATTCAATCAGACTGAGCAACCATTGGATTCGAAACAGGGGCTCCAACGTATATATTGTACATTTCATAATCCATCACCATGAACGAGGGTGATTCAAAAAGTAAGCTCTTAAGGTACCATATCCCTCCTGTTCTTCGAATTTCCCGCCAGGCTTGCAGCAGATGAGCACAGCCTTATCTTACAGCCATTAGACGGCGCATATGTTGCGTCAGACCATCGCAATATCAGTTGGAAGAGTGCTCCCTCACGGTAACATCGTCAAGCGAGGATGCGCGTAGTGTGATCAGGATTTTGATTCTAGAGACTACCTCACCAGCAGTAATTCACCGTCAACTGGTTGAGGTGTACGATGCTAATGTAATGTCACGGAAACAGGTGTGGGTTTGGTGCACCGAGTTCGATAACGGCAGGACAGATGTGCAAAATGAGCAGAGATCTGCTCTGCCAAACACGTGCACCACAGATGACAATTTGTGGCGTATGGAAGGTCTGATTAAGGACGATCGTAGCATTCGAACCATCCTCCCTACATTCCCGACCTGGCACCAAGTTGTTGGACCATTGAAGAACCACCTGTATGGTAGGCGATTCACAAGCGATACGGAAGCTCAGTAAGCCGTCATGACGTAACTTCACGGCCTTGGCGCAGACTTCTTCTATGTCGGCGTTGATGCCTTGGTGTACCGTTGGAACAAATGTTTTGGACAAACATGGTGATTACGTTGATAAGATGTGTATCAGTGCCAAACTACTGGGTATCAGTAGGCTATATCTACCTGTGGAATAAAGTTTGTGCATGAGAGCTCTTGTTACCTTACTTTTTGAATGATACTCGTATATTCTCTCAGTTTCAAGCAATGAGAACTTCAAGAATTGACACAAAACGCCAGTCAAGTTGTAGACAATCTCTGCACAAGCAAATGTAAAACGCTATTCCTCAAAAATGCGAAGAATGCACGTGAAAATTTAATGAAATTAGTCGTGGACAATTTGCCTAGAAATACTTGTGCATCATGCCAATAGGTTGTAACTACTGTACTTCCCCTGAAATTATGCATGTACAAGTTGCATAGGGGCATTCCAGTGTTACGTGTGTGATATTCACATGAAATGTAACGTTGTATATATGCGATTGGATTAAAATATACAATATGCATAATGAACTGATTTCATAGAATTATGAAGTACTTGGTGGTGTCTGTTAACAAAGGAAAAAAACTTGAGTATGATGATATACCCTGAATGCATGAAAAGCATAAAAAATATGTGTTAAGAGTGTGACGCTTAAAAAATGAACCGAAGTTTAACTTCATGTGTCCGTGAAGCAAGCTACAGATGCTAGTACTTTGTTTTGGTGAAATATGCATATTATATGCATTCACAAACATGTAAAAAATAATGACTTTCAGATCAATTCATTTTGTTATTTACATGTATTGATTTGATGTTTAAAGTCCACTTTATGCACAGTAAGGCTAATCGGGACTGGGCCTACAGTTTAAAGTGGGATACGAACTAGGGATGGCCAAACGGATCCGGATCCGAAAAATTTGGGTCCATTCGGATCCGGATCCGGATCCAAAAGTTACGGATCTGGATCCGGATCCGAAAATTCCGGATCCGGATCCGAAAGTTTCGGAACTTGATCCGGATCCGATAGTTTCGGAACTGGATCCGGATCTGAAAATTTCGGAACTGGATCCGGATCCGAAAGTTTCGGAACTGGATCCAGATCCGTAAGTTCCGGATCCGAAAATCCGGATCCGGATCCGAGAGTTTCGTATCTCAATCCCATTATAATATTACCGCACTTTAAAAGGTATTATGATCTTCGATTACAAAGAAATTTTTCATTAGTTAGTCTTACAATAATTTTTTTCAAGTGTTGTTCCTAAAATACTTTGCTACGCATCGGCTAACACACTCGTGCACAAAAATAATCTTACTTGTTTAACATAAAATTTCAGAGGTGATTTTTCAAATGCCATTGAAACGAATATGTATTCATTCGAATGTATTGGAAATGGAAACACACATAAATGTGAGACATTCCATTCCAGGATGAAACCTTTAACACATATAACAAGATAGAAATGTTATACAAAAATTATACAATTTTTCTACAGTTACAGTTTTACAAATTAAAATAAAACATTATAATATATGCAGTGTTATATAATTACAAAGTGTAAGACTAACAAAGGAGGTTATCTAAGTGTCCCCCTCCGATTTCCATGAAACTTGGCAGGTGTATAGTGGGGCCCAATGGAAGAAATGCGTGTTTTTTTTTGTTTCAGCTAAAAAACTGTTTTAGGGGCAAAACCCCCTCAAATGTCAAGATGAGAACAAATTGAAGTAAAGATCTGACCCCTGTGTCCCCATCCGATTTTCATGAAACTTCGCAGGTGTATAGAGAGGCCCAAAGGAAGAAATACGAGTTTTTTGTTTCGGCTAAAAAAAATGTTTTAGGGGGCAAAACCTGCCTCAAATGTCAATATGAGGACAAATTGACGTGGGGATCATCTGACCCCTGTGTTCCCCTCCGATTTCCATGAAATTTGGCAGGTGTATAGAGAGGCCCTATGCCCCCTGCTTCTTCCTATGCCATATTTACGTGGTTTCGGGGTCGGATCCCAACTTCAATTTCTCCTCATCTTGATATTTGAGAGGGGGGTCCCCCTAAAACAGTTTTTTTTTTTTAGCTGAAACACAAAAACACGTATTTCTTCCTTTGGGCCTCTCCATACACCTGCCAAGTTTCATGGAAATCGGAGGGGGAGACTTAGACCTCCCTTGTAAGTGTATTAATTAATTACAAATCGCGCACGCGCGCGCACACACTATATATATGTGTATATATGTATATTATATATACAGGGTGATTGGTAATTCGACCTATTCCTGGAAAGGGGTAATACTAGAACACATTTGCAACAAATTTGACCCTATGCACCGGGGGTTGGAAATCAATGGGTTTCGAGTTATTGCAGTTTGTAGATTTTCGTGGCATATTCCGACTTGCGACCAAAAACTACTAATTCTGAAAAAAACTACTACACCCTGAGCATATAATCGACATGTTGCTAACAGCTGACGAATGAGTGACTACTGGGAAAAAAATTCATGCCCAAAATTCCCATACCCACAGAAAGAAACAGTCATTGGTGCAAACATCATGAAGAAATTTGGAAATTATCGTTTAAATCGAAGAGGATTACTCAAAAAATTGGTAACACACTTGGCGTAAAAATTACGGAAACAACTTCCTCGTTTCATAAGCTCTCCAAAAAGATAAAAATGTTGTCAACTGACACACGGGTTGGGGGAAAAATCTGAATAAAAAGCGGAGAAGGCGCGTTGTAGACCTATTTGTAAAGTGAAAAGAAGTTGTCGTTTGTGAGAAATAAAGGAACGAAAATAAGTGAAATAAAAATGTTATTTACCATTCGCATGATTCCAGGTTGTCAGAATTAACTGTTACAAAAACTACAAATCCTGCGGCGTACTTCAGACACAATCACTCGCGTTGGTACTGGATCCGGATCCGAAAGTTCTGGAACCGGATCCGAAAGTTCTGGATCCGGATCTGAAAATTCCGGATCCGCGGGTCCGGATCCGAAAAATTTTAGGATCAGGATCCTTAGGATCCGGAACCAACCGGATTCGGCTTTCGGATCCGCCAGGATCCGGATCTGGCCATCTCTAATACGAACCACTATGTGCCTCCACCTGGTATCGAACACGGGACCCCTTGATTAGAAGGCGTCGACGCTGCCACTGCGCCATCGGGGAGGCTTATTTAGATGGAGTAGGACCACTTTTCGTGGAATGTCCTATTAAAGATTGGCTTCGCACGTTATTTCCAGAAACAATCGCACTTGATTAGTTACGCAGTCTGTCCGTAGCGTATTAAAAAGGTTGTCTTCAAGTTTCTTATTGTGTCCATCATAAGAGCTACTTAAAATATTGTAGTCTATTCATACATCGTTAATGTGAAATGTTGTTAGTTTTATTCTCACCCGCAAAAAGGTGACGGTAACGTTATGTACCGTACCGTCTGTAAGAAAGTACTGTGTGTGTGTGTGTGTGTGTGCGCACATACATTATAAACGCACACATATTGATTGCATGTATTTGTTTATGTGTATGGCGAGTTTCCACGGAAAACGCTTCGAATGCACGTTCTGAAGATATGGTATTCCTATGTTTGCAAACACGTGATCGGAAAATCACACACCTGATCTGATTCCTTTCTCTCTTCGACTGAAACATATGTTCCTCCTCCGAGTCATTGAGTTTGCAAACAAACGAATGTGAGTCGTCATACTCCGACACGTTTGACAAGCGAAAGGCGATATCCTTCGCCAGGCTGAAACTCTACAGCCTGACTACTGCAGCGAATGATCGTGTGTTTGTAGCATATGGCTGCATGCGACAAGAATTCATAGCAACAGCGACAGGGGTTGTTTTCGTCTCTCGACAAAGGACTTGTTAGCCACGTGGATCTTCTTGTAACGTTCTATTTGAGGAATCCGTGTTTATGCTGGAAGATGGTTGAGTTGGGGATGACTTAATTCTTTCGTTGCCATGTCACATCATATGACAAGGAAACATATGCTAGAGTGACATGAAGCGAGGAGAGTTGCAAGATTAATGAAAAGCAGATAAGGGAGATGATGTAGATACTCTATGTGATCACAAGTATCCGGACACCCAATTGAAAATGAAGTACAAGTTTGGACAACCCTCCATCGGGAACACTGGCAGTCAATACAGTGTTGGTCCACCCTTAACCTTGATGACAGCATACACTCTCATAGGCATACTTTCAATCAGGTGCCGGAAGGTTTCCTAAGAAATGGCAGCTTATTCCTCGAAGAGCGCCAAAATGAGATGAGGTATTGACGTGGATCCGTGTGGTCTAGCACGAAGTTGGCATTCTAAAACATCCCAGAGATGTTCTATGGGATTCAAATCAGGACTTTGTGCAGGCCAGTCCATTAGTGGGACGTTGATGTCTTCAAACCACTCCCCCATAAGCCCTGCAGTATGGACGGGTGTTCGGTCGTGTTGAAAGACATAATAGTCGTCATCCCCGAACTGGTCTTCGACGGTAGGCAGCCTGGAAGCTGTTAAAATGCCAACGTAAGCTTGTGCCGTGACATTGTCATGAAAAGCAACAAGGGGGCCAAGCCCCCTCCAGGAGAAACATGACCAGACTGTAACCAAGCCACCTCCAAATGTCACTGTCGGCACTATACAGGCTGGTAGATGTCGTTCACCAGGCATGCGCCACACCCACACCCTACCATCGGATCGCCATATTGTGTACTGTGATTCATCACTCCACACAACGGTTTTCCACTGTTCTATGGTCCAGTTTCGACGCTCCTTGCACCACACGAAGCGGCGTTTGGCATTTGTCTGTGTGATGTTTGACTTAAGGGCAGCTGCTCGGCCATGGAAACCAAGTTGCCGCACCTTGCGCCAAACAGTAATAATGCTTGGAGTAGATCCTGATGCAGTTCAGAATTCCTGTGTGATGGTGGCGATGGATGATTGACGATAATGCTGTACGACCCTCTTCAACACTCGGTGATCTCTGGAGGTCAACATGGGAGGTTGGCCTGCACGCTTTTGGGTTGTACACATCCCTTCACTATAACATTGGAAACAGTGGAGAGAGGGATGTTTAAGAGGGTGGAAATCTCACGCACAGACTTCCTACACAAATGGCACCCAACCAACTGACCACGTTGAAAGTCTGTGAGTTCCTCAGACCATACCATACTGCTGTCTCACACACTCTGCAGACTACTGAGTTCACTGACTGTGTTCCATGCGGTTGATGGCAGTACTGTGTCGCCCTCTATGATAAACACACGTTTCGCGGTGTGTCCGGATACTTTTGATCACATAGAGTATGTGAGCTGAAACGAGACCTTACTCAGTCAGTCAGCAGCACAGTAGCTAGATATTTTGACGCCCTATGCAGGATTGTGGATTGGTGCCACCCATACTATAGGTATTTCTACTGTTACGGCGGACGCTCTACATGCTGGCAAGGAACGTGGGGAGCAGGGAATACACACCCGACCAACCAGGCAACAGCGGTGGCGCCGAGAGTTACGACGTCGAGGGGAGGAACTACTACGTGCACCTCGTTCTACAGGCTGCTGCGTTTCTTTCGCGCTGGATTGGTCGCTTCCCCGCTCCCCACTTCCCTTGCCAGCTTACAGGGCGCCCGCCGTAAGACTGGAAAAGAGCTTCATCAAGAACCGACATCTGGTGGACGTCCTTCGATATTTTCTTCTTATGCCATGGTTTGTGATATTGACATCATACAAATTATTAAATTATATAAAGAAATAAATCAAACATTGAAAAATGATGTAGGCTGTATTTAAAGACTCCTTAATCTCGACTTGACCATCGGCACATCTTGTGGGCTCGCATATTGAGATGTGGTTCCTCAATGCTCGTTGGAAATGTCGGCATGTTGTAGTGAAGGAAGGGAAACGAGCAAGTACGTTCGTTTCTTTGAAAAGTTAACAACGCAATGTTATGTGTGTACGTTCTCTAATATTCCACAAATACTCAAAATACTACTGTCTATTCTTAATAATAAGCTGGTAGGTACTGTCCGTTTAATGTAAACGAATTCAACAGGCCCATTTTTTGAAACATAAAAATTCAAGTATAACTCACTCACCGTAGCTTTCCGGGTTAAAATAACATTTCTTTACGTTCCCTAGCAACGTCCGTTTCCATGATCAACAACAAACATGGCAAACACTATAGTATTGTTACATCTCTAAAGATTTCATGAGAACCATGTTTTAGCTATTTTCTTATTTTGAGTACTAAGTTGTGTATGTCAAGAGAAGCTCATTTGATCAGTGTTGCAACCTTGAGGTAGTTTTGCAAATAGCAGTTGATACTGCATGTAAATTTGAGCTGTACAAAGCCTGTTTTATAATTTTGTCGGACTTTTAAGATTTTCGTTTCACTCTCCGTCGTGTGCGTGTCTGTGTGTGTGTATCGCCATATACATACGCGGCCTTTGTTGATCAATGGTACTTGGGGAGAATTATTCTGCTAAGCCAAACCCAATACTTTTACCTTGTTATTAACAGCCTGGGATTGCGTGTTGGCGTAATAAAAGTGGGATGCTTTTTGCTTTCAAAGCGTGAGAAAAGAAATAACGGCCTAAATGAGGGAGAAAATGGATTCGAGCGAAAGTTCGCACCTGTTGCCCCCTGTGAGGTGGGTGGCAGCGTTCGGCGGGCGACGGCGACATGCGGGCGGTGCCACCTGCGGGGTGCCGATTAATGTGCGACAAAGTGTACAAAATACCTGCATTAAGCGCCTGCTCGAAAGCACTTGGTAATTAGCCAGTCACAGCAGAGACGAATGGGAGCCATATAGGACGACCTGCTGGCGTGAAACAAGCACGGTGAAAAGAAGAATCGGTGAAATTTGGTCATGTTTTCGCGAGACTGCAAGCGCTTCAACTAGTGACTTCCGCTCATATCCAAGCAGAAGCAACACATTCCTCGTTCTTTATTCCTATTACTATTTTCGTTACTTATGTGGTAAATGGCGACCACGATGATGGTCTAATGATTGAAGAACTGGCGAACGAGATGTCTGTGTGCTGGATGGTTGTAGGAGGAGAAAAAGCTTAGCATTACTCTCATGGGAGTATTATTTTACTTGCTTTCTTTGGAATATCAAACTTCCAATGGCGTACAAAATTGCAGGAATGGAAAGAGGACACGTTGAAGATTTAATTTCTCGTCGGAAAACTCGAAAACTGCCATTTATTAGCAGTAACTTGAAGTTATAGTTGTTGAGTTATTTTTCTCAAATTCTGAAAATATTTATTCATCATATTTTTCAAACATCGTGTCTAGCTTAATAATAAACTTCCCTGCAATACTCCATGAAGGTCGGGCCTCCCCGATGATGTAGTGGTAACGTCGTCACCTTCCACTCAAGGAGTCCAGAGTTCGATACCTGGTGGAGGTACATAGCACAGTGGGTCGATTCACACATTAAACTGTAGGTTCAGTACCGATTAACCTATCTGTGCATAAAGTGGACTTTAAACAGCAAATCAAACAAACACTCAGGTAGCACACACGCTTATGGCAAGCTTACGAGAGCTTGCTTATAGCTTGTCAAAGCACGTTTGATGTGGACTGTCTGAATCCCTACTCAGCAAGTGTTACCTAGTGTCTATGTGTCTATCGTAGGCAGCTGCACTTTTCTTCCCCTTCATTTAATATAACAATAGAAACTAATATTATACAGCAATAGAGACACTCATTAAACATAAACAATAGTGACAAACTTAAATAAATCGAAATACAATAGAATGAAGTGCAATGTGGACAAGACATCATGGAGGCGGCAAAGCTGAGGTTTCCACAACGGACGCTAGATGTCAGTGCCATAGAAGTGTAAAATAAACATGAGTTTTCGTAACACAATTAAGGATATATTTGAACGGAATTAGTGAAAAATTGGGTTTTAACACTATTCGAAAGATGTGTGAACGGCAAGGCTTGCTGCAAGGTTCATCAGATGCTTCCAGCAAGCTTTCTGCGCTATCTGGGAAACATCATTAAGTTTGGCTTAGTATTTATGCCGCTAGGCATATTTTTGAAAATAGAATTTGTAATTTCCACATTACAATTGCTCCAACCCTTCTTCAACAATCCGTGCTTCGAAAAATGGAAAATCTGCGTCCGCAACTTCAGCTGGCGTGGAACACTGCCAGAATCGGGAAGGATATCGAATCGTCATCTGAAAATAGTTCCCAGCACTTTCTTCAAATTTCACTTTTTCCCCTTTTTTGTCTAATGAAATAGCTGCCGAAATATATATCGCGATATTCTCTGTTTTATGTCCCAATAAACCAGGGAAGTTTCAGAATCCGCAAAGTTCTCCTTTTTCCCTCATCCTGGGAAGTTTTTCCCTTTTTGGAAATCTCCCAAATCGATTAACTTTAATTCCAGATTCATGGGGCGCCGTTCCTGCATGGGCTGATCAGGGGGAGGGGGTTTATTGGGAGTCAGGGGGGCAAAACTCGGCCGAGGCGGACACGTACTCTTCCTGCATGGTGGATTTGTATCGTACGTAATTTATGCCATGATCGGTAGCAATGGTGTATTCTTTATGGTATGGCGTTTACCGGCGGAAAAGTAACATTACTCATGTAATTTAGCTTTAATGTATGGGGAATTGCTTTGAGACCCGCATTTAAGTAAATAATATAAAGAACATAATGCCTGGTTTAAGTACGCCACTGATTGTTCTCCATCGGTTCAGGAACCTTTTTGGCGGATGAATTTTAATACGGTCCAGGAATCTTTTTTTCGCAACAGTTTAAATGTAGTGAAAATTCCGTATTGAAATGAAACAATACGCAACTAAATTGTGCGAGAAAAAAGATCCTGGTCCTGTTGAGGATCCCAATAGAACCCTTTAGAATTCACGTGTTCCTGGACATTTAAGAATCGTGATTCAAGAGTGTCAATGCTTTGTGCTAGAAATGAAATTTAGTTCTTAATAAAAGTTATTTTAAAACTTACAAGAAAGTCGTTTTTCGGGTAGAATGAGGCCTTTTCGCTCATTTGAAGGATTTATGTCATACACAATTTCAGTGGTGGTGTTCTGTGTAAATCAAACGTGAAGATTTCTAAATAGCAAAAACTAGGTATGGAATTTGAAATGCTTTCCCTAGTGATAAGGGATCAATTTTTACTGGAATCATCTCTGTCTCTCAAAACTTTAAAGATACACGCAGAAATGTTAATTATGGACGCTATCCTCTAAAACGAGCCAGACGAGCCTGCATCATCTTCTCATATCCGCTCTAGGTCCTCAGACGTCAATGGGTGATGCGGATTGATGCATAAGAGCGGTCGTTTTGCCGCGTTGCTGATTAGAGCTGTGAAATGCAAACACCGCCGCCCCGACCGACACGGGTAGTTGTGTTGTCGGTGGTTTCGGTGAAGGGGTTAGGAGGGGAAGGGTTGTCGAGGATGGGGCGAAAGGAAGGGGGAAGAATATGACACAGGTAATTCAGTCGTAACCCGGGGGACTGAGTGCTTTCTCGTGTTTTTAACGCTGCCATAGGAAATGAGGCTCGGTGTTTGGGTTCTGGCGCTGGTAGAGGTCGTGCCCGATGGAATGGACGAGAGTGCGTCGGGGCGTTTTGGAATGGCGTGTGTGTGCGTATGGGTATTCGGGTTTTTCCGCACAGCGTGAAATATGGAAACACACTTACGAGGAAAGTGGCCGCACCGTTACCACATAAATATAATGGGAAAAAGCAAAAGAACATTGCAAATGTTGGGGGTGAAAACTTATGTAAAACGATATGTTTCCATTTTCGTAGCAGGTTGTTCGTACTAGTGGAACCACGAGCAAAACAACTTGCGCAGACCCGCGGCTCCTGCGCACCGTACCTCCGCGAGTAGGAGAGGGGGAGAGTGGACAATGCTTCCTTATGGCTCGAGGTGGAGGGAAGAAGGGAAAGCTGCGCGGGGACTTCTCGTCCTAAGGTTTTTTTCCTTGTGGTCGATCTATACTAAACAATTGTGAAGGCGGATTTTCTTGTGAGAATTAAACTCTTGTTTTGTTTGTTGAGAGGGATGCAACCCTATTATCTCAGTTCTTTTTACACCTACACTCTGTTCCGGGTATCTCTGGAGCAAGACCGCGCCTTTTGCAGAGAAGGGGCGAATCGAGTGGGCAAAGCGACAGTATATGCTGCTGAGAAGGCTGGTAGCTGCAGTCGCTTTCTCCCTCCACTCAATCCAATTCCCTCTCACGTGTTCAATGGTGGATCCGTCACTACTTAAATTGACACACAACTTGTGGTTGTTGTTGTTTTTTTAGTTGCTTTTTTTAGTTTTTCTTGTAAGTCCACCTTTATGCACATATAGGCTAATTTGGAAATGTGTGTATGAAACTACTTTGCTACTACGGGGTGTGTATAATTGTCATACACACAGCCTAAGTATATTACACAGACCGAATGCATAATTATACATACCATCCAAGTATCTCCGGACCCCCCCCCCCCCCAAGAAAATGCAAAATTCGGTCTGCCAGTTATTAAATGTTAAAACCAGATAAATGCTCCTAGTTATTATTATTAACGATCACTAGAAATAATTGAAATAGTAATAATGATAATGAAGCTACACGTTCACATTCTCTCACAAAAAATGCTTTTCAACCATACTCTTCCACTGCCCACTCTACTGAAGTTTCATATGCCATGGTTTCTTATTCTCTTCTCCAACACATGTAGAGCTCAGGACAAATCAAAAACTTCGACCATCTCATACGCACAATTTCCTTAATTCTGTCAAGGAGTATATAACTGATTTCTTTATTCGAAATTAGCATTTGTAGGATCCGCTTGTGAACTTTAAACTTCTCTCTACGTCTGACTGATTGGTATATATTTTTACGTCCCTTTAAAACCAGCTTTGGCTAATCGCAACCTTGGGGATGAATTGTGATAAGATGAAATCGGAGAAAGGGTAATCACAAACACTTGGATAGAAGAGCATTATAGAAGCTGTGAGTTCAGACACCAGATCCTCGTTAGTCTGTAAAAGGCAGTTCAGGGTATGCTACATGGAAGTGAAGGTGACACTTGGGTGTCTTAATAAAGGGTCACCCCCTTAAGACCCAGTCCCTCTACGTGTATAAGGATTTAATATGAGTAAAATACAACTAACAGCCTTGGAGTGGAGTATTTCTCATTCTGTGAGATCGCAAATGATAGAAAACGTAAACGCTGAGGTAAAATACCGTTTAGACCTTTGCCGTGCCACCCTATGTATGTAAGAAGTTTTGGTAATACATAAATCATGGTAAGTAAATACAATTCAGTATTTGTTTTTATTGCAGTCCTAATGTTTCATATTCTTCAAATGCTATTGATTGATTTATAAGTTGAGTTTGGTGTTTTAAGTCTACTTTATGCACAGTAAGGGTAATCGGGACTGAACCTACAGTTTAAAGTGGGATCCGAACCACTATGTGCCTCCACCGGGTACCGAACCCAGGATCCCTGATTGCAAGGTGACGACGCTACCACTGCGCCATCGGGGAGGCACTGAAATATTATTATGCGTGGGCACAAATTTAATGAATATTACTTAAGAGCATATAATCCTTATTCAAAGTAAACGGTGATTCAAAAATAACTTGACAACTTTGAAAGCATATAGAAATGTATTCAGATAACTTACAGAGTTGGTTTAGGTGCCATTGCAAAGCAAAACACATCATGTTTCGACTCACGTAGTCCATTAGCACCAACCTCACGCACCAGTAGCGCTGTCGCTGTGTGTTTTGGTTTTACGAGACGCAAACAGCAACTTCAGTGCAACGTATGTTTCGTACAGAGTATCGTAAGGCGGCTCCTAGTAGGCCTACAATTTACTCTTGCCACCAAACGTTCGTTGAGACTCGTTGCATAGCCACCTCGCTCCCCAGATTTGACCGGCTAGATTTTTTTCTTGTGGAGTTTCATTAAAGATCGGGTTTTTGTACCACCTTTACCTACTGATATTGCTGAGCTGAGACTTCGAATTAACGCCGCCGCTGCAGAAGTGATGATTGACTTACTGGTGAAAGTTTGAAATGAAATCGACTTCAGGTGGGATGTATGCCGCATTACAAATGTTAGCCACGTCAACCCAACATGAATGTTGCATGACAAACTTGATTTGTATTGCTTTGCAATGAAACCTCAACTGACTGTGTAAGTTATCTGAAAAGAATTCAATATGCTTTCAAAGCTGTAAAGTCCTTTTTGAAGCATCCTGTATAATTATTACATATTGTTCAAACTGAAAATTAGAGACAACATTGTACAGAAAATGAAAAATTGTAGGTGATTTTTCACTTCGTATTCCGAGGGTAAACTCAAAAGCTGAGAGCCGGCCTCCGTGGCGGAGTGGTTAGGACGTCCCGCTACAAAGCCAGGGGTCCCTGGTTCGAATCCCGGTCTGGGCTAAGGTGCTTCTGAGTATCCCTTCATCAATTTCATCAAAGCATCATTCATCCTCACCTTCGTAATTAGTCAAAAGTGGCAGGAAAACGAATTCAAATATACCAAATCAATAAATCAAAATCTGAGAGAAGACACATGGACTTGGCAACAACGGTCGAAGTTTGAGACTTGTGGTTTTTAAGTCCACTTTATGCACGGAAAGGCTAATCGGGACTGGATGTTCAGTTTAAAGTGGGGTCCGAATGTGTCTCCACCGGGTATCGAACTCGGGACCCCTTGATTACCCAGATTCGAAGTGTTATGCTAAATTACTGAGAACTTTTTGACAGTTTCATCGATGTGCAACTACTAATTGATGATCACCTTTCACAGATTAACTTATTCCCGTCCTACTCTTCTGTGATCGTCAAGGTGCTTGCTTTCGGTAGACCCTAGGCATGCGTCCCCAATACCTGGAACACCCGTCTCATCGATCATGAGATGCTCTCAATATACTAAAGTCATCGGCAAGGTTTCTGCTTTGACGTAAACCCATTAGCATAATGTGATCTCCTAATATTATTAGAATAATTAAATCAGAGAGTCTTACAGATTGGCACGCCACATGACATCAGGGAGAAGAGAAAGTTTACGAGACCCTTCTGCGTGCGCCTGCCGGATGAAGCCTTAGTTACGTCATCACAAGAGGATCTTGGGTATATTATTAAGCGTAAGGAGAAAGAGGATAATATGGTATCCACTTTGGCATTAGAAATTCCCCGTGGCTCGACAGCCCTACAAGGGCCGATATCCCGACTGCCAGTCTCCCTTCCACAATCCTATCTAGAGGTGTGGAGATCTTCAACCTGTAATGGGGTGACGTGGGGTTAGCACGTCGAACCCCCAGCCGCTATAGGAAATTTCCGAGACCGGGTTACGCTACTCACTCGTAGTTCTCCAATTTCCTCATGATGGTGGGTTGCCACCGGCCCTATAAACAGGCCGAGAACCCAGAGACTGAACCCAGGAGGACTCGAACCCATGTGGTCCCGCAGTCGGAGCACAAAGCACAGCGCCTTAGACCGCTCGGCCACGGAGGAGGCCATAGTAATTAAATTGATGTCAATTAAATAATTAAATTATAAAATATACAATATATTATATGGACTGCGCTTCATTCAAAATTGGATTGCAATTGAAGATTTTGGTTTGCGTGACTAGGGACAGGGGCAAAACATAAGGTACATTAAGAAGAGTTTCAGATATAAAATTCACATCTAAATGCTATTACGTACATTGTTATTATATTTATATATTTTGTGGTAGCTGACGAACGACAATGAGAAATGGAGAAGAAATAAGAAGTCGGACTAATTTCTATGTTCTGGGGATTGAGGTTCAGTGTCCTTAGAGATGAGGCTCTTTGTTGTTTCGTTCTTTGCTTGCGTTTTCGATAATTTTAGGACAATATCGTTGGTGGGGGGGATTTACCCTATCCCCCGGGATTTCGCACCCTGGTGTTAACAAAGTAAACGAAGTTTAATGGCCTTGTGTTCTCCTTATTATTATTATTATTATTATTATTATTATTATTATTATTATGGGACACTTTCTCCAGGCAAATCCCCTTGATGGACACGTTGCCTTTCCGGTGCTTCTAGTCTCTTGTAGTCGCCCAATCGTGGAATGAGTGAATGAACGTCTTTGAATTTCTGCAGTGGCGACGCCATCAGGGACCGCAGGAACTTGCAGATTTGTAATTTACAGAATTAGCATACAATCAACGTGATAGGCACTTCTCTGATTAAGCTGCAATTCCCATCCTGAGTTTTTCGTGGCTACCTCCAGTTGCTGTGGTGTTTTAACGACATTTCCGGGAGATTTCTTTTTCTTTTCGTCCCTACCATCCTTCGGCATCTTCCTCGTACTGGTTCGCCCTATAATACTAAAAGCTTGGTGAATTGCGGTTGTCATTAATCTGGAAGTTTCAACCCACCACCGACCTCCGTGGCGTAGTAATTAGCAGCGCGCTACGAGTCCCTGCCTGAGAATGGGTGTTGTTTGTGAGTCTCTTCATCAATTTCATCATATCGTCACTCTTCCTCATCGTCCTGATTAGCCACAAGCGGCAGAAAAGCGAAGTTAAATAAACGAAAACCAGGAGAAGGTCCTCACACATCCCAGGTAAGTTATACCACCCTAGCACCTAAATGTGAATCTGTCTGTTGTACCAGTTATTTATAAATGTGGGAATAAATGGGTATTTTGTAAATCGACTACTTAAATTCGTAGGGTGTGTTAGTTCCTTTTGCCAAGGATGAACATCCACCTATTTCATCCACTATTAGTCGACATTAATTACCTCTCGCAGCCCTTCGTTATTTCTAGGAAGGCTACGATATGTTTCATTTTCATATATCACTGTGCATTGGTAAGATAGACTAAACTATATTGTAACATGGGCATGATATCTATGTTCACTTAGGTTTTCATTTCACTGCGTCTTTCGATTCATGATCCATATTCGAGAGCTCACGACCACAGACAAATTTGGTTACACGTGCACTACGGGACTTTGAACGTAGACCGCTCGTTTTGCCTGTCCAAGCGTTATTCGCTCGAGCGAAGAATCTCTCAATTCCGTACGCTATCTAGCGTTGTTCGTGCGAACTATTTGGCAAAATCCTCTCCCTGCAGGAGTTGAGTATTTCGCACTTTCTGGTTGTCTACAATATACTAAGCACTTGACAATATACAAATTGAGAACTCAAGTTTAAAAGTTAAGTATAAGTAATATAGAATCTGCAATGTTCATGATATTAGAGGTTACGGGAAAGCTTTACGATTCCTTTCAAACTGTAGGAAACTAAACACTTCTGTGTCATAAACTGTAGAAGCGTGAAGAGAGTGCTGTGCTATTCTGTCACGAGACGTGGTGGAGATGCTGGTTTCCGATTAAAGTAGGTACGTCCATCAAACAACTGTTTTTGGGCATGTTACATCCTTTCGGAATATCTTATAAACCATAGCTTAATCAGGTAAGCCCAAGTCGTGAAACATATATTTATCCTCAAATGTTTTTCCTGGAAGTACGTCGTGTTATTGTCCATTACTTATTAATAATTCTCATCATACCCAACATCCAAATTTCAAAGGAACCAGCTTTTACTTCTATCTGTTCATCAAAACTCATATACACCCTTACAATAGGACGCCCCACATGCAGCTCTTTGCAACAGACGGCTCGACACAAACAGCAAGTGAAGCATCATTGTCGTCAGAGCGACGGGGACAGAGAGATAAGTGATTACGGCTCTTCAAAAGGAATTTTTAATACCATCTTCCGAAAGGAATTCTGTCGCAAATGGCGCTAAGAATGGCGCCCGACGGAGACTCGCTTCTTAAGGCAAGGACACGCTCATGGCTAGCAGATGGGCCGAATCCAAAATTAAACTTTCAGGCTTATTGGTTGACAACGCTTGAGAAATGGCAGTCATTGGTTGCAGCAAGGTCATAAATATTCCGTTTGTGAACAACATGTTGCGTTTATTAAGGTTTCTCCTAAGAAATTCACATTCGTGCGTTCTTCTAGCTGAAAATTAAAAACAATACACAAAGGCAGCGTTTCTCTCTGGATTTGAGGTTTCTTAACTTGGATTTTACTATTCCTCTTTAGACAATTTCCTTCTTACAATCTTACTTCTTTCTCTCCATTAAAACAATATTTTTCCTATTACATATTGCTTTGAGAGTTATTTTAAGCCCAGTCTTTCCACGGGTAGGCTAATCGCTACTTTGGCTACGGTTTAAAGGGAGATCCGAACCAATATGGGCCTCCACTGGGAATGGAACCAGCAACGTCTTGATTACAAGACAACGACAACGATTATATTCCTCCAACTACTTGTGTTTTCTTCTTTTTTAAGATGTTCTACTTTTATTTGTCCAAAGCAGGGCTTAAAGTGAGCCGGAATGCACCGGAACTCCGACATTAGACATATATTTTATTTATTTAATGAACTACACAAAAAGTCATTTTGTTAGATTAATTCTTGTAAGCAACATGTAAAAAGGAAAAACAAGAATTGGTACTGAATTTGTCTCCTGTCGGTGGGCGATCCTGTCAATACTTAACCACAGCCACATATAAGGGTGGTTTAACCTAAGTGGTGTTTTTTGACGAAAATTTGGTTGATTGATTGATTTCATTTTTATTGCGAGGGTGAGGGTGAACGGTGGTAACATGTAGTAGGTGAAGGAACATTCACAAACACATGTGGACAACACACAACATAATCGCATAGAGGATTACACCAGAGCTTCGTTAGTCTGCAGAATGCAGTCCAAGGTGTACTAAGTGGAAGGAAAGTTTACATTTGAGTGTCTTGAGAAAGGGTCACCCTTTGCACCGCAAAATGTGGTGTGACGTACTGGAACCCTTGTCTGTGTTTTTTAACACCAGTGTTTTTTAGTACAGAGGACATTAGATAGGGGTATAGCAGAGTGGAAGGAACAGCGTACATCAATGCTACGCAACAGGATCCAGGTTGGAATCTTCATCAAGGCATGTACAATCATTCTTTGTCTCATCATCCATTTCATATGATTATCATTCATCCTCATCGTTGCGATTTACCCAAGGCATACAAAGGATATTTAGAATAACCAGAATAGAAATTTATTGATTGATTTGGTTTATTTTACTTCGTTTATCTGCTACTTTTGGCTATTCACGAAGATAGGGATGAGTGATGATCAGATGAAATGGATGATGGGAAAAAGAATGAACGTACATGCCTGATGAAGACAGCGATGAAGGGGCAATTACAGAGAAAGCCAACGCCTTTGCAACCAAGTGGTCTCGTGTTCGATGCCTGGTTGAGGCACATAGTGGTTTAAATAGTAGGTCCAGTCCCAATTAGCCTAGCGGACTTAAAACCAAAACTCAAACAAACCCACACCGTCGTAGCGCGATGTGATAACCACTCCGTCACTGGTCCCGGAATAGAAATAGAGAACGTATCACTATCCAGCTCACATTCAAGACATTCATTCTCAGAAAATTGATTACGAAAATGGCCAATAAAAAATATGAAGTGAATTCAAGACACGAAACCCTTCGTTCACATTTTTCGTGTTGACGGCGAACAGAGGAACTCGTCGAGGATGGAATTCTGCTCATAAACCACCGCGCGCTGAAAGGCAGTGTTAAAGACACATGTTTGTAGGTGTTAAGGGCGACCCCCGTCCCCTCTGGCCATGTACCGATAACCTGGGGTCGTTAAGACTTCGCCTAACTGGCTATAAAGTAAAACACTCCTGGCGCTTTGCCCCCGAGAGCACGTGCGGTATTTTTATCCGAGGAGGCAGCGAACACCCTCCAAGTCTGATCGTGTTTACAATTGCAGTCCTCAAGCTATCAGCCTCCGCTACTTTGGAACTTGAGGGTCTGGCTGCCTGGTAACTAGGTGGAAGATTTATGAAATGGAAACTTGCTTCAAGGAAGAATCGAATCAGGTGGATTTCAGAAAAGCTTTCGGTAAAGTTGATCATTATGTACAGTCACGGACACTTCTGAGTTGTGATGGCCTCATTGAAAGTCAGTGAAGTTATTACAACACAGAAATGTCTGTGACTGTACAACGTGTCCGCCTGCGTATCAGGCACGTATCTAAAATGTATTCGGAAGGGATCCGAACCAATGTCTCAGAAGTAATAATAATAAGTTAATTGAATTATAATTAAAATGTTAATAAGGAAAGGATAAGATCAAGTCACATAATGGCAAGATAGAGGTATGTTATAAGCATTATACTTGTTGGACACTTAGGCCACTAAATACATGTTATATATCAAGCGAATGCTATATGTCTACCATCAACTAAGGTTTAAAACAAAGTAGCGCTAGCTGCCCCAATAGCGTTACAGAGTGGTGGAGGCGCCGGGCAGAAATCACATGTGTTGAGGATGAGACAAGTGTGTGTGGTGTATATCCTTACTTCCTGGTCTGCTTTCTTATTTCCTTGTAAAGGCAACCCCCTATTATGTAATGCACAGAAACTGCTCGTTACAATAATGTATTAAATTAATTAATGTATTGTTATTATTGGGCCTCCCCGATGGTGCAGTGGTAGCGTCCTCGCCTTGTAATCAAGGGGTCCCGGGTTCGATACCCGGTGGAGGCACAAGTGGTTCGGATTCCACTTTAAACTGTAGGTCCAGTCCCGATTAGCCTTACTGTGCATAAAGTGGACTTAAAACACCAACTCAAACCAAACCAAACCAAGTATTGTTATTATTGCATCAATAGGTAAAAATACGTTATAAGAATAGACATATAACAGCACGTATTCATTATCCAGCGTACATGTATTCAAGATTACCAAACTTGTGTAAAAGAAGCAAGTATTTTAATATCAAATGGATACAGAATTGGATACTACTTGAATAACAAAAAAAATGTTAGATCCAGTTAACGAGAAGTAAAATTCCTGATTAATATTTTATGCATATTATCATAAGTAGTAGGATGCATAAATCTTCTTTGATACTGTCCTTTAAAGCCATATGCTCCCAATACAATAAATAAATGCCTTCCAGTAAGTTCAAAGGAAATAAAAAGTATCGATTATACAACAGAGGCTAAAAAAGTACATTTTCTTTACTTAATTTATAAACTTGCTAATTATTTCGGGGGGGAACCGGACCCCTTAGACCATCACCTTAAATAGGTACTTGCTGAGTATAAATTTAATATTGAACGCTTGAACAGAGAAAACCGGATGACCATAACACTTATTGTCCGGATGGTCGATCTGGGAACCACACCCCGCATTTCCGTTGAAGGATCGATTAACGATATTTCGACGTGCAACGCACGGTAGCAATTTACGCGCCATTTATTGAAAACTACACATGATATTTCAACTTTCCGATTTCAACGAAACTTTGCATGGTTGTAGGAATGTACCACCGCCACACACTACATTTTGTCATTCACTTCGATCAATTGATCAATTTTCTTCTTATTTATCTTCCTTCAGCACTAATTATTAGGAGGCACAATAAATAAATTTTACCTCTGCTAAAAGCCCTGTTTTTGAGAAAGAAAAGTAAACCAATTTTACCTGTCTACGACAATTAGTTCTTGAGCAACAATTGTTTTGCACTTCGCAGCAAGTTTGAAGTTTATTAGTATTACTACAGATTAGGGTATATGCTACTACTACTACTACAAGTTGTTGTTGTTGTGGTGGCATCCTATTTCGCCTAATTGTTTATCAGCACCCGTCACTCGATTCTTACAGTTGTCCGCCATTTTATGCGAAATGGTCTATCCCGTTTCGCCGATTGCCATTTCGCCTAAACCGGTTAGATGGCTAATATTGCAAATGAGGGAAATGTTGACGGTGTTTTGATGTAACTAATGCACCGTGATCAAGGTATAAGCCCCGTCCAGTTCGCTGCACTTTTTGACTCTCTGCACTCGCGCGTTCAGTTAGTTACACGGTGCAACACCGACGTCTCTACTTCGTTAATTTGGTGACAAGTAGTGTATTTGGTGTCTGCACCGTTTGAACTACGTTCTGGAGCGGTTCAATGTGTGGTGTATAGTCACGTGGTGTGTGCCAGCTATTCACATGAACGTTTAAAGCAGCAGAAAGGCATTTGTTCAATCATCTGAACTTCAACACCGCTTATCGTCTACTTCGTGGAACGTCATTACCTTTCACCAGTCTGACACCGGGATACACCTGCACTGCACCTACTGGCAAAAAGTGCAGGGAACTAGACGGGTTTAATGAAAACTTGTTTAGAAGATTCAAGGAAGAATCGAAGCATGGGAATTTCAGCAAAGCTTTCGATACAATTGATCATGAACTGTTACAGCAGAACTTGTCATACACAAGGTATTTCGCAGTATACACATTTCTTGTTTGTTTTGGGTTCGATGATAGACAGCACATCAACATAAGCACCATTACATTATTAATATTATTATTAGTACTACTACTACTACTTTAGTAGTAGTTACATATACCCTACTTGGCTAAAGTTGGGTATTAGTAATTAAGAAAATAAATATTTATTTAATGAAAATTCCCTACCAAAAACCCAGTTGAGATGAAAACTGAAGTTTTATTCAACAACAAAATTAGATTTTCTTTATCTATTAATGCATCCTGGACTGCATTTGGCAGACTAGCGAGGCTCTGGCGTGTGGACTTACAACCAGTATAATCTTCTGTGGTGTTCGTGTTGTCGTATCTATGTATTTGAGATTGTCCATTCAACCATCTTATCTTACCACCACCATTCATTCTCAACTTCGCGATTAACCAAAGGGGAAGACACAAATAAAGTAAATCAATCAATCAGTCATTTTGATAGCAAAACTTCTTGACCACAAGTATAATTTCTTGACTTTTTATTTGACTTCTTGACCTCCTTGTTGATTTCTTTACTCTTTCTTGACTTTCATGACTTGTATACACCTTGTAGTAGTAGTAGTAGTAATAGGTGATGGTGGTTTTGCTAGTAATAATAACTAACTATATTAATTAATAATGTAATAAACAATTATTTAATACTTTTTTCTAGTTTTCTCTGTTCCACTGCAGGCTGTTTTCATGAATTAATATTTAAATTGTATGAATATTCTTCCTGGGTAAACGCTTATTGTGTGAAGATCGTTACGTGAAAACTTTGATTACATTCAAACATGTTACTCCGTTTCCGCCAGCAAAGCACACATAAAATATATACTTAAAATGCGAACGATACAAAGCAAAGTTTGCTGTCATGATTCAACCCTTGTGAGTTTTTTAGTGATGTTCTTCACACTCAGAATGAGTCAGCAAGGTTTTACAGATCTCACTTAAATAAACGTGTCTGATAAATCGTCGAAAGGCTAAACTAAAATAACATTTGAAAAGTGTGTAAAAGAACCAAAGCCATATGGTGAAACACAAACAAAGAAAAAGACAGAAACGTGTTCAGAAAAACGAAAGGAGAACGGGATATTTTATGATGGTGACTTTTGCGCAGTCACCAAACACATGTTGGAACTTTGCGAATGAAGTTTCTTGCTTGGGGGTGCACTCAGTGACGTATTTGTGATTCAATTTCTGGAATTAGTTTTTTTTGGGTATGCAAATGTTTATATATGTTATCAGTGAGTAAGCTAAACTATTGCCTTGCGGTCTAAGTACGTACCTTACAATATTGGTACTAACCTACGGCATAAAATCTTATAATAATATTTATACGTAGTTTAGAAGCAAGTACGAGGGCTATTTCTTTTCCACCTCCGATAGGACATGAAATCATAACCACAGTGAATAGCAAAATGGGTTTATTGGCAAAAGTTACGTACACGTATAATCTACTTTTCAAGTAATCACCAAGAGCTTTCAGACATTTATCGTACCGATGCCGCCTGTCTGTTGAGCCAGGTCCTCACGGTGTTCCGAAGCTTCTCATTGCTGTGGAAGAGCCGTGCTCCTAATCACATCTTCATCGCCGGGAAAAGGTGGAAGTCACTCGGCGCCAGGTCTAGGATGTAGGGAGGGTGATCAGGCACTTCCCAGTGGAATCGTTGAAGAAGGTCTTGGGTTGACGCAGCAACATGCGGTCAGGCATCGTCATAGAGCAAGAAAATGCCTGAAGACAACATGCCTCTCAGTTTGTTCTGGATGGCTCTGCGTAGTCTGCGCAATGTCTCACAGTATGCAGCCGCATTGATTGTGCCCCTCTGCCTGTAGAAATCGTATCGCACTACGCACCTCGCACTTGGCGGGAGAGTCGATTGTAGCAGACATCTCTACGCGCCCGTTACTCAGCTTCAACTGAAGCGTTGGCCTTGACAGTGGTAGTGGTAGTAGCAGGAAGGACGCCAATCACGCTGCGTGACGCTCCGTTTCCTAGCGCTTCACGGGCCACCTGGTGGCGCCATCGGATTATATTAACATTCTAAGAAAACCCAAACTCATGCACGAAAAGAGCTATCGAACTAGTAACAGCGAAAACGTTACCGAATTTCTATCGCCAAGTTCAAACTTAATGCCCATCTAACCTAGCTACACGTTTCTTGTGGACACTTTAATGCATGTAAATTACCAGCACTATGCCATGGAATCTTAAGTGGAAAACAGCCCATTGTTGTCTCTGTTGTGTTTGAGAGAACGGTGTCCTTTTTTAATCCACAAGGCTGCTACTGCATCACAGGGAAACCTTGATGACTGGACTATGAATGGATATGAATGATTTTTCTGTTTCTTACACATAGTTCAACATATACTATACCCTGCCCCAGCTAACTGTGGAGCAAGGCCACACATAGCCTCAGAGAAGCGAAGGAAATCTATTGGCCAGAGCGAAGCAGTACACTCTACTGGGAAGGCTGGTAACTGCAGTCGCTTTATCCCACTCCAGGCAATTCCGTTCCTCTTACGTGATCATCGGTGGAGCCGTCTCGCGTCTTAACTTGCGCAGAGACGTGTTTCCGTTTGCCTGCTCCATAGTTAGCTGGGACAGAGTATACATGCATTCTATTCCATTTTCTTTGAAGGGGACATAAACATCTCTTGCATGGATAAAAATAATTTTATATTTTGTTTTGCCAGGGACAAAATTTTTTGAAGGGCGAAATCCCAGGCAGTCCCACCCTCCTTTGTTAATTGTTACACTGCATGTTCCAACGTGATAATTTAATCACTAAAGCAATGTCATTATTGTTGGACATAGTATGGATTTAAATACTGTAGCAAGGTAAGTTAGCCTTATCGAATTCGCATTTGCAAATTTAGGCATCGTAAAACTTCCAGAATATATTATTCCTGCCATCTTGCGGTGCGTATATTTAGCGCTTGTGGACGTCCAAACATAACCTCGAGTTGTTTACCCAGCCGATGAGTCGATGAACCTCGCGGTGCATTTTTCACCCCTCCCTCCCTTCACAAGAGCCAATTTATTGTTTCGGCGAGAGCCCGGACAGAAAAGATGGATGATGGTTTCACACACGGCATGTGTTTTGCTAACGGCTAGAGAAGAGGCTACAGCCTAATGGGCTTCTATTGCGACCTCGCATATTGGTGGACTGTGCATAATGTTGAGATAAATGAGCAATGTTCTAGAGTAACACAACGCAGAAGTAAACAATGTTCGAAGTAAACAATTTAACCGTCTAACCGCACGGCCGTGAAAATAGCCCCGTCTAGTTCGCTGCACTTTTTGACACTCGGTGTCAGGCTGGTGAAAGGAAATGACGCTCCAGGAAGTAGACGCTTAGCGGTGTTCAAGTTCAGAAGATTCAACAAATGCCTGTCTGCTGATTTAAACATTTGATTAGTTATCACGCACCACGTGACTACTACACCTCTCCAGAGCGTAGTGCAAAGGGTGCAGACACCAAATCAACGAAGTAGACGATTCGGTGTTGCACCGTGTAACCAACTGGACGCCTGGGTGCAGAGAGAGTCAAAAAATGCAGCGAACCAGACGAAACTTATAGGCGGCTGGGCAGAGTCGCGCTGGTGCCACATATAGGAAAAGCAATGCGAGTGGGGAACAAAAGCCGTTGGTTCCCGCGCACTGAGTGGCAACGTCAACCGGGCTGCGTTGTCTATAGCGCGTTTGTTACAACCTGTCCCACTTCTCGCGCTTGCTGACCGTTGGCTTTTCTTGCAGAGACCACGCGGCATTGCCGCTGCAGACCGCGTGAACTTCATGATGGGATTGGATTGGATTGGATTGATTTGGTGTTTTAAGTCCACTGTGAATAAAATTGGTGGAAATGCACAAATATACACAATTCCCCTTCTTGAATATTCCAGCTAAGATGACACTAAACATAAAAGGACACAAGCAAATATCATCAGAATAAATTCCATCCTGGATATTATAAAACGCACACTAATCACCACCACGCTTACAAAGCAAGCATCTTCAACAAAACACGTGAGTTAGACCGCGACATGGCAACAGCGTCAACGTAAGCGCCTCTCTTCTGCCTTCCATTCGCTCCTCGCTGCCCAGCAGACGACTTTTTCCTTGTTTCCTATTGGCACCGAAATTGTCAAGCGATCGCTAGCGCGGGAAACGGGACAGGTTCTAACAAACGCGGTATAGTTCGAGCCTCAGACCGACCTCTCTCCGGGGCACTTATGAGTTATCCCTGGCCTTTCGAGTAAATACTGTCAGTCTTTCATTCTCTTAAACCTCCGAACACATGGTGTTGTGCCCCGACGTGGCAACAGCGCGAACTTCTGCCACCCGCCTAATTTCATAACCGCGCGTTTAGACGAAATTCCAATGTGAATATTAGATATTTTGAGTCATGATACGAACAAAAAAATGTTCTAGCAATTCTTTATTAGCAGTGAAATAATAGGTCAAACTCCAGCACAAACACAATAATCGGGAGTAAATTTACTAGACACTAAAATAATTAATAAACTTATAAATTTACATCGGGAATCGAATCCAGGACAAATATTTCCTATATTTGTGACAGTTCCACCCGAGGAAATGAATTATAAACTTATCTACCGAATACGTCAGACGGTTTTCCATACAGGCTCCCATGCAATGTTCCATATGCAGTGATGGCATGGCATTCTACGCTGGGAGAACCCGTGAAATTTGGACCTGTACGCCGCATGATATTGATAATGATAGTAAGTATCACAGATTAAACTAATATCACATGCACTTAATAAGCTACATGGTACTCACAGATATTGAACTTCCAACTCATATGCATTCCTTACCTGCGAAAAAGAAAATAATTTATTACAATTAATTTCTATAGCCATTGCATGATTGATAATGAAGGGAGTAATTTTAACATGAATTTAGAATGTAATGAATATACAGATATACTCTGTCTTACCTATCTCTGGAGCAAGCGAAGGAAAACAAGTCTCTGCGCAAGTTGTGACGTGAGACGGCTCCACCAATGAAAATGAGAGTGGGAATGGGATTGTGCGGAGGGAGAAAGGGACTTCAGTTACTAGCCTTCGAGCAACGTGTACTGCTTCGCTCCACCCACTCCATTTCCCTCTTTCTCTGCTGCTATGCGCAGCCTTGCTCCACAGATTTTGGGGATAGAGTATAGATAATTGATTGATTTAGTTTATCTTACTTTACTTTTTCTGTCACATTGGCTAATCGTGACGATGAGGATTAAGAAATTGATGAAGGGACACTCACGAGGAACATCCATAGCTCAGGCTGATATTTGAACTCGAGATCGCCGGTGTCTTAGCACACTATGGTAACCACTACCCCACGAAGGTCCGATACAGCTAGAAAGTACATGATTGGTCGCAGCTATGTGGTGAAAAATGAAGGTTCCCTACAGTTGGCATAAAACGTATTGTAGAATGAATATACATGTTTATATGGATTTTTCTAATAATAATAATAAAATATTATACGCGGAACGATTGTCTAATCGGAACATGCTTCATGGGAATTGCCGTTCCTCTTCTTCTGAACTGATTCAATTTAGCGCATCAAAAGAAACAGCTGCTGAAAGAAGCTCAGTTTCATGCATTTCCCTGTGTATTTTGAAGATCCATATTTTGATTCATAAAAGTGCATCATAAGCAGTATATGCACTTTAATGTCTTACTATACTGATCGCATTTTCATCTGGCGACTTTGAAACAAGGAATCAGCGATTTGTTAAATTCTCTTCGACTGACATCGGGCATTTTCGAGTCACGAGGAACCGAAAGTTCCTGGCGAGAAGAAACAAATGAGCGTCGGATAAACCGGATGTTGCCAAACGTACTGTAAAACGGGGAGAGAGTTGATCAGCGACGTTACTGGGACATATTCGTATCACATACATAGTGTGATCGTAATACATAGCCTATGTGGATCTTTGCCTAATCAATAAACAATGAAGCTGGCTAACCTGTTCTTTAGAGGCTTCTAAGTCCAAGAAACAGGTCAGAAAGTAAACAGTCTATTCACTCACTTCGCCAAAATGTGTTGGCGTTGAACAGAAACTCTTCTATATTTATCCGTCATCGCCTTGTAATCAAGGGGTCCGGATTCGATACCGGTAGAGGCACTTTAAACTGTAGGTCCCAAATTAGTCTTACTGTGCATAAAGTGGACTTCAATCACCAAATCAATCAATCTTCTTTATGTATCGTCTATGTAACTCATTATAATGAACATATAAGTTTTAAGTTCACTTTATGGACAGATAGGCCAATCGAGACTTGGCCTCCAGTTGAAGATGGGATCTGAACAAGCATGTGCCTCCACCAGGTATCGAAGCAGATCCTCCTTAATTACAAGACGACAACGTTACCATTACGTTATCAGGGAGGCCCCTGAACACAGTAATGTATGAAGGTTATTATCTATTGTTAGTTATTAATTTGTACTCCTGACTATGAATAATGAATGAAAGGATGAGTAAAGGTGCACAGAGAAGTAATGACCTCTTACACAGAGGAAGAATAGAGGAATTAGGAACACCAGGTCGTCATGTGATTTGATGCACTAAAAGTACACAATCATATTAACTCGTGTGGAGTACCATGGGGTCTCTTTGCACGCCAGGCTTAATTAAAACTGCGTGCCTTCAAAACAATTCAGGTTTATGTAGCAACCATGACTGTATTTTATCTTTATTGTTTGCTGTCGACAGCGCATACAAAATGTGTACACTTCTTGGTCCGTATTCGGTAGGAAGCGAAATATTCACTCCTGGGGCCCAATTGGATTATTGCTGGGAAACCTGATGGTAAGAAACCTTTAGGAAGGCCAAGATGAAGATCGAGGGATATCGTTGAGATGGACCTAAAGGAAATCGGTAAGGATGGAAAAGATTGGATTGATATTGCCAGGGTAGGGACAGATGGAAGGCCTGTGTTGATGCAGCCATAAAGCATGGGTTTAAGAAGGCTAGAGCGTTTTTTTTTTTAGTTAGTTGGTTTCGAATTAGGCCGCATGGTAACACTTGTGTAACTTTGTATTTTTTTTATCGTCATTTGTTTGTTTGTTGCTCTTTGCACCTAATTTCTTTGTTCTAATAATAGAAAACCAGAATACAACTTGAAAACCAACCTGGTGAAGAAACTCATCTACAAGGGACAAAGCGACCATGTCATCTTTGCTCAAGACAGAGACAAGAAATTCAGAACATTTTGCAACGTTCGCAGCCATTTTGTTTGTGCATAACATGCAGCAAAAGTATTCAGGTGCAAAAGTTGTTTGGAAAATAATTTATTAAGACTACTTTAAACCTGTATTTCACTTGTAATAGGTATTATAGTCCCTTGAATCATGCAGGAGTTGTCTTTGGATTCCTGAAACTCGAAAGAAAGGAGAGTTTGTGTGATCAAGAATAATCAGGTGATTTTGTTGACGTTTATACAAATATTGGTGTTCTTAAATGATATTGTATTCCTTTTTTGTTGTTTCTGATAACGAAGTTACAGGATTTAAATTTTGTTCACACCTATTGCAATTGATAAAAATATTTGAGACCACATAATATTTAAATATAACAGAAATAACAACAAATTACGTTGTTTTGATCCATTGGCTGCTGTCCTTATATATATTTTAATGGGTTCGAGTTGAACCCCACGTAATTCTTTCTTCGTACGACACAGGGCTTAAATATTGTGTCTACAACCAAGGAGTTGCTCTGACTTTAATAAGTTACTTCCAAAGCACAAGAACTAATTGTAAACAAGCGCTCTCCTCATCTTTGCATGTTTGACCAAGTTCGCAATTGCCTTGTTTCGTATGTAGTTCTCCGCCTACGAAGAAAACTACGCCTCTAAAGCCCTGCCTACCTTCCTAATGGATTAACCGCCATTACTCCAGGAGTCGCTTTGATGGCCGACACGGTAAATCTCCAGTTACGCCCTTCGTAATTCCATAAATGCCCTCCCCCCCGCCCCCCTTGCGGCCTCGAAGACTACATAAAGCTGTTGTTCAAGGTCTGGAAGTTGTTCACGGAAGTAACATTTTACTCGAGAGGGAGATTTCCTTGTTTACTAATTTTGCAAACAATACATGTATAAGAATCCTTTTTGTCCCGGCAGGATCTAAGGACGTGCGCTGGATAACTTTAACCACAAACAAAATTACTTCTTAATTGTGGCAAAGCAATCATGTAACTTTACCTCTATTGATTAAACTAAATTGATTTGGTGTTTTAAGTATGCTTTATGCACGGAAAAGCTAATCGCGACTGAATATATAGTTTAAAGTACATTGATTGATTGATTAATTTGGTGTCTTAAGTCCACTTTATGCACAGAAAGGCTAATCCGGACTAGCCCTACACTTTAAAGTGGAATCCGAACCACTTGTACCTCCACCGGGTATCGAACCCGGGACCCTTTGATTACAAGGCAACTACATTACCACTACGCCATCGGGGGTGTCCTAACTAAATTTATTTATTTTGGACATTTATATTGTACAGTCGCGGACACTGCCGGGTTGTAATGAATACATTGACTTTCAATTGAATCGTTACAAACCAGCAATGTCCGTGACTGTACAAAAACATAGTTAGTTTTCTGTAGGAACAATTTCAAAACTTATCTTTCATCTAGATTGATTGAATTGTTGTTTTAAGTCCACTTTATGCTCAGAAAGGCTAATCCGGACTAGCCCTACAATTTAAAGTGGAATCCGAACCACTTGTCCCTCCACCGAGTATCGAACCCGGTACCCCTTCATTACAAGGCGACGACGCTACAGCTGCGCCATCGGGACTCTTTCACCTAGACATCGATTGATCAACATGGACCAATGTTGCCAGTACACCTCGAAATTTCAGGACACTACAATTAAAATTAGGTAATGTATAAAATGCATATAAATTAATCGTTCATTTTTCAGTTCGATAAATACCCACAGAGACACATCGAAAATTATTGCAAGTCACTTCATTGCTGGCTTTTGTCCATGTTTGCTTTTACTTTCACCTTTACAAAATATACTGAACTTTCATGTAGAACATGATTTTCTTCCTAAATGTTTTAAAAATATCCACATAGACAAAGTTAATACTGGTTGTATAGCTTTTTGTAAAAAAGTTACGTACGTTCAAATTATAGGTTGCGTGATTTTCGGACAAATTACACAATTGATAATTATGAAAAAAAAAAACACATCTTGAAATACCAAACTGATATGGGCACATTTTTCTTTTGTGTCTTTTACCTCTTCTCTATGCTTCCATTCGATTTTTTTTCTCAAAATTTCGGAAGGGACCGTAGCCCCATTAACTCTTCAGGGTTTAAGTCGTCTCTCTAGTGGCAACCCTGCCACTCGACCCTGGAAACCACGTCAGAGCGAGCGTTTGCTGTGTTGGGTTACATACATATAGGCTAGTTTTTAAGCGCTTATAGCGTAGAAACTAAACGCACGCCCATGAAAATAGGCCGCTGGGCAGAATTGCGCTGGTGCCACATGTGGGAAAAGCAAAGCGAGAGCGGGACAAAAGTCGCTAGTTCCCGCGCACTGTGTGGCAACGTTGACCGGACTGCGTTGCCTAGTTCGAGCGTCAGATCGGCTTCTCTCCGGGGTACTTTTGTGTCTTCCCTGACCTTTGGACCAAATTCTGGAAGTTTGTATCACATGGATAACAAAGACCAATTCTACAAGAAGATCTTCCATTCTCTTAAACCTCCGAATACACGGGGTTGTGCTCCGACGTGGCAACAGCGCGAACATCTGCCACCCGCCTAATTTCATGGCCATAAGTTTAAGCGTTTTCGAGGTGATTCTTATAATAAAAACAAGTACATTTCCCTTATATCTACTAAATAGGACTTTCCCGATGGCGCAGTGGTAGCATTGTCGTGTTGTAATCAAGAGGTTCCGGGTTCGATACCCGGTGGAGGCACATGGAGGTTCAGATCCCACTTTAAATTATAGATCCAGTCCCATTTTAGCCTTACTGTGCATAAAGTGGACTTAAAACACCAACTAAAAAAAGTTATTATATCTACCCATACCCAGCCATTGCTAAAGTTGTTTTGGGACACCCTGTATTCACATTGACTATATCTATTTCATTTTAAAGTGTTTTGTTTGTAAAAAAAATTGAACACTATTTTTCACTTTTCTCTGTACACATTTATCCCCCCTCCTAAGGCATTCAGCTTGCCTTGAGAATCTTCACCCCTGTGCTTCCGCAACAGACCTTCCCAGGGGATGCTTCACGGTGGATGAAACGGGTGTCTTATCTCGAAGACGGGATCCTGGTCCCGTCTCCGCGAGAGAATAAATAATACACGCGGGAAGATAATGGGAAAGGCACGAGCTTCCAAGATTGCATCCCGGGCAGGCGCGGTCGTCAGAGTGACGTCACGGGATGCTGCGAGATCTAAGCCGCCCGCCGGGTGACGCAGCCCGAGGGATTAGGGAAATTATCCAGGTAGGACTATTTATAAGCCCTCGGACGCCCTAATCCAGTAATGGCCCCGACACAAGCTCTAACTTTCGGCTTGTGCATAACTGTCCCATTCGTCCGTCATATTCTTTTCACGCCAAACGAATTCTTCACAAGGCGGTTTCCGTTAGACTAAATCGAGGCCTCAGCCTTAATCCTCGAGAACCGAGCCGTAAAATATAAATCAAACGTTCTCCTGTAAATGTCCCGTGGGCAATATTGTAGCGATGTCTAGCAAATGCGCTGAAACTAGTATTGGAAGAATGATATACAGGGTGTGCACGTAAAACATGACACATTTTGATAGCAAGTAGAGGATATCAAAACGAACCAATTTTCTTGTAAAACTTCGCTCGTTTAGGCCGTCTCATATTCTCTTAAATTTTTATTATTTTTTCACTCACGTCAAATTCATTCACTATACTTAGTATATTTAACAGTATTTGAGTTGGTGTTTTAAGCCCACTTTATGCACAGTAAGGTTAATTTGGACTGGACCTTCAGTTTCAAGTGGGATCCGAACCACTATATGCCTCCACCACGTATCGAACCCGGGTCCCCTTGATTACAAGGCCACGACGCTACCACTGCGCCATCGTGGAGGCCCTATATACCGGGTGGTCCATTTATAATGATAGTATGGAATATCGGGTGCAGAATGCATCCAATCGAAAAATTGCACAGAATAAAAGTTTGATACTATTGAGGGGGTAAGTCAATGTCGCAAAAATTTCGTCGAAGCCACCCACCCGTTGGGGGGGGGGGGGGGGGGGGTAAGTTTGAAATTTCAAATGGAACACCCTCATTCGTTTTACATATTTCAATTCCGTGTTGAAAAAGATTTTTTTTAGTTTGAAAAATTTTGTAAAAAAATTGCAAACTTCGAACATTTATAAACATTTGGTAGTTTCAGATTCATTTTGTTCCCTTTATGTAATAACGGTTTTGGTTTCCGTTGAGAACATTTCATAAACGAATTTTATTCAAAAAATGTGTGCAAAGAATTCAGCAAAAGAAAATTGTTTGCAATTTATGTTTTTGTGTAACAATAAATAATATTAATTTGTTCCAACTCTTCGGTTTCAAAGGAACAATTTCATATGAACAACAAAATTAACTATGTTACTACAAATTAGTATCATTTGAGGTACACAAATAAATGTTTAAAGGAGCAAATGTTCAAAATGATGACCGTTCTCTTCAATGCATTTCAAAACACGGTGACTGAAGCTCCACACTGTTCGTCCCAAAATGTCAGGAGTGATAGAGGCACAAGCATCAATAATAATTCGTGCCACATGTTTTCTTGCGTTGTTGGAATTTCGTGGTCATACTTTTCTTTAAGTAGTCCCCAAAGGCAGAAATCAGGCGACGTGAGATCGGGTGAACAAGCTGGCCAAGAAACGAGTCTTCAACGTCCTATCCATCGACCAGGAAACTTTGTGTCCAACATGGCTCGAGCCTGAATGGAGTAGTGAATAGCGTTGTTAATATGAAATTGTTCCTTGAAACCAAAGAGTTGGAACAAATTAATATTATTTATTGTTACACAAAAACATAAATTGCAAACAATTTTCTTTTGCTGAATTCTTTGCACACATTTTTTGAATAAAATTCGTTTATGAAATGTTCTCAACGGAAACCAAAACCGTTATTACATAAAGGGAACAAAATGAATCTGAAACTACCAAATGTTTATAAATGTTCGAAGTTTGCAATTTTTTTACAAAATTTTTCAAACTAAAAAAAATCTTTTTCAACACGGAATTGAAATATGTAAAACGAATGAGGGTGTTCCATTTGAAATTTCAAACTTACCCCCCCCCCCCCTAACGGGTGGGTGGCTTCGACGAAATTTTTGCGACATTGACTTACCCCCTTAATAGTATCAAACTTTTATTCTGTGCAATTTTTCGATTGGATGCATTCTGCATGCGATATTCCATACTATCATTATAAATAGACCATCCAATATATTGGTGTTATAAATGTATGTATTGTAACGTTTAATTACGAGAGTTAGGTGGTAGAGCAACCTAATGCTGAACCTCGCTCTGTAAGAAATAAAAATATTTTTCTATTCTATTCTCCTGTAGATGCTAAGAGTCCTTGAAAAACATTTTTTTAAAATTCTGTATGTATGGAACCACGCGATACTGTTTCACTATCGCTACTGTCTTGAACTTGACCTGTAACGGATTCAACAGGTCAATGATATAGTTTGATAGGCAATTCGAATGACTCGTATACTCAACCAACGGCAAAGATAATGGTAGCAGTAGCGAAGCCTAGTCTTACGATGGAGGCAAGCTATGTTTCAGTGTAACAAAACAAGTTGTACAATGGCATGCCGAGAAAGGGGGAGGGGAGTTCGGGGTTTATAGCCCCATTGGCCCGTTCGCTGGATTTGACAAAATATCATAATAAAGTGACGGTACTAAAAATAAACCATATGATCCGCAAACGTCACATTTACATTCAAAATTCCAGGTAACGTTATTCATATGGTAGTAAACGTCTTGCATATGCGAACTTTCCGCATACGACTAAAAGTGTACGGAATTTCTTATTTATTTATTAGTACCCACTGTAGGTCCAGTCCCGATTAACCTTATTGTGCATAAAGTAAACTTAAATCACGAACTCAACAACAACAATAGAACTTAAAACAGTTTCTTCTGTTCACAATGTGCACAACGTATACGATTTACTTCTGTGCTGTGTACAAATATCAGTAGCTTTATTTACACCCCAAGTTCTTCTGTTTAAAAGCCGTCGATTTATTGAATGTAGTTGTAAAATTTGAGAAACAGCTCACTTGAATTACTGTGTAAATAATTTAGCAGTTGCAAACACTGGTAATGGTCAACACTTCTGACGTAATTTGAGCTTGACCGCGCTGGACGCAGGGGTGCACATTCCAGTTCATGGAAACACAAACGGTCGCCCTTTGGCATCTCGCCCCAACTCCCAAAGTCAATTTTTTATGCGTTTTATATTTCGCGAAATCTAAAATAATTTGTAATATAATATGATATATATGGAATTTAGAACAATGATAATAACTTCTTTCAGTTATTTTATGACGTTTACGTGTTCATGAAGACAAATATTCGTTACTAGTTTTTGATGGCAATATATTCTTCTGCTTTCGGTTGAGCTCGGCTATTTTCTGGAATCACACAAACTGAGGAAGCAGAGCTTTTTGTAAGTAAGTAAGTATTTATTGCTCATCTCATGTGCGAGCCATCGGCTGTGCGCACTACATCTATTCGTATTTCACAACTATGATTTTCCTTACAGACTACACTTTCCATTACATTCCGTATAGGTGTTAAATAGCAGTTCCGCTCGTTTTAACTGTTCTCACTTAAACTAACACTTATTCCTCTTCCTTATCCCGTCTCTGTGCAACACTTCATTTCCCCCTAACTGTTTGTAAATATACCCCCACTTTTTCCAATAGTTCCATGTTCCTTTGCACTACGATTGATTTGAACACAGTTTCCAAGCTGATGTTGCGTAGCTTCTCCTACTGCAGAACGCGCGTGTCCTGACATAAGAATAAATGTTCTGTCCCATCATCACCATTGCATAATACGCATTTATATATCCCTTCCTCATTTTTTACTGTGTTGTGTCTCCATCCCCCTAGCCTCATCCATGCCAACCCCTTTCTTGCCACCATGCTCACCTTCTCGATGTACGGTACTTGTCCCCATTCCCGCGGTCCCCTTCTTTGGAGTTCGAGCGATCTCTTGGTTTCGCATTCCGCTATTATTTCCTGCCTATCTATATCCTCCAATCTTTGTTTCACTAATTGCAATGTCCCCTGGTCGACGTGTTCTCCCTCCCAGATCCATCCCAGTCCAATTTCGTATAGTTTACCTCTGATCTCTTTCGCCCATGTTCCCATTTCCTCCCCTTGTACCTGTTGCATCAGCGCTTGCCCTTTTACCGAGTTCTTCTGTGACGCACAACGGGGAGAGGCGAAAGGGATGGCATGAGACTCTTTATGAAAGTTTACGTAGGTGTTAACCCTTTCCCCACCTCGCCGCCGTGAGCACTATAATTTGTTCATAGAAAACAATTAGTACAATAATATTTATACAAATATTGAATTTATTATTTCTGCGTTGTTAAACAAAATATGATTAAATGATTGTGAACATTATAAGTATATACTTTTGCTTCTTGTTGTATTTACAGTTCCGTCTTAGTTATTAGAGGCCTCTACTATTTGTTTTACTTATTCCATGCACACACACTAACTAAGTCCCGGCGCCTTTCGTTGGGGCCCTTATTCACTGCACTCTCACCTGCATATTCCTTCTAAGCTAGTCCAGTCCTCTTCTTTTACACACTTTACTTCGGCGGCTTCTTTCTTTCACTATGTCCAATCCTTTCCTAAGATCCTTGCTTCGATATTACACATGTCAAAAAATCCTTATCCGCACTATTTGCACAATGCACACTCGCACACTCTCTACAGGCTGTTTTACTATGTCCTTCTACTCCGCCATATTATATCTTTGTTGTCTCTTAGTAGACTCTCTCCTCGAAGAGAGAGAAAAAAACTTAAAAAAAACTTCCCCCTTCTCCCTCCTAGGGTGGTTCTTGGACTGACCGGCAGAGGGGGTGTCCAACAAGAGTCCTTTTTGGTCAGTCACACGAGGTGCTGCCCTCTTGCGTATTTTGTTACACTACATGTTAAAATTCCACATCTAGCTGCCCGTAATCTGTTATGGACCGTATATGAGGGTACACTGGTAGTACTGGACCTCAACTAATCCCTAACTATAACCCAAATACCCCAGGAGAATAGGAATAGATTAATATTTAATATAAACCCAAGAAAAAAAATATATAATTATAATACAAAATTTCTACCCGCACCTTCTCGCCAGAGTCCTTGACTGGATCACTTACACTCCAGAGAAGAGCGCAAATTACACACGAAACAAATACAAAAAAATAATATGTATATTATTATTGAAAAAGAAATACTAAACTGGTGGTTGCCTCACATCCCCCCTACGTAATCATACAGTAGGGCAAGCCCTCTACAGTATGATTTCGTACACCTTGTAATTTAATACATGATTAGTGTTATTATTATATATATTTTTTTGGGGGGGACATAGCCCCTGCTACCTATAAGACTACGCCATAATAACTAACTAGAAGTATAGATGCAAATTGATATTACAACATTATATTACACACATGAACAAGATTATAACACTAATATTCTTTAAAATTGTGAACTTTATTTTGTTTCTCCTTTTTTTTTTTTTTTTTCCAATGCCAGCGGCACAATACGGTCTCTTGTATGACCAGCTCTTCTCACCTCGACCCTCCATGGCTTTCTCCGGCTGTTTCCTGGGCCGTGACGTAGGGCTTTAAATGGCTGCTGTTATAAACCCCGGCGTCTTTGTTGTTTCTTACGTCCCACAGCTGATAGGAATTAACTCTTACAACATTTCTGACCGAAAATGGCCCTTCGTACAGCTGGGCGAACTTCTTAAAGACCCCTTTTGCAACCTCCGAGGACACGTTGGTCTTGCGGAGAACTAGATCACCAGGTTTGTAGGATATTGTATGATGTTTGTCATATATTCTCTTTCTTCTCTCTGCTTCTAGTTGTATGTTCTCTTTAACTTTCAGAAGTTTATACTCATATGGAGGGGAAGCGTTCAGCTGAGGCAAGCGAAACAGCTTCATGAGTTCCTGATCAGGTTTCCGGTTGAAAAATATTTCATACGGAGATGCTTTTGTGCTTGAATGTGTAGCCATGTTGATGCATCTGGCAATATCTGGAACGTGCAAAGGCCACTGCTTGTGATTGTGGCTCGTGTAAGCTCTAAAGAGGCGCCCTAACTCCTTCATTACTCTTTCCACCGGGTTTGCTTTCTGGTTTCTTACGCTAACAAACTGAGCTTCTATACCTCTATCGGCTAGCGACCTCTTCCATTTATGCGCCTTGAATTGAGTTCCCTGGTCTGTTATGATTGTTAGTACCAGTGGCGTGCGGTGATAAATCAGGCAGGGGAACAGGTCACCTGCACTTGCTCCCCCTCGCATGGGTGTCTTAATATAATACAATAGATCAAGTAAAATTCAACCCTTATTGAAATGTCAGAAGTGACAAACATGAGGCACGTTAAAATTATATGACAATAATAATTTTAAAGCAAATGTGATATAATATAAAGAAAACATTAAAAATAAAATTGTTGATGCGCAACAAAGAAAAATTTGATAATATAAATTTATGAGTCATCAGAGAAAGAAAATAATATTTTGTCGTGACCTGTTTCATCTCTTTATTCGTAGATTAAGTTGACGTTTTTTCATAGAGTTGAGTATTCTTGTAATTCAAACTTCCTCAATGCAATAATGGCACACAGATGGTTGAGTTTTTTCATGACGTTCGCTAGATTAGTCAGGGTGGCTACTGTACGACCATAATAAAATTCAAGTATAATTCCCGGTTTTCAAGGCGAACTTTACAAAAATTCAAGCAGATGTTTTCTCTATTTCAAACTAAGGTTTTACCGTCTCTCACCACCCACACATATACACACAAACAAATTCTTATATTAACAATAGGCTTATATGGTTTGTGCGATTCCAATGAATCCAATAATTCTAATTCACTTGGACGGTACATATATATAATTTAAGGCGCAGAGTTTACATTTGTCATTTCACATAGCTACTCGGCAGTGGCGTGCCCAAGGGGGGGGGGTTGGTAGGGGTTATACCCCCCCCCCTTTGGCCCAATATTTCTAAAAAGAACATCAATGGTAGGAAAATATGACAAAATGAGGGCCGACTACCAAGAAAAAGTATAGGTAACCCCTCCCTTACAAAAATCCTGGGCACGCCACTGCTACTCGGGACTATAAATACATCTACAAACACAAGTCACAAATGTTACGGGAAATAGTAATCTACGAAAAATTGTTAATTCTATAAGAATTTTAAATTTACCTAATCAACTTCAAGATATTTTATCTTGCAATAATCTTCCGTCCATCAGATGGATTGTTCCGCAAAGAACACTAACAAAGTAAACGGATTGGGAGAATTCTGTTTCATTTTCCACGCAGCTTTCTTTTTCTTCCTTGATAAAAATAAAATCTAAACTGTGAAAAACTTGTTTCAGGTCATTAATTAATATGTATAAGTTCAATGGAATTGGGATTTTAAAAAGTTGCAATTTTTCATGTCTACGGAGAAAATTTCAAGCAGAATTCACGCACAATTCCCGGAGCCAATAATTCACGCATAATTAGCGGAATTCAAGAAATTCCCGGTGAGTAGCCACCCTGTTAGTAGAAGTTGTTAATGTGACAAAACCCGACCTGTTCCAAACTCCCTTCTCAGGATTAAACAAGGACAACAATATAACTTGCCACTGGAAGAATATCCAGTTAATCATTTTACAGAGTTATAGTAACTCGTTTGAAAATGCCGTGTGTATGATTTCGTTTTAGTTTTTAATTCAGTTAGGATGTGTGTTGGTTTGTTGTATTTTCTGCAAAGTTCAATGAACTACAGGCTTTCGTACTCAGCCGGTCGATCATACAACACTGGCAACATTCGCTTTCTTGTCCTGCCGCTGCGTGCCTTGGAACTTTGGTCTTGGGGTTGGTGGAACAGATGGATGTGAGCTGTTCCCTCGGAAGCTATTTCGCAGCCTTTAGCCAAGGCATTTAGCAGACGCTTAGACTGTAGAAGATTTTTTCAGTTCGTTATGAATGTCAGACGCAAGTTCTCGACGAGATTAGGAAGTTATGGACTTTCTACACTCAAAAGTATCACTTATGACGCGATTAAACTTCAGCACGTAGCAAAAACTGGAAGAAAAGCGAATCCGCAATATCTCTCTGAGGGAACAGCTAGAGTGTTCAGCTTCCGTGGTGCCGTGGGGATCGTTTAGCTTCGAGCGTGGTCGGAAATACTCGGCTTCAGACTAGACGGCATGATACTAAGAGACCATGGTAGAGCATGGGATGAGAACCATGATGCGTTGGGGGTAGGTGACGTCAAGAAACGTCCAGCCACTGTGAAAGATTTTCTTCAGTGTTACTTTTGGAAACGTTGATTTCGGGAGAAAGAAGTGTTCTTATTATGTTAATATAAATAATTTAAATAGCCCAAAAGCGCAGTAAGTAGGAGGGAACAGCCTGTTCCCTCTGTTCCATGGAGGGACCGCCACTGGTTAGTACATTTGGGCACAGCAGTAAAAACTCATTCAACACTTTGTTAAGTATGGCACTGGTGGTAACTTTCCGCATTGCGTAGATTGCAACATATTTACTGAAAACATCACAAAGAACCAAGCAATATTGCAAGCCGTATTTTGCCTTAGGCAGGGCCCCGTAGACGTCGGCAGCGATTAGAACTCCTGGCTCCTCTGCCAACACTGCTTGCATGGGTCCTTTCAGCTCTTTATTAGGATGTTTTGTTCGTTGGCACAAATCACACTCCGAAACAAATTGCCTGATTTGTTTTCTCATTTTCCGCCATGTGAAGTGCTCTGAAAGGGCCATGAATGTTTTCCACTCCCCAAAATGACCTCTTTTGTGGTAAAAGTCTATCACTTCTCGCGTAATACTTCCGGGCACACACATTTTTAGCAAGCATCCTTCCTTTCTACACAATATGCCATCCTTGATGGTGTATCGAAACCCCTGCTTCACTACATCTTGACACCCTTTATCGCCATATTCATTTATAATATGACCTAATACTGGATCATCCGCCTGCAGCTTAGGCAACCTATGCATGGATTTCACAAGCTCTGTCGGGGGGTTGAAATGCACGGCCGCCACGACTATTCCAGGGGCCTTCAGATCACTACAGGGACCCTTTCTTACAGCACTAGGGTATCTTGACAAGTAATCAGCCATATTTTCCGACCCTTTGATATACTGTATTTCGAAATCCAAAGCTTGCAAGAGAAGAATCCAGCGCGTTATCTTTGCATTTGCGAGTTTGCAGCTTAACAAGAATTTCAGAGCTTTGTGATCGGTTCTTATTATGAAATGCGTATCTGTTAAGTACAATGCATTCTTTTGTATGCCATAAACAATGCTCAGTAACTCTTTCTGTGTAATTGTGTAATTGCCCTCACAATCATTTAGAACCCTGCTACAGCAACTTATTATACGAGGTTCACCATTATCGTCTCTTTGGTATAAAATCGCTGAAATAGACCTGTCACATGCATCGCATTCTAGATAGTACTCTCTATCTTGCCACAGCTGGTGCAATATCACATCACGTAAAAATGCCTCCTTTATTCTCACGAATGCCTCTTCCTGACGAGATCCCCAAATAAATCTCTTATTTTTTCTCAGTAGTTCTACCAAAGGTACAGTCAACTCTGCATGATCGTGCTGGAATGCTCTGTAGAAGTTCAGAAAGCCAAGGAGACTCTTTAGCTCCCGCACATTTCTTGGCCTTCGGAAATCTTGCAACGTTTGCATTTTTTCTGGGTCTTTTCTTATGCCCTGGGAAGATACTTTCATTCCCAACAACGATACTTCCTCTTGAGCGAAATTACATTTTCTTAGCTTCAACGTTAGTCCACTATCCCTCAACTTATTGAAAACAATCCGCAAATGACGCAAGTGCTCTTCATAATCATCATCAGCAACAGTAATATCGTCACAATATGCGTTGCAGTATTCTCTAACATCTTCACCCAGTACAGCTTTCAAGCATCGAACTGCACTCGCCATTCTAGTTTTCAGGCCAAAACACATCCTCTTGTAACAATATGTAACGTTATTATATATGAATCCAAGATACTTCTGATGTTCTTCCTTGACAGGTATTTGAAGGAAAAACGAGGTCAAGTCAATGCAAGTAATGTAGCGTTTACCTTCAAACTTCTGTAAAATCTCCATTGGAGTGGGCGGGCCGTCATGCTGTGCTTTCAGCACTTCATTCGCTCTCCTTGCGTCAAGACAAATTCTAACATCATTCGTTCCGGGTTTCTTCACGCATACTAGAGGGTTCAGGTAGCATGTTGGTCTCTGCTCTATTATTCCCCAAAGAAGCATTTCTTGAATTTGCTTGTCAGCTTTCTCTCTATGTTGCATGGGGATAGGATAAAGCTTCTGTCCCCAAGGTCTATCATCAGTAATTTCAAGCTCGTGTTCATAATTCTTGACCAACCCCGGCTTCTCATCGAAAATATCCCTAAATTCTATTAATAGATCTTGAAGCGCCGCTTGTTGATCTCCGGTTAGACCTTCTGTAGCCATAACGTGATCCTCAATCTGTCGTCTTGTAGCTTTCGTGATATTGTCTTCCATTGTGCCCACGTACACGGCAGCCTCAGTCACTTGAGGTTTCGCTTCCTTAGAGTTCATGTTTTTTGTTAAACTATCATTTACATAACTCCTTAACGATTTGATCTCTGCCTCGTCACAACAACATATAGGCTCCTTGCATTCATAAGATAGAAAAAGGGTCGGCACCCCGTCGGCTATTTGCCCCTCTTCCTGCGACAAGAATTTAATTTCAACACCTTGTTGCTCTATTGTCATCGCCACAATGTTTCGATCATAATCAATGACAGCTCGACATGCCTTCAAGAAATCTGATCCTAATAGCATCGGTTTAACTAGATTTCGAATTACAAGACACACGACATCAGTGGTCACTTCCCCAAATGACAGCGGAACGTATGCTTGCGTCACCACCTTTGATGCTTTGTTGCCGAAGGCTGATATTACTTTGATGCTCCCTACGCTTAACTGAGGGATATCAGGATTCCATTTTACTATTTCCAACCACACTTCTTCTGATAAACAAGTGACCATAGCCCCTGAGTCGGCCAATGCTTGATAATGGCTTCCACCTATACCAACTGAAATAATAGGCATTCTTAGCACCTCGCTTTTCGAAACTTCATTTTCATTCTGAATGAGCTGGTCAAATATCGAACAAACAACGTCTCCATTTCCATTGTTATTGTGGCTAATATTTACTGCGTCTCTTGTGTAAACTTGCATTACCTTAGTTTCATATTCATCCTTACAATTTGTATTTTCTTCCCCAGATAAATCAAAAGATCCATTTATCGCAGTCCTGTTTCCTAGGTGTCTTTCCGAATTTCGGATATTTCCCTTTTGTCATGCTTCATTATTGGAGGGACAGTCTTCCTCATTTTGCCTTGCCACTGATACACTGTTGGCAGAAGAGAACCGCGAGCTCTGTTGTCCGCGACTCGCCTCTTCCTCCCCCCTAGACCCGTGGTTGCCACCATTACGTCTGCCGTAGCTCCCCCCTCCTCGGCCTTGCTGCGTGAAGGGTCTGGGGCCCTGAGGCGGTTGCCTCTCGAACCTGTTGACATTCCTCTCATTGTCCGGAGAATAACTCGCACTTGGGCTGACGTAATTATTCCGTCTGTCTCTATCAGTTTCTCCGCCACGCACCGAATTTACCTGTCTCATCCTCGCTCTATTGTTTGGTTGAAACGTTGCAGCATGCGACGTTTCTTGGATTTCCTTAAGAAGGTTAATTAGCTGCTTAGAGGTGTCGACCGGTGACCCAATGAGGCACCTCTGAGCGTACGCAGGCAATTGCTTTATAGCCACTTTAGCTAACATCCTATCATCGAGCGGCGAAGGTAATATTGCGTTCTTCTGGACAAGGGTCATAACATATTCACATAAAGATTTCCCGTCTACTGGATTGTATCGAGAAGTAAAGAGCTCAGCACGCAGTCTCAGGAGTCTCTCTTCACTCAGGTACTCTTGAGAAAAACAACTTTCAAACCCCTTGTAATCCGTAATATTGCCTTTGTGGATAGTAAACCAATTAGCAGCCGCGTTTCTCAACGACAGCCCCGCGACCTGGGCTTGTTGATCGTAGGGTACCTGAGACAACGCTAAATATGTCCTCATTTCTTGCATGTAATTGTGCGTTTTTAATTCATCCTCTGGGCAATTTCAAATCTCTATGTAGGTATGCATTATTGCCATTGTGAGAGGGCGTAACTGAGCTTGGCCGTGAACTTTGCCTCTCACCTTTAGTGAAAGTATCTAATCGTCGAGTGACCGCGGAGATAGCCGATTCTGTATCCTTTCTTACAGATACAATGTCCCTTTTAAGGCCCGACACTTCCTCTCTCAACAACGCAACCTCTTGATGGAATGCGTCATACTGTTGCTGCAGTGCGTTGTTGAATTCTGCCATCGCTGCTTGTATTACATTTTCTGCAGTTTTCTCGCAGTCACCTCCTGTGTGTATGCGTATATCCTCCGTTCTATTATTGTGGAGAGTGGTGACCCTTTCCTCTAATTTATTTGCCCTATCGCTTACGCAATCTATTCTGGAACCAGTGATGTGATTAATCTCAATGAATTCGCTCTCAAGCTGACCCATCCTTTCCTCAATACCCCTATTGGATTGGGACAAATCTTTAAAATTTTTCTGAACTTCCCCTTTTAATTCCTGGTGACCCTTTTCCAAACGTTTTACATCATCTTTTAAATTGTTATGATTTTTCTGAAGCTCTTCATGATTTTTTTCTAACCTCTTCCGTGTTTCCTGCTGGTCCTTTTTCATTTCTTCCAGGGTACCTTGGACATTTTGGAGTAAGGCAAAAATTTCTTCATTAGTTATCAGGCCTCCCCCCAAGGAATTACCACCGACAGATTTATGAACCGCCCCTGTGCAGTTAGCACTCATCTCTGGACCCAGCGTTCCCTCCACAGTGGCGTCTTTAGGAAGACCCTTTGGAGAAGGAATAAAACTAGACGTGACATTATCACGCGTACGCCTCCCCATAATGCTAGTCATGAATCTATCCCTTTTCTCACTTTAAATAAAACACTAACAACAACACCAATTTAGAAATACCCCACAAAAATATAAAATTGCTTAAGTCCTGAAATAAAGATTTAAAATTACCTATAAAATTTACTTTCTATTCTACACTACAGCATGCATCCTCACATACGATCCATGGCAAATACAACGGAACTGGCATTTTGATTTTCATCCTTTCAGATATAAAACTGTGTTACTAATCTTTTGTTTCCTTCTTTTGATTTTTTCTACAGCGTACGTGGATTCGCGCCACGCTATTGGGCGCCATGTGACGCACAACGGGGAGAGGCGAAAGGGATGGCATGAGACTCTTTATGAAAGTTTACGTAGGTGTTAACCCTTTCCCCACCTCGCCGCCGTGAGCACTATAATTTGTTCATAGAAAACAATTAGTACAATAATATTTATACAAATATTGAATTTATTATTTCTGCGTTGTTAAACAAAATATGATTAAATGATTGTGAACATTATAAGTATATACTTTTGCTTCTTGTTGTATTTACAGTTCCGTCTTAGTTATTAGAGGCCTCTACTATTTGTTTTACTTATTCCATGCACACACACTAACTAAGTCCCGGCGCCTTTCGTTGGGGCCCTTATTCACTGCACTCTCACCTGCATATTCCTTCTAAGCTAGTCCAGTCCTCTTCTTTTACACACTTTACTTCGGCGGCTTCTTTCTTTCACTATGTCCAATCCTTTCCTAAGATCCTTGCTTCGATATTACACATGTCAAAAAATCCTTATCCGCACTATTTGCACAATGCACACTCGCACACTCTCTACAGGCTGTTTTACTATGTCCTTCTACTCCGCCATATTATATCTTTGTTGTCTCTTAGTAGACTCTCTCCTCGAAGAGAGAGAAAAAAACTTAAAAAAAACTTCCCCCTTCTCCCTCCTAGGGTGGTTCTTGGACTGACCGGCAGAGGGGGTGTCCAACAAGAGTCCTTTTTGGTCAGTCACACGAGGTGCTGCCCTCTTGCGTATTTTGTTACACTACATGTTAAAATTCCACATCTAGCTGCCCGTAATCTGTTATGGACCGTATATGAGGGTACACTGGTAGTACTGGACCTCAACTAATCCCTAACTATAACCCAAATACCCCAGGAGAATAGGAATAGATTAATATTTAATATAAACCCAAGAAAAAAAATATATAATTATAATACAAAATTTCTACCCGCACCTTCTCGCCAGAGTCCTCCTTGACTGGATCACTTACACTCCAGAGAAGAGCGCAAATTACACACGAAACAAATACAAAAAAATAATATGTATATTATTATTGAAAAAGAAATACTAAACTGGTGGTTGCCTCACATCTTCCTTCTCGATACTAATGTCGCCCAGTATTTAACCCTTCTCAACAAACCCCACGTTTTCTCCCTTACCAATCCAAGTTCCCGTAGTACGCCGCAGTTTGCAGTGCCCATGCTGATATGCAAAGCCCTCTTGTAAAATGTGCATTGGATTCTGTTTAGTGCATCGCCCCCCTTTGCTCCCCATATCTCCCTCCCGTACCCTATTGACCCTATTAATAATGTACGATACAGTTTTTCCACAAAATGTATATCGTATTTCTCCAATTTCCATACTGTCCGCTTTATTTCATTTGTTATTGCCGCAGCCTTTCCTTGTACCGTTTGCATATGTCTTGTCCATGTCCCTGCCATAGTGAGAACTAATCCCAAGTAAACGTGGTTGCCAGCAGGCGAAGCGCCGCAAGCGATGGACAAATACTCTCTCCTGCAGGGCGCGCAAAGGTCGGGGAAGAGGGGGCGACACTCGGGAGGGATTCTTATTAATACAGGTGTAAGAGGGTTATTAGCGTCAAGGATAAATATTGGAAACTGGCATTTATATATAATAGTAGCCTACAGGCAACCGAAAAATTCAAAATTTCACTCAGAAAAATTATTTGAGGACTTAACAAAATGAGTAGAGGATATAACAGATAGCGACCCAACAGCAGGCATTATAATATTAGGAGATATGAACGCCAGAATTGGAGCTTTTTGTAGAAGCATTGTGAAGGTTTCCACCAGAATTTCACGCTTCGCCACGTGACTCCTTCGGGTGCGTTATTCTCACGAAGAGCGGCCGCAAGCATTGTGCCAGGTGCTTGCTACAGAGCTGCTGAGGGAGTTTGCGGCCGTAATTTTTCGCGAAATCGAGTGCGATGGAAACTAAATAAGGCTAAAACATTAAGTACATTAAATTATATTTGAATAACGCAAGCAGTGCTTGCATTGCTTGTACTATATCTTCGCCTCTGTGGTAGACAAATTTGTCCACTGCTATTTTCATTACTTTTTTATTTTACATCCTGCTTTGTTTTAAGGAATGAAACTATGTTGGTTCGAAGCAGGCATTGTTCTCTGCTTATTGTCGTCTTTATTTCAATTCATTTTCATCACATTGTGTAATTCAGACCGAATGAAAACGGTGGTAGACAATTCGCCTACTGTTTCTTTGGCCGTTGTGTGTACAATGTTCTTCTCCATGCATGTACAGTCACCGACAAAAAAATGGGATATATAGATCCTGGAATATACGTTTTCCTGCATGGCGTTATGTGTGCTCCCTACCTCGAAGGCGATAAGTTGATTTTAATAGCGATTTATCAACGATAACCTCTACCGCCGCAGTAGAGTTAGGCAACAGACATAATGCCTTGCAGGGAAGCGAGTATTCCAGGATATAAATGTCCCATTTTTATTGCTGGCGACTGTACAGGCGACCTCCGTGGTGGTGGGTTTAGCACAGCACGCTTTTACACCAGAGATCCTAGGTTCGATTTATTTCTTCTTTCACGTCCACTTCATGCACAGATAGGCTAATCGGGGTTGGACCTACAGATTAAATTGGTATCCGAACCACTGTGCAATGTGCCTCTACCGAGAATCGAATCCAGAACCCCTTGATTACAAAGCAACGATGTTTCCAATACGCCATCGGCCAAGCGGATCTCGGGTTTGAATCCAGACCTGGACTTGGCTGTTCTTTCTGAGTGTTTATTCATCTATTGCATCATATCATCACTCATCATTAGGGCTAAGATTTTTATGACCTAAAAACCACCAAAATGTGCCAAATATAATGCTCTTATGACCTAAAATTTAAAAAAAATACGGCCTTATAACTGGATTTTTCAAACATCAATATCTAAGATATGCTAAAATGTTTTAAAATACAAACTAATTTTAGTTCACTCTATGGACCCGGAGTTGCAATGCACAATTAATACTTTCTGTAAAATTTCAAATAAAGATGAAAAAGATTTTGGTGCAGTCAAAAAAAAACAACAACCTCAACTGAACATGGGAGTAAGGACGAATCCACTTAAAACATGACTGTATATTTCTCAAAAAAGCGAAAATATGCTGAATATGACCGAAAATCAATCAAAATATGCTCTTATCACGCAAAAATCACCAAATATGCCAAAATATGCTCTTATAAAGCACCTTAATTCAATTATTTTCTTCACAATATAAATTTCTATATATTTAGGGAACACATCACTCGTACCAAAAGAAAATATGTTAAGTCATGAAAATCCTAGCCCTACTCATCATCATCTTCGGGTTTAAGTAAAAGCTGGAGATTGATTTGCTTTATTTTACTTCGCTTTTTGTGCACTTTTGGCTAATTTGCAAAGAAAGAGATGAGTGATGATATGATGAAATTGATGAAAGGACACAAACATCCATGCCCAGGCCGGGATTCAAACCCGGAACCACTGGCGTCGTAGCGCGATGTGCTAACCACTTCGCCACGGGGACCGCATTAAATGCTGTAGAAAATGGAGGTAAAATGAACAAAATCTATCAATCAATGATGTGCGAAACATACGTTTGGCAACAAGGGAATGAAGACGAGAAATCCCTTCTTGGCGAAAGCTGTATCAGGATTAACCTTCTGGCCCTTAAAGCTACCCGAATTGGTGACAAAAAGCAAGTGGTGGACGTCGTGTGTCCATGTTTCCCAAACCAAAATGTTCGTCGTCGCCAACGTAGAGAGATGCCACGGTAAACTTCTAAAATAACATCAGACAGATTGAAATGTATGTACAGTAAACGAGAACACAATTATTAACCCATTTTTCGCAGCTGATAGGTGCTACGGAGATAATTTTATTTCCTCTTTCAAGGGAGCATATCGCAAGGTTAATTTAATATACATTCAGTTTCACGGTTTAAAGCTCCATTACATTTTTATTGCATTTCGTTGCTATACGAACCTTCTAGTTGTTCACGGTGAGTTAAATATAGAAGGAAGAGTTTATATCCTCATACTGATATAATGCGTTACAAAGACGTCATCGTTTACCGAGGTTGACGTAGGTGCATGCTGAGATGGTTGTGGAGCTACCTGGATGCAGTAAACAAGATTTCTTAAGAGAACATCGTCTTGGAAAAGTAAACGAAGATATCAGCAGGTGATAAGGGCGTACCGCAATGATTACAGCCGATCTTTATACTTGGTTTAAACCCTAATAAACCAGTACAGAAAGTTTTCATCCACCTTAAATTCCATTACAGTAACAAGACTTTGGAGAGAGGACATTTCTGACTGTTCCGAGGTAGGAACAGATTTTTTTGATTGATTGATTTGGCTGCTTTTACTTCGCATTTCTGCCAGTATTGGCTAATCGCGACGATGAGGATGATGATATAAAATTCATGAGAGGACATTCACAAAGAACTTCCATCACAAGCCGGGATTCCGCAGTGGTAGCGTCGTCGCCTTGTAATCAAGGGGTCCCGGGTTCGATTCCCGGTGGACGCACATAGTGGTTCGGCTCCCATTTTAAATTGTAGGTCTAGTCCCAGTTAGCCTTACTTTGCAGAAAGTGGACTTAAAACAACAAATCAATCAATCAATGAACCAAGCCGGGATTCGAACCCAGGACCCCTGGCGTTATAGCGCGCCGCACAAACCACTCCGCGGATGTCGGCAATCAGTGATGTATCCTCTCAAGCATGGACGTCTGGAATGGAGGCATGGGGGCTACGTCCTTCCAACTGGAAAATGAGTGTCAACATATAGTTATAATTTTATTTCAGTCACAGTAATTTATGTTAATTATTATATAAAGGTCTTGCAGGAACATGAAAATTTCAAATTGAAGTTTTTGAATAGGCCTCACTATTATGAGGGGAAATATGCTTGGTTTACTTCCCCCCTGAAAATATCCTGCGGACGTTCATGCACACTACCAGGCACATATCTAGAAATATATTTGTGGGGTCCCACCAAGTGTATCAATAATAATACTACTAATAATTAATACAAAAATTATATTTATTTAAAATAAAATAATATTAATTAAATATGTAAATTTAATAACACTGTATTATTATTACATGAATAGGTAAAAAGACTGCATAAGAATAGAGATATCACATCACATATTCATTACCTAGCTTCCGTGCAGTTATGATCGTCAACATTTATATAAAAAACAACCGCTCTGGCAGGGGAATTAATGTCAAATAGATAATGAATTGAATATTTATTGAATAACAAAAGAAGGAGTTACATCAAACTGACGAATAGAGTTCCTGATGAATATTTAATGCATATTATTATAAGTAGTAACAGACTTTGCATAAGTCTTCTTTGGTACTACAATTCAAAGTCGTATAATCCTTGTCTTCCAATAAGTTCCACGGAAAAAAATAACCCTTGATTAAACAACAAGTACGTTTATTTATATTTTATAATTTTCGATATTTTATTATTTCATTATTTTCATTGTTTAAATTTTAGTACCTCGTAAGTGTTTTGGGAGGTCTGGACCCCTTGAACCCCCCTAAACACGTCCTTGACTGCCACATGCATTTCCATGAGACTAGCCTCTCTCAACACAGTTTCAGGAACCCGAACAACAGCGCCATCCTTCATTTTCGCAGCCTTCCCATAAAGCACCTGGGCGACGGGTAAAATCAAAAAATATTTTTTCTCCGTGTAAACGCCACACTCGAGCACAGCCTGTTGATAGCCCCGGTCTGGGGGAAAATTACGCGGCGCGAAAACGTGGGAATCCTGAAGGAACTCCCCGCGCCGCCATCCATCTTCCGCCGCCCCGAGACGTCCCCGGGTTCATCCGGGAGCCACGTGACGCGGGCGGGGAAGTCGGTAGCGCTAAGTTTCATCACCAAATTGGCCTCATCGCGGAGGGCCATGTGTTCGGGGGATGATTTACGGGTCTTCGTGGCGGCGCATTTTTCAGGAGGAGGATTTAAGCAAGCTGGGGGAACGGCCCACTGGCTCATGTACGCCCCACTAAATCACTTCCACGAGTTTGTTTTAACTTAGGAGGCAGAGGCGTTACGAATTTATGGCACTGTCCATTTGTGGCGCCCAGCGCTGTTGCTCGTGAAGAAATCTGATCTATCCTTACAACAATGACTTTACTGTTCAGAATGGGCCTAGACATCAAGATTTTCATTACGTGGACTCAGAGGTGCCCATCCCCCCCTCCAAAGCCTATGACGCACTCCCCCCAAAAGGCAGATAATTTCCATAGCCCCTCCCTTGTGCTGAATTATTTACTCAAATTATTTGATCAGACGCAATTTGCGGAACAATATAATACAGACATATTTAAGCAAAATAAAACGTACAAAGCTGCTCAAGCTCACTGCCATTGTTAGTGTACTGAAACTTATTCTAAACAGTTTGTCTGCTTGACTAACCTTGTAGTAGGCGCATCCAGAAAGTAAGTTTCCCTGAGGTCGTGCACAAAAAGGAAACATTATTTCATTTAATGATTTATTGCCATAGATATAGCACTGATCCAGTTACTTGTCAACATATTCCCACCGAAATTCAGGTATTCGTCATAGCGTGGGACCAACTTCTGTATACCTGCGTCGTAGAAGTCCGCCGCCTAGGCTCCGAACCACTGTGTGACAGCCGTCTGAACATCTTCGTCGCTGTGAAAATGTTGATCGAACAGGAACTTTTTCAGGTGCAAGAACAGGTGGGAATCACTGGGAGTGAGATCTGGGCTGTACGATGGATGATCCAACACCTCCCAACCGAACCTGTCCAGAAGGGCTGCAGTGTGCCTAGCCATACGCCGTTTCGCGTTGTCGTGCAGCAATATCACCCCGGCACTGAGCCTTTACCGGTTTACAAACCATTCGATGGAGAAAAAAAAAATATGCCTTATCTCTCAGTATACATCCTCTTCGCAATTACTTGAGACTTCAAAATAAGAGTCTTTCTTTTCCATCAACAAAATGTAGATTCATTATTTGTGCCTCTTAAGGACGGTTGTTATTATCTTCTCTGTTATATTCATATATTTGGCTTAGCTCCTTAACTCCCCTGTTTCTTTGCACAGATTCCGCTTGAGTTTAACTTGTGTCCACACTGCAGCCTCAACCAGGCCAGTCCTGGCCTTTCTATTGCCCCACATAGATCCACATAGTTCCTTCTTCCCTATTCTCGGTATCCGTTGGTGATGCCAACTAGGGCTGACCCTACACCACTTTCAACCGATATCGATGCCGATCTCTCTCCGATTTCTACCGATACCAATTGTAATAATAAAAATTGTTCAAAATATTGATTAATATTACTGGGTGTGTAATCTACTCTAATTACAAACATCAATTTAACAAGATTTTTGCCTTAAATATTCATGAATTACATCAGAATACTAAATTACATCTTATGTTATCACAAGATTCAGTTTTTCACACAAACCTGTTGCAAAATAAAATTAAACTTCAAATGTTTCCTAATTTCCAGGATAATTTTACTCCGCGAAAGTGTCATGGGGTACTTTTGCTGAGCCCGTTGAAGACCAAAACGCGGGAAAAGTATCGCCTGGTATCTAACTAACTAACTCTAGCATTCTTAAACCCGAATGTTTATGGCTGCAGCAACACAAGCCTCCCATCTGACCCTATCCTGGGCAAGATCAATCCAATCTTTTACATCCTTACCGATTTCTTCTAGGTTCATCTCAACGTTATCCCTCCATCTTCGTCTTGGCCTTCCTACAGGTTTCTTATCTTCAAGTTTCCCAACAAGAACATTGTAAATTATTCTTTCCTCTCCAATTCGTGCCACATGACCTGCCCACCTAAGTCTTCTTGATTTAGTTTGATACGTTCATGGTTATTAGGCGTATTATTATTAAGTTTGGTATTATGTCGTTTTATTATACTTACTCAGCATTACTCAGCGGTGAGCGATGAGACTCGGTGAAGTACACAGACTCCTCTCAGGTACAGGGATAGTTTTAGGCAAAGACAATGCTTCACAGCACAGAGAAATAAAACCACATTATTGCAGTAGACAAAACGAAGGGATCAATTCTATATTTATTTCGATTATAATGCAAACAGGTTTAGTACGAAGGTGAGAATTTCGCTTTGACGATGGCTTGATTCAACTAAAACGCATAAACTCAATGCATGGCCATCGGCATACCTATGGTCACATAGGCTTAACTTGCGCCCCGAACTACCGTACCAAGATGTATGCACAACACCGAGGAGTTGTTTTTAAGTTAAAAGTCTTCGACGATCTGTGGTGAATTTGTGTTATCAAGGTAACTTAATATATAGTGTGTTATTTCTTATGCGATATCCTCGCTTTTATACTATTTCAAGATCACAGATTCAAGTACAGATGAATCACTTACTATCTGCAAAAAGATGCTACCAACAAAAGTGACATCTACACAAATTTAGAAATACAAATTCACATAGTGCACGCTCTCAATTATAATGATACATTGAACTACTCATGATAGAGTATAAAATACAATAAATATTAAACAAAAGATATACATTATAAAGAAGGTGCAATTTACATATAATAAGACAAAATTACGCTTTCTACCACAACAGTATACAAGTGACATATTTTCTAATGGTGACGTCACAAAAATATGGATTATATCAAATTTTTCTAATAATATCTGGACAGGCTAACTTCCTGGACAGCTTCTATGTCTAATTTATATTTAACTATCTCATTATCTGTAGACTGAAATGCCCCAGGCCGGTAAAGGCTCATAACATTCCAGGTGCCTAATTTAATATCCTTGTTCCTATTGCTTTCCTTAGTCCAGGGACCTCTTAGGTAGTCCCCGCCCGGAGATCCGAATGGGGTACTATTTTACCTCCCGGACAATTTAACTTAGGAACATACATGGCCTCATGTTACTGATTTTTGACAAAGTTTTATTTTACAGTGCAGAGTTGTCAGCTCTACGCTTAACGGAGGACTCCACCTGTCGTTGGTCAGCGGATTCCTCGGATCTAGCTGGGACGATCACATAGTCTATCAGCACTATCCCACCTCCTCCAATTGTGGGATGCTCATAGAGCCATGACAGGAAAGCTCTATAAATCCCAACAGAGCAAAACGTTGACGATTTCACTCTGTTGGTTGACAAAGTGCAGTGAACAAGGCACTGGGGGATGGGGTCATCATATCCAATGCATCGGTGTCGGCTGATCCCTAATGAAAACGATATTGTCTCGCTGCATCATTCGATGCGATTCTGGTCCATCAAATACATTTGTTGCATATAGTTTTCTGTGTGTAGCATCGTATTGCGCTGTTGTTTTGATGTTTCACAGCTCTGGTTCCTCCTCACTACATCATAACTTCGACTTGTTGTCATCGAAGCGCTCCAGATGCAAGCAATGAGCACCCACGTTCCACGGCAGGCGTCGACCACCCAACGCGCTTTGTCACGGAAGGCTGCAAAGTCCCTACGAACGCAAAGCCGCATCGGGCACGTTTTGTCTGCGTTTACTGCACTTTATGATACACAGAAAACAAGCAGTTCCTCGTTTCTTTTTAATGTATCGCGTGCTGAACGCGGGGAAGATCGTAAAAATGGGAGTCGAGCCTTGCTGGGGGCCGGCCGTGGCCTTCTGTCAATCGACGCAGCCCCCAAGCGGTATGTTGGCGCTGAGGCAACCTGTTGATATGAATTTCGGGATCTACCTATCTTGTTTCGCAATCAATCGGCCAGAAATGCTCTGTCTCGATCAAGGTTGCCAGCCACATGCACTTTGAAAGCTCCCAGAAACACGTGCAACAGTTCTTTGAATCAGTCCGTGCAGTGGCGTGCTTAGGATTTTCGAAAAGGGAGGGTGGGGGTAGGTGTACTTTTAAAGTAGACATTCCTCATTTTTGCCACTTTTTCTACCACAGACATTTCTTGAAGGGCGTATACTGGGGCAAAGGGGGATTATGACCCCACCAACCCATACCTCCAAAAGCACCCTCACAGATTCTGCAACAGTGGTGTCATCGTGAACCAGCAAATACCCACTACAATGCAAAGTGTGTTCATGTGGGCGTACAATCAAGAGGTTCCGGTTTGGATACCCACGCACTTGCCCCTCTGACACACTCCCAAATATCTTCTCAACACCTCGTGATATTTTTTTTCACAAAAGCCAAGTTTTTGAGTGATTTCCACCTATTGTTCAAGCGTAGGAAGAAAATCGTTGTCTGGTAATCATCTGCTTTGCCAGAAAACGATCCAAACTTAAATCAGATCACATTTAAATATCTGAATTTAATAAATTTATACATTATAATTAGACGTAGGAAGGTAATAAAATTTACTGGAAATAGATAGGATTTAGATTGAATAACAAAGTGTGCAGTAGACAAATTTATTTCGCATGTCATAAATGGATCATAAAATTGAGATATGAATTTTCAACGACAATAGGAATATCATTTTATTTTATACAAGGTGATTCACAATGTAAGTTAACAAATTGAAAAAAGCGCATAGAATTTATTTTTACAAAAAGAACCCCTGGACAAGGAAGTTATCTAGAATCAGTACATAATGGACAACATAGGAAACTCGAAAAAGTAACTTGTAAGTAAGTATTATATGCATTAAGCAAAATTTATCCAATATCTGCCACATTCAATGCATTCATAATAGTTTCCATTCAAATATAATTAATAAAAAAAGGCTTTTACTTTAGAATGCTCCTACAACCGTGGCAACGTTCCTCTGTTTCCATTCGATACCAACGTATACATTCCCTTCCATAAATGTGTGTTGGAACTTGTAAATTCACGAGGAAAATTTCGAGTGATTCAATCAATACCTGGAAAAATGTTTATGAAATTCCGATTAGTCTTTGTTCGCAAAAGAGGATTTCGACTGTGTTTCACAGAAGTGTGACAATGTCGTTCTATGCAGCCTGATTTTTTTGGTTTATAATTTCTCTTTTTTTGTTATAGAAAGGGACGCATCATAGGAACAGTGGAGTGCTGCAGGGTGCGAGGGCTTAAAATGCATGTGAAAGAACGCATGCATTATTCAGATTCATCACTTTTGTCGTTACACGCCAGTTTGGCCATAGGCACACATGGGTAAATGCTAATAGCCATCAGCGTTTGAAAAAAAAAAAATGGAATTTCCTATTGCTTCGGTCGCATAGGTGCTGTGTTATGAGAATTTCTGATTTGCATACAAACAGTGCATACACAATCCTTCGCCCTACCCTGAGATTTTTTATCTCTCTCTCTCTCTCTCTCTCTCTCTGGACGAGAGTTTTTCTGCAATCAACGGCCCGTTCGATTTCTACGTCCAGGGGGAATATGCGAACGGACGAAAACTAATTTCAAATCGGGGGAATTTTTAATCGGGCAAGTTTTCGCGTTTTTATGGGGAAGAGAGTGTGGGAGGGGATATGAGCTGAGGCAGAAAACAACGTATCATCTTTGCCCATTCCGAAAAACCTGTTTATTACGGATTCAGCATGTTGGGCTCTTGAAAACGTCATCATGAATTTTGTACTCTTCCCATTTTTTTTTCCAGTCTCTGGCTGTGTTTGAAAGCATTTGTTAATCATGTTGATTTGCGACGCTTCCCTATGGATGGCTCATCTAGTTTTTCCCCCAACAATGTGGCTCTATCCTTCTCCATTCCAAACAAAATCCTCCTTATTTTGTCCTTTTGTTCAAGTCCATTCGTCCTATTGAGTATTTCAGTCAGCGATTAACTTTGTATTAACAAGTTGACTTTGTTCTGCTGATTACCCAGCGTTATCTTATCATTGACCCCTCTCTATAAAAATGTCATTCATTTTCCCAATCATTCACAATTTGTCTCTCTTGTTTATTATGTTTAATATTTGTAGAAGGGTTACAGTTAGGCACTGTCTACCGATTCTATTGCTATATAATACAACAGTTTCCCCTATGTACATTGCAGAAGAACTGGAAGGAAAGAAGTAACAGTGAAAGACAATGGCATAAGGAGAGCGGGGAATTTTAAAAGGAAATTGAAACAATTCAAGGCAGAGAGAGGGAGATAAAATGGACATAGAGAGAAAGGAAGCAACAGTGAAAGAGATGAAGAGAAAACAGGAAGACAAATTAGTGAATGAAAAAACAGCCAGAGAACGAGTGAGTGGTAAACAAAAATTGAAACAGGGAAGAGAGACGGAAAGAGAAGGATGGAAATAGAATGAAACGAAGAAACAGTAAAGAGAAATAGAGTTGGAGAAGGGAATAGAATCAGAGCAAGAGAGCGAGAGTGAGAGAGAGAGATAAATATAAAAGTGGAAATAGAGAGAAAGGAAAGAACAGTGAAATAGAGGTAGAGAAAACATGAAGAACAATTAGTGAAATAAAAACAGACAGAGAGCGAATGAGTGGTAAACGAAAATTGAAACAGGGAAGAGAGCCGGAAAGATAGAGATGGAAATACAGTGAATGGAAGAAACAGTAAAGAGAAATAGAGTTTGAGAAGAAAATGGAATCAGAGCGAGAGAGAATAAAGAAGGGAAGTCCAGGCGTGCGAAAGAGAAGATAGAAAGATAAAATGAACGACAAAGACAAAAAGAAAAGAGAGACGAAGAAAAACGAAAAGAGAACACGAGGGAGAGTAAAGGAAAGAGAAACACTGAGGGAGAGCAAAAACAGAAAAAAGGACAGAGCAAACAGAGAATACATCACAATGGTGTACATTTAAGGAAACCTGGAGATTGCAGCATTGAGAAATGTGACTGTAAGTAAGTGTGCTGAATGGGTTAATGATTTAACAACTGTACTTAGAAGTCCTTTACGCAGCGGCTGGGACTAAATAGTGCAAGAAAGTCGCACATTTCTGGGCGTTAAAGGACTGCGAAAGCAAACACAACCACCTGGAGTTACAATATTATCCAGTATGCGTCTGATAGTTTATTTTTCCTTCTGGAACAAAGGACAGATGGGAACAGAACCCGATTGGGCCAGGATCAACGACCCGTAAATAAACCGCCCTTAACGTGACGAAGCGCTGTTCCTTGGGCGTTCGTGTCCCTTGAAGTCGCCCGCGACGTGGATGCAATGTAGGTCAGCTGCCAATTCCCATCCTCCCTCGATAAACACAGGTGGCGCCTGAAGGTTAGGCCGCCCGCCTGCAAACCCCGACGGCTAATTTCCGTGTTCGTCGCCTGGTCGCTTGGCAACCGCGTCTCCTGCAACGAGACAGATACTCCCGCGTAAGGACTTTGCTTTCGAGCGGCCAGGGATGGACCTCGAATGTTTTGGCGCTGAGAACTGTCAGTACCCAATGTTTGCATGGGTCAATGATAAGCCTCGTCTAGTTCGCTGTACTTTTTAACTGTCTCTGCACGTCTATACTGAACGCGGACCCAACTGTTGGCATATCTACCTAGCTCTTTCTGTCCAATCGTCTTCGGGAGAGTGTGGCCTCAGTTGAGACTTAAAAGATGTAGGGGTAACATCGGTCTCCTGTTACAATGTTGCCAAGCGCACGTATGATTGTCATTTGTTTTCATTAGCTTGTTTGTACAGTGTTTTGGTGTTTTGTGTACTAATTTACCGTGCTTTGTGTACTATTGTACAACTTTTATCCAGTAACTGCGCTGATGAACTCTCCATCCTCCGTTTTACAGTACGTTTGGCAACATCCGGTTTATCCGACGCTAATTTGTTTCGCCCCGCCAGGAACTTTCGGTGCCTTGTGACTCGGAAATGCCCAAGGAGCAATTGCATGTCAAATCAACGCTAAAAACAAACATTTTGTCACCCACCATCTCAAATTTTGACGAAACTTGGTGTGCACCCTTCCCCTATGGTTGAAACAAACCCCCTGAATTATTTTGCTCTATCTCAAACGTTTTTAACTTTACAGCACTTTGAAATGCCATAAAATCTGTATTGTCTGTCAGTCTTGAACCATCAACACAAGATACCCTTGCTTACATTTTATATTTTTTTCTACTTAACGAATGATCAAATCTCTTTGAAATTTTACATAAAACTCAATGAACTAGTGTGGATTTCAGAAAAATATATATCAGCATTCAAAACGTTTTATAAAAGCCGCAAGAAAGACTAATAATTTACTTGTAGCCTAATTTTTGTGGTGGAAAACTGGGTGGCGAAAACCTAAATTTTCAACATGTGAGCATGATGGAACCAAAAGTTTTGATGTTGAAAATAATTGCAAGGACATGCTTGATCTCTACAAAGAATGAAATGTATGTTTCTTTTAATCCTTCTAACAAACATTTTACGTTTTTTGGACGTTGCGTACAGACTAGCGAGGTTCTGGCGTCTGAACTCGCAGATATTATTATCCTTTGTGAGACTTGTGTTCTGTACTGTCCATGCTTGTTTGTGATTGTCCCTTCATCCATTTCACCCTATCACCATTCATCCTCATCTTCGCGAGTAACCAAAAGTAGCAGAAAAGCAAAGTAAAATGAATGAAATTAATCTTGTATTGAATGTTACATTAATGTCTAACACATGTACAAAACGTTTTAGCTACTTAAGGAACTTAATGATATGCCGTTTACCTCCCCCTTGCTTTCGTTTGGTTAGAACCCACTCAATTCTTTATACTTTTAAGTCTCCACTTCATGTTAGTATACTTCCTTTTTGGAAAATATAAAAATATATACAAAAATGTGTCTTGTGCAACAAATCTAACCAAGTATTGTTTTTTTTCATTTGCATGGATATCTAAACAATGGAGGAGATTGGCTTATTCTTGGCTGTTTTTTCTAACCTCAAATCATTCAAGAAGATTCGAAGACCCGAGTGATACATTAGAAGTACACGTTCATCATAAAAAGCAAACTCTGAATTCTTGAAGTGTTGCAGGTAACTCACTTATATTACTTATGGAACAACAATGAAAAATATATACATTGCTGCGTCAACAATGCAAGTCCGGCAGCATATACTGTAGGGTCTTCCAGTCGTCGTCGCCTTGTAGTCAAAGGATCCATGGTTTGAAACCCTGTAGAAGCACATTGCACAGAGGCTCGACTTAGATTTTTTTTATTGAAGCCCACTTTGTGCACACAAAGACTAATGGGGATTGAACCTATAGTTTACAGTGGGATCCGAATACACATACGCATCCACCGTTTGTCCTAACCCGTATCCCTTGATTAAAAGTCAACGACGTTACCACTGCACCATCGTGGAGGCTAAACAGTGGTTCGCATTCCATTTTAAAATGATTAATGTATTTGCTTCATTTTACTTCATTTTTCTGCAATTGTTGGCTAATCGTGAAGAAGATGATGAGTTATGATGTAATGGCATTGATGAAAGGGACACTCAGAAACACCTATGTCCAGGCCAGGATTCGAACCCGGGACCACTGGTGTCATAGCGCACTGTGCTAACCACTCCGGCAGATTGCACTCAGGCTCAGTCCCGATTAGCCGATGTGTGCATAAAGTGACTTAAAGCAGTAACTCAAATTCTAAACAGTTATCAAAATTTTACGAATTAGTGATGCTCTTTTCAAAATTCGTGCCGATACCTAATCTGTTATTCCCTTCAAAACTTTTTTCCTTCCGTTTGGAAAAGACGTTCCCTTAGTTATTATCCATTGGTATTCGTGTGAGCGCGGCGCTCACTCTGGGATATAATTCTAAGTTTTTCAGGCCCAGATTATGATAGCACTTTCTGGTCTTGTGTAGCTGTCATTTGGAATGTGCATGACCAGTTAATATCAGTTACAGGTTGTGGCAGCGTTCTCTGTCTGCGCAGACACGTCATTATATGACAGTCTGTATTTTGTGAGCGCCGCGCTCACACGTATATCAACCGCGTGACCAATTTTTTCCAAGCATATTTTATTTCCGTGTGCACTGGACGCGTGTTGTATAACTGTTTTATGTTTCATTTCTTCGGTAACTATTTCATTTGACTTAATTAACTTATTACTGTCATTATTTCTGCCTAATTAACACTGAAACCTGATTCTCGTTATGAATGAACATCGGCAGTTCCGAGCATTGCTTGCTGAACCGAGTGATGACAAAAAAACAGACTTGGGCAGGGTTTTTGATTCTCAGGGCACAGATGATAATGTTGTTGAGGAGTTATTAAAAAGCGATAATGATAGCAACACGGATCAAACTCCTGATGACGATGAGCCTATTCTTACTTGTTTTTTTTCCCTCAATACAATGGGTGGGACGAAGCTGCGAAGTAGAATGTACGCCTCTTCCGTCAACATGTAACAAATTATCGAATTTATTACTAATGTGCAAATTAGTTAACATCAGAACTAAATTCCAAATAAAATTTTAAAATAGCTGTGTTTTCGTGATAAATTGTCTCTCGTATTAGGTATTCAGTAATATTGAGATACAAGAATATAATTTTGTTATGTAATAAATAAGATATAAATTTTAACATATAAGTGATATATTTCAGGCAATATATACTTATAAACCAATTTTAATGTGATAAATGTAAAACGATATTCGAGAGAATGTCCTATAACCATGAAATTCATACGAGAGCGTCACGCTCACACGCAAACCAACCGCGTTACTCTGAAACACGTATAGCCTACCAACGGAAGGTTAAACTTTCAGCAACTGCGGGTTTCTTCGAGCCCCAAGTCCATCTCAGTCTTCGGGAGCTGAATTACGAGAGCTGATGCGTCACGTCGGCTGATTGGCTCCAGTGCCCGGCGTTACAGGCCACCTGGGTAGGCGACGGATCCAATATCCCACGTGCAGAAAACAGTCAACGAGAGACGATTTCGCAGCAGGAAGGGACCTACTTGCATACGCGTGCGGGGAAGATCCTGCCACCGGCCATGTAAGACTGGAATCAGAGTCTCTTTTGGTCTCTTGGATGCACCTTAACCTTCGAGGGCCGCGAGAGAAAAATTACGTCCATGGTCGCACGCGGTGCAAGAACCGGGTTCTTTACCCTCCGTTGGTACGCATGTTTCAGAGTAACACGGTGGTATACGCTCACATGTGAATTTCATAGTTTTAGGCATTGTCTCGAATATCGTTTTACATTTATCACATTAAAAATAGTTTATAAACATATATTGCAAAACATATATCGTATCAATCCCTAAGATTGTATGTTTATTTTATTAAGTCTCTCTGAACGCTTCATGTTGACCAGGGCATTCACTTGTTTTTCTCAGCTGTCTCAAGCCTCTTAGGCATGTTTACAATGCATTGTGTTGTGCCATGCAAACCTCCTGAGCATTCAGGAAACAGGTAACACTTCTGGGTTTGGTGTCAGCGGTTTGCATGGTAGCAATTATAATAAACACGATTCGGCGATTCGGCATCGAGGAAGAGCTCGATGGCCAGGGAATATAGAGGTGAGACAAGCTGGGAAGTGACTGGACTTTGGGAATTGAGTTGGTAGAGAGAGGAGGTCAGCAAGACAGGAGGTCGATAGTGGAAGCACGCTTTGGTCAACAAGTTAGAAGCTTACAGAGGACTTCGCTATTTTCATTCAGCTCAGAGACTTCAGTTAGACAGGTAATTATCCTACACCCAGCCATGATACAGGTTCAACGGTTCACAAAATCCAACGAGTTGCCATTGTCTTTTCAGTAGTTTAATTCCTTTTGTGTAATTTGTACCTTTCGCATGCCAAGCAATAACTCGTCATGTCAATGACGAGTGGTCTCATCAAGAGGATGAATGATGAGTAGTTTACATCACCCCAACAATTAACTGGTTCAGATCCCTTCATTCTATAGAATGACACGTGGATGGAGGTGCTTAGGGCTTTCATCCATTTTTTCGGAAATGCGATGAGAAAAGAGGTTTCAACAACCAGTTTAAATTCAACCCCACCCCTAATTTTGACACGTAGTGGAGTGCTAGTTCATTACCCACCCCTAACATTTTGATCATTTGTTTAGTTTTTGGTATAGTCTTGCCAAAATTAATTTTGAAAATACATAGGGCTTAAAACTTTTGCATTTATGGGGGGAGACGAATTTACTTGTGCCATGATAGATGTCGAGCTTTCACCTTGCTGATGAACTCGACGAAACTTTAGATCAATTATTAGATATAGCACGAGGGACTACAAGTTTTCATTTAGATGTCAGCGGCCCAGCTGCAAGTTCCACTCCCAAGTTTAAACGTAGCCCAATTTTAACTAGACGCCTTCAGCGAGAATTATTGGAAAAACAGAAATGTGAACCACAATTAGAGCTACAAGATCAGGATTTTAGAGATTTAGACCAAACACAATTCGCAACAATGGCTCAGTCGCAGTTTGTTCCCCCAACTATTTTAGAGGGTATCCCATTTCAGGGGATAGCCGGGGAGGACGTTTCCAAATTTTTAGATAAAGTGGATAGCCTTGCCATATTAAATGGATGGAATAATGCCCGTAAACAGGAATTATTTCCAGCCCTTCTGGCCGGGCCAGCATTACGATGGTACCAGACCTGGAAAGATGGTACAGAAAATCAGGAAGTTACTTATGAGGAGATACAGAAGAAATTTAAAGATGAATTTACAGGGTCCTTAGATCAACTCCAGATCGAGGAGCAAATTCGATATAGACTACACAAAGAAACTGAGCCAGTTACGAATTATGTTCGGGACAAACAATTACTTCTACTCAAGGCAGACCCTAAAATGAGTATCCAACAACAGATCAAACAGATCATATTAGGCTTACAGGTGGATTATATGAAAGATATCCACCATAAGGAGTATGAGTCCGTGCATGGGTTGCTTAAAGATTTAAAATCTTTTGAGAAACTCCAATTTTTGATGAGACAGCGCAAGCTGAAGGAATTGAGGTACGAAGATCAAAGAGAGAGTTTATTCTCTCCTTTGCATAATCCATCAGCACTTTTGCAACAGCAGCAGATTTTACTGCAGAGTAACAATCTGGCTACTGCTGAGTCAGCGCAAGCGCGACCCACTTCAGACTTTGAGGCAAAATTCAAAGCATTGCAAAAGGAGGTTGAGCAACTACAATTATTTAACAATCCTCACAATACCAAAGCTCAAGTCCAGGCTCAGGAAACTGGTCTGGAAGCGAGATTAGCCAGTCTCACTTTGAGATTGGATAGCATGGAGGATCAAAAGCAGAACCCTGGCACCGACTCATCTACTCCAAAACAATTTAGAGAATATTATAATAAGGATAATTATCAGTCAAGTAATAATTATAGAGGCTCCTATCGGGGTAATAATAATAGACGACAATTCAATAGGGGGTACAGGAATGGACGTAATAATAATGGCAACAACTCAGATCGCAATAGGCGATATGGAAATTCCCAACAATGGCGAGGACGTGGAAACTTCCGTGGCCAGAACTCGCGGGGTTCCTCGTCGTCAGCAGGGCGAGACCAGGAAAACAGGGAAGAGCAACGGGGGAGACCACGCTGCTCAATCTGTAATTACCCTAATCACACAGCAGCCACTTGTTTTCAGAACACGGAGGCTTTAAACGAACAGTGACTGCCCATAGAAGAGACGTATGCGCAGATTTCGTTGGCAAACAGATATCAGTCTCTACTTTCCCCTATGAGGAACTAATTTATATTAACGCAGTATTAGGGGGACAACGCCAGAGGTTTCTCGTGGATTCCGGAAGCCAAGTATCCGTCACCAGTGATCGAGGCATTCCTTCAACCGCCAAACGATTTAAAATTCATACGGCCATAAGGGGAGTAGCAAAAGAACAAATTGAAATTAAAGAGATTGTCCTATTAACTTTTGCAATAAACGGCCGCAACTTTACCCATCCTTTTCGGATGATTCCAAATTTTGAACATGGGACAATCCTGGGAAACGATTTTTTAAGAGCTCATAAAGCAAATTTGGATTTTGATCAAAATCGACTCACATTGAGGAGATTTGGTACTCCTCCGCGAAACCAGTTAAGGACGGAACACCGAAAGACCTTTGACGTTTCCATAAAAGTTGCTAGTCTGATCAGGGATTTATATGTGCCGGAATTTGTAACTTCTAGACAAATTAGAGTTAAACCTAGATCTCATTTGTGTATTCCTGTCAAATTGACAAATTCTAGTAATCAAAATTTAACTTATTTGGAACCAGATTTACAGTTTCAAATGGACACAGGCTTAATGGTGCCTCGAGCCATTGTAAATCCGGAGTCATTTTTAATTTGGATTACTAATCCAAATTCTTACAAAATTAAAATTAGGAAAGGGGCACGCTTAGGTACCGCAGAGGCATGGCAAAATCCAGTACCAGCTTCGCGTCATATTGCAGAAGACGAAGGACCTAACGTTATGGTGACCAAGGAGACTGGCACCGTGACAAAACCAGTGCACGACATTACTAAATTTGACATAAATCCAGCATTAGAACCCGATCAGAAATTGCAACTTAGACAATTATTAGAGAAATATGTAGATGTATTTTCTTGGTCTGAGCAAGACATTGGTTGCGCCACTAATTATACGCATCGTATAAAGTTAAAGGACGATTCGGAATTTCACGTCCCAGCATACCCTATACCAGTTCACCTGCGTAAGGAAATTAACCAGCAAATTGACAACTTGCTAGAAGCAGGAGTCATCAGTCCTACAACATCACCGTACAATTCACCAGTTTTCCTTGTCAAGAAGAAATCAGGAGCTTATCGCATGGTGCAGGATTTCCGATTACTAAATGCTAGGTCTGTTTTCGATGCAGTTTCTATAGGAAACATCTCAGAGATATTGCACAATATGGCCGGTAAGAGCTACTACTGTAGTGCTGACTTGAAACAAGGATTTTTTCAAATACCATTAGAAGAACAATCGAAAAAGTACACTGCCTTTACTATACCAGCCAGGGGACAATTTGCGATGAACTTTACACCTATGGGACATGTAACTTCTCCCGCGGCAATGACCCGATGTGTTCAGCTCGCTACAGCGGGGATGAACGACAATAATTTTGCCTTTTATATCGATGACATGTTTGTTTTTGCCAATACATTTAAGGATATGTTGGTCAATTTAGAGAAAATGTTTCAATGTTTACGATCTGCCGGATTGAAATTGGCTGTACCTAAATGTTCATTTGGATATTATGAGACAATTGCCTTGGGCCACAATGTGGGCAAATATGGCTATCGTATAAGTGATGTGTGCTGTCATCCATTAAGAATTATAAGGTTCCCACCACCACAAAAAAGGTTAAAATGTTTTTAGGTCTGTGCAGCTACGTGAGGAAATATGTCAAGAATTTTTCTGATATTGCATCACCATTACAGGGTTTAATTCGTAAGGGCAAGAAATTTACATGGGGTCCTGAACAACAATCGGCATTTGAGAAATTAAAGGAAGCTCTAATTACTGCACCTGTTTTGTTACCGTACGATCCAGCGAAGAACACCAAAGTTTTCACCGATGCTTCATCTCATGCGGTCAGTGGCGTATTAATGCAGCCCAATGCAGAAGGAGAGTACTTGCCATGTGCGTACTGTAGTAGAACGTTGACCGACACTGAAAAAAGATTGAGTGTTATTGAGCAAGAATTAACAGCAATTTTATATGCTTTCAAATCATTTAGATTTTATCTTGTTGGCCGCCATTTTGATTTATACACAGACAACAAAGCAATTACGTACATTAGGACATCCCGTAATTTGAGCTCAAAGCTTCTTCGATGGAGCAACCTTTTGGAGGATTTTTCATTTACACCGATCCATGTTAAAACTACGGAGAATATCGCCGATCCCCTCAGCAGAGAATGTGGAGACAACGTAGAGGATGGCAACACTGAAGAGGACATTCCCGAACCCAGGACACTTACTTTATTTGATGCAAGCACAGATGTCGCGGAACATCAGAGACAGGATTCATTTTTTGGCCCAATTATTACAGTTTTGGAGGACCCAGACAGGGACGATGGAACATTACCTCTATACATCCAGAGGCAGGTCTATCATCATGTGTTGGAAGATGGATTATTGTATAGACAACAGAAATTAGGAGCTACTACCAAGAAATTATTATGCATTCCAATGACATTACGTGATTCTGTCATTGAGACACTCCATGCTTCACCCATAGGAGGTTCTCATCTTGGGTTTACCAAGTGTTACAATGTGGCCTTACCAAGAATTTATTTTCCAAATATGAAGTTGTTTATACAGAGGAAAATTAGGGAATGTATAACATGCCAGCAGAATAAACGCCGTCCAGGTCTACCAGCAGGGGAACTGTGCACTTTTCCCGCACAGAAGCCATTTCAGCGGATTTGCCTGGACTTTTCAGGTCCATATCCTCCTTCATCCAATCTTCGTCATCGATACATAATCGCTGCCACAGATTTTGGGACGCGCTATTTAATAGCCAAACCAGTTGCAGATTGCACGGCCAGTACAGCAGCAGAATTTGTGTATGAAGAGATAGTGTTACGCTACGGAGTCCCACAGGATATTTACACGGATCGCGGATCAGCATTTAAATCTAAGCTTTTCCAGGAACTTGGCAATAAATTGGGAATCAACATCAAGTTTTCACCAGTCGGTCTTCATAATTTGATAGGTCTTTCGGAACGTAACCACGGGGTCTTACAGAGTATAATGAAGTGTTATGTTAATTCAAAACATACAGATTGGGTCCAATATTTACAGCCAAGTGTATTTAGTTACAATACTACCAGGAATCAGAATTTGCGGTATAGCCCATTCTTTTTAGTACATGGATTCCAACCCACTTTGCCCTGGGAGCTTGCACTACACACACCAAGCTGTGAAAATGTGGAGAATGATGTACGGTTCCGAGTATTGGAGAAAGCAAGAACCAATGCTACGGATAACTTAGCAAAACGACATGTTGAAGTGAAGAAATATTATGATCAGAAGAGGAAACAGATCAAGTTTCAACCAGGCGATCAAGTATTAATTTTTGACAGCACCCAGAAAATTGGAACCGCACGGTGCTTTTCAGGTATTTATAAAGGCCCAGCCACAGTTATTCGAGAAGAGAATCCGAATACATACCTGGTGGAATTCCAAAACAAGCGCGGAAAGACATTAGTGGACTCTATTGCCGTCCAGAGACTCAAAAAATATTATGCGCCTGATGACGGTGAAGGCGAAGAGAATTTGGCAGGTGAAGATGAAGATCATCAAGAGGACAACGCGGACTCACGCACGGATAATGGTCACTAAAATTGAAAATTCATATAAGTAACAGGTTTAACATTTTAATTTCACTTGCATGACATAATAATAAGTTATAATAGAATAGCACTAATAATAATATTAACAATTAAAAGCAGACTTATTATTTAATAATGTGCTTTAGACACAAAAGTTTTGCAGTATGTAACAATACTAGCTCAGCGAATACATCACTAGAATTTTATAGTTACTCTTCAGAAGAAGGTATATGTTTATATTAGCAAAGTTTATTTTAAGCGCCAGTTATGAGAATATTTATATTATATGAATATGTAGACGTCGACGTCAAGATTTTTATTGCGCTCCAGTTACAAGTATTTTCCTTCGGATATTGGATTGCAACCGATAATCCTGGAAATCCATTCTGCCATCGCAGAATGATAATGATTAAACCACAACGGTTTTAGTTTAAAGCTTTGCCACAATAATATGCTAAGCATATTTTAGAATGAGTAGAGAGAATTAAAGATTCTTCAAGTTTTAGTGATGTTAGTATTTTAATGCATTTAAAGATCGCATAAATAATAATTATTATTTTTCAGGTAGTCAGGAGTAACTCAGACTCAATTTTTTCCTTTACCTTGTACCTCAGTACGGTTCAATTGATGTTAAGTATTTAAGAATAGAAATAACACCTGAAAGTAGATAAGAGAAGTTTGCAGTAACATTTAAAATAAGATAAGTTAACCAGTGCTAATAAATTTAGAGAATAAATAAATTATATTAAATAAATAAATCACGCAGATAATTTGAGCCTAGAGTCAGAAATAATTAAAAGTTGAGTTAAAATATCTACTATTTAGACTAGGCAGGCTTAAAGTACGCATTAGCTTTGAAGAACTGTTTGTTTTGATTGCCTAAGCAACATGAAAATCATTGCGATTTTAGTTATTTTAAACGGATTTCTTCCATACGTAAAAGCTTCTAATTTTATTTATCTGTTGAACAAGTCCTTTGACTATCCTTATAATATAATTACTATTTTATTATTAACAACATTTATTATTAGTATTTTTATAATTTTCATAATCTGTTATTTTCAATGTCAGCGCAAGAAATCTATTACTTATAACCATGAGTGTACCCACGAGTTACAGTTAAGCAAACTTAATAATGATCCACCGTCCATTGATCAGGTTTACGACGATGTTGCACCGATTGTTGAAGTGGTACCATTAAAAACGAGTCACCCGCCAATTCCCCCTCCACTCCCTCAGTCCATTATTATTCAACCTAGGGTACAAAAAGAAGTTCCAGACGTATCCAGAAATAGTTTAGTCACTAAAGACGACAGTATAGATTTGCCGAAGAATATTTTATCCGTTAAAGATAGAGTTCAGAAATTTGCCGTAAGCAAGGGTCCTAATTTTGTTCAAAACAGTCGCAAAATGGAAAGTGAATTGCCTATTTCATCCTGTGTTCAGCCAGTTGTAAAAATTAAAGAGTTATTTGCGAATCAGTCATCAGTAAAAATCGAGAAAGTTTCAAGTGTTACTTTAAAGGCAGAAAGTAAGCCAAATTTTCAGGTTCCCGAACCTGTTGTATCGTTTACAGACCATATTTTCTACGACTTCATGTTCACCTAGAATTTTATATTAATTACGATTCAAATTTTAAGTATAATTCATTTTTTATGTTTGTTTGTACCTTATGCAATGTTTATTAGTCATTTAGTTGGCTAACAGCTTCCCAACTGTTGTTATTACGAGGACGGAAGTGTTCAAGTAACACACTCTCGCAAGCGCAACGAAGTTTTTCTTTCCATCCAATTTATTACGTCATTTCAAAGTCCTTGACTTTATTTCGAACTCCCGCAGCGCTTACTAGACTTTGTTCGTAGTAAGTTAAAGTTTTGTAAACAGTTACGCGTCATTCCAGGTATCAACGAATCCTGGCGTTGCATTTTCCTTCTCCGTTCCTATGCCCGCTGCTCGAAGCAGTAACCTTTTCCCCTCCACCTCTCCGACGACACCCGAACGTACCCGAAGTCGGCAAGCACGGCAGCGAATTTGCCAGAGCTCTTGTTATCGCCATAGAGAAATTTTCAGTTGCGTCCAGCGACCACAAATGCAACCTTGCACAATTTAGAATGTCTGGTATCAGCGAATTCCTTTTCCGCACTCAAGCTCTCTTCCGAGTACTTTGAACACGCTGGAAGTCAGAAAACACTTACCATAAGCTTTGCATATTTTTTTTGCATTAGTGGCGTTCGTTCAGTAAAATTTTAGGGAATCAGTTTAGTTACGCATATAGCCATCAGAATTTGATTTTTACGATAGAAGTTCATGTAAACAATGTTAGGGATATTTTGTTCTATACAGATAAATTTTTCCGTAAAACGTCGCATTTATGCACTTCAGGTTAATCACGACCAATAATTTTTCAAAGGAACACCACGACGAATTTTCTGCGTTTTTCTCGCAAAATTTTCCCGTTTTTCATAGAGATATTTATAGTAAGTAAGTTTTTTGGGAAATCGACGTACATTTGGTTTAAATCAGGATAAAGTCAAACGAAATTTTGATAAAATCAGGGAAATTTCTACGAAAGGGCAATTTTAGCACTTTATGCACTTAGAGTAATCAAGATTATTAGCAACATGCCAGGCTAAGCCTCGGTGATTGGCACAGGCATGTGCAGCAAAAGTCGCCACGGCATCGTTAGCCTTTCCAAATTTAAACAGTGTGGTTTACCACAAATGTTATAATTTGGGAATTTATTATTATTATTAATATTTATTGTTAGGAAAATTTTGTTCACTTACCCAATTTGCACTTTATTTGACACTGCAGCAATAAATTCATTACTTCTTACTGATTAACTTCATGTTAATGTTAGTACAGTAGGTAATAACTAGTAATTTCTATTTATATTGTAATATATTGCACAACTATTCTCTATTTGTTTTGTTTAAACATACCTAAGGGATTGACACACCATTCTTATATGGGTTAAGTATACTTTTCCGCGGCGGGTCTGTTTACAAGACCAAGTGATTTGAGGTATACGGCGGACTCAAGAAGTTTTGAGTGGATAAATTTCTTTTGTTTAAAGAAAATTTGAAATTGAGAAAGTTTTTATTATTTTTATTGTGTTTAAAATTTGAATATCACCTTTTTAATTCCCTGATGCTATATTTTGTTACCACCTGGAGTTTCAACGAAACTCAGAAGTAGCTTTTACTGAATTTTTTGTCTTACATTGCATATTAATGAACCACGGCAAATTGCACCGGCCTATCATTTATTAGGAGGCCATTAGAGGCTTGTCAAAGCAACTTTTAGCACTCTAGTAGCTTGCTTTGCGCAACACAAATTTTATATATTTATTTTAAGGGTTCACAACATAATATTTTTTTTTAAAATTTAAACAGAATTTAGAACATGCTTGCAACACTTACCTTTGTTTATTAATTCTACATTTTGTAATTTTGAAGTGAAATCTATTACTGACAATAAATTATTTCAGTTTATTAGGACACGTAATGGTATTTTAATATCAGGCTCAGGTCAATTTATTGTTATTCAGAATTTGAATAATAATTTGAATACGCACAGATCAATTCAGCTTAACGAAGGGGAATCTCTATTTTTTAATTATCAGGATTTTTCACAGATTATTGTGGATCAACAAATTTTACACACAAGAATTTTAGCCTTCGAACAAGTCAAAATGCAGGAAATTGAGTTATTACTTAATATTCCAAAGAATTTATCTGATTTCACTATTCCCCAATGGACTTCGCTTGAACTTGCTTTAAAACAACTTAATCAATCAATTAGTAAAAACATTTCATTTCAGGAATTAATTCTAAACCCTTTGCCTATGTCTATATTAGTTTTTGTTATTTGGAATGTGTTATTAACCGCAACCTTAGGATATTATTTTTATAAGCATCATCAGCTTGCGAAACAGATTAATTCAGAGCAGCACAGTAATAATTAATAGGTTAAGGCAACACATTAATCATGGACATTAATATTTTAATTACGGTTGGATATTTTATTTAAATTTTCCTTATTTATTTTCAAAGAGTTATGGCAATTATTTTATCAATTTATTTTAATCATATTTTATTTTTGATGAGACAATTTAATTTAATTTTAAGAAAAGGCAGTGGAAATTAGTTGGTTTTGTGTACATGCATACTTGAATTATATATACCCATCCTATTGCAATTTCCTTTCTTTGTCATAATTTTTCCTTTTAACCTAACCTGTCTATACGGAGCACCATGGACAAGCAATGCCTACACCATCCATGGGCATTTTTCGTGACGGACATCCGCAGGCAGTCTATTACCAGGCAGAAAGACTGATTACCATTCTACGAGGGAGACATGCAGACATTTTAAGCACTATTTCAAGAAGAGAATCGTCACCACCAATTTGAGGGAGACATGCAGACATTTCTAATTACTACACAGAGACTACCTTTTACAGGAAGGATGTAGTCAACCATACATTTCCCAGTATAACAGACTACACATTATCAACAACACCTAGTGATGGAGCTAGATAAATTTCCCTCCACACTGCAGTTCGAACTACAACTTTTCCCCATCTCCCAAGTTCTACGGGTAATTTACTACATTTTTACATTGCCCAATGCAGTCAAGACGACAAGCAATCTTCGACAAGCAATCCAGAAAGAAGAGGAAGCAGAGAAAACATACATTCTACAAACAGCAGTTCTGGTCACAAACAATAATTACAGAATTGTGCTACAGTGTTTCTACACATACACATGCGAGCTCCTATCATGTGTATCTATTTGGTTATTTAACATGCATTATGGGAAACAATACTTTTTCATAGCCCTTATATACATTTTCAGTTTTGTGCCATGCATAAGAACTAGTTTTATATGCATGCAAGTGTACATCATACTACAAGGAAGCGACACGCACCAGTGGTGTCAAGTGACCAGTGTTCGCATCAATTAGTGCATAATTTTTTTTACGATGAAATTTTGCACTTCGAATAATAAAGGGACATGCAAGCAATACAAATAACATAATTATAGCACTTTCGAACATTTTAGAAAGCATGCTTTAGTGCCAATATTTTATGCATATGTTTGTCGCATGCAGGTATTATTGTTATTTTTTTTTCTCTTTCTTCTCACAAACATGGAAGATTGAAAGCGACATATTTGTTCGCAAAACATTTTTGATATTTATAACTTAAGCACATAGTTTTGTCACTTGGAAGATTATTAATTTTGTGTGCAGTCATACAAAGGTATTCACCACGCCATAGTTGTGTATACAGTGTACAGTTTAAACGTAGAAAAGAAATTTGAACGCTATACTTAAGTTTTACCAGCGACAGTTTTCAGTGTAACTCACTATATGCATTTGAATATTGTATAATAATTCATTGGAATGTGCAACACAGCCATGCAAGTTTATATATTTGGCGATGTTAGGAGTGCAGTGCTACATAGTTCGTAAAACATACGCATTTTGATATAATCAGGCTTTCACACGGACAAAACAGTGAGATGTGACAATGTTTTACATGCTTACTTACGTGTACTTATTTGTGCACCTTTTCAAGGTATTTTTTAGTTTGAAGAGTTTATATCGAGCGGCAATATAAACAAACATTGTGAATTCCGTTCCATCTTGCAAGACTTTCCCTCCAGCCGTTAGCTTCGCGGAACACACAGAGTCGTTACCGCGTGGCGAGGCATCACAGACTCTTGACTCGGAGCAAATGGATGAGCAATTATACATAATAAACAGTACGTACGCACAAAATGTGGTACATTAAGAGTTTTTCGCTTAACGACACGAACCTTTGTGATTTCTAGTCCTATAATAGTATATATTATTGTTTTTTACATCGTATAAACATACGAATTTGTTAGTATTAAGGGTATTATTCATTATAGAGTTTAGGGAATAAAAATTTTTTCTTTCCTTCAGGCTACGGCAAACAAGGGAAGGTATGTTTTGGTGGATTTTCTTTTGTATATTTGGGTTTTTTAAGAAAATATATGGAATTGGCGAACCTGAGTCATGTCAAGCTTTGCGATTTGACTTTTAAATTTTCAAAGAAGAAAATTTTTCCTAGAGGGCGCGAACGTATCAATCCCTAAGATTGTATGTTTATTTTATTAAGTCTCTCTGAACGCTTCATGTTGACCAGGGCATTCACTTGTTTTTCTCAGCTGTCTCAAGCCTCTTAGGCATGTTTACAATGCATTGTGTTGTGCCATGCAAACCTCCTGAGCATTCAGGAAACAGGTAACACTTCTGGGTTTGGTGTCAGCGGTTTGCATGGTAGCAATTATAATAAACACGATTCGGCGATTCGGCATCGAGGAAGAGCTCGATGGCCAGGGAATATAGAGGTGAGACAAGCTGGGAAGTGACTGGACTTTGGGAATTGAGTTGGTAGAGAGAGGAGGTCAGCAAGACAGGAGGTCGATAGTGGAAGCACGCTTTGGTCAACAAGTTAGAAGCTTACAGAGGACTTCGCTATTTTCATTCAGCTCAGAGACTTCAGTTAGACAGGTAATTATCCTACACCCAGCCATGATACAGGTTCAACGGTTCACAAAATCCAACGAGTTGCCATTGTCTTTTCAGTAGTTTAATTCCTTTTGTGTAATTTGTACCTTTCGCATGCCAAGCAATAACTCGTCATGTCAATGACGAGTGGTCTCATCAAGAGGATGAATGATGAGTAGTTTACATCACCCCAACAATTAACTGGTTCAGATCCCTTCATTCTATAGAATGACACGATATCATTTACATTTTAAAATTTATCTTATTTATTACATGATAAGAAAATAATACTATTTTATTGCAATATTACTGATTACCTAATGTGAGAGACAATTTATCACGGAAAACACAACAATTTTTAAAATTTTATTTTGAATTTAGTTCAGATGTTTACTAATTTGCATAACATTAGTAATAAATTCAATAATTTATTACATGTTGACGGAAGAGGTGTACATTCTACTTTGTAGTTTCATTCCGCCAAATACATTGAGGGAAAACAAGAAGTAAAAATATGCTCATCGACACAAGGAGTTTGATCCGTGTTGCTATCATTTTTGCTTTTCAATAACTCCTCAACAACATTATCATCTGTGCCCTATGGTCTTCTCTTTTTGTCATCACTCGGTTCAGCAAGCAATGCTCAGAACTGCCCTTGTTCATTGATAACGAGAATCAGGTTTCAGTGTTAATTAGGCAGAAATAATGACAGTAATAAGTTAATTAAGTAAAATGAAATAATTACCGAAGAAATGAAACATAAAACAGTTATACAACACGCATCCAGTGCACACGGAAATAAAATATGCGTAGAAAAAAATAGTCACGCGGTTGATATACGTTGTTGAAATCGCTCGTCCATCTTTTTAGATTCTCTGCTCTGCGCAATCAAAGTCAAGCTGGAAAATCTAGTCTCGTGCGATTCAGGCATTAGTCCACAACATTTTGTGTGCGACGGCGAACAAGTCTTGCAACCACGTCAGGAGGATGGTAAAAGTTTTCACTATTTACCCAAAGGGGCCTTTACAGGGTACTTTAGAAACTTTTCAGTCTTGATCAGTGACCTATCCAGGCGTAACATATTGTCATCCAGGACTCACAACGGAAATGGCCATAGAATGGGGAGTAATACACCTCTGTCAGTGGAAATGTTTGAACGCTCTCGAGCAAAGGTAAATGAAACATTTGCGTTCTGAGTCGAGACAGGGGTAAGACCATTTATCATAATTCACCCAGTAACGACCTCTGTCTTGAAGTTGTTAAGATGAATATTGATTGTGTTCAGTGATTTATGTAACATTAGGTACCTCTGACAACACCCTAACTAGAGGCAGTTGGCTAAGCGAGTATAAGCGTATCTGTGGATACGTGATCGGCTCTGGGTTCGATCCCAGTTCATGATAGAACAATACGTAGTGGAGGTGCGAGGCACCGATTCCCGCACTTCTCTGTACGGAAATGGTAATAGCTTCGCCTCCAAGATGTTTCTTCTCTCGCCGCTCAAGCTAAAATCCTCCTCTCTCTCATGCTCTCCATACTTTTATTATCCTTTCCTATGCAATGACCTTTCATGTTTCATTTACCTTTGCTCGAGAGCGCTGAAACATTTCCACTGACAGGAATGTATTACTCCTCATTCCTTGGCCATTTCCGTTCTGAGTCCTGGATGACAATATGTTACGCAGGTTCACACACAGAGCTGTGAAGGGACACGATGCGCAGTCCAGGAATAACCTATCATCTCTCTCTCTCTCTCTCTCTCTCTGTCTGGGAGATTTCAGACCGAACCGACAAGCAACACGCGACTGGCGACATGCGACACTTGCAAGCGAAGCCAAAGTGAACCATGCAAACTTTCGAAACAAAAGAGACACGACAAGCTGTACGAGTTGCTTGTCGCTTGCGTATCGCTCGGACTGGGCCATTGTATCAACGGCGTACATTGTTTCGCCCCGGTCTGTTCTTCCACATGCGAGGTGAATGTTTTGCTTTAGACTGAAGAGACTTGTGTGGCTTGTAGCTTGCCGCTTCGGTGTGAATTCTCCTTGTCACTTCAGCCTGAACCTCCCCCTCTGCATATATACACATATAATGTGTGCCTGTGTGTACGATTAGATAAAACTGCATTTTTTCAAGTTACCTAACACAGTTGTACTTTTGTCTGGAAGATTTCCTGTCGAGGTTTCGGTGTCTGCCTTTTAAGTGTCCCTTCATCTGATCATTCTCATCGTCTCGATTAGCTAAAATGGAAGGGACGGGAATAACAAAATGTAACATAACTTCATTTGTGTTGTTTTCTGCCAGCAGTAAAGCTGAATATTAAAAAACTTTAAAAGAACAAGATAGTAGGGAGGAGCAGAGAAAGTGCATACAGTTATCCACCCACAATTATTAAACCAACGCGGCTGTCAAGTTTGGCAATAATATACAAAACAAAAACAAATCGTCTCCATGGCAACGAATCCTTCTATCATTGGTTCAAGGACGAACGCAGCCTCTTTCTACACGCCATGAAAAGTGAAAACCTTCCGTTGCTCAGAAAATAGAAACAAATGAATATTCTAAATTCATCGCTGATTCTTAAAAACAACAAGATCAAATTTCACCAGGTTTTTTTCTTCCTGTGAGCAAACACCGCATCTTAAAATCATTTTACCTGAAGTGGTGAAATGAATAATTTGTGATCTAACTGATGACGTAGGCCCACTGGTACCTCCATACTTGAGGACCCGAAACCGAATCCGTTGCTTCTCCTTGTCAGACTAATTAGTTTGAACTCTGAATCTCTCGTTGTACTATATTTAGAAGCGGATTGTTATGTATTACCGTGATGAAAACCTTTTGCATTGGAAACTTTTAAAATCTAATAGAAATCCTTATGAAAATCATGTTGATTATCCTCCGGCGGTCGCATCTGTTTTTGTAACATGAGTGGTACTTTTCTTTAGCAAATGGCTTGTTTATACTTGTAAGTTAATACCTATACAGGGGGTTTCAAAATGATCTGAACGATGAAAAACCGTTCCATGAGCAATACAACATACGTAATCACAGATCATAATATCCCGTGAAATACATTCTAACACATCCTTAAGTTTTTTTTCTTTTTCTCTATGTTTTTCTTTTGGGGGAAACGGTTCCAGTAGTTCTAAATTCTGCCGCCAGGTGCCAGCAACACTTAGATCCTGAAATACTGCCTTCCGTGCAAGGCGTTATGTGTGTTGCCTAACTCTACGGCGATAAGTAGATTAAAATAGTAAATTTTCGATGGAAACTACTGCAGGGAAGCGAACATTTCAGGATCTAGGTGTCCCAATGTTATTGCCGGTTGAAATAAAATACAAAATACACACAAAACACAAAACGGGGTTTAATACCTAGGGTGACCACCTTTCGGCCATGAATTTAAGATAATTTCGGCATTGAGTTTATGTCAGATTTAGTCGCGACAAATTTTGCGTAATAAACAACAGACTACTTAACAATTTTGTTCTTCTTTCTCACAGCTTGATTATATCTTGCCTATACATGGTATTATACACCTCAATCATAGCAATAGTTAAATACATTAATGTACTTTTAATGATTCCATTTCTAGAAGTATATTTACATTTATTTATATAATCATGATCTATCGTTGCGCATGATAAAATATTCATGTTTTAAAAAAGTTATGTCCAGTTCTTGTAAATTGACAGGCGGACTGTTATATTTTAATGGTATAACAATGGAAATTTGACGTTGTGGTGCATTAAGAGAAATAACAGTTATGCATTTTCGTAAAAAAAAGGTTGCTTCCAACTAGTTCCTCCCATGCAGTGTACTCTGAACGTTAATCTTAAATTCCGCGCACGAAAAACTCACATTACTGTAGTTGAAATTGCAGTATCTTCCGTTTATTCGTATCTGGAACAAAGAATGGCCACTTTTTCAAGAAGGACGCTTTGATTCTGCAGAGACTTAAGCGCTCCTTGGTACACATCTGCAAACTGCATGCCCCGTTATTGACAAAACTTTGTTCCCTTTTTCCCCGGAGCAGAAGTTGGTAAACTCCGGAAAACTTTGGAAAATACAATTTCCTTATCTTCTGCTCCGATCTGTATCGAGGGATGAAGCGTTTCTTTTTTTTTTTTCGTTTTTTCTTTCCAGGGGCAACATGCAGCCAGAGTTATAACTCCTGTAGGAAGACCTTCTCCAGGGACTGCGGTGGTCGCTCGCGAGGGCGCCTGGCGGACGACGGCCGTTTGGAGCCCTTCCAAAGGGAGCACCGTGGCCTCGGGAAGGCAGAAGGGCATGGAAACACGACACAATAAAATGTTAAACGCAAGAAGTGATCCACGGAGACGGCTGGGGAAGATGAATTAATGGCCTCGCTCTTTGCTGGTGGACAAGTTCAATGTTCAAGGTCATGTCTGGAAAGGTATTCGCCACACACGGCCGAGTAGCGCCAAAACTTTAATTCTGATCATATAATCGTGGCTATAAATTTTACAAACCGGATATTTTATGTTGGAAACCTTAGTACCAAATGGAAGGAAAGGAGTTTCGGAGAAGAAACATAGATGGCAGCACGAGGAGAAAGAATATAAATAAATTGTTGGAAGATAAGTATCGTCTTAGTAAAAGTAAAAATATGATACAAAGATGTAGAAAAGATGTAAGCAATGTGCACAGAACAGATAATAGAAGAAAAGGAAAACAAAAGTGATTTTCATCATTCAACAAGTTCAAGCCTATAGTCAATTGTTAGGCATGTATAAAGAAGTACTGAACGAAGTAAGTGAATAGTTTTGTGAGTCGACTGACAGAAATTGTGTGGGATAATACGTTAATGTTACATCAATTACAAGAATATTATTTATTAATAACGAGATTAAAATGCATATTTTATACATCGATTAATGACTATTATTATTGTTTTTATCCTAATGTAAAGACTGGATTTGTTAACGTATCTGGCCATTGCTGTGTTCAGTATCAAGTAAGAAAAAATAATATTAATATTACATCCATTAAAGCATAAATTAGAAAGACTCGGTATTCTGTAAAGAATGTAACATTTACATTTCTTATTCATGGCGGAAACTTTCTGACAAATTCAACTAGATATTAGTTCAAACTTTGCAGCCAGTTTTACGAATTTTGAATTACTATTATTTGGTTTTATATCTTAAGTTTTCTAATTTTACCCTTACTATTGTCCTTTTAACGGATAAATTAGAAAACTGAACAATAAAAGGAAATGATACTTTTAAACTGGCCTCAGTAGTGGAGATGTCTCAATGGTATAGTGGCAACACTGTCCCCTTGTAATCATAGGGGTTTCGGATACGATCGCCGGTGGAGACTCATTGTACAGCTGTTCGGTTACCGTTTAGACTGTAGGTCCAGTCTCATCTGCGCATAAAGTGGACTTTAAACAATTTCGACAAAGTTGAATTAAGAGAGCAATGTAAGGAAGTGGCTTTCGTGAAAAGTACCATCGCAGCATTTAACTGGAGTGACTGAGGAAAGCCTGGGAGGAACAACAGCCGAGACCGTGGGAGAATTTTCTGGGAGTTTTAAGATAAAATGTTTAGCCGGGCGAAGCGGAGTTTTGGCGCCTCCCGCCCAAGTGTCTACCCTCTCACCCCTTCTAAGTTTCCACCCTGGTCCTCTTACTTTCCACGTACCTCAACAAAAACATAACCATGTTATATATTTAAGATTTTAACGAGGAAAAATAATAGCCTTATTTTTCAAATAAATGTTAATGTCAAGGAACACGTTCATTGTAGATATGCGTTTATTTAATACCTACTTAATATCAAAATTACATTAATTTCTAAGCTTAATTTGCTACATTTATTTTACTTTGCTTTTCTGCATTTTTGAGTAACCACGAAGATGAGATTGAGTCCTCACGTGATGAAATTGAAGAAGAGGACACTCACAAAGAACAGCCATGCCCAGGCCAGGTCACCTGGCGTCGTAGCATGTCACGGATCTCGCATTATATTCCTACATGATTTTGCGTTATACTAATAATGTTATACAGCATTAACTTCAATTAATTTTTGTTTACAGAAATCCAAGTCTTTTTAAAGGAAATAGCCGCGTTCATATAATGAGAAATAAGGTTTTGGCGCTTCTCAAGGGAGGGACGCCACGGTGGCCTTAAGCCTTCCGTTAAAAACTGCCGGTGAAAATCTCTTTGGGCTTTGGAATTTCCGTCGGAATAATAATATTCGTCTTTATTAAGGCAGGCGTGTTTCGGCCTCTTGGGCGGCTTCTTACAATCACCCTTTGTCCAAAAGAAAGTCACAAGGATAATTTAAAAAATGTATGGAATTAATAAAAAACTAAGTATAATGAAAACACAAAGAAAGTTAAATTAATACTAACAGTGATATTATTATAGCAAAATAATAATAATATTATAATTATAATAATAATAATTGTTATTATTATTTAAACGTGTGTACTGCTGTGAACAGTGTGGCTACATTATTACAGCAGTTTTACATAAATAAAATAATATATTATATAAAAATATTAAAAAGCAATAAAATAAGAAATAAAAATAATAAAAACTACATGAAAAATGATAATAGTATTAATAGAAAGGGTCAATAATATAAACACAAAAGAGTTACACATAATACTAATAGTTCCATTATTTTATGGTAGAAGTAATAATGATAATATTAAAGAGAACTAATAATAATAATAACCAAGATATGTTAAATACTTCTTCCTTTGTGGTACCTTGACTAGGTTTGATCCGGTTGAAATGGCAGAAATGGTGCGTCATTCAGAACAGGCCTCGTACATACCCGACGCAAAATGGCTTCCGGATGGTGAGCGCCAACTCCCAGCCAACCTCTCCTCGGAGCACTTGAATTTTGCATAGAGCGCCCTTTGGCCGGAATGTTGCTCCTTCGCCCGTTTTCAATCAATACGCTCTTCCCGTTTATATGGGGAAATGAAAATGAAAAAAAGGTCCGTCTCCCTCCGCCGCGGGCTCAGGCCCGGATCTTTCGGGAGTGACGTAACTCAACTAAGTCGGTCGCAGTGATATTTATGCACACTCCCTACATGAGCTCGCCAAGACACAGGATATTTATGTTGTTTTTTTTTAAATATATTTGCAAAACTAGGGTCGTGTCCGTAAGTTTCAAGACGGCACTTGAAGCGAACATTCTTTGAAAATGGTGCGGCAGATCAGTCTTGAAGCCTTGGACTGGAAGCGAAAATCTTTCGAATTAGGCGAAAGTACCCAAATTTCGTCAACTTTTTCTTTTTTTCATACAAAATCTACTGCACTACACATGACAAGTAAATAAGTATGACAGTACGCCGGGAGCGCACAAAACAAAAGTCTACGTGCGCTCGTGGATAAAAATGTATACCACGAGCGCACAAAATCCATGGCGATGTTGCCACGATGTGTCAACTGCTTTTGTCTGGGTCCTAATAAGTTCACATATTATGTGAATGGTTATATTTATAACACCCCCATTTCATTTAAATAACCTCACTGTTTGGCAGAGGCGAGGCGTCCGGTCATCGGGAGATGCGGCGATGACCAAGCACAATAATAAAAATATTGCATTTTTAATATTTTAGAAAAGAAGTAAGAAATAAGTCAAAATATTCGTATGTGACAGCATGAAGCAGCTCGAAATACGCAAGAGATTCGCTAAAGTTTAACGCATCGAAATGAGGGTCCGGTACTACCCCTCGCGCCGAACCTTCTCGCCAAGTTTCCTATTGAAGGCAATGGTGTTGGAAGGCTCAGCTCAGCGCAGAATAGTGCGAATCCCTCTGGTGTCTGTCGGTGCCGAGAACAGCCGAACGCTTCCGAACAGACAGACCCTACGACATGGTCCAACGTCTCTACTTACCCTCGCTCTTGAAACGCTGGGTCATAACAGGCCCTTTTATTAGCCCCCCATCCCCATGTTTACAACCACGACAGGATTTCTCTGGAGTCATCAAGATTCTTCCGAGTGTCCAGCGGCGTGTCAAAGGAGGGGTTGGTGAGGGTCATGATCCCTGCTTGGGCTCAATATCATTTTTTACAAAAAAAAGGAGAAGAAGAACGTCAAAGACAGGAAAACATGACAAAATGAGGAATGATTTCTAAAAAAGTACAATTAACAAAACCTCACCTTCGAAAATTCTTGGCACGCCACTACGAATGTCTCCTATTAAGAGGAAATCACATATCGAACGATATAATTATATTTAATAATTCTCTCGTATGGGATAGAATTATGTGTCATTGTAGTCGTAACGTCTATGGCAAGAGCTTTTACATTGAATTGGCAAATATCTTGGTGTTTATCGCAGAGAAATATTGTGCCCCTTCCCCCTACCCCGTTGAAAGATCGACCCTGACGTTTGGCAAATCACGCTTCGCCACTGCTATCTGGTCTCGTAAGACGAGCAATGTATCGCTGCAGAAGGAGGGAGACACCAGCAGAGCCCAGAGCCATTGTCGAAGCTAACCTAACCTAGCCATTACAACGCAACGCAGCATTGGATGTTGTGCGCTCCTGGCACCTTTCATATACCACGAGCGCACACTTTCACATTTTTGTGCGCCAGTGGACTGTGCCAGTAAGTATTGATCTAAACACGACAACCATTAAACTAAGTACACACAAGAAATCAACATGAATGTCAGCCAAACAATGACAGGAAAATGTATTTTCCCAAAACAACACGAAACTAGTATTTTAAAAAAAAGGCTGCTAATTTAACCCTCAGCGTATTTTACATAGATACAGGTAGTAGTTACACACAATGGAACCAAATAATAGGTAAGATATAATAATTGAAACCATATGATACTATAAGCATTTCGTTTTAACTGCAAGAGAAAACTGGATAGTCAAAAAACTAGGCTTCACTGTGAGCTGAAAACATGAAATCTGAAAATGGTCTACGTAAGTGTTCTTTTAACATCCCTGCCTACCTGTTGAAGCAATTTTGGCAGGCGAAAAGCTGATCTTTTCCAGCGTCACAAACAGAATGCTCATGAAACCGAACATAGAACTTTGTACATCCAATCCACTTGAAAGGGGGTGGGTGAAATTTGGGTCTACTTGACGCCGTGCAATGAGACTCTCCCGAAGTAGCACAACTCTTAATCGCCAACCAAAGAGTGTATATTGCAGCACATTTCTGACTAACTAACCATACTTATAGGCAACAGCATAGAGCCGACCATTTCCTGCAGCTTTTATAAAACGTCGGAACTCTAAAAAAACTTCCAGTGCGAGAAAAACTTCAGAAGCCGAATGGATACATACAATTCAATCTATACTCTTCAATATCTCAGAGTTGACTGCTTTCTCAATAATTTAAAATTTAAGACCTCTGGCAATTGTTGACAACTCACAGAAACTGAAAACTCTGGTGGACGAAATTAGGCTAATAGGCGAAATTTGGTTACTTTCTCCAACACTTCGACTGCAGCGCCAAATACGGCCAGTAGATAAAAAATAGAAACACCTTGTTTTCCAGCGTTATAAATACTTTTTTTCACCATAGACATCACATAGCATTTCTAAAATGTCTTACATTTACATTTCCAAGAATTACAACCAACAAATGGCCGACTTTCGACTGCATGATTTCAGACAAGTGAATAAAAAGAACGCGAGTGAAGTGAAGAAGACTGCATTCTTTAGTGATGCGTGCTGCGGGCTCGAATATTCGCCTAGTTGGAGCAAAGATGAGGGTATACTCTCTATAAGCAGATGTCTAACTGAGGCAGGAAAACCGGTGCACGGACCTTCCACTGGGAATCGCTATTCGCAAGAAGTTTGTAATAATCCACTAAGAGGCGCTGAGGGCAGCAATCGCACTCTTGTTTCCACTACTTCTGCCCAGAGATGGCGCTGCTGAATTTCACCGATGTCGAGGTCAAAAACTGACGTCACCAGACTCCCACCTCCCCGGAGAGATCGGGTTTCCCAGAAAACGGCCCCCTGCGATTCTGCGAAATTCAACAGCGCCATCTCTTGGCAGACGAAGTGAAAGCAAGAGTGCGGGTGGTTCCCTCAGCGCCTGTTAGTGGATTATTACAAACCTCTTGCGAATAGCGATTCCCAGTGGAAGGTCCGTGCACCGGTTTTCCTGCCTCAGGTAGACATCTGGTTATATACCTTATCTGTGGTTGGAGCTTTCGAACTGCTGCTCTAGGTGACGTCACTTCCGACAAGACTGTACTTCAAGCCTGCTTTATGGACCTTTCGGACATAGCCTCTGTTGCACCACGAGGTTCCATTTAGGCATGCAAAGGTACTGTTTTATGTGCTACACGATTTTCCTACATACTAACTGACATTAGCTTGAAATGACTCCCAGAAACAACTATTTGGTGAAAGAAGTAAAAAAACAAAAAAAAAAGATCGTTAATCAGCTCCCATTTTTACCAAATCGCTTCAATTTGATCGGAATTACCAAAACACTTCGTCAAATTACTAAATTTACTGAACGTCATGACGTCATTTGCATGCAGCTCCCAATTATTTAGTATTAATACACTATAATTGATTGATTGAGTTAGTGTTTTAAGTCCACTTTATGCACAGTAAGGCTAATTGGGACGGGACCTACAGTTTAAAGTAGGACCCGAACCACTATGAGGCTCCATCGGGTATCGAACAAGGGGCCCCTTGATTATACACTATAATGTTTATCCATTATCAAGCTGTCCTGGGTTCTATTCACAGTACATTTGATTTTTGCACTTTTGCGTTAACATAAAGGGGACAATTAGTGATTACATGATGGAATTGATGAACATATTTACGAAATTTCTGGAGCAAGGTTGCAGAGAAGAATAAGAGGGAGGTGAGAGGAGCGAAGCAGTACACGCTGATACAAACGGCTGGGAGCTGTAGTTGCTTACCCCCTCCACGCAATCCCATTAGTCGAGCCCTCTACTTCCGCAGAAACTTGCTTTCGATCGTTCACTTCAGATATTCCCGGGACAGAATATAGAGCCTATGGTTCGACGAAAGAACAAAGTTCGAAAATATTATTTTTGTCTTTTCCGTCAAAAGCCAGGGAGGATCACACGAACCGCTGAACCAATAGGTTTTGTCCAGTTGCCGTGGTGAGGGGAAATTCTCGAGGTATCCTGCGTTGCCAAATCTTTCGTTTCGAGTGGTTTTTTAAACAGGTGGTACCCTCAACAAGGCTAGGCACGGCGAAGCTTAATGGTTGCCGCCGCGTATAGCAAGCGAATGGGTCTCCGATTCCCTGACTCTCCCTGCAATGAGAGCGAAGATGACGATTTGACAGCAAAAGGTGTCGTGTACAACTGGACATAAATCAGGCGTGTCAAGACCGAATCCCCTCCTTGAAACGTCCACAACTGGAGGCCATAAGGCGGGGTTTCCTGAAGTGTATTCTTTGGTTGGTCTTTAGGTCCGCTCACAACAACCGACTTACGAATTCGACCGAGCGTTTCATGTGACCTTCAGAGAAGAAATGCTACCCTGAGGAAAAATCGTTCCCAAGCAACAGCTGGGCAATTTTCAAAACGCTCGAAACAGGATACATGCAAGTAGGGGCACGGGGACATCTCAGACACACTCCATGAAGCTGTATATGACTGTTACGTACTCTGGCAGTAACAATTCCGCAAGAAGCGTTGATACGCCACGCCGTGGTAACCCTATTATTGTTATTGCTATTGTCTGATAGAAGCGCCATTCCAATTTCTTAGCGCAGCATCTCATCCTTCTCCTTCGGAGCCGCGTCGACGTCTGCTGCCATTTTATGGGTCCTGAATTCGTGGCCCGATTACCATCGTAAAATGAAGCTGATCACCTCTGGATAATAGAACCAACTTTATCTCCCAAAATTCCGGAAACTGCAGTTTATAACATCCGCGTCGCCTGGCTTCCGTCTGCTGTGCTCCAGCTATTCTGCTTCGATACTTCCGGTGGTCTTGCAGAACGACAACAGTTCCCCGGATGTAATGACCTAAGTTTCATTCGAGGTATTGGAATACTACGAAAGCCCGGGGTTTAACATTAAATGCCGTTCGCCAAATGATGAAGTTGTGCAAAGTGAATTAAGAGTGTGCAAAAGGCAAAATGCTGCCGTAAATGTTTATTATACGAGGGTTGATCTAGATTTCAGTCAATCTCTTAAAAGAGACGTGGCGGTTTACGGTCAGGCCATTTTAAAGACTGGGATATTTTCATGTAAATTGAACATTGGGGCAGTCTATTTCACGTATTTAGACGATAATGGTGGCTTTCTGTAATCTTCGGGCTCTGCACACCATTTTCGTTGATTAATTGGGTTTATTTTATCTCGCATTTTGTCACTTCTGGAATCGCGAAGGGTGACTGATATGATGAAAATGACGAAGGACATACACAAAAAATACCAATACCCAGGCTGGGAATCGAACCCGGGATTTTTGGCCTTGTGTCGCGTTGAGGTAAACACTCCGTCACTGAAGTCGGTCACTGCTTTGAAATGTAGGAATACTTACAGATAATAATGTGCATGCCAGAAATTAATACAATCACGAATATAAAAATGTCTTAAACTTAAAGACCTACGGTACCTGAAAACATGAATAAATAAACAATAACGAGCCCGTCTAAGTGATAAAATTGAAAACAATCCACCTCGACATTAGCGTTGCAAGGTCTCTCCCGAAATTTTGCATAATATTCTCAAAAGATTATCAATGCACTTAGGCTAGAAACCAAGCAATGTAATGGATGGGTGTGTATGAAAATAGATATTATAGATCGACCAAAAATTATAGTATAAATTTTATCTAATTAATTACATTCACGTTTGGTTCTAAATTAATATTTTATTAATACAGTTTCTGTCGTTATGGCGTCTGACTACTATCCGAGAGACCAGTATTCGATCCCCGGCGGGGGAGAACCGGAATTTTTTTCCACCTGTTCAAGCCGTTCCGGTGCCCACCCAGCGTCGTATGTAGTGAGTACCTGGAGGAAACTGTGGGGAGTAAAGGCGACCAGGGCGGGGGTGGTGCTGATCACATCACCCGTACTTTCGGCCGTGATCAAGAAAGTGTGGAGCTCTAACTCCACACCCCTTATACGCCTTCATGGTGCACAAGGAAGCACTTTACTTTACTTTTACTCATTTGATATTCACAGAGACGGATGTATTTGAGGTGTTATTTCACTACTATTTCCCCACAACAATTTAATTCCTCACTAAAAATCGTGGCAACGCCAGTTCATTCCACTCTTTAATATTCTGATGTTTTTTTTAATACGAGCGTTATTTTTTAAGTATGGTCCGTTTTGCAATAAAAAGGAAGTAAATGTTTTTCAAAATAACATTTATTTTCTGAATTTACATACACTTCTGTATTTTTCAACATAATTTCCTTGCCGGTTTGAACATTTATCGTAACGAACTACGAGTTTCTGGATACCCTCCTCATAGAACCCTGCCGCCTGTGATGATAGCCAGTTACTCACGACCGTTTTCACTTCTTCATCAGTGTCTAAACGCTTGCCGCCCAGGAAGGTCTTCAGATGGCGGAAGAGGTGGTAGTCGCTAGGCTCAAGGTCTGGACTGTATGGCGGATGATCGATTACCTCCCAGCGAGAACAAACTGCGTGGAATGCTGTCAGCCGGTGTCGTACTGATTCATGACAATGCAAGGCCACATGCTACGGCTCAAACTCACGATCTCATCGAATCTTTTGGCTGGGAGGTAATAGATCATCCGCCATACAGTCCAGACCTTATGCCTAGCGACTACCACTACTTCCGCCATCTGACGACCTTCCTGAGCGGCAAACGTTTAGACACTGATGAAGAAGTGAAAACGACAGTACGTAACTGGCTATCATCACAGGCGGCAGAGTTCCATGAGGAGGGTATCCAAAAACTAGTAGTTTGTTACGATACAAGTTTAAACCGGCAAGGAAATTATGTTGAAAAATACAGAAGTGTATGTAAATTCAGAAAATAAATGTTATTTGGAAACCATTTACTTACTTCGTTTTTATTGCAAAACGGACCTTAATTAAAAAAATAACTCTCGCATTTTGAAGCAAAACTCTGTTAAATTGATAATAATAAATTGGAGTGAAATACCCACACACTATTTTAATCGGTATATTGAACTATACTTTTAATTGTTACAATTGTCAAGTATCGGTATCGTTATCGGTGGCAAAAGGTACGAGTATAGTTATCGGTTGAAAGTGGAATCAGTTCTGTCCTAATCGAAATGCCACAAGAATTGTGTGGAGGATCTACCAAGGATTTTCATTAGCAAAAATGTTAAAGATAATACTTCCATCCTGAAGGAACGCTGGTGTCGTGACCGCAGCTCACGAATAAGTACTCGAGCACCTCCAGAAACGGAGGCTGCAACAGATGAAACTGACCACGAAGCTCTCTTTTCTTCTGATGAATTAAAACATTACGTTTCCCCCGCTCCACTTCCGAAATAAACCGCGGTGTTAGCGAATCCTTTGCGAATACGGGCGGAACTGAAATATCCGACCGTGTTCAACCGCAAACGCAGTGTGTGGTTTCCTCTCGAGCGAACGGAAGTACTCCTCTTCACGTTTTCCAACCAAAAAAATACGAATAAAAATGATTGCAAAATTGAAGATGGATGCAGTCTACGTAAAAACGTGTACTCCTGAAATGAATTACCTTCACGATCGTAACAGATTAATGAAATTTATTAGAAATCGAAGAATAAGGAAATTAATGTTTAAAAAATATACATTTACCTTAATGTTAGTACCTCTCTAATTATATTAACTTCCACGTACCTGAAATAAAGGAAAAAAGAGGATTTAGTATGTTGACTTCCACGAGTAGAATATCAACTAACAAACTACGAAATGCACGTTTCAAAACAATATTTTGTTTCAAAATCAAACCCAAATTGAAAAATCACCACAGACACACATATATTCGGTTAATTTCAGAGTAAACGTCTGGTATAAGACATATTGTTTATATTATTAGTGACTACAATTAATATAGGCTACTTGCTGATTGCCCGGCGTTGCCCGGGTATTTATTTATCACAATGTTCTATTAGACAGAAAAAATAATGAATTTTAAGTAGAGTTTTGCTTGCTCAAGGGTGGGTTCACCAAAGAATTTAGCGACTCCGAAAACTATGGATTCAACACTAATGTAGGTCATTTTTGACATTTTATTTTTCACCCTCTCTCACCCCCCATGCCAATAGGTGATGAACTTGGAATTGAACGGTATTCGTAGTGTCACTATTCATCTTGGCGACCCAGAAAACTGTGGATTCCACACTGATATCGGTCCTTGTCGATTATATTTACATGTCACCCCTAGGGGTGCAGGGGTGTCTTACCCCAACAGTATTTCTTTCCAGATTGGAAGTGATACGTGTACCAAGTTTAGTTGAAATTGCTCCAGGCGTTCGAGAGTTATGCCGGAACAAACAAATATACACACCCACACACACATATACATCCATTGTTATATACGTATATATAAGAGATGACTACAATTAATATAGGCTATGACTATTACCCCGCACGCCAATGCTTTTATATTTTTAGGTGCGTCGGGTGATATTGGTCGCATGTCTATGTTAGAAACTATGCAGAGGTCAGACATATTTCTACATTACATACATCACTTCCTCTCTCCTGTAAATTTGATAAATTGGTGTTACTTCCTCTGGTTCTCATACCACGATAAAACACTTTGCTTTTTGTTCGAATATGTAAACCAAGTCCGATTTCGAAACCTAGTAATAAAGCGGCGATGGGACTCGAGAGTCGTTGACCAAATGTCACTCAATGACAATGGCAGGTCCTAGCCCTTAGAGGGCTGTCGTATCATGTTTCCGCATATATTATATATTTATTTATTTACTTTCACCTATAAAAGAGCTCTGGCTCCAATTACAATATGTTTACGAAGATTTAAAACAATCGAAAAATTACAATTTCAACAATACAAAACAAAAGAAGAAGAAAGAAAATGGAAGAAAAACTACACTAAACATTGTGTAAAGAATCCTGGCACAGATTTTATACAATATAAATCTAATAGGGATACAGATGTATAACAAGATACATATCTACGTGCAGACATTCATACGTATACGCATGGATATACTCATATATAAACAATTACACACACATACGGACAAATTTATATTTACAATCATACCCATGTACACAGGAACATGTATAATATAATTCTTTAGGAGTTTCATTTGTTCATAATGTTCTTTGAAGGACATACAGGAACTGCTTGAAAGCCATAGCGAAATCCAAGTCTCCGCCGTTTCTGACTATTTCATTGTGCTTAATACATAGTCTTAGAATGGGAGAATTCTGATGTACTGTTGAGGTATATAGGTATAAAAGCTTGGCACAAGTTAAGATAAAGACATATATATATCTGAATTGCAATTTCATTGTGCCTTTTTAATGCCAAGAACCATTAATTGATTGATTGATTGAATTGGTATTGTAAGTCCACTTTATGCACAGTAAGATTAATCGGGACTGGACCTACAGTTTAAAATGGCATCCGAAAGAAAAAGGTGCCTCCACAGGGTATCGAACCCAGGAACCCTTTATTTCCAGGCGAAGACGTTACTATTACGTCATCGGGGATGCCCTGAAGAACTATTGAGTTTGCATTAGCGTTATCTTCAATTGTAAGTGGCAGCGGTGGACAGAAGCAGTCCGTGGCCTTCTCCACTTTAAGATTCCTGCCCACAACGAGTACTACGTCGTGACGTGATTCTCTACCGACACGCCAGCCGCTTCGGTATGCGTTAATGCGAAAAGCTGCTGCGTGGGCGTGCGTTTGTTTCTCTTCCATCTCTTTTGCAACGAGACCACAACATGGCGGGGGAGTCTGCCAGGAGCACTCTCGACGTCTTGTAAACATTTACCGTTAATCAGAAGGAGCCGAGATATTCCCAACCTTCAAGAATATACAGATACGGAGAAATATAATCTGTTTACATTTTGCAGCATTCCACGTGATGGGCCAGCTATGATCTTGTTACATGCTCTTCTCAGGAGATAAAATATCATGAAATTTTGAATTAATGTAAGATAAAGGTGGACCAAACATATCCTCCTTTAGCAAATTGGGAATCCTTTATAAGTCGCTTGGTTCACAGAAAGGACTGAGTTTGGTCGTATGCGAATAATGTACGGTCACGGGCAATACAACTGGGACACGTTTTGCCACCGCCGTAAAGTTAGGCAAAACACATAACGCTTTGCAGGGAAACGTGCAATTCAGGATCTGTACTTTGTTCCCCGAATCTTTGAAGCAAGGCCGCGCATAACGGCAGAGAAGGAAGGGAATCGAGTGGACAGAGCGAAGTAGTGTAGTGTCCGGGTTCACAAACCTCATTTGGGGCTCGAATCATCATTTGGGGCTCGTCGTAGCCTTTTATGATGTATATTTTGAGGGCAGAGTTGGCAACACTGTGGGCCCACTGTAGCCTTTTATGAGGGGGTCTAAGCCCTGTTTACATCTGGCAACACTGCCGTATGACAGAGTTGGCAACACTGTGGGCCCACTGTAGCCTTTTATGAGGGGTTCTAAGCCCTCTGTTCACTGGCAACACTGCCGTATGACAGAGTTGGCAACACTGTGGGCCCACTGTAGCCTTTTATGAGGGGTTCTAAGCCCTCTGTTTACATCTGGCAACACTGCCGTATGACAGTGTTGTGGGTTCACTGTAAATTTTCATCAAAGGAGGGGCCCATGTACCTATGTTTGGCAACTTGGGGGCAGAGTTGGCAACACTGTGGGCCCACTGTAGCCTTTTATGAGGGGTTCTAAGCCCTCTGTTTACATCTGGCAACACTGCCGTATGACTGTTGTTAACTGGGTTCACTGTAAATTTTCATCAAAGGAGGGGCCCATGTACCTATGTTTGGCAACTTGGGGGCAGAGTTGGCAACACTGTGGGCCCACTGTAGCATTTTATGAGGGGTCTATTGCCCTGTTTACATCTGGCAACACTACCGTAGATTTTCTGACAGTGTTGTCAACTGGGTTCACTGTAAATTTTCATCAAAGGGTCTGAGGGGCCCATGTACCTATGTTTGGCAACTTGGGGGCAGAGTTGGCGACACTGTGGGCCCACTGTAGCCTTTTATGAGGGGGACCCATTGTCCCCTTTTTATATTTGGCAACTCTATTGGATGTTTTTTTGAGGCTTGGATTTTGCCAACCCATTCGAAGAATCCACTATATGATCTTTCACTGGCTAAGCTAACCTACAAATAGTGGCAACACTGACGAGCGTCAAATGATAATTCGAGCCTCAAATGATGATTCGAGCCTTAAATAATAATTCGAGCGTCGTCAGTGTTGCCTACCCACTCTACAAAAATTCTACTATATGATTTTTCACAGGCTAAGCTAACCTACAAATAGGAGTTGGCAGCACTGACTTATAAACCCACTGGGTCCTCTTGGCATGTTTTTTCATGATGTGTTGCTAGGCTATTGAGCATCTTGGCGTGTACAATGTATATATTTTGAGAGGGGGGGGGGGGGGTTATGGCTTTTTATGCTGTACGAATACTGGAAGCTTGACAGTGACAACCAACAGAGTAGGTAAACCTACATCCAGGAACTGGCAACACTAGTTTCTGACAGTGAATTTGAAATAAAATATTAAACAAAATACATGAGTAAGCACTGTGAGTACAAATAGTACCAGTGTTATGCCCCCAACTCCAACTGGGCAACTAGGGGGAAAAAATTGTACAACAGTTTGTACCTAATTGTACAATACTTGTACCTAATTGTACAACTTAGGCCGTGTCCGGATTGGCAAGCGCTCCGTACTGTTCTCTCCCGTTGCTCTCGAGTGCCGTCGAAGTCACGTCCAAGTCGTCCGAATCTGCATGTCCCCTTGTAGTACGGTTGTCACTTTTCCCGCCAGGTGTCAGCCCGAACTTCACCCACCGCGCCCTGGGGCGCAGGCGCACAGTGCGGAAGCAGAAGGTAGACGCCAAACAAACGTCACAATGATTTTCACCTATTTACTAGTTATATTAAAAATGTAACGTGCTACTTCATTATTTACAATTTTTCTACATTCAGTATTATCGATAAACTGTTAAAGTATCATTGAGTTTTACATCGTCTAATCAGTAAATGTTGTCTGTACAAAGTGAAAGTAAGAATATGGCTGCCAAGCGCAGGGTCACGGCGAGTTCAAGCGTGCATCTGTCGCGCCTCTCTGCTCTCCCCTCCAACTCCACGTCTGCCGCGAATTCGGACAACAATGAAAGCACATGTTTTTACGTTCTCGTAATACTAACCTTGCTCCACTGATTTTAAATTGCTTCCATCCGCTTTTTTTTCTGTGTTATTTCCGTATGCACGCAACATTCGCTTTCAATAGTATAATGAAACACAGAAGGAGTGTTAGTATAGCAGGCTCCGAGTTTACAATTTATTAAATTAAACAATAATTTATGTAAGAATATACTTGTACTTACCGAACACAAAATAATAAAAGCACATGTGAATGTTTGCGTGTGTTCATGTTATATGACGACTGAGTAAAAAAATAATGTTGACTCCCCGAAAGATAAAGTTTCTAGTTCGACATCAGATGCATGCAAATTTTATGTTTTGCTCTCCAAAATCTTGATCATACAGCAGAGGAGAAAAGGGGAGAGAGAGAGGAGGTACTATCAGCGCCATCTATTAGCAAACAATAGAAATAAAAAATAGGTCAAACTTTTTCAACACCCAAATATTTTAAACGTCCTCGCGTAGTAATACGATTTAGCTCAAGACGTTTAAAAGAGTACTCTTAGTCGACAAAGCTAATTGCTAGGGCCCTTATATTACTAAAATATTCTTTAATTTGCATATTTCTCATACCGCCATATGTTGTTCTAGTTGACTTCTTCCAAAAAAATGCTAATTAGCGAGAGTTAATTAAGCAAGGCAAGTAAAAGAAGCAAAATAGAACAACATATGCCGGCGTGAGAATATGTAAAAATTCGATTCAGAGGTGGATCGAATTAAAATTGAGGGATATTTTGCATTTTTTCCCTATAATATACAAAACATTTACCGTACATAATCTTTTCTATTTACAACAGTATAAAATAAGAAGAATGTGTGACAATATCCATATTAACCCATTCGCATACCTTAAATGACAATTGTTTTGCCATAAAATACCATTTAAATTTGGCTATCTCCCGTGAAGGTTGCACAGCAAGACAAGATGTCAAATATTGTGAAAACTATTCAAGCAATTTTATATATTGAAGTGGAAGTACAGTAATAAGTTTGCACATATGCAGTTTACTTGAAAGATAATTAGAAACTCACCTAATAAATTTGATCACACACACCTTTGTATTCTATTTCTATTCCTCAATCTTTTATATTTTTCCTGCCACAGCCACTTTTTTTCTTATTTTCACTATATTCTTGAGTTTCACTATCACAAAATGAACCCCCGTGTTCACCTCCACTTCCAAAATCCACATTTTCCTATTCATCGCTATCGAAAAGCAACTTTTCAATCGCAGAATCTTCTACAACATTCTTATGCAACATGTTTGCAAGACGTAACAAATGAAGGTTTGTTTACATGATAAATTACTGAACAAAACACGCTTGAAATGGTATGAAAAACTTAGCAGCGCAAACATACACGTCATAGATTTGAAAGATCATACAACCTCTGCCATCTATTGAATGAAAAAGGAACTACGTGATGAAAATCGGGTAAGCGGATGAGTTAATTAGGAAAATATGTTGTATGTTAGGTTAGCTAATTGTGTTTTCTACAGCTTCACTGCTTTCATGTCAGATTTTACCAACCTGTCAGCTGTAGTGTTTAGGTGACAAGCGACTTGCTCAAATATGATACTGTTGTCAATATTGTACGCCCGTGAAAATTACATATAAATAAGACTTAAGTGTATTATTTGCTTTCATGTCAGATTTTACCAACCTGTCAGCTGTAGTGTTTAGGTGACAAGCGACTTGCTCAAATATGATACTGTTGTCAATATTGTACGCCCGTGAAAATTATATATAAATAAGACTTAAGTGTATTATTTGTTTTCATGTCAGATTTTACCAACCTGTCAGCTGTAGTGTTTAGGTGACAAGCGACTTGCTCAAATATGATACTGTTGTCAATATTGTACGCCCGTGAAAATTATATATAAATAAGACTTAAGTGTATTATCTGGTTTCATGTCAGATTTTACCAACCTGTCAGCTGTAGTGTTTAGGTGACAAGCGACTTGCTCAAATATGATACTGTTGACAATATTGTACGCCCGTGAAAATTATATATAAATAAGACTTAAGTGTATTATTTGTTTTCATGTCAGATTTTACCAACCTGTCAGCTGTAGTGTTTAGGTGACAAGCGACTTGCTCAAATATGATACTGTTGACAATATTGTACGTATATTGTATTGTATAGGAGACTAGAAGCATATAATTTGGCGAAAAAAAAACCCAAGTAAGGTCATAGAGAATAGTTAAAAAAAGTGAACAATTATATTTTGCATTACACAGCATTGGATATTAAATAACATACCCCCAAAAAATCTCTGCATTATGCGTTCTGTAAAAAATTGCCCTACGTGCCAAACTGCTGTGTCAAGTAAACATTTTCAAAGACACTGTCGTACTTGTGTGCCGGAAAAGCGAATATGTGCGACCAAACTGTGCTCTAAGTGTGGAAAAAATATTACTATTGCCAACTTCAAGCGACACCAGCTTACTTGCAAGAGCACTGGAACATCTCTACCGGAACCTTCCAAGCGAAAGGTAGAAGTAACCTCCCTCGATGCATCGCCACCTGCCAAACGCGTCAAGCTGGCGAAGAAAGCAGACCGATTTGCGTTTGAGCATTTATTAGAAGACTTTAACATAACATCAGACAGCTTCTGCGATGTGCGTAGTTTTCTGGAGAGTAAGCGAGCTAAAATAATATCCATCCTCAACGATGCATTGGCTACACACTCCACTAAATTCTATGCTGTGCTACGCTGCAAGTATAAGAAACCGTCTGATGAAATATATAAATTCTTCCATGCCACAAAAGCAAAAACACTGCATCAGGCAGATGTCACTGACCTCGACAGCATCTATGACAAGTTTGTCGAGGAGCTTGTGGCAAAGCACGAGGAGCATCAGGCTGAAGGCTCGGGCGGTTCGCTGTGTGGCGACCCCCACAAACTTTATCTGAAACTTAACAAATTCCTGCCACTGGCAGGGTCTAGCTATATTGCCCTGCCACCCGAGGTTGAAGCAAGGAAAGCTGTTCTCAATATTCAGAACAAAGACACCAAATGCTTCCTCTGGTCGGTGCTGGCAGCATTGCACCCTATACCTTGGGAAAACGGTCCACGCCGTGTTGCACACTACAAGCAGTATGAGTCGGAACTGGAGGATGCAATGGCCGAGATTGCCTACCCTGTAGAAGTCTCGCATATTCGCAAGTTTGAGGTTCGTGCTCGTGACTTGTTGGGCCTGCAATTAGCCATCAATGTTTACGGTCTCACCGAGAACAAAAATGAGGTCCACCCCATCCGGGTGAGCAACGTGAGCAACAACAACGAGGTACGAGAAATCAACCTCCTGCTCATCAAGAACGAGACCCATCACCACTACACCCTTATTCGCTCGCTCTCTCGGCTTGTTTCAAGCCAACGGAGCAAAGACAAAACCCACGTCGAGGTGTGTCGCAGGTGCTTGTCTACATTTTATAATCGAGAACAGCGGGATTACCGGCGCATCAGAGGTCCCAACATTGCTGCTGAGAAGCAAGCTCGCCACATGCTCTACTGTGGTACCAACAAGCCTGCACGAACTATCCTGCCCGAACCTGGTGCAGTAGAGTGCTTTCGCATGCACAGTGCTATGGTGAAGCATCCTGCCTATATTGTAGCAGACTTCGAGGCTTTTCTTCAACCTCTGTCTAACTGCGAGCCCAACCCCGAAACATCCTCTACCATTCCTTTCCAAATCCACGAGGCCTCGAGTTACTACTATGTTGTGGTGTGGCGAGACCATATTGCCTCCGAGCCCTATGTGTATCGCGGTCGCGACCCGGTCAAACACTTCCTGAAGAGAATACAACAGGAAGCCATCAAGATAGCGAAGGTGCTGTTGGCCCCCAAGGCCATGCTGCCTCTGTCTCCGGAAGACAAGCATCAGCACGAAATAGCTCTAAATTGTCCTGTTTGCAACTCGGTCTTCACTGACGATAACAAAAAGGTCCACCACCATGACCATTATGGGACCGGAAGCTACATTGGCCCGTGGTGCAACAGGTGTAACTTGAGAGCCAGGGACCCGCGCTTCATACCGGTCTTTTTTCACAATGGCTCGGGATATGATTTCCATCACTTGGTCACACATCTAGGGTACGACGATGCGAGAATCAATGTTCTGGCACAGAACGAGGAGCGTTATATTAGCGTCAGCAAGCGGGTGCCGATCCCCGACTCAAGCAGCAGCATCGAGCTTCGGTTCCTCGACTCTCTGAGGTTCCTCCAGGCAAGCCTCGATGCTCTTGCTGGGAAGCTCAGAGACGACCAACTAGCCATTACCACATCAAGTTTCCCGAACTTAGATGTCGCACTCATCAGACGTAAAGGGGTCTACCCCTACGAATACGTCACCGACCGTTCCAAGTTCGAAGAAGAGTTGCTGCCTCCCCAGGATAAGTTCTACAGCCAGCTGAGAGGTTCAGGTATTACCGACGAGGAGTACAAGCATGCTCAGTTTATGTGGGTCGAGTTGGGTTGCCGAACTTTCGGTGATTACCACGATGCATACCTGAAGCTTGATGTGACGCTTCTTGCTGATGTGTTCCAGGCGTTTCGGGCGACTGCGATAAACATTTACAACCTGGACCCTGTATATTTTTACAGCCTTCCTGGACTGGCATGGTCGGCCATGCTCCTGCTGACTAAAATTAAACTTTCACTTATCTCCGATCTTGATATCATGCTTTTCATCGAGAGAGCTATCCGGGGCGGCATGGTCCAAGTGTCGCAACGCTTCGCACACGCCAACAATCACCACATGGCCACTGGTTACGACCCCTCCCAACCATCAAGCTACATCATGTACACTGACGTGAATAATCTTTACGGGCACTCCATGATGAAGCCACTCCCAACAGGACAGTTTGAGTGGGTTGATCCTTCCAACTTCGACGTTAAAGGTTTTGACGATTCGGAACATGGGTTTTTTGCCGAGGTGGACCTTGACTTCCCCGAGGAGCTGCAGAATACATTCTGTGACCTTTCGCCTGCTCCGGAATTCAAGTGTCCACCTGGCTCGGATCAACCGAAGCTCGTCATGGACTTGGAGCCCAAAAAGCGTTATGTGCTACACTACCGGAACCTCCAGTGGTTAATGCAGCAAGGGGTCTCGGTCAAAGCAGTTTACCACGTGCTCTTGTTCAGGCAGTCTCCATGGTTGAAGCCGTACATCAAACTGAACACCAAACATCGCACTGATGCCACTTCGGAACTTGATCGCGATTTTTTCAAATTAATGAACAATGCGGTATTTGGGAAAACCATGGAGAATGTGCGAAATCGCGTTGATGTGAGGTTGGTGACGAAGAAAACAGAGTGTCGTCGACTTGTTGCAAGCCCGCTGTTCAGGTCTCGAACAATTTACAATGAACAGATGTCTCTGGTTCACATGAACCGGGGCGAGGTGCTACTCAACAAGCCCATCTATGTGGGAGCTGCAGTTTTGGATCTGAGCAAGTTGTGCATGTTCGAGACATATTACGACATACTACGTGCACACTACATCCACAATATCTCGCTCCTCTACACAGACACAGACAGCTTGGTGTACCATGTTCGCACGGCCGATGCGTATGGTGATATAGCCAAAGTTCCAGCTCTTGAAGAGCTCTTCGACACATCGGGCTATCCCCAGCTAAACCGGTATGGAATTCTGCCCCGGAACAAAAAAATACCCGGCAAACTCAAGGACGAGAAAGACGGGGATGTGATTGTGGAGTTTGCTGGACTTCGTGCCAAAGCCTATGCGATCCGGGCTGAGGGTTCTGTAACAAAAAAGGCAAAGGGTGTAAGCAGGCAAGTGGTTCGGGAGCACCTCAAGTTTGAGGATTACCTCGAGTGCCTCAGAACAAAATCGCCCATTCTACAAAAAGAGCATCGTATCCAAAGCGTCGATCATGTGCTTACAACTAATATTGTCAGGAAAGTTGCTCTGGATGCACACGACGACAAGAGGTGTATTCTTGAATGTGGGGTCCACACACTTCCGTGGGGCCACTATCGCCTCCAAACTAGTAAGGCCTGCCCAGAGTGTAACAAAAAGTAATAGGCAATGCGAAAAAAAAAAAAAAAATAATTTACTTCCACTTCCTCGATTACATGCATGGCACAGCAAAATTAAACTTCTGGGAAACTGCTAATTGCAATTTGTACTTGTGTATATAAAATTCCACATTTCTTATTGTGTGCTATTTTTTTTATTTTTTTTTGTATCTAAAACTGTTCAGTCACTCTTTCATTCTTGACGTCATACACAAATGTTTTCTCTGCAATAAGAATGACGCTGCACAGAGTATCTGCAGGCAAGGCGTCGTGGAACTCGCATACGATCTTTATGTTGGTACGATCGTTGACAACCACCTGCTTCCTCTTAGATGTGTTGATGACGAACATGGGTCTGCGAGCTATGAACTCGTCGGGGTTGTAGTACACGTCCACATTGCCGGAGGTCACTCTCTTGTAAGCTGTGTACGCCTCGTAAAGTTTCAGGTAATCGTTGTTCGTAATGTTTAGATTGTAGTTCTCGCGTGGGAAAACTTCATTCCTGCCATTTTTGAGGTAAACATTCTTAATTTTGCAATTATCGAACTGGCTAGAATCTTTCTCTTGGTTATTATCTTTCCCCGTCTGGAAGAGCACAACGGTAAACTCTGGCATATCGTACCGGATGCTGTTGAACTGCGTAGTAACATCAAATTCAAAATGGCTGCCGGAAGCAGGTTTCTGCACGCACTGGTAACCGTAAAATTGGATGGGTACTTGGGGGTTCTTCAAGATGTCGGCTTTGTACTTGAGACCGTAGTTAGATTCGTATTCTACCACAGGCATGCGCAGCTCCATGAACTGGATGACGCACTTGGCAGCGTCGGGTAGTGTGTTGGCAAGTGCTGCACCGTCTGCACCCAAGGTGCTGTAACGCATCAGCACATCGTTGTCGTTGGCGCTTCTGCGAAAAGTGACGCGTAAACCACCCTTCCACATAATCTCCTTGTAGTCGGAGAAGAAGCCTGGAAGCAAGCGCATGGGAAACAGTACCGTGTGACTTTGAGTTTTGATTTTTGTACCTGCTTCGAATCCCCCAGCCTGGTAGTATGCTGCATCCGTCTTGGAGAGTTTCAGTGTTCCCACGGCAGTCGAAGTAATCCCGGGGTAGTCAACCCTATCGATGACGGTGCCATGCTTTCTAACTTCCACTTGCGAGAACAGATGCGGTACAAAATTGTCCACAAATTTTAAATTTGCATTGGCGTGGAATGCTTCCCCGTTGTCTCTCTTCACCACATCAAACTTGATATACAAATCAGCTCTGTGAGGGTGAATGAACCCATCCCCGACGTCCACATCGTATTCGATCTCCCTGTTCGGTTCGTTCAAATTGGCGAACGTGCGACGATTGGGTGGGAAGGACTGCAACTCGTAACTTTCGATTTGCTCCATGATTGTTATTTATTATACGTTAATCTCCACGACGGCGGTGGTAGTAGCTCCGGCAAAATTCACCACCTCATCTTTTTCGTTTGTCACTGCCAATTCTATGTTGTCTATGCGATTACGAGATATGGGGAAGTATATCGGTGGTGAGGGTGTGTATATAATCGGTTCCATGAATTCAGAGTTTGGTTTGAACGTAGCGATGATACCTGTCTGCTTGTGGCTGCCTGGGATGCCATCCGAGGATTTGGTGATCATGCCTTCTGCCACGTTGCAATGTATGTTCAGAGTCTCGATGGCTAGAAATTTAGGAATGTTGGCACCGATGTGCTTGATGCCAGGTTCGAGCTTTGTGTTGTTCTCGAATCCCAGAAGCTCTCCAACAGTGCCTAGGTCTACTGTTTCCGTAGCAGACACAATTTCAACTCGGTGAGTTACAGAATTTTGAGATAGCAGTATATTTCTTGGCAATTGAGCTTTCAAGGTAGACAGATTGTACTGTCCTGGCGTGATAACTATTTTTTCATTTCCAACAGTAATTTTGTTATTGTGCTCCGTGACATTGGGTATTAGGTACATGCTGTAGAATGCACGAAGAGCAATAGATTTAGGATAGATGATGTCGTCATGCAACACGAGTTTCAAGACCGAAGTCTCGCTGGTGAGATGGAACACTCCCATGGTGTTTTAGGTACCACAATGCTTTCTGAAAATGTTCCACTGAGGGGTTATTTATTTTAGACATGTATGCGAGAACGGAAAGGCATAGGTGGCCGCAGTTAACATCGGTGAAACCCTGGATGCGTTTGTTATTGTAGTAGAGGTTGGCAACACTGAGATACTTCACCAACCTGGCAGGCGGTGTGCCACCGAACGAATCGAAAACAAATGCTTTGTCATCGTCAATTTTGAGGTAGCATATCCAATGTGTACCAGGATTTTTGTAACTGTCCAGGTTGACCACGCCATACTCCTTTTTCTTCACAGAAGAGGGTAGAGAATCGGACATGAAAACACCCCTGAAGTTCCTTATTCCCAACGGTTCGATCAGAGATTCAATATCGAAGTTGGACAGGGCTTCTTCTTTTTTATATATTTCTTCAAAGCATCGAGGTTGTTTTTTCGTTTTTTGGTCACACCTTTCCCCTTCTTTTCCATAGCCAGGTTGTGACGTTTCTGTTCTTCCAGCTCGGCCTTGTTCTTCTTTGCATCGATGACGGTTTTGGCAATGGCAGCACTGCCTCCAGCCAAGCTGCCCACTGCACCCAAAGCTGCCAAGATGGCCGGAATGCTGAATATGAAACCTCCAATCTTCTGCTGCTTCCGCGAATGCTGCAACTTTTTCAATTGTGGAGTGCTGAGCAGCAATTTCATTCCGTGTCCTTTGGACAAGCATGAACGTTTCTTCTTGAGTTGTTTCTTGGTGAGTAACCCATCGAGGGCACCCAGCGTTTTCAGATTCGAATATGGTATCTGGTAAACGACGCCCTTGGCCTTCATGATGTAATTTTTTTTTTTTACGGTATGTTATTTTATATATGTTCAGAGATTTTTTGTTTTCTCTCCCGTGTAATTTTTTTACGGTATGTTATTTATATATACTTTGCAGCTATTAAACAAATTCGATTATGTGCTTTGTTTTCTTACCAAGAAGTTCTTTTGTCCCCTTGTACACGATTCGAGTTGTGTTCTCGATTAAAATAGATAGTTTCTCGTCGGATAACATGTAGCGTATCGATCTGGTAAAAATAGACTGTATTGTCCGTTGAGCAACAGACGTACTTTAGGACCAAACTGGGTTGCAACAATTGAACCAGAAGTTATTGCATAAGGTTTGTCCACTTCCAATTCCTGAATTTTTATATATTCGACTGACAAATTTAGCATTTGTTTTAATGCCTGGACGTCACTAATTTTTTCACTCATATCGAAGAAATATTTTTTTTGGTCTCGTAGATTTTTTACAGTGTGTTATTTATAGAAAAAAATTTCGGCATTGCCTAATGCGATCAAGTGATCGATGATCCTGCTGGTTTCAGCATTTGAAGCATACCAGTCGTCTGTATATCGTCTCCTCCCCTGTCTCCACTCGTGAAGTTCGTCCATCTTATCAGCCAATTTTTCATCAGCAGCCCGAAAAAAAGCATAGGGGGGAAGAAGAAGATTTTACACCGCTTATTTTTCTCAGATGATCCAGAAGTAGCATTTCACAGGGCAAGCGAAATTGTGGTGTTATTTTAACTAAATCAATAAGCTTTTTAACATCCTCGTGACTATCGTCGAAAGTAAATGTAAATATTTTGTATAACACTGTTGGTAAGTCTGTTATATGCGTAGATATTTTTTACTGTATGTTATTTAATTACAGCCCCCACCCCAATTTTCGTTTTGTATTCATGGCAATGGTCGTGCCCAATGCTGCAACCCGTTCACCCAGCGAGGCGTCTCTGCTGACGAGTCTCCCGAACGCGGCATGCTCCAATTTTCTATCAGCATCGTGACGCGCATCTAAATTCGTATATGTGTTGTAAGCAATGTCGTGATCCTTGCATGCAGCATCCAGCAGATTTACCCCCTTGTCTCCTCTCTCCAGTCGCCGTTCCAGTTTAGTACCCGGTACGCAGTATTGGTAACCTGGTAGGTGCATCTCGAAGGGTAGCTTGTTGATGATGTCGTTCACGAGACCTCGACCCTCGGCCACATTCCAGAATTTGGGAGGCAGGGTGTTGATGATTTTGATAAGGTAACCTATACCTTTGTTGTCGTTGACAATAAAGTTGCTAAGCTTGGTGCTAATCATGTCCATGATGCCCACCTTCTCGTTGTGGAAGTTGCGATTGCCTGCATTTTCTTCGCCTGCGATAACCAGCAATCGATCTACAAGCTTCCTTACGTCGTCTACCCAAACAAACTCTTTAGGTAGGGTATTGTAGAGTTTGACACCGCTGCCAGTCTTGAGCTGGTTCCATATTGGCTTGATGAGGTTCCTGTATTTTTCTCCACTGCTTGATTTTACGCGATTCTGTGTTGCATCGTTGTTTTGGTACAGGGCATCCGTCATGATTAAAATTTCTGTGTAACTTTGGTAATCCTCGTCTGTGTAATCTTTAGGTTGCTTTTTGGTGATAAGTTCCCACAGGCCCACAGTGCCAGGATACCTAGTCCAGCTGTTCTTCTCGCCCAAATTAATTTTCACGTCGTCACCTTCGAACGTAACTTTTGACTTTCCAATTTTCCAAACCACACCCTCGTTAGGTTCCACAAAGGGGTACAATCCAAACACCTCGTCCTTTTCAAATTTCCCGGTGCTCAGGTAATCTCTCGCCAACGGACCTAATTCAACTACCTTGTCCGAAGAGGTACTGCCTAGAACCTGGCGTCTCAGAGGTGCAGCTCCAAGTTCGAACGGGGTAGTGTGAATACTGGATATCGGTGTAGGCACAGCATAATTTCGAGCAGCAAGTGGCACGAGCTCGTTGATTAAATCTTTGTTTTGCTCGGTAACATCTTTGATGTCTTTACCTAGTCCACTTATAGCATCGATGATAGGTTGGTCCTGTCGTTTTTTCTCTTCGTAAATTCCGCGATTCTCTGATTTCCAACCCCTGAAGCGTTTGGCCAGGTAGTCGCGCAGCTTCAGGTTGTCGTCTGCGAGTTTGCGTTTCATCATTTGTTATTTATAATACGTCAAGACGTTTCTTGTAACGTCGCAACGTTTAGAAAGTTGTTTATTTTGTTTCTGTATTTTCCGTCATTGGGTTTCCTCGTCATGTCTATCGTGGCGAATCCGAAATCATCTTGATTCCAGCATGAAGAGCAAAATTTGGAAAACTGATTGTAGTTCATGTCCCCGCCTACATAATCATCGTAAGCATGTTTTAAATTGGTGTGGTCTTGACGAAACAAGCAAATAAAATTAGCGTTGTCTCGGAGAAGCTGCTTGGGAATTTTAGAAAAAGTCTGAGCAAGGTAGAAGCAGTCCATGCCTCTGTGCCGCCCCTGTGTAAAAAAATTGCGAATTTCGTTATGGTTCTCCAGGATGACATCGTCGAAGACCACCACCGAATTTTCATGGCAGCAGTCTAGTGGCATTACTTCGGAGGCAAAAGTAGCTATGCTCAGCCCTTCGTACAGTTTTGTCAGCTGTTGATATTTTGCTTGCTCCAAACTTTTGGAAAAAACATACAAGTGCCTGTTCTTCCAATCTAACCAGTCGGGAGCAAGAAGAAAATTATCAATAAGTAAAGTTGTTTTCCCACACCCTGAAGGTCCGACAATAAGGCAGCGAATGTTGTCCGGCAACAGTTCGCCGTTTTTCCTAGCCTGACGCTCCGGGGGAAAATCTGGCAGTCGCCTCACCACATCCCAAGCACCCGTTACACAATCACCTCGTTTGCGTCGATCCAACTTTTTTCCTCGAGTCCCAACCATTTCACCAACAGTTTGTCACCTTTTCTACGTAATACTTTTTCGATAAGATACGTATTGGGGAATTTTGTTTTAGAGAGTTCCTCCTCGTAGAATCGCCCTTTCAAAATTTCGTCGCGATTATCTTTTATTATATACGTGTGACGGTTACCGGGTAACAAACGTGCAACAGTGAAAAGTTCCGTACTCCAGTTTTTGGTAAAACCTTTTTCAAACATGCGCTTAAATTTACTAATTCTTACTTGGTCTCCAATTTTGAATTTCGGTTTTTTGTTAGTGGGCCGGTACTTGGGGCAATAAACAGTAGAGATCAATTGTGCCTCATCAGACTTGCTGACATCGGCAGGCTTCATGCGTATCGTGCTATGCAAACTGTGATTATAGTCGTTTACGAGTTCCGGAAGCACATTGACCCACTTGTGGTTACCTTGAAGCGTAAATCGTTTCCACATGCGTGTTTTGAGAGTACGGTTAAAACGTTCCACTATGCTGGCTTTGATGTGACTGAAAGTCGAGTAATGTTGAATATTTTGCTTCTGAACAAACTGTTGAAATATCGAGTTGTAAAATTCTTTTCCGTTATCCGTTTGAAGAAATCGAGGTCGCCTGCCACTTTCATTGAAAATAGTTTTGAATGCTTCCATTACGCACACACCTGTTTTAGCCTTGAGGGGCAAAGCCCACGCAAATTTTGAAAATGTATCTATAACAGTAAGAAGATACTTGTATCCTTTGTTGATTTTATGTAAATTTTTTAGGTTGCCGCTACTCATTTCCACAAGGTCAGCCTGCCAAAGGTCATCCACGCCTTTGGTCACCACCGCCAGTCGTTTGTAGTTTCGTCGTGCAGGTTTATGCAGCTCGTTCACGATACCCTGCCTAGACATGCCGCGAAAATAAGAATATAGCCTGGATGGGATTTCTGGCTGCAGACAATGCTGGGTTTTCTATATACAGCTTGTCACCTATTTCTATGTCGATAATTTGAGTGGCATCTTCGGCATAGGCAGTCTCGCGACTTTCGGGGTGTGTGAAATCGACCAGCTCAACTCCTCTTATTTTAGGCTCATCGCCAATGTTCGTCACGGTCATGATTGGGTAGTGGGTTGCGTGAGGCAAAGACCAGTAGGAAACCTTGACGAACTGAAGTGTGCCAGCGAGGAAAAATTGATGATAGGCTTTTGCAGGAGTCAACATGTAGAGTTTGTAACCTGGATTGAAAGGGGAGGAGAACTCTCGGTTTGGTATGCTGTACAGTTCGATGACAATCGTAGACTTGAGATTGTCGATGCTGGCATTTAGAGTGTTTACGTTGGTTCGAACCTCAGTCTCCACATCCTCCAATCTGCCATTCACCGATTCCAGGTGTTCCTCGATAGCATGAACAACAGTGTCGTAGTTTGGTTTGATCTTTACATCGACAATAAGGCTCTTGAATTTTTCATTTAAGTCATGTAGTTGGGTGCTGAAATTAGCTGTAGTCGATTCCTGACTTGCCTCGATACTCCCAATTTGCTCTTTCACGCTGGCAATAATCTGCTGCAGGCTTTCTACAAGCGTCAACTTGGAGCTCTGTATTACAAGGTCGTGGACCTGCGTTCTAATTTCCGCAAACAATTCATGCAGCTCGGTGATGTTCTGGTTGGTAGGTAAAGTCGCGACAGACCCCCGTATCGATTCAATTTCGGATTGGATGTTTTTGATGTCGTCGGATTTGAGTATTCGGTTGAGAGTTCTCTTCACGCTTTTCAGTTCCTGAGAGGTAGGCAGGGTGGCCACCGTGTTTTGGAGCGATTCCAAAGCTTTTTTCACCGCGTCCAACTCGGAGGCATCGGCAGCAGCACGTATGCCTTCTTGCAGTTGCGTTATGTCATCCTGGGTGGGGGTAGATTGCTGCAGGGTTTCCAACTTAGTCTGTATGTCGTCGATCAAGTGATGGAAATGAGACAACTCGGATTCTGCATTCAGATTTTCCAGTTTGGCAATTTGCTGTTGGACGTTGGCCAGTGTATCCCTGATGCCCGGCAGTTTGGTTTCCAGCTCATCGTGAACATTCGCCAGATCATTTCTAATGACAGCAAGAGCATCCTCAATATGGGTTATGGTGCCTTGCAGCTTCCCAAAATCCTCGTAGGTTTCAAGTTGGAGTTTGATGTTGGCCACGCTACGGGCAATGGCGTTCAGTTCGCTGGACGACGGTAGATTGTTGATAAAATCCTCCAGCGTTTGGAGTTTAGTTTTTACTTCGTTGATGGCCGCATGCAAAGCATCCGTTTGAAGCTCAGCCTTGATGCTTTCCAACGTAGGGATTTCGAAAGATTGAAACTGTTCGCGCAATTTAGCAATACTAGCGTTCACGCGATCGTAGTCGTCTTGTGTTTTAATGCTTTGAATGATAGTTTGCAGTTCGGTCTGGATGTTGCTTGTTTGATCCTGCAAGCGTTGTTTCAGCTGTTCAACGTCTGAGGTTTGCGTTTGTTGCAGCTTCAGAAGTTCGTTCTGCAGATTGCCCACACTCAGTGCCAGCTTGTCGAGATTGTCTATCGACGCGAGGTCGGTGTATTTTTGCAGCAGCGATTTTAGCTCTGCATCAATCTTGAGTACAGGGTCCAAGCACTGAGACTGCAAGCTGGCTATCTCGGACTGGAGGCTGGAGTTGAGCGTGGACTGGAGGGCCTGCAGATCGCTTCGCAGCTTCTTGACCCTGACGTCGAGCATGAGAAGCTCGTCGCCATGGTCGTCGCGTTTCGTATGGCCAAAAATATCATTAGGCATTGTTATTTATTATAGGATAGCTAATTTTCATTTCTATGAAAAGAGGGATGAGTTTGTCGTAGTCGTCCAAGAGCTCTATGTACAGGCGATCGCCAGCAGATACATCGTACGTGGTGGTACTGTTCATCCTATCGTGTTTGATGCGATAGATGTTCTTGCCGGAGGAAATTTTGGCCTCTCCTTTATTCTCGGGATTCATGTCAAACTGCAGTTTGCCGGAGATGGGGAATTGGTAATAATTCAAGTTGTTGTTGAATATGTAGAAAGTCTTGCCCACATCCTCGTCGTACTGGGTCAGGATGCTATTCAAGTGTATAATCAACAAACCGTTGAGTTTAGATAATAGGGAGGGTAACAGGTCCCAGCTTGCAGGTGGCGATGGTGCGCTTTGGGCGAATACCTCCATAGCTTGCTTCCTGAAGCCAAACAGGTTCATAGGCATTGTTATTTTATTTTATATTTAGCGATTCGTTTCGAGCAAGCCAATTTCAGTATTGGTAAAACAAAGCTTCGAGCCTCGTCGGTGTTGCCACTATTTGTAGGTTAGTTTAGCCAGTGAAAGATCATATAGTGGATTCTTCGAATGGGTTGGCAAAATCCAAGCCTCAAAAAAACATCCAATAGAGTTGCCAAATATAAAAAGGGGACAATGGGTCCCCCTCATAAAAGGCTACAGTGGGCCCACAGTGTCGCCAACTCTGCCCCCAAGTTGCCAAACATAGGTACATGGGCCCCTCAGACCCTTTGATGAAAATTTACAGTGAACCCAGTTGACAACACTGTCAGAAAATCTACGGTAGTGTTGCCAGATGTAAACAGGGCAATAGACCCCTCATAAAAAGCTACAGTGGGCCCACAGTGTTGCCAACTCTGCCCCCAAGTTGCCAAACATAGGTACATGGGCCCCTCCTTTGATGAAAATTTACAGTGAACCCAGTTAACAACAGTCATACGGCAGTGTTGCCAGATGTAAACAGAGGGCTTAGAACCCCTCATAAAAGGCTACAGTGGGCCCACAGTGTTGCCAACTCTGCCCCCAAGTTGCCAAACATAGGTACATGGGCCCCTCCTTTGATGAAAATTTACAGTGAACCAACAACACTGTCATACGGCAGTGTTGCCAGATGTAAACAGAGGGCTTAGAACCCCTCATAAAAGGCTACAGTGGGCCCACAGTGTTGCCAACTCTGTCATACGGCAGTGTTGCCAGATGTAAACAGAGGGCTTAGAACCCCTCATAAAAGGCTACAGTGGGCCCACAGTGTTGCCAACTCTGTCGTACGGCAGTGTTGCCAGATGTAAACAGGGCTTAGACCCCCTCATAAAAGGCTACAGTGGGCCCACAGTGTTGCCAACTCTGCCCTCAAAATATACATCATAAAAGGCTACGACGAGCCCCAAATGATGATTCGAGCCCCAAATGAGGTTTGTGAACCCGGACACTACACTACTGAGCGAAGCAGTACATGTTGCTGGAAAGGCTGGTAACCGCAGTCGCTTTCCCCCTCCACGCAATCCAATTTGCTCTCACGTGTTCATTGGCGGCGCCGTCTCTCGTCACTACTTGCGCAGAGACTTGTTTTCTTTCGCTTGCTCTATAGATGCCCAAGACAGAGTGTAGGTTTGATTGATTTATTGATTTGGTTTTTTATTACGTTTCTTTTCTGCCACTTTTGGCTAATCGCGAAGATGGGAATGAATGATGATATGATGAAACTGATGAATGGACACTCACAAACATCCATGTCCAGGCCGGGATTCGAATCCGGGACCCACTAACCACTCTGCCACGAAGGCCGGTGAGGCAGAGTGTAGGGTTTCCTTTCTTTCGGTACACCAAACTGAAAAAAAGGAACTGTAGGTGTATTGTTAAATTTTTATTCAGCCTGTTTTCCACAACACCAAGATAGTGAATTGGAATAAAAACGTGAGTAAACAGAGGGCAACATCTGCTTTACATTAACATAATTCTATTTCTTAAAACAACGTATGATATAGAACACAAAGAGAATGGAAATAGCAATGAACAATGTTCCTACTTTATATTTGCCGTTCACTGTACTTCGTGGCCATAATCAGTGTGCGGATTAACGGGAACATGCCTGGGATTCCAGATGTCCATCTATCAGCAAAATCAGATTTTTCTGCAAAAATTTCACTCACTCTTATCTACAGTCTATTCTAGTTAAATCCCTCACTAGCTACAGGAAATGACCCCGGGAGCTAGTGGTAGCTCGAGATAGACGGTTTGGCGATCCCTGCAGCTAATGACTACGGTTAACCAGAGAGTATACCGTGAGTACCGCAGTATACTCACGACTACAGCTCCGGTTGTATCTAATTTCAATGTTATCCTCTTTTAGTAAAAGCGAGCAGTCAGATTACACCTGGAAATACCGGGTGGCCAGAATTAAAGTTACCCAACTCAGAGCCCTCTGTAGCCTGTTTGAGGCATCGTAGAACTCTGAAATTTGGTGAATCCACTATGCAGACCATGGGGAAGAGGATGGCGATAAAAATGGTTCAATTTTCCGCCACCAGGTTGAAATGTGGCGCTGTAATAATGTACAAATTTCTTCATCATCTTTCTCAACGCATGCGTCGTCATGGGCGCCTTTCGAAGTCCTTTCGCATGACGATAACCTCGCAGTGAAGCTGCACTATTACTACCGTTCTGATAAAACAACTTCACCAGCAATGAACGTTCTTTCTTATTTAATGGCATGGTGATCACTTCCGAACTTTTCTTCAGCACTCACGTTAAGTGATTTAGCTGAGTTATTAATTCGAAAGCCATTTGTTAGTGGCTGGAAGTTGCGAGAAAATAATCTCTCGTTTATTGCAAGATTGCAAGGTAAAGGCAAATCCATAACCAATTGGAGCAGTTACAACCCATCATGGAAGTACAGCGCCACATTTCAACCTGGTGGCGGAAAATTGAACTATTTTTGTCGCCATCCCCTTCCCCATGGTCTGCACAGTGGATTCACCAAATTCCAGAGTTCTACGATGCTTCAAACAGGCTACAGAGGGCTCTGAGTTGGGTAACTTTAATTCTGGCCACCCGGTATACTCGCAAATAGGCCATTAGAACCATTTCTAAGGTGATTTTTAAATACGTTCCTGCAAATATATCAATGTTGCAAACTGCAACAACAACAAAAATTATATTCGAGTGTTTGTGTGCATAATGCTAATTGACGCGAGCGACAACAGTTCAGATTCATTATGTCTGACCTTGGCATTTAGAGAAACGCGGCAACAATGCGACGATAATGAGGCAGAGCGCAAATAACAGGAAATGAATAAATTAATAGAGGCGTCGGATGACTGGTGTGTAATTTAGATCAAATTGTGGTCTGTTCGTCCGAGGGATGAAAACCACGGTGTCCGTCATTAAGCTTTGCCGCATCATCTTTGTTACAGAGGGATTTGTGAGTATCCCTTACTTATATTTAGCTCGGTGTCTCATTCTAGACTACGACTCCAGGGGTCTCGGGTTCGAATCTGGACATGGGTGTTCTTTGTGAGTGTCTATATCAACATAATGCAAATGATCTTGATATGGGAGCCATTTGGCAAAAAAAAAATTCTTATTACTTCTATAAAAGGCAATTACATACATTTTTCTTTATGGCAATTAGAAAGTAGACTTTGATATCTTCCTACATGTCGTTTATATTTTCAATTTCAAATAAAATTCCTAATTCTGTAAAAAAGATCATATTAACTCATTTCTATTACAGTGAAACATTCAGAAACAAAGAGGAAAAATAGTAGAAAAATACTCATAAGTCCAGAGCCATCTATTGTTCACCACAGCAAACCATATCTCAAGATACTGGCGATTTTTTTAATTATTTAAATTATTCAATAATAAGATAAAATCAGAAATATTTTAAGGAACTATTTACATTTGAAATTATAAAACTTTGTAAAATTATGTCAGCCTGTATTCAATTCTGCAAAGAAAATATCAATAAAGAAGGAGGTGAAAAATTCATCATCACCACTAGTAGAAAAAAGATGACAGAGGCCTAAAATTGAAAAATTGTAAGTAATTTCTTATTTCTTTATTCCAGATTGCGTTTGTGGTTTACCGAAGCAATGAGACGTGTAATATTCATATATTTCACAACAAGTGCTTAAAAAATGTCGTATGTCCCTGCATAAATTTCATCTTATCATCATTCAGTGGCGGCCTAGGTGGGGCGCAAACAGGAATGTTCTCTTTGAGTAGCACCAAAACCTTATTTATTATTATACTGGGTGGGACAAGAAAACATGATAATTTTTTAAATGATATAACACAGTAAATGAATAGGTTTAGTCTTTTTCATGTGCTAGCCATACATAATGTATGCCATTATTTTTGAAAAAAAAAAAAATATAATTTACACCAATATTTAGTGCAGAAAATAACATGTTGCAAATGACGTTTCAACATTGAAAGCGTGGTGCGTTGCTTCCTAGGCTCCATGTTAGGTGAATTGACAGCTAGGGTAGTGAGGCAGGAACGTAGCCAATGTTTTACTTCTGGTGGGGTGGGTGACTCATCCCTTATCAGCACCGGCGTCGCCAGAAATGTTTGCAGAGGGGTATAGGTCATTGATAAAACTTGATTAGTAGAAATAATAATGAAAATAACAATTATTACTATGGCTGTGATTGTAATTTTACTTTAATTACTATTATATGTTATTAAAAATACGCCAATTTTAATGCAAATTTATTGTTGTTGTTGTTATTATTATATAAATGGAAATACTCTGCTACTCGGCCCACCGTATGACCGAATTTCCAACAGAACTGTTTTCCATTATTTTTCTTACATTTTGTACAGTTATTGTATTGAAGTTCATAGTCATTGCGTTCTGTTGTTAAACTTTACACATTCCATTAAAAAAAAGGCTTTAAAAATCAGGGGCAAATTTTACTCATAAAGTTTACATTGTCTGACCTCTCGCAGAGAAAAATGTAAATTTTGGAATCTTCGGATCCATTTATTTGAATTAAATGTTATAGGCCTAATATAAAAATATAACATTGTTCCTTTATAATGCACTAAACTTTTTCTATCTAATGTTTAATACTGTATGATTTCGGGGGTCTTCATCCCCCTAAACCCCCACTAGCTACGTGGCTGTAGTGAGGAGGGGAATCCCCACCACCTTCCACCACGCGAAGCGAAGCAATAAACGAGAAGTTTCAGCGACCGACTCCAGCAGTGTGTGGACCAAAATGTGCGTGATTTGCAAGATGTTAATTTCCCCGCATAATGTTGGTTTAAAACAAACGTTGTTTTTTCAATAATAATGACATTTACATGGCTGTTTGGCTAGCACATGAATAAAGACGAACTCTTTTTATTTACTATGTTATATCATTTTAAAAAACACCAGGTTTTTCTTCCCCACCCTGTATAAGCGTGGTTATTTGATTTAATAAAGAGTTATTACAAACCATATATTTCAATATCACGAGATGGAAAAAAAGGAGTTTCGAAAAAAAACATAGATGGCAGCACAAGATGAAGGAATATAAATAAATTGTTTGTGGATAAGTATCAATTTAATGAAAGTATAAATATAATCAAGACTATAGATAATGAATTCAATTGTTGTTTTAAGTCCGCTATATGCACAGATAGGCTAATCGGTACTGTGTCAGGACCACTTGATTACCACTTGTAATAAGCCTGTCTCAAAGTGTTATTTTTATCTGGTGAGAGGTCGGTAGGGCGTCTGGCTGCCACGCGGGAGGCCCGGGTTAGATTTCCTGGGTGGGTGATCTAAGGTCGGAATTTTTTCGGCCGCCTCAAATCAATTGGCACCTCGGGGTAAAGGCGGCCGGAGAGTGATGCTGATTACATCAGAATTTCCGAGATGAAGGCCCTACCCCCCACATAGCCTAAATGTGGCTTTCATGACACGGTGCTATATGCAGGGGAACGTTACCTTATCTTTACCTTGCGAGGCCCCCTGGAGCGAGTTGCCCTTCCCTAGGTTCGGCTCTGGCTAGAATTAATAAAATTGCGACGCCACTGCACGCACACACATGCATATATAACAATGTGTGTGTTGGGGGGGGAGTGTGTGTGTGTATTGTTGGGTCGAAACTGGATCTTACGTGACATATTTTTACACATTCAGATGTAATGCTACAAAATTTGATTGGATTGGTGTTTTTTAAGTCCACTTTATGCACAGTAAGGCTACTCGGGACTGGACCTACATTTTAAAGTGGGATCCGAAGCACTATGTGCCTCCACCGGGTATCGAAGCCGGACCCGTTGATTACTAGGCGACGACGCTACCACTGCGCTACAAAGTTTGATGTTTGTGTGTCTAGCAGGAAAGCAAAAAGGGAAAAGGCGAGACAAATGCAGCCTGTGGTCCATAATGTGCGAAGCATTAGAAGAGACGAGAATAGCCCCGTGTCCCTCCATGCCGAGTGCTTCGTTTGCAACGCGACCGCAGTGAAGCAACGTGGCCGGACGCTCTAATCGCGTCTATTGACCGAACAAGCTGATGACACTCAAACGAAGTAGTCTTACGTGAAATGCATCGGCATCTATTGGTAATCAAGATGTTTGCATTGCAGTGGCGAAGTTAAAACAACAACTGCTTGGCGCAGAGATAAGCGAACTCTTTCAAGCATCGCAATGAGGCATTTAGGCAACACCAAAGTCATTCTCATTTTTCTTCAGAAGCACATGTATCAAATTTTGTAGGTAAACATATGATGGAAAAGTGCAAGCAGTAATTTTTGAGCAATTACACTTAATATAATAGATTGAGAAAACATCTGAATATTGAGTATCAAATAATAATTATCTGAACGTTAGTGACAATGGTTCTACCTTAGCATGCAATGTTAATTAGACATGATCCATTGTTTAGTGCTCTTCATTTTTTTTTGCCAAGAGAGTGGTCAATTTGGCAAAAAAAAAAAAGAAATTTGTTCGTTTGTTGACTTGAAGACGAGAGAAGAGGCGCTCTCTGGAATTGCAGTGTGAGAATAAGAAAAGTTTTAAAAACACTTGACAAAGAATAATGTCCAATAAACATTGCATGCTAACGTGTAACCATTGTCACTAACATTCTGAGAATTATTAGAGTAATTCATTACTTATCAGCAACTAAGCATTTACGATAACACGGACATATTCATAAGAACTGAATGTGTGGATTCCAAATGGCTATATTTCTCGAGTATCGATACCTGGGCGAATACAAGACAATTATTCTACGGGTTTACAAAAGTATACAATAATGCTGTCCTACTTTGGAAAGCCTCTGAAGTTTTTAATCAATTTTTCAAACATTGTTGAAAGAAATGTCATGATTGATCTTCAATTTTCCGCCTGTCATGAAATAATAATAAACACATTAGATAGGAAGAATGTTTACATACAGAAAGCATTGAATTACGAGTAATTAAATAAAATAAAACAAACATAATGTTTATTCTTTAGCGTTAGTTGGGAGGGGTAATCAGTGATGGAGAGTTGGTGAATTTTGTGTGAATGTATCCCTTACTTCGGATAAACATCCTGTCAAGATTCAACATTTTCCCGTTCTTTTTTCTTTCTCTGATGAAAGTATTTTATACTGAGTTAAGTTCTTTCGGGCTTAATCCACTTCGCAAATGGTAAAATATTGGACCGTCAAGAAAGAAAGCGTTGAGATTTTGTTTTAAGTCCACTTTATGCACAGAAAGGCTAATCGGGACTGGACTTACAGTTTAAAATGGGATCCGAACCACTATGTGGTTCCAACGAGTATCGAACCCGGGACCTCTTGATTGTAAGGCGGCAACGTTAAATAAAAAAGGCGTGACTCCCTTTTACAGTAAAATACTTCCTTACGCAAGTCCTGGGCTCACCATTGGATGTTCGGTTGTGCGGTTTTGCAGATAATCCTGTTGTGTTAATTGCACAATACCTTAGATGCTTCTTTAATTATTTGGTTACTTTATTTTACTTCGATTTTTGCCACTTTTGACTCAACGGGATGAGAATGAGTGATATGATGAAATTGATGAAGGGGCACTCAAAAGAACACCCATTTCCAGGCCGGGATTCGAACCCGGTACGCCTGGCGTCGTAGCACGCTGTGAGAAACTTAGATGGTATACGCGGTACAGCCACTGGCGCTTCTGCGTTGCAGGGACTTCATATGAAGTTAGTTGAATTGTTACGGCCCGGAAGTGCCCAAGGGTGTACGTACAGTCATGGGCACTTCTGGGTTGGAGCTCCATTGAATTTCAACTGCAAAGAGTCCAAACCAAGATAGATCTTCGTGCAGCTGAATGGACTAAGATATCGTTGTTCTGAAAACAGCCGCTTTCTTGATCGCGATGACGTCAACTCAACAAGTCAATCTACTGAAAACAGACCATGTAATGTATAACTTACCGATAACTTTTGTCTGGCAACGATTGAGATGGAGATCTTGGATTATTCACCAAATGGGTTTTGGAAAAGATACGGAGCTGCCTTGGACCTGAAAAGGAGTGACGTCAGCTCATGAAAGTTCTGAATCTTCTCCAGATTTCATCCGCTCGATTACCTTCTCCACTAAACCTCTCTTGCTGCAAATTGGCTGTAACCGAGTTTTCTCGCCTGATTTGCCAGTCACAACGGGAACCTTCTTAAAATCCATGTGTACAAAGTGGTATCACAAATCTTCGTAGAATGGCGCTGTTGGGCTCGTGCTGCATGAAGAGACGGAGGACATTTTGCTCACTATCATGACAGACTGTAGTGTCCCTCAGTTATTACAGGGAGGCTGCCGAACAAGGCCCTGTCCTGTGCGTGGTGTGGGATGTTTCAATCTAGCAATGTCTTGGCCAAGAAATAGGTAGCGAATTTTCGAGACACCTTCTATTACTTGATATCCAGGGCATTTCATTCATTACTAATTCAGCAGCCGCCTTACTCGATGAAGGCAGAAAATAAATGTTCCGAATTCCAAGTAGCACAGGGTACCTCAAAACTCACTACTTATTTCTGTGACATTACGTACTTTTTTTAAAAAAAATAATAATTAATGCTATGCTGTCAAAAAGATATGCATCTTTAGTGGAGTTCTGTGTCAGTCCCAGTTCATAATACGACAACCTACGGAAGATCGCACATCTTATCTGCCACCAAAGAATGGAATTCCCTTCCAACCTCTCTAATATCCATCCAGTGTCATAAGCAGTTTAAAAGGAAACTAAAAAAATCATCTACTTGCAAGGCAGCTAAGCACATAATCACGAACAACTTTTCTGTTATAAATATATATATCCATTGTAATAATTGGCAACTTGTTATAACTATTAGCACTCTAAATTTCATAATTTTATTTTGTTTTTAATTTATTATTACTATTATTATTATTATTATTATTGCTATTGCTGTTTCACTCATTGTTCCAGCGAAATTTATACATGTACGTATATGTACTAAAGATGAAAGCGACAAACATTTGATATCTATGTATGTCCATTAGTTTATAGATATAATCCTTTTTCTTTCTTATTTTTATTCAATTTCTATTTTTGTATTCAATGTTCATCCATCATTCATGTAATCAGGGTATGTTGATATATTATATTTGTACTTTAGTTTTACTTTACTTTGTATTAATCACTAATCGCTCTAATAAACACGATTTTATTATTATTATTATAAAACGTTCATTTTGTTGTTAAATTTTCCATTCAGACCCGAATCGATGATGATGAACGTGAAAGAAGTGCCGATTTAATCAATAGAATTCTATTCAGAGATGAAGCTACCTTCCATACATAACACCATTAAGCCTTGTTTCCATTATTATGAAAAAATATAAATATGCTGACCAAGGCAGTAATTTATTTCATTAAAAACATAAACTAAACGTAACGTTTCAACCTTCTAGCAAGGTCTTCATCAGACTCTGTATCAAGTACAAAAGTAACAAGATACCAAAAACAGGGCATTATATACACAAAACATTACTCCCTCCAGACTAATAGAAAGTTGTTTTGGAACTTTCTCGCAGGTGGCTTTCACTATACTTTCACCTAAAAGGCGAAAAATATATACTTTCATATAGAATGTGGATTGGGCTTTATATATCACGCTCTTTTTCCTTCATTTTCTTCCTTCTCCTCTCCTCTTTCTCTCTTGTCCTTTCCACTCTTTCTAACACTTTCTTCCATTCTTTGTTTAACTTCAGTCCCCCATTCCAGTTCATTGTGTCTTCTTCACCTTTCTTCTCTATTTCCTTGGCTTCCTTCCATTTTCTCACTAGCATTCTCTTCTCCCTTCCTATCTGCTTAGCCTCATCCCACTCTATGTCATGTCCTGTTTCTCTCGTGTGTTTAAATATCGCATTTCTCTCTCTCTTAAGTCGTAAAAAGATAGGTTGAAACAACATAGGGATGATGTACGACTTAAGAGAGAGAGAAATGCGATATTTAAACACACGAGAGAAACAGGACATGACATAGAGTGGGATGAGGCTAAGCAGATAGGAAGGGAGAAGAGAATGCTAGTGAGAAAATGGAAGGAAGCCAAGGAAATAGAGAAGAAAGGTGAAGAAGACACAATGAACTGGAATGGGGGACTGAAGTTAAACAAAGAATGGAAGAAAGTGTTAGAAAGAGTGGAAAGGACAAGAGAGAAAGAGGAGAGGAGAAGGAAGAAAATGAAGGAAAAAGAGCGTGATATATAAAGCCCAATCCACATTCTATATGAAAGTATATATTTTTCGCCTTTTAGGTGAAAGTATAGTGAAAGCCACCTGCGAGAAAGTTCCAAAACAACTTTCTATTAGTCTGGAGGGAGTAATGTTTTGTGTATATAATGCCCTGTTTTTGGTATCTTGTTACTTTTGTACTTGATACAGAGTCTGATGAAGACCTTGCTAGAAGGTTGAAACGTTACGTTTAGTTTATGTTTTTAATGAAATAAATTACTGCCTTGGTCAGCATATTTATATTCTTCCATACATGTGGAAAGGTTTTCTTTTGTTTGTTTTAATTGTTGTTGTAAGTCCACTCAATGCACAGGTTGGCTAATCAGGTCTGGATCTACTTTAAAGTGGGATCCGAACCACTGTGCAATGTGCCTTCACCGGGTATCGAACTCAGGATAAAGAGACGGTTACCGTTACGCCATCGGGGAGACCTGTGAAAGGATTAATTGGCATAAATGTATCGTCCGACCAGAAACCAACACTTTCTGTTGAATGGGAACGAGACACACCGAAAGTGAATTTTGGCTCATTGCTTGGAACTGGGTAGATGATGGTCGAAATTCGGAGCATTAATTCTTTGCGACATACAACCTTGGTGACAATGAAGTTCGACCAGAAAGGAATACGTGATTAAATGCACAGAGGCATAGGCGGTGGAATGGGTGACCCGCAGAAGTGACGCATGTGTGTAAGAGGAGGCGTGTGAGCAGGAAAGAATCGTGATCCCAGCATGTTGCACCCAAGGTCACGTAAAGAACGAAAACGGGGAACTATACGCGTGACATTGAACTTCGACCAGGCACCAGACCCATACGGTAAATTCCAGATAGTGGCGCATTCGACGGAAGCATGACGTCACGGACACGATAAGGGAGTCCGCCGTATATAAGCGCGTGCTGTGCACCGAGGAACCGCAGTGTATCATCACCATGGCCGGGGGCAAACCTATTGACAACACCGTGAAGGAGAAGAGTGGTGGAGTTGCAACGGGATGGACTCAGTGAACGGGAAATAGGGCGCCAACTGAACTTACCCAAGTCAACCATCCACTGCATCATCAAACACCACCAAAATACGGGTACTACAGAGCCAAGTAAGGCCCCCGGTTGAAAACGCCTGCTGAGCGTGCGTGACCTACGGATATTTAGGCGCTATATCCAGACCAACAATCATGCTTCTGTGGCCGAATTACGACTGTGGACTCGAGAACACTTTCACATTGAAGTGTCAACCAGAATCATTCACCGTTACCTACAGCGATGCGGTTACCGAGTGTACAAGGATAAACGTAAACCCTTCCTTTCCATGTTGAACAAAGGCAATCGACTACGGTGGGCACGAATGTACCGGGGATGGACATTTCGGCAGTGGAACAGGGTTTTGTGGACGGACGATTCCATTCTCAATGTTGTGTACGGGAAAATACGGAAAACAGTCATTTGTCGGAAGGAGGAACAGAATGAAGCAAAATGTTATGCACGTCGGGTACAGAAACCTGCGTCAGTGATGGTATGGGGATGCATGGCAGCATCTGGGGTTGGCCCACTACACGTCTGTGAGGGCATTGTGAATGCACACGCCTATACACGCATACTGGAGCGGCATCTTCCCACAGTGCGAAGGCACCTGTTCCACAGGCGGCGTCTCATCTTTCAACACGACAATGCCAGGCCCCATACAGCGCGGCTGACAAGAGAATGGTTGACTCGCCATCACGTGCGAACTCTGCCATGGCCACCATCGAGTCCCGGCCTCTCGCCCATTGAGAATGTGTAGCGCGTTCTTAAGCGACGTGTGCAACAGAGGGGACCCACGACAGTGGCTGCTCTTATCGCCTGCCTGCAGGAGGAATGGCACCGCATCGATGTGGAATACCTTGAACGACTCGTCCGCAGCATGCCCCGACGCATTGCCACAGTTATTCGCCGACGGGGAGGCGTCACACCGTGGTAAACAGGATCCCCTCTAACAGTGGTCGAACTTCAATGTCACGTGTAGATGGACGGAAATGTTTTATTTTGTGTGGACACCATACATTGCTGCGTTGCAGCGGAAATTTATGTTTTCCTTTGTTCCATGTAGGCTGCTGAATAAAATATGTTCAGCATATGCATGTGTTCTCCTTCTTTCACAACGCACTCCTATATTTGTGACTGGTCGAACTTAATTGTCACTAAGGTTGTATAATTGGAAATAAATGCATTTTTCATGTCTTCAACCTCTTTTAATCCCTGTGTACGATCAGAACAGAGAACTAAACGATTCATTCCCGGTACAGGATTTCCAAACCCAGGACATTTCAGGAACTGGTCCATACCATTTGGATATTTCAGTGAAATGTTTTCCCAAATCAGGACACCCTACAAATTGCCTCGGGGAGGATAAATTTGCGTTTGAAATAGTTGACATTACGCACATCTGTGTAACTGCAGACCTAACCTAATGTAATCTATCCTAACCTAACCTGCAATCAAGAAATTGCTGTTTCACTCATTGTTCCAGCGAAATTTATACATGTAGAAGAGGAAAGAAGAAAGACGCCGGTTCCTGAATTGGAAATTTTCTTCACAGTTCCTGAATTAGGACATCCTGAGCTGGGACATCACCAAACTAGACACATGCTGCTTTGTGTTTTAATGAAATATAATTTATGACTAAGATTCTTGTCTTCGGTGTAAATAATGCTTCTTTAAAACAGCTACTTCTGTTTAATAAACAATATTTCGAACTTTTTCTTTACTTTTCTTGTTATAATTACATCACCAACATCGGTTTAAGAGACACCAATTTGCAAAGTTGCCTACTCTGATACAGGGGTCGTATTTCTCCAGTACGTACGCACATTCCTGGCAAAGATGCGTGGAGCTTTAAACACCGACCGAAACACTCAGAGTTAGTATGCAAGCGGCGTCGCCTGCGGTCGGGTGGTTGGGAGCAAGACAATGCATCGCCGCTCGCTATCCTAATTAAGGAGGATCCCCGCGACAATAGACAATTACCCGTGCACCAAGCTCCGAGGCGAAGATATCTTAATGGAACAGTTGAACCGCGTGTTTATCTATGATGCATCTTGCATCCGGGACACAGGCGGAGAGTGTGTTCGGATGCTTCAGTCAAACCTCGCTGATGAGACAATTTAGGATGTCTGCGGAGGAGAACGCCAAGTAGTGTTGCCTAAGCATTTGGCGTCCTCTGGGACATACGACCACGTGGCGAAAGGGCCTCCTACTGCACGCATTGTGTTAGGGCTTTCACAACATAATGGACTGGTTGAATACAAGACGAAACTTTGAGACATAATATCTTCAAGTAATGATAATGAGAAGTCGTGGCGTTCGCAAAGAAAACAATTCGAAGGAGTGTAAAAATTAGAAGAGTTCTAAAGTTGGAGATTAAATACATTTTGAAAATAATGTTTGCAGGATGCGTAAGATAGAAACTCTTTCAGGGACATAGATCAGGAGAGAGGAAAGGTGCGAGATAACAAATAAAAGCGGACGAATGAGACAGAAAAAGAAAGAAAGAAGGTCGAGAGAGAGAATGGAGAGAGATATGTAAAAGAAGAACAAGAGGAAGAGAGATTGATAGAGACAGATAGACATAGAGGAGAGAGAGAATAAATAACATTTAGAGAGAGAGAGAGAGAGAGACGGAATAAAGAAAAGTTAGAGAGATTGATTGAATTGGTGCCTTACGTCTACTTTATGCACAGAAAAACTAAAAGTTAGAGACAGATGGAGAGAGAAAGAATAAAGAAATCTAAGAGAGAGAATTAAGAACAGTTAGAGAGACAGGGAGAGAGAGAATAAAGAAATGTTAGAGAGAGAAAAAGAAAAATTAGAGACATAGAATAAAGAAAAATTAGAGAGATAGAATAAAGAAAAATAGAGAGAGAAGGACAGAGAGAGAGAGAGACTAAAGAAAAGTCAGAGAGATAGATAGAATAAAGAAAAGTTAGAGAGATAGATAGAATAAAGAAAGAGAGACTAAAGAAAAGTCAGAGAGATAGATAGAATAAAGAAAAGTTAGAGAGAGGAGGAGAGAGAGAGAATAAAGAACAGTTTGAGAGGTAGATAGAATAAAGAAAATTAGAGAGAGGAGGAGAAAGTGAATAAAGAAAAGTTAGAGAGATAAGTAGAACAAAGAAAAATTAGAAAGAGGAGGAGACAGACAATAAGGGAAAGTTAGAGAGATTGAGAGATAATACAAAATTAGAGGGAGAGAAAATAAAGAAAAACTAAAGATATAATAAAGAAAATAGAGAGAGGAGAAGAGAGAGAATAAGAAAAAGTTAGAGAGATAGATAGAATAAGGAAAAATAGACAGGAGGAGAGAGAGAGAATAAAGAAAAGTTAGAGAGACAAAAAAATATTTGAGAGAAAGAGAGAATAAAGAAAAGCTAGAGAGATAGAATAAAAATAGAGAGAGAAGGAGAGAGAGAATAAAGAAAAGTTAGAGAGATAGATAGAATATAGAAAAATAGAGAAAGGAGAGAGAGAATAAAGAAAAGTTAGAGAAATAGAGAGAAAATAAAGAAAAGTTAGAGAGAGTAGGAGAGAGAGAGAATAATGAAAAGTTAGAGAGATAGATAAAGAAAAATAGAGAATGGAGGAGAGAGAGAATAAAGAAAAGTCAGAAAGAGAGAGAATAAAGAAACTATTGCAGTTACAGCTGCATGACTTGTGGCAAGAGAAAGAGAAACCCGTTAAGTTCGGGCACAGCGGCAGAGAAAGGGGAGAAATCGAGAGGGCAGTACACCATGCTGCAAAGGCTCGTAACTGCAGTCGCTTTAATCCCCTCCACGCAATCCTGTGCCCTCTCACGTGTTTATCGGTGGAACTGTCTCGCGTTACTACTTGCTCAGAGACTTGTTTTCGTTCCCTTGCTCCATAGATAGCCGGGATAACGTATAGGTAGAGGTTGGCTTGGTACAGGAGGCGCTGCAATCTCTAGAACTGAAAATGACTTCAGTGTAGGGAATGTTCATTGTCCTTTAATTGCAATTTAATGTATATTTTTTATGTTAATTGGAATTTGAGGATCTAGATGGTAGAACGGCAAGAGTTGAAGGTAGCCCACCCTTTTCTTCTATTCAATTAAAAAACGCGGTTTGGAAAACGACGTATCTTAAGATTAATTAATATCAATTCGAATTTAGTTCGATCAACATAAAAAGCGTCTGTGGTGGATGTGTGACGCTGAGCGACGCTGAGCTTTCAGCGACTGTCGCCAACACGTCGATGGCGATCGGAGCGGTGGGCGTTCGTCAACGTCCACAAACGACGACGTCATTGTCAGAAGTGACGGAAGAAAAATTGCAGAGGAAACGGAGGCAGACGCTGAAATTCCAGTTGGAGGTTGTCGAGGAATTATGCCGAATGAATTGGGTCTGAAAGCGATGGCTGTTTCCAAAGTTGGAGAACGTGAATTGTACCCGGCAAGAACTTCTAGTGCAGTACAGTTTTTCAAAGAGTAATGGCGAGCAAGGACCTATTTAGTAGGGGGACCATGGGGTTCGGAGCCCCCCAAGAAAAACTTACTAAGTACAAAAATTAAATAATGAATCTAATGAAATAATAAAGTAACTAAAATTAAGTAATAAAAAAGCTACAATTAAATAATGAAAATATGGTTGTTGTTTCATCGAGGGTTATTTATTTTCGCCGAACTATTTGGAAGACAAGAATTATATTGGGTACATACGACTTTGAATGACAGTACCAAAGAAGATTTATGCAACATATGTACTTACAATAATATGCATAAAATAATCACCAAAAACTTTACTTTTCGTCAACTGAATCTAACATCCTTTCTTCACATTCAATAAATATTCAGTTCATTATCTATTTGACATTCATTTCCTTGCCAGGGCAGTTTTATTTCTCAAATTTTGCCGACCTCAAGTGCACTGAAACTAGATAATGAATACGTACTGTTATGTCACTAATTTTATACCGGCCTTTTACCTATTGATGTAATAAGAAAATATATTGATTAATGTACTATTTTAATTAATTTAATGTAATTACAATTATTTTAGTTTAAACATTATTATTATTATTTTAAGACATTTGGTTCAGACCCCCTCCGCAAAACATATTTCTACGTGCCTAATGGCGAGTCAAATGAAAGTGAGTCAAGGCAATATTTTATACGGGGCAACAAGTACATATCAGGACCAAAAGTGGTAAACGTTGTAAGTGCCAAAAGCAAACGTGTTGGGAAATCGCATCGTTTCGCACATCAGCTCGTAAGAACGTTCACACTAGTGACCTTTTACACATCCTTTGAACTACTTACAGGGCTACCAGCCACTTTTCACGTTTACCACATTATAAAGCATGGCACATTTCACAGTTTAACGTGGAAAACGGTGTTTGAATTATTGTGGCACTTACAGCGTTTACGAATTTTAGTCTTCATTCGTTGTTGTACAGTACAGAAAGAGAACCATATACATACAGAAAAGTGTTTTTTTCTAAAATACAAATTTATTTCCATATTTTGCACCTTTTTAGTGCATATATGCATGCATGTTTTAAGTATTTTAAGTGCATAATTATTTGGGCCCTAGAAATCACATATTTCCCAGGAACAAATGCAGATTGAGAGGAAACTGCAACACGAGCTCCCCGGAATCCCTTCCCCTGCTGCGCTCGCAGCCCCGGCGAAGCATCGACCAGGCGACTTTGCTAGTCGATCGGAGAGCTCGTCGGGGACACGAACCCTGGACTGTGACGCAGAGAGATCGTGGGAGTTCTGGTGACAAATGCACTCTTTGAAATCCCCTTACTGCATTGCTGTAACACGGATTTTTTCCCTCGAGCAGTTATTACTAGAGAGCGTATGACAGATATCGTCATATGGCTTGTTTATCTTACAGTACCTATACGCATGTTGAATAATTTAAGATGATTAGTACACGTCCATATACCCAGCATGCATGTAATTCAGAGAATTCACGAAAGATGGAGTACAAGTGCTGTTAAAATTCATTTCTGCTCACGTTATTTAAAAAAAATAGTGAAAGATGGCACCAATCGGAATTTTATGAATAAACTGTAAATTCTCGAGTTGCGCCTCGCGTGGATATCAAGATTATGATAAAATCAATTTTTAATGGTATTTAAGCTTTCTGGTAATACATTTTGACCTTATGTTATGAGGTCCTTTATTTTCATAAGAAAACCCGCGAAAAGTTTGATGTCACCTTATGCACAGGGACGTTTTGGCCAGATGTCGATTGCATCGGTTCCTGCAATTTGCACACTTGATACAAAGTTATAAATCATACAGCGCGTTACGCTCCATTCTTACGCAGAAATAAAACAAATGAAATTATTTAAGTGTTTATTACAATAAGATCATTGACACATGTATATATGCATATATAGCTCAATAATGCATTAGAAAAAATGTTGCGTTGACGTGGTAAAACGTGCTATGTAAAAAAGTGGTTAGAGTCCTGGGTGGAGGGCCGGAAGTGTTGTTGGAACAATGATGGACGGTCGTTGAAGTGCTGCAAAAGGAACGCGGGAAGAAATAATCTTGGGATTATCGCATTGACACGGCAAGTGGAGGGCTATGACAAATTGATTCTTAAGGATGAATGGTTGGAGATCAGCCTGACTTATATGTTAAACATGATGCGTCAATAGGACATTTGGTATGATGGAAGGGAAAAGGTAGGGGATGCGATTGATGTTCTGCAAACCAACCTGCAATGAGGTAAGCCGATGTTCGTCATAATTTAATGCATGAGCTCATGTCTACGTACATTATCGGTACATCTGCCTAATATACGTTCATATTTAATAGCATGCTTGCGTGTGTTGCGTGTGGTGCGAAGATGGTAAATCGTTCGTGCTAAATCTCGTGGTCAAAGAAAATGGCGGGCGACGCCATTGCCACTAAAAATTGAATTTTATTGTGAAATTAGTATAAAGCTAAAATAAACCTTTCAGATAAAGTGGAACTACGGGTGGATGTCAACCATTGAGGTTTGCATCTTGGTTACAATTACAGTAGAGCGTCGATTATCCGAAGTAATTGGGGGACATGGGTGTTCGGAAAAGTGGTTTGTTCGGATAATTGAACTGTACATGTTTATTTGCCAAAAAGAAGTACTGTACAGTAAATTTATTCATAAAAACAGGCATCTCTTTAAGTATGTATTACAAAGTAATGTACAAAGGCAACTTTAGTAGGAATATATAGTATGTGGTACAGTTTATTAAACAAAAATATGTACATATTACATACGCATTTTGCATGAACAATACACACAGTACACAAAATTAACGTTTAAAAAAATGCTTTATTTTGGTCTGTCTAAGCAATCCTACACGCTTACGAGCAGCTAAGTCACGTACTTTTTTCATTACAGATATCTGAAAGTGAGCGAGTACACAGTTCGGTTAAGCGGTCGTTCGGTTGACCGACGTTCGGATAATCGACGCTCTACTGTATTGATAAAGCATATTATCAACCTTTTATTTTGATTTTCGAAGTCGCTTGTTCGTACATGGGCATGCTTGTAGCATACGAAGACGTAGTGTCGAATCAGCTGTGCTGCTTGAAAATCAACGAATAGATTGTGTTAAACTTTTCATAATTTGGTGTATTTAGATGCAACCGTCATTTAATAAGTAGCAATTTGACAGCTTGGAGCGGTGTAGCCTAATTTTACCAGCAAATACATATTGTTAGTATATGCATCTTTCAAGGTAAATCAATCAGCTGTTCATGCTGAGACAAGCAACAGTATTTTGTTTGAAGGAATATCAGTAGTCACTTAATGCTCATAATTGACAGTTATGTAAAATAACATACTAATAAATAGGTAGTAATATGTCAGTTTGAAGCGGTGTTGCCCAATTTACCTGCAATTACATATTGTTAGTATATGCGTCTTTCAAGGTAAATCAATCAGCTGTCCATGCTGAGATAAGCAATATTATTTTGTTTGAAGAAATATTAGAAGTCACCTAATGCTCATAAGTGACAGTCATAATAAATAAGTCCAATAGTTTATTAATTCTGTTTCACTCGGAATTTACATGTGAAAATTATTTGAACTTGATGCATGAATCCATGTTCTACGCGTACCATATGTGTATTATCTTTCAACGGGGAGGAATTTGGGTGTACTGTTGATGTATCCAGCATTACCACTCGTTTTAAAGAAATTCACCAAATGTTTGGGGATATAATAGTGAGATATTTCTGTTCTATGCTTATCCTTGACCTTTGCCAGTATTGAGGATTTCGTTCTGTTGGCTTTAAAACGAACAATTAAACTTATTCACGTATCTGGGAAATAAGGATACACAAGGACGAATCTGAGTTATTAAGGATTGGGTGCAAGTTTGGAATCTTGGGAAATAATTATCACTCCAGAAGGGTATGGAAATGCATTGAGGTATTATAGAAAATTGACCTGAATATTCATAGGGTACTTCTGAATTTGAAAAACAGAAACAAATTAATCTTTTAGACAATTGGAGTAGTACAGGTGGCCCGGTTCGCAAACCGAAAATGAGGCTCGGTGAGGCTCGCCTTAATGGATTTCTCTCGTAAGGCATGAGCCTCATTTTCTCGCAGTGTTGCCAGCTCACCCCAAGAATATTTCACCATGTGATATTTGACAGGCGAAGCTAACCTACAAATGGGAGTTGGCAACACTGGCAACATCAATTGCGGTTCAGTGTTGCCAACTCACCTCAAGAATATTTCACCATGTGATATTTTACAGGCGAAGCGTAGTAGGTGGAAGGGGCGATCCTGGCTGGGTCCTTTGACCTACTTTCTCGCCTTAAGGGATTTCTCTCGTAAGGCATGAGCAGTGTTGCCAACTCCTCACTCGAAAAATCACCATGTGATATTTTACAGGCGAAGCTAACCTACAAATGGGAGTTGGCAACACTGGCAACATTAATTGGCGATCAGTGTTGCCAACTCACCTCAAGAATATTTCACCATGTGATATTTGACAGGCGAAGCTAACCTACGAATGGGAGTTGACAACACTGACTAGTGGAGGTGCACGGGTTGAGCGCCATCAATTGCGGTTCAGTGTTGCCAACTCACCCCAAGAATATTCCACCATGTGATATTTTACAGACGAAGCTAACCTACAAATGGGAGTTGGCAACACTGACTAGTGTAATCAACCCGGTTCTGCGCCATCAATTGCGGTTCAGTGTTGCCAACTTACCCCAAGAATATTTTACCATATGATATTTTATTTCCAAGTCCCGGGGACACCAATGTTTTTATATCGTGATTTTTGTAAACCTCTCTCGGGAACGATGTGCCACACACACGCGCGCGCGCCTATCGGTAGATTACGTTTCGCGTATTTATTCGTTGCGCTGACACAGCGTGATGAGTAAATAATGTATTTTCTTATTTTTGAAATACGAATGCACTTTATCGTAATCTTCCAAGTCTCGGGGACACTAATGTTTGTACACCTTTGTAAACCTCTCTCGGGAACGATGTGCCACACACACGCGCGCGCGCGCTGGCGCCTCTTATTATTTTTGTATTGTGACTCAAGCAAACAAACAAATAATTTTTTTTATTTTTTAGGATTCCTAGCCTCTAACCTCGCCAGGGTGCGTGGTGTCCAACCCAAAAAGGTTCTAACGGCTGTGGTTATGGATAACCACACCTCTGTAGAGTTTTCATGTGTTTTTTTTTTTCTCTCAAACTTCCATGAAACTCTACAGAGGACCTCCGTAATGCATGCAACGTGTACTAACGACTCTAGTGTTATTTGATGTTGTAATATTTTTGGATATAGAGTTTTATTGTGAGATATGTTTATTATAATATTTTCTTGATGAAGATGGAGAATGTGTGTGTTATAAAAACTAAAGTTGCATGCTTTTTTTTTTCTAGTGTGAAACGATAAAAAAAGAATTTTATTGTTAATTTTCTAATGTAAAAACAACAAAATTTTGTGCAAATTCTGATTGTCTCGTGCTATAGTGCAAAAAACTGATGAAAAAAAGATATTGTAACTGATAATTGGTGAAATTGACATTGTAACTGATCTGAACTAGAGAAATTCGTATTATTATTGTGCTAGCACAAAATTTTTATTGTAACTGATTGTGCAAGAAAAAGATGTTAAACCTGTTAAAACTGCTCTGTGACCCTCTCGTTCTTCACGTCGTGGACGAAGGACTTCTCTGCAATCAGGATGACGCTGCACACGGTGTTCTCGGGCAAGGCTTCGTGGAACTCGCAGACGACCTTGATGTTGGTTCGATCGTTGACCACCACCTGCTTCCTCTTCGTCGTGTTGATGACGAACATCGGCCTGCGGATTTTGAATTCGCTGGGCGTGTAGTATACGTCCACGTTTCCCTCGGTCACGCGCTTGTAAGCCGTGTAAGCTTCGTAAAGTTTGAGGTAATCGTTTTTGGTCATGTCGAGGTTGTAATTCTCGCGCGGGAACACTTCGTTGCGTCCATTCTTCAGATAAATGTTCTTGATCTTGCAGTCGTCGAATTTGCTGGAATCTTTTTCCTGATTGTTATCGCGCCCGGTCTGAAAGAGTACCACGTCGAAATCTGGCATGTCGAACTGTATGTTGTTGAACTGCGTCGTCACGTCGAATTCCATGTGACTTCCCGATGCCATCTTCTGCACGCACTGGTAACCGTGAAAGTGAATCGGCACCTGCGGATTCTTCAAGATCTCTGCTTTGTACTTGAGGGCGTAGTTCGTCTCGTATTCCACGATCGGCATTCTCAATTCCATGCTCCGGATGACGCACTTGGCTGCTTCGGGTAATGTGTTGGCTATCGGCGTGCTGTCGGCGTTCAAGTTGGTGTATCGCATCAGTGCGTCGTTGTCGTTGGCCGCTCTTCGAAACGTGACGCGCAATCCTCCCTTCCATATGATCTCTTTGTAGTCGGAGAAGAATCCCGGTAGCAGACGCATGGGAAAGAGCACTGTGTGACTTCTCGTCGATATTTTTGTTCCCGCTTCGAATCCTCCCGCCTGGTAGTATGCCGCGTCCGTTTTGGATAATTTTAATGTTCCCACTGCCGTCGACGTGATGCCTGGATAATCTATTCTGTCGATGACAGTGTTGTGTTTCCTCACCTCCACCTGCGAGAACAGGTGAGGCACGAAGTTGTCCACGAGTTTCAAATTTGCATTGGGTGGAAACGCGTCTCCGCTTTCCTTCTTCACCACGTCGAATTGAAGGTAGAGGTCCGCTCTGTGAGGATGAACGAACCCATCCCCTACGTCCACATCGTATTCGATCTCCCTGTTCGCTTCGTTGAGATTGGCGAACGTGCGACGGTTCGGAGGGAAAGATTGCAATTCGTAACTTTCGATTTGTTCCATTTTTACTATGCGTGTTATTTACTATACGTTGATCTCCACGATGGCCGTCGTAGTGGCACCTGCGAAATCCACCACGTCTCCTTTCTCGTTCGTCACTACCAACTCTATGTCGTCTATGCGGTTGCGACATACTGGAAAATAGATCGGCGAAGAGGGTGTGTAGATGATCGGTTCCATGAATTCGGAACTGGGTTTGAATGTGGCTATGATTCCTGTCTGCTTGTGACTTCCTAACAATCCGTCCGAGGATTTCGTGATCATTCCTTCCGCCACGTTACAGTGAACGTTCAGAGTCTCTATGGCCAGAAATTTAGGAATGTTGGTTGCCGTGTGCTTGATGCCAGCTTCGAGTTTTGTGTCGTTCTCGAAACCTAAAAGTTCTCCCATGGTGCCCAGGTCCACGGTCTCCGTCGCCGACACGATTTCCACTCTGTGCGTGACCGAATTTTGAGAAAGGTACGTGCCTTTGGGTAACTGAGCTTGCAAAGTGGAAAGATTGTATTGACCTGGCGTGACGACGATGTGTTCACTTCCGACACTAATTTTGTTGTTGTGTTGCGTGACGTTAGGTATGAGGTACATGCTGTAGAATGCACGCAGAGCTACGGATTTAGGATAGACGATGTCGTCGTGCAGCGTGAGTTTCAAGATTGAAGATTCGCTCGTGAGATGGAACACGCCCATCGTATTTAAGATTCCACAATGCTTTCTGAAAATGTTCCACCGACGGGTTATTTATTTTAGACATGTATGCGAGAACGGAAAGGCATAGGTGGCCGCAGTTAACATCGGTGAAACCCTGGATGCGTTTGTCATTGTAGTAGAGGTTGGCAACACTGAGATACTTCACCAGCCTGGCAGGTGGTGTGCCACCGAACGAATCGAAAACAAATGCATTGTTATCGTCAATTTTGAGGTAGCATATCCAATGTGTACCAGGATTTTTGTAACTGTCCAGGTTGACCACGCCATACTCTTTTTTCTTCACAGCAGAGGGTAGAGAATCGGACATGAAAACACCCCTGAAGTTTTTTATTCCCAACAGTTCGATCAGAGATTCAATATCGAAGTTGGACAGGGCTTCTTCTTTTTTTTATATTTCTTCAAAGCATCGAGGTTGCTTTTTTGTTTTTTGGTTATACCTTTCCCCTTCTTCTCCATAGCCAGGTTGTGACGTTTCTGTTCTTCCAATTCGGCCTTGTTCTTCTTCGAGTCGATGACGGTTTTTGCGATGGCGGCACTTCCGCCGGCCAAACTTCCTACGGCCCCCAATGCTGCCAGGATGGCTGGGATGCTGAATATGAAACCTCCGATTTTTTGCTGTTTCCGCGAACGCTGCAAGCGTCTCAATTGAGGTGTGCTGAGAAGTAATTTCATTCCGTGTCCTTTCGTCAAGCAAGAATGTTTCTTTTCGCGTTGTTTCTTGATGAGTAACCCATCGAGGGCACCTAGATTTTTCAGATTGGAGTATGGTATCTGGTACACGACACCTTTGGGCTTCATGTTGATGCTTTATATGTTATCTTCACGGTATGTTATTTATATATATGTTCTGAGATTTTTTTGTTTTGTGTAATTTTTTTTCGGTATGTTATTTATATATAAATGTTCTGAGATTTTTTTTGTTCCGTGTAATTTTTTTTCAAGGATATACTCCGCACAGAGCCGTTACACAAATTCTATTACGTACTTTGTTTTCTTACCAAGAAGTTCCTTTGTACCCTTGTACACGATTTGAGTTTTGTTCTCGATTAAAATAGCTAGCTTCTCGTCGGATAACATGTTAGCGTATCGATCTGGTAAAAATAGACTGTATTGTGCGTTGAGCAACAGACGCGCCTTGGGACCATACTGGGTGGAAACAATTGAACCGGAAGTTATCGTGTAAGGTTTGTCCACTTCTAATTCCTGAATTTTTACATATTCGACTGATGAATTTAGCATTTGTTTTAATGCTTGGGCGTCTAGTGATTGTTTACTCATTTTTTTATGGCAAACACAACTGGAGTTTTTTTTGTTTTTACGTAGTGTTATTTATATACCGAAGAAATTTTTTTCACAATTCGAGAATTTTTTTTATTTCTACACACCCCATCCAAATTTTTGTTTCGTGTTCATGGCGATGGTGGTGCCCAGTGCTGCAACTCTTTCTCCCAGCGAAGCGTCTCTGCTAACGAATCTTTCGAAAGCTGCGTGCTCTAACTTTCTGTCTGCTTCGTGACGTGCATCTAGATCGGTGCGAGTGGTGTTGTAGGCGATGTCGTGATCTTTGCATGCGGCGTCCAACGGATTCACACCCTTGTCTCCTCTCTCCAATCTTTTCTCGAGTTTGGTACCTGGTCCGCAGTACTGGTAGCCAGGTAAATGCATCTCGAAAGGTAACTTGTTGATGATGTCGTTCACGAGCCCCTTTCCTTCGGCCACGTTCCAGAATCTCGGAGGCAGCGTGTTGATAATTTTAATGAGGTAACCTATGCCCTTGTCGTTGTTTACGATGAAGTTGGAAAGTTTTGTGCTGATCATGTCCACAATTCCTACCTTCTCGTTGTAGAAATTACGATTGCCTGCATTCTCCTCTCCTGCAATAACCAACAACCTGTCTATGAGCTTGCGCACGTCGTCCACCCACACAAACTCTTTGGGCAGGGTGTTGTAGAGTTTGACGCCGCTGCCTGTTTTCACCTGGTTCCATATCGGCTTGATGAGATTTCTGTACTTCTCGCCGCTGCTGGATTTCACCCTATTCTGCGAGGCGTCGTTGTTTTGGTACAAGGCATCCGTCATGATCAAAATTTCCTTGTAACTCTGGTAATCTTCGTCGGTGTAATCTTTCGGCTGTTTTTTGGCAACGAGTTCCCACAGTCCCACCGTACCCGGATACCTGTTCCAACTATCCTTCTCGCCTAAATTAACTTTAATGTCGTTGCCTTCGAAGGTCACCTTCGATTTTCCAATCTTCCAAACCACACCGCCTTCGTTACTCTCCATGCTCGGATACAATCCGAACACTTCTACATTGTCGAATTTCCCCGTGCTCAGGTAGTCTCGTGCCAAAGGCCCCAACTCGATCTTATCCAAAGACGACGACGTGCTACCTATGGCTCGACGTCGTGCCGGTACGTCTCTTAGTTCGAACGGCGTCGAAGGAATGCTCGAAATGGGCGTGGGTACGGTGTAACTTTTAGCTGCAAGTGGTACGAGTTCGTTGATCAAATTTTTATTTTGTTCCGTGACGCCTTTAATTTCTTTACCTAGATCGCTGATGGCGTCGATCACAGGTTGATCTTGACGTTTCTTCTCTTCGTAGAATCCGCGATTCTCGGATTTCCAACCTTTGAAGCGTTTCGCGAGGTAATCGCGAAGCTTGAGATTTTCGTCTTCGATTTTTCGTTTCGTCATAACGTTATTTATACACGTCGTTTCTCACAACGTTGCAACGTTTAGAAAGTCGTTGATTTTGTTTCTGTATTTTCCGTTGTTGGGTTTTCTCGTCACGTCGATCGTCGCGAATCCGAAATCGTCACTGTTCCAACAGTGGGAGCAGCAGCGTTCTGAAAATTGATTGTAGTTCATGTCTCCGCCTACGTAGTCATCGTACGCGTGCTTGAGGTTGGTGTGATCTTGACGAAACAAACATATGAAATTAGCGTTGTCGCGTACTAACTGTTTTGGAATTTTGGAAAACGTTTGAGCTAGGAAGAAGCAATCTATTCCTTTGTGACGACCTTGCATGAAAAAATTGCGAATTTCATTTTGATTTTCCAGGATGACATCGTCGAACACAACGACTGAATTTTCACGACAATCGTCGAGCGGCTTTATTTCCGAAGAGAACGTTGCAATGTCCAGACAATCGTACAGTTTTATCAGTTGCTGGTATTTCGCTTGTTCGAGACTTTTCGAAAATACGTAGAGGTGCCTGTTCTTCCAATCTAACCAATTCGGTGCGAGGAGAAAATTGTCCACGAGCAGTGTTGTTTTCCCACACCCCGAAGGACCTACGATTAGACAGCGGATGCTGTCGGGAAGCAACTCACCGTTCTTTTTTCTCGTTTGACTTTCCGAATCAGGTAGACGTTTCACGACATTCCACGCACTCATAGAATCACTTCGTTTGAATTGATCCAACTCGTGTCCGGAAGTCCCAGCCATTTGACAAACAGTTTGTCCCCTTTCCTACGCAAAACTTTTTCGATGAGGTACGTGTTGGGATGTTTTGTTTTAGAGAGTTCCTCTTCGTAAAATCTTCCTTTCAAAATCTCGCCGCTACTATCTTTTATTATATACGTGTGTCGGTTTCCGGGTAAAACTCGAACCACCGTAAAAAGTTCCGTGCTCCAATTTTTTGTGAACCCCTTCTCGAAGGTGCGTTTGAATTTACTGATCCTCACCTGGTCTCCAATTTTGAATTTTGATTTCTTGGTAGTCGTGGGAGTGTACTTTGGACAGTAAACTGTAGAAATTAAACGCTGCTCGTCAGATTTCGTAACGTCAGCTGGCTTCATGCCTATCGTTCTGTGTACCGTATCATTATAGGTATCGACGAGTTCCGGCAGTATGTCGACCCATTTGTAATTTCCCCGAAGCGGGAATCGTTTCCACATGTGTGTTTTCAAGGTTCGATTAAATCTTTCCACGATGCTGGCTTTGATGTGACTGAAGGTTGAATAATGTCGAATGCCATGTTTTTGAATAAACTTTTGGAATACGGCATTGTAAAATTCTTTACCGTTGTCTGTTTGCAAAAACCGTGGTCGTCTGCCGCTTTTGCGAAAAATTGTCTTGAATGCTTCCGTGACGCATGTTCCCGTTTTGGCCTTCAAAGGTAAAGCCCATGCGAATTTCGAAAATGTGTCTATGACTGTGAGGAGGTACTTGTTGCCCTTGTTCAATTTATGAACGTTTTTTAGATTACCGCTGCTCATCTCCACGAGGTCACTTTGCCAGAGGTCGTCGATGCCCTTGGTCACCACCGCCAAACGTTCGTAGTTGCGGCGTGCAGGTTTATGCAATTCTTGGACGATGGCTTGCCTAGACATTTTTTAGAGATTACGTTTGAAGAGAAGCACCAGCGTGATGGGATTCAAAGAGGGTGGTACTTCGCTCGTGTTTTGAATGATCAACTTATCGCCCGCACTCACGTCAAAAATGGTAAGATCTTCGTCTTCGTGTATTTCATATACGTTGCGCGTTTCGTTCCAACGTGCCAGAGGAATGTTTCCAGCTTTCTGGACACCACGATTCGATATCAAGGTCATGGTGGGAACGCTAGCTTTTCTGCCGTGAGACCAGTACGAAAATTCGTTTATCTGAATCGTGCCATCGAGGAGAAACTTGTAGTACGGATGATAAGGATGCAACATGTACAGTTTGTTACCTTCGACGAACGTGGAGATTCTCTGCTGATTGGGTACGCTGTTGATTTCGATGGCTTGCAGAGAATGCAGTTTGGCGAATTTAGTATCGACGCTAACGAGGTTGCTGTGAAGCTGTCCCAGTGTATTTTGTACGGGCAACAAATATTCGACTATGGTATCCGTTACTGTAGAAAATGACGGTTTGATTTTCACTTCCACGTTCAACTGCTTGAAGTTTTCGTTGAGTTCTTGTAATTTGACACCGAAAGAGATCAGCGTCGATTCCTGCGTGGATTCCAGCACTCCAACTTGATCTCTGATGTTGACGAGAATACTCTGAAGGTTCTCAACTTGATTCAATTTCGAACTTTTCTCGGTAAGATCGTTCACGATGCTTCGCATCTCGGTAAACTGCGTGTGAAGATCGGCGACGCTCTGCGAAGTGGGCAGCGTCGACACCAGCGAAGCAAGTTCGTCTCGAATCTGTTCCACGTTCGCCGTTTCCGTTTCCAGTCGTTTCAGCATACGTGATATGCTCCTTTTCAAAGCGTGTAATTCTTTTGAGGTGGGGAGATTGGCCACCCTACTCTCGAGATCGCTCAACGAACTTTTGATGTCGCTCGAATCGGATAGTGCCGTCACGGCCGTTTTCAATTTTTCCAAATCTTCGCTCGAAGGTACGCTCGTCCGTAACGATTCCAAGTCACCCTGTATGTTGTCCAGCACATGATGAAAATGAGCAAGATTTGTTTCGACGTTCAAATTTTCTAAATATTCGATCTTCTGCTGAACCGTGCTCAACGTGTCTTGTATGCTCGTCAACACATTGGCTTCAGCGTGAATATTTTTAATTTCTTCGTTGATCAACTCCAGAGACGCCTGAAGCGTAGCGATGGTGGTTTGAATGTGTTCGAAATCTTGATAAGCCTCCAATTGAATTTTTATGTTCGCGACGCTTTTGCCGATGACCTGCAGTTCGTCTGACGATGGTAGGTTCGTCATGGTATCTTCCAAAGTCTGTAACTTGGATTTAATTTCTTCCAACGTGCCAGCGAATTCTTCTTGTAATTTGGAAACAACAACATGCAAGCGTTCTACATCAATATCCTTCACGACGGTTTGAAGTTCAGAGAAATTTTTTTCGATTGCCGAAGTTCGTTCTTCGATTTCGAGTTTCAATTTTTCCAAATCTTCATTTTTTGATTGAAATTGCTGCAATTTGGCCAATCATTTTGAAGCTTATCCACGCTCAACTGTATATTTTGAACGTTGTCGTAAGAAGGTACGTCGACATAATTTTTTATGAGCGTTTTCAGTTCGGAATCGATTTTCAGAATGGGGTCGAGACATTGCGTTTGGAGCGTAGCGATCTCCGACTCTAAACTTTTGTTTAAGGTCTCCTGCAAAGCGATCAAATCGCTCCTCAACTTTTTAATTCGGACGTCCAACATGAGAATCTCTTCTGCGTGGTCTACACGCTTAGTGTTACCGAAAATATCGTTAGGCATTTTGGTTAACGGTTATTTATAATAGGATAGACGATTCGTAATTCTACGAAGAGAGGAATAAGTTTGTCGTAATCTCCTAGGAGTTCCACGTATAAACAATCTCCTGCAGAAACATCGTACGTAATGTTAGAAAGCATCTTGTCGTGCTTGATTCGAAAAATGTTCTTGCCGGTAGATATTTTGATTTCGCCTACGTTTTCCGGATTCACGGCGATTTGAAGTTTTCCATCGATCGGAATTTCGTAGAAATGTAAATTGTTGTTGAAGACGTAAAACATCTTGCCCACATCGTCATCCAATTTCGTCCAAATGCTGTTAAGGTGAACAATCAGTAGACCGTTGAGTTTAGTTAACATGGAAGGTAGAAATTCATGATCTGTCGTCGCGCGGTGTACAGTCTCCATGTTGGTTTGTTTTCGAAAACCAAAGAGATTCATAGGTATGCTGGTTATTTAAGAATACGGTCAAAGTTTTTTTTGTAATAACAGTCAGTGTTTTTTTTTGTAATGACTAACAAAATAATTTTTTTTTGTTTTCTTTTTTTTTTGTTTTGTTTTATGAATCTTCTGTTGAAGATGGGCATATGTTGCAGGTTTTGCTTTCTGCTAAGCGATAGTGCCCCCACGGCAGTGTGTGGATTCCACATTGAAGAACGCACCTCTTGTCGTCGCGTGCGTCCAGGGCAACCTTTCTCACCTGGTTGGTGGTCAACACATGGTCGACGCTCTGGATGCGCTGTTCTGCTCTTAGAACCGACGACCTGGTCTTGAGGCACTCGAGGTAATCCTCAACCTTGAGGTGCTCCCGAACCACCTGTCTGCCGACACCCTTGGCCTTCTTTGTAACGCTGCCCTCGGCTTTGATGGTATAGGCCTTGGGGCGAAGACCTACAAACTCATGAATCACGTCTCCGTCCTTCTCATCTTTGAGTTTGCCAGGCACCTTCTTGTTGCGGGGCGGGATACCGTACCGGTTCGGCTGGGGATAGCCCGAGGTGTCGAAGAGCTCTTGAAGAGCTCGAACTTTGGCTATATCCCCGTATGCGTCGGCTGTGCGAACGTGGTACACCAAGCTGTCCGTGTCCGTGTAGAGAAGCGAGATGTTGCGGTCGTAGTGTGGACGTAATATGTCGTAGTACGTCTCGAACATGTGGAGCTTGCTCAGATCCAGAACAGTGGCTCCGACGTAGATGGGCTTGTCGAGTTTCACCACACCTTGCCTCATGTGAATCAGAGCCAGCTGCTCGTTGTAGATTGTTCGAGACTTGAACAATGGACTCGCGACAAGCTGACGACATCGCTCTTTCCTCGTCACCAATTTTATGTCCACGCGATTCCGTACATTCTCCATGGTCTTGCCAAACACCGCATTATTCATGAGCTTGAAGAAATCCTTATCAAGCTCGGACGTGGCTGCGGTGCGGTGTTCAGTGTTGACTTCAATATATGGACGCAACCATGGAGAATGCTCGAACTTGAGGATGCGGTGAACTGCGTGGACCGTGACACCTCGCTGCATCAACCACCGGAGATTTCGGTAGTGAAGGACGTAATTCTTCTTGGGTTCGAAATCCATGACGAGTTTCGTCTGGTTGGAATCGGGTGGACACTTGAACTCGGGTGCAGGGGGAAGATCGCAGAACAAATCCTGCAGATTCTCGGAGAACTCAAGGTCCACCTCGGCGAAGAACCCATGTTCCGAATCGTCGAAACCTTCAACGTCGAAGTTGGAAGGGTCAACCCACTCGAACCCTCTAAAGGGGAGTGGCCGCATCATGGAGTGCCCGTACAAGTTATTCACGTCCGTGTGCATGATGTAGCTCGACGGTTGGGTGGAGTCGTAGCCAGTAGCCATGTGATGGTTGTTGGCGCGCGCGTGCCGTTGCGACACCTGGACCATGCCACCCCGCACGGCACGTTCCACAAACAGTACCATGTCCACGTCCGAAAGAAGCTCCAGCTCGATTTTCGTCACCAGAAACATGGCTGACCACGCCAGTCCGGGGAGACTATAGAAGTAGGCGGGATCCAGGTGGTAGATGGTCTTCGCAGTTGCACGAAACGCCTGGATCACGTCGGCGAGGAGCGTCACATCAAGTCTGAGGTAGGCGTCGTGGTAGTCTCCGAGATTTTGGCAATCCAGCTCGCGCCACATGGACTGAGCATGGTTATAGTCATCCTCAGAGATGCCCGAGCCTCGCAGTTTGCTATAGAAGTTTGCTCGAGGAGGAAGCGACGTCTCCGCAAACTTGGTAGAGTCGGTGACGTATTCGTAGGGGTAGACCCCCTTACGCCTGAAGAGACTGGCGTCCAAGTTCGGAAAATTCGCAGAGGTGATGAGCATTTTCTCGTCGCTAAGCTTCCCCGCAAGAGCATCGAGGCTGGCTGGGAGGAACCTCAGGGAGTCGAGGAAGCGAAGTTCGACGGTAGAGTCGGATTCTGGGATTCGAACCCATTTGCTCACACTGATGTAACGCTCCTCGTTCTGCGCCAGGACGTTGATTCGCTCGTTGTCGTACCCAAGATGCTTGATCAGGTGGTGAAAGTCGTACCCCGAGCCATTGTGAAAAAACACAGGGATGAAGCGCGGGTCCCGGGCCAAGCGGTTGCAGTCGTTGCACCAAGGACCAACGTACCTACCGTTAAAGTGATCGTGGTGTCGGACTTTACAGTTGTTGGCGGTGTACTCCTTGACGCAGACAGGGCAAGCGATGGCCTCGTCGTGTCTACGTTGATCGTCGGGGGACAGTGGGAGCATAGACTTGGGGGTCAACAGCACCTTCCCTATCTCGTTGGCTTCCACAACCATTTTCTCGAGGAAGTGTTTGGCTGCGTCTCGACCACGGTACACGTAGGGCTCGGGGGCGATGTGTTGGTCTCGTCGCACGACAACGTATGCAAAACTGGATGCCTCGTGGAGTTGGTAAGGGGTGGTGGAAGAAACGTCAGGATCGGGATCGCAAGTGGACAGGGGTTTGAGGAAGGCCTCGAAATCCGCGATGATGATGGCGAGGTGCTCTACCATGGCACCGTGCATGTGGAAACGCTCCACGGTGCCAGGTTCGGGCAAGTCTGCCAGCCCAGGTTCGTTGGCATTGCAGTAGAGCTTGTGGTTAGCAAGCTTCTCGGCAGCGATGTTGCGACCTCTGATGCGCTGGTAATCCTGCTGTTCTCGATTACGAAATTTAGACAAGCACCTGGGACAAACTTCTATGTGGTGACTATCACTGCTCAGCTGGCTCGAAACAAGCCGAGAGAGGGAGCGGATGAGGGTGTAATGGTGATGGGTCTCCTCCTTGATGAGCAGAAGATGAATTTCCTGCGCACCGTCGTTGTCTACGTCGCTCACCCGGATAGGGTACACCACATTTTCGTCGGTGAGGCCATAAACATTGATGGCCAACCGAGGGTTGCGTGTACGGCCCTCGAACTTGCGAATGTCCGAGACCTCCACCGGGTAGTCGATCCCAGCAATGGCATCTTCCAGCTCTGGCTCGTAGGGTAGGTAGTGGTTAACTCGGCGTGGTTGGTTTTTCCAGTGGACAGGGTGCAATGCTGCAAGCACAGACCAGAGAAAGCACTTGGCGTCACTGTTCTGAATGTTCAGGACGGCCATCTTTTCCACAATCGCTTTTGGTAAGGGGGCGTAGCTGGAGACGGAGAGAGGCGCAAACTTGGAAAGTTTGACGCGCAGCTCGTGACGCTCACCACACAGCGAACCCCCGAGCCCTTAGCTTCATGTTCTTCTTGCTTTGCCAGCAGCTCCTCGACAAACTTGTTGTAGATGACCTCGAGGTTGTCGACATCCGCCAGATGCAGCGTTTTTGCCTTGGTGTTGTGGCAGAAGCTGTAAATTTCATCAGACGGCCTTTTGTACCAGCAACGAAGCGATGCGTAGAATTTAGTAGAGGCGTGCGTAGCCAGTGCATTACTAAAAATAGAAACTATTTCTGCTCGCTTCTCCTCTAAAAAGCTACGCACGTCGCAAGAGCCATCCGACAATTGGACGTAATCTCCTAATATTCCTCCGAAAGCAGACCGGTCTGCTTTTATCGCAGGCTTGACGCGTTTGGCGGGTGGTGCATTGATGGAGGCTGCTTCTGCCTTCCTCTTGGTGGAGGTCGAAGGCTGGGCCCCAGATGTATTTTCGCTTAGACAAATAAGCTTATGCTTCTTGGCATACGCAATTGTAATGTGTTTATTGCATCCGGAACACAGTTCGGTGGCAACCAAATGCTTGCCTGGCACGCAGGTGCGACAATATCTTGCAAAATTTTTGCTTGATATAGTTTTTTTACACACAGGGCAACTTTTCATGGAGCGCATTTTTTTCGGGGTATGTTTATTTATATGTGATCTGTTGGTGGTAGAGTGTTTACAAAACAAAAAAAAATGCCTTATGAGCTAATTCTAATTGGTGTTAGTTTGAGGGGTTTATTTATATATGGGTAGTGTTGTCTTCCTCAAATATGTGCTTTAATCAACCCTATAAAAAAATTATAAAAAATATATAAGAAAAATATGATTGTAGATAGAAAAAAAAATAAATATTGTATGCATGTGTAATTCTATTTAGCTTATTTTTGCTAGACACAAATCTTCTTCAGATTTTATTGCCCACTAATATATTTTTCTACCAATCTAATAGAGGTGTGAAACTATGAAAATGTTCTGAGACAATCTTCTCTAGAACATTCTTCCCCCAAAGCTAATGTTAACAACCTGTTGTAACCTAAGCATCGTGTGTATTGCATCCGGCGAAGCCACGCTAATGCCCAAGCAGCTCGCTATTATGTACCTGCACGCTCCGGATGTGCTGACGATCTTCCATCCCAGCTCGCTGTTGTGTGCCTGCATGCTCCAGATATCTAATAATCTTCGGGCATCTCGCCCGCTCTGAAACAAAATATAAACAAAACAAATTGTATACGCCCAAGCAGCCCGCTATTATGTACTTGCACACTCCGGATGTTGGGGGTAGGTGTACTGACGAGGCTTGCCGTTGTGTAACTTCCGTCGTCCCAAAGCCTACGTATTGTTGAATTTGCGTTATTGTGTCAACATTGATAGCACACGCAGAGAGGAGAGGGAACAAAATTGTAGTTTTTCTAGATGTGTTTGCGCCATAATACAAAAATAATAAGAGGCGCCAGCGCGCGCGCGCGTGTGTGTGGCACATCGTTCCCGAGAGAGGTTTACAAAGGTGTACAAACATTAGTGTCCCCGAGACTTGGAAGATTACGATAAAGTGCATTCGTATTTCAAAAATAAGAAAATACATTATTTACTCATCACGCTATGTCAGCGCAACGAATAAATACGCGAAACGTAATCTACCGATAGGCGCGGGCGCGTGTGTGTGGCACATCGTTCCCGAGAGAGGTTTACAAAAATCACGATATAAAAACATTGGTGTCCCCGGGACTTGGAAATAAAATATCATATGGTAAAATATTCTTGGGGTAAGTTGGCAACACTGAACCGCAATTGATGGCGCAGAACCGGGTTGATTACACTAGTCAGTGTTGCCAACTCCCATTTGTAGGTTAGCTTCGTCTGTAAAATATCACATGGTGGAATATTCTTGGGGTGAGTTGGCAACACTGAACCGCAATTGATGGCGCTCAACCCGTGCACCTCCACTAGTCAGTGTTGCCAACTCCCATTCGTAGGTTATCTTTGCTTGTAAAATATCATATGGTGAAATATTCTTGGGGTGAGTTGGCAACACTGAACCGCAATTGATGGCGCTCAACTGAGCTGATTACACTAATCAGTGTTGCTAACTCTTATTCGTAGGTTAGCTTCGCCTGTAAAATATCACATGGTAAAATATTCTTGGGGTGAGTTGGCAACACTGATCGCTAATTGATGCTGGTGAACCCGGCTACCTCCACTAGTCAGTGTTGTCAACTCCCATTCGTAGGTTAGCTTCGCCTGTCAAAATTCACATGGTGAAATATTCTTGAGGTGAGTTGGCAACACTGATCGCCAATTAATGTTGCCAGTGTTGCCAACTCCCATTTGTAGGTTAGCTTCGCCTGTAAAATATCACATGGTGATTTTTCGAGTGAGGAGTTGGCAACACTGCTCATGCCTTACGAGAGAAATCCCTTAAGGCGAGAAAGTAGGTCAAAGGACCCAGCCAGGATCGCCCCTTCCACCTACTACGCTTCGCCTGTAAAATATCACATGGTGAAATATTCTTGAGGTGAGTTGGCAACACTGAACCGCAATTGATGTTGCCAGTGTTGCCAACTCCCATTTGTAGGTTAGCTTCGCCTGTCAAATATCACATGGTGAAATATTCTTGGGGTGAGCTGGCAACACTGCGAGAAAATGAGGCTCATGCCTTACGAGAGAAATCCATTAAGGCGAGCCTCACCGAGCCTCATTTTCGGTTTGCGAACCGGGCCACCTGTACTACTAATTGGCCGTTATCTTTTGCACCTTGGTTTGAGCATATATATAGTGGGGTATAATAGTTTAATTTCTTTGGGGTTGAAATTTCCCTTTCAGCAACACTCCAATCAGCACTTTCGGCGTTTCGGGCGGGACACTCGAGAGTCATCTTGGAAGGGTGTAAGGTTAAAGTAGTGGTAATTTGAGGTATTGTGAATCTGTTGTTGGGGTTCTCGTGACGTGATTGCGTGCAGGTAACCCTCACCAAGCGGATTTTTATGTAAATACATATTTTTTTCTCTTGCTTGAGAAGTCGACCATACTCGCTAGTCATATGGTCTTATTTAACATAAAAATGCATAATTTTACATTTAGTACATCAAACTCTTATTTTAAACATAAAATGTACATATCGTTCTGGCACTCGCGCTTATTTGTGTCACATGAGTACTCGCGCGTTGTATTTTTTACAACACTCACTATAATTCTTCAATAAAATAGTATTTTTATTTTCTAAATATTTATTAATGCTTTTTACACTAATTCTATCAATCGTGAATTCTAGTAATCATTGAATAAAATAAAAAAGGGACACAAAGTATACTCTAAAAACTCTCAGACAAGTTTTAGGTAATATATTTCTAATCTCTACTGAACATTATCTATACATAGGAATTAATTCCATTAAACATTAAATAAAATAAACAGCGGAAACAATGATTTTTTTAAAAAAAACTTTATACTCACGCGTTGTAAAAAGTACAACAGAGACACATTCACTGCTTCATTCTTTTGTTGCAACTAAACGAGTGACTAATAAAACCACATATTTAGCAGTAACTATGAGCAAGGACCAACAAACGAATACATTGGTGGAATCCATTGTTGGTGACCAAGCTTTTCATTTTACTTTTAAAAATTATACATTGTTGTGCTTTTTACAACAGCGCGAGTGGCGGAAGGATATTTTAGACATTCCAGACAAAATGAAGTCTCCGAATTCTTTTTTGTGAACACATAGTTGGGAGTTTATGCATAAAAAAGACGAAGTATTTAGCGATACTTCAAGGTTTATTAAAAGATGGTTGTTCACAAAATGATTTGTGGTTGTTATCTGCATATCTAAGCTTTTTGTGTGGCGTGATAGAAAAACTAAAAATTCCACACAAATGTTTTGGGGAACAATGAAGGGACCTTTCAGAGAAAAACGCCGTGCTTTTTCAATGGACAATTTGGAAATGTGCTTTGTTGTTCATAGTAATCAACAGAACGCATCAAGCAACTGACGTGCTTCAGTCACTGGCGAGTATCTATTTACTTGATTGGCAGAATTTTCAATGAATTATTTTCGAGTTCTAGCCACATATTTATACTAATTTTAGGACACAAAAAATAAATATTTCTCAGTTTTTTAACAGCTATAAATCCCCTCCTTAGTTATTCCTGGGCTTTGTTAAACTGCTGTGTACTAACAGAAACGCACTGGTTTGATTTCATATCACAGTTTACAAGCATTCTCAAATTTATGCTCAGGCTAAGGACGCTGCAGTTTAAAGTTTGAAGTGGTATCTGAACGATGTGTTTCCTCTGTGGATCGAACCCGGAATCTCTTCATTACAAGGAGATAACATCACCATCTCGCCACAGACCTCCATCTACGAATAGCGTTCAAAGTAGTGGAATCGAATCCTGAACTGGGCATGCTGTTCTTTGTGTGTGTCCCTTTATCAATTTCATCATATCATCCTCATTGTAGCGATTAGCCGAAAGTGACAGAATAGTGGCGCTAGAGTACTCGTATAATAAGAATCAAATCAAAATGCAATTCCGATTAACCTATCTTTACCCCTTTGTTTATCTCGTAAAGATTTTAATAAACAGGGGTCTGAATTGAAACGCCCTAATGTCAACTGTCTGTAACTCCACACGTATGTGATGTATCCAAATGAACTATGCACCAATGAATATATATAGTCATAAAGTTTCTGTGAGCAAAGTAGTAATAAGTGCATTTAGTACATTTTCAGTACACTTTTAGTACATTTGTACATGCGCCCCACTATTCGCACGGAAGATGTCCATCGTCGTTTCCCCGCCAGGTTGCCTGTAGTATGTGTGGTTGTCCCAATGGCAACTGTAATCCCTTCACGAAACTGTTCCATAGTTTTCACCGGCGGCGGCGCCAGGATTAATCATCTAGGGGTGCTTAGGGGGCGCGGAAAGAAATTTAAGGGGTGCGATGCTGAAAATAAGGAAGACATGAAACACGCAGGCAACCTTTGAAAACTGGAGGAGAAAGGTGGCAAAACGGGTGGGGGGGGGGGCAAGGACAGTTTACTTTCCCTTGGTATATAAGGTTTAGCATAGTGCGGGGCCAACTGCACCTTAATCGCCGCCACTGATTAACATAAATTACTGAGTGAAATTAAATTATATGTGTGAAATATAATAACTTTAGATTGACATTCATTTTCCATGGAGGCTGTGTTCCCCTTGCCCACCCCCCCTGGACGTCCATGATGATATGTATTAAGTCTTCTACTCCAAGAAAGTGGTCGTACAGTGTAAACATTCGGACACACGTTACAGTCTTATTGAACTATGTAGTGAAATAAAAAATGAAATTTTCTTTGTCTTTAAAAACACAATTTTTGAACCTTTTTAATGTAACCCATGGAGGTACAAAATATATAGACACTTCAGGACCAAACGCAAAGTGCACAGCAATTTCGTCTTCTTCAATATCCCTTCTACCGCACTATGCTCAACAACGAACTGTAAAATTTCTCCGTGAACATTGGGCTTCTTCCTAACGGGTTTTGAAAAAGCCTGAAATGGTACGTTTACTAGACATGTTACTTGGAACAAATACACAGAACGTATTAACGTTAAAAATCACAATAAATAATTTCCCGAGAACGACTTGGTGATACCTTGAAAGCAGCTAAAATTTGTGCTCAAGTGTAAGGAAGAACAAGTAGGTGGAAAATAAACCGTTTATCAACAATGCAAAAAAAAAAAAAGAAGGAAAAACTAATATTAAACTGTAGGCTGTTGCATACAATAATAATGGTCTTGCTTCAGTACTTAACATTCAACATCCCCTCGCGCCCCCTTGGCGCCGCCCCTGGTTGTCACTTTGGTTGAATACACTATGTCCTTGACATACACCCTCAGTATTGGTTGCTAACTTGAGATTTAAAGACAAATTATATTATTACTTCGAATTAATCCACCACCTGGGATACAAAAGAAAAGAAAAAAAACAACGTTGACTTCCTTTCTTGTAACTATTTCAAATTTTCACAGTTATGCCACCATCTAAAGTTGAACCACAAGAAAGATACTGCGCAGATCCGCGACTCCTGTGCGCCGTACTCCCGCGTGGAGGGGAGGGGGAGAGTGGAGTATGCTTCCTTATGACCCGAGCTGAACGAGTAAAGGAGAAAGCTGCGCGGATACTTTTCGCCGAAGGTTCTTTTCCTTGTGGTCGCTCTATACCACCTGGCATACGAAATAAAATGGTCTCATATGTTCATTATAAAAATTTTAATTTAGCGCATTCCAAACCGGACACTCTGTACATTCAGATTAATTTAAATCAAAGAATGTACAATCTTGTTGTTGGCCGCGGTGGCTCAGTCGGTAACGCGTCTGACTACCATGCTAAAGGTCCCGGGTTCGATCCCCGGCCGGTTCAAATCCGGGAACTTTTCTAACGATGGAAGCGGCTCCGGCGCCCACCCAGCGTCGAATAACATGGGTACCTGGGGGAAACCCTGGGGGGTAAAGGCGGTCAGGGGCGTGATGCTGATCACATCACCCCCACTCACGACCGGATCAAGAAAGTGTGGGGCGTTACCACCACACCCCCTATACGCCTTCATGGCGTGTGCTAAGCACAGGGGAGCACTTTACTTTTTACTTTACTTTGTGGTTGTATTTTGTAATGTTATATCATAAATTATACTTTTTCTGATAATTTTGAAATTCAACATGCCTTTTGTTATAGGTGTTTGGACAACAAAGGTTTTGTACATTAGATTCCTTCGTTTAGTATCATCCATGATTCGATTCACAAGTTAGAAACGATACACTAAGCTCATTTAATCCCCGGAATGATCCATTTCATCTGCGTGCTCGTTGGTGCAGAATCCATTTCGACGTTCCTACAGATAATGGAAATCAACCTACTCGGCCATCTTCCCTGCTGATGGAAAATAATTCCTCTTACGTTTCGACAGAAACACCGCAATAAAAATGAGACTGGGTTGGTAAACAGAACATTAACAGGAGGTTTACTCCTGAATCACAGAAAGCTTCGAAATAGCGTCTACACTTGGAAGTGGAGAGGAGATAGGAAAATAAAGACCAGCACAGATAAAACATATCAATCAATCAATGAATGAATATTTGTTATTCTGCACATTTTTCAGCCTTTATTTCAAAGATGTTAAAAGAAAATATACGGCGACGATGCACCTGTTTTATCATTGCCAGCATGTGTTTCTGACTCAGGGTGCACTCCCCCCCCCACCCTAATAGTGGTGACGGTTCTGTGGATCCGCACGATATATTTATATGTGTATTGAAATTATTAATTTCATATTATACAAATAACTTTATATTAACGGTTTAAAAATGTATAATAATTACTTTGTACAACGTTAATTATGTTATCTATTGAGCTAAACGCTGTATAAATGATGTAATATTTGGAATTCTGACGTTGCTATAGTAACGAGAATCATTAGTCGCGTGTAGCAATGGTTGTAACAAAATGAAAATACAGGTAATAATGAACTGCATATTGCTCAGCTATTTTACTAATACGTTGCATATCCGCTCGGATTCAGAAATATTGACCCTGGCAGACCTTGCCAGAGCCTGCATAGAAATGTGTAGCATAAGACTTTTACAGGAAATGGTAAGAACACTGGCCTTTGGCTAGAGGAGACGAGAGGCCAAGCGAGGGTTTAAATAGGTGCGCATGAGAGCGACACGAGGTCTTTTGAATCTGGGATCATCGGGGAAGCAGGAGCTACTGGTCTTATTTCTAAACCGAACAGGGTAAGCTATTCTACACCCCATTCTGCCATTCGAATTGCTCACTTCAGTCTAAACCGAATCATGAGTCTATTTTAATGATAAGTTAGATATTTGTACCTGCCCGTTCAGGGCTGTCTCTACCATCAATAGTATTAATCGGGAGGGGCAAGTTACATCCCTATTTAAGGTCCCCGCGTTCATGATGGAACACTACGTGGTGGAGGTGCGGGGCATCGATCCCCGTACCTCTCCTACGGATCGTCCTCGATGGTGCAGTGGTAGCGTCGTCGCATTGTTATCAAGAGGTACCGGGTTCGATACGCGGTGGAGGCACATAATCGTTCGGATTCCACTTTAAACTGTAGGTCCAGTCCCGATTAGCTTTACTATGCATAAAGTGAACTTAAAACACCAAACCAATCAATCGCCTTTCGCTAGGTAACTTAAATTCCATCGGGGATCTTCTCGTGAGCGGTCAGCTGTACCAGGATAAACTTTCTGAGGTATAATTATCACTCATTGTCACCGTCACTATGAGCCAAGAGTAACAGAAAAGCGACGAAAACAGAATGAAGACTACGTTCCAATTGCATTTTCTTGTGGAAGGAGTAGAGGAAGCATTTCGTTCCAGGGCCAAATAGTTCCCACGGACGACGCTAGATAACGTACGGAATCGAGAGCTCCTTCGCTCGAGCGAATAACGCTTGAAAAGGCAAAACGAGCGGTACACGCTAGAAGCCCAGTAGTACACGTATACCAGTAATTTGTCTCTGGTAGTGGACCCACAAATATGGATCGTGAAGTGAAAGACGTTGTGAAATGGAAACTTAAGTGAACAGTCATTAGAATGTAGTTTAGTATATCTTACCAATACACAGTGTTACATGAAAATGAAACAGATGATTGTGGGCTCAAACTACCAAGGCGGATATTTGACATAAATATGAAAAAAATAAGTAATGTGCTTCCCTGAGCTTTGCACCACGCCATGAAGGCGTATAGGGGATGTGGAGTTGGGCCCCAAACTTTCTTATCACGGCCGAAGGTGGGTCGATGCGATCAGCACTATGCCCTTGGCTGCCTTCACCCCCCATAGTTTCCTCCAGGTACCCACTTTATACGTAGCTTGGTGGGCGCCGGAGCCGCTTCAACAGGTTGAAAAAATCTCGGTTCTTCACCGCCAGGGATCAAACCCAGGTCTCTCGCATGGTAGTCAGACACCCTAACGACTTTAAAAAATAAAATTAAAGGAATATCCCTATGCGATAGTATCCCCGACAAACACGAACATTCATGTCCTAGCCAGGATTCGAATCCGGAACCCCTGGCGTCATAGCGCGCTGAGCTAACCACTGCGTCACCAAGGCCGACTACCACTGAGCTAGCGCGGTATATATATGTATCTACGATTTTGGTCACATTGAGATGGACTCGATGGGCTCATGGCTGCGCGCGCCGGGTCTGCACATGCTCCCTATATTCAGGAATGAACGAAATGTCTGACTGGGTGTTCTTTTCAGAGCATCTGGTCCGGCCGGGTGTTCTTCTCGGAACGATCTCAACTCTCTTCACCAGTCCCGTGGGATGTAAGCAGTGGATCTATCTTCGGCGAGCATCGCAAGGGTTGGATGGCAGTCGGGCGAGATCAAGGACGGACCAGAGACAACCGGGATACGAGATCGAAGTAGACGACACATCCAGACAACGAGCCGCTTAGCCAGACTAGGCAGTTAGGAAGGACGTGCAGGTGGATACCTTGCGGTGTTATACCAAGCCTGTACGGGGTGAGTTGGTGGTCCTTAGAAGGTCCGACTGAGGGCCGCGCGGAGTGAGATCGTCCGGGGTTGGTCCTTCTGGGGATCTGGGGGGGGGGGGAGTTCCTGAAGAGGACCCCGATCGAGGAAGTCCTTGCCGTCCTGCGCTAAGCTATTACCTGACTCAGAAGCACCCCGGGTGATTGAGGGGACATAAGTCGGAGTCCCAGAAGCTAATCCGCTATCTCTCTGAGAACCCACATAATTACACTGTCCGCGGACCTTGAAGTCGCATCCCGCTGAAGAGTCGGGGAACGCTACGCAAGGAGCGACCATCAGCCGATTCAACGGGGAAGTTGGATGGAACACGGTGATCGGGCTGGAATTAGCCGTGAGTAATGGGAGGCCTGGGGGGGTCCTCCATGTGCAATAAAGCAGCCGGCCCGTGAACCAGCTGTGACCCCGACAGCACCGCACTCCTACATGCCTTGGGCGGGGCACCGGGGACCATGTGTGTGTCGCGTCATCCGACTCGGATGATAATTACTTTCCGACTCGGAAATTGTCCTATGCAGTATAGGTAGGCACATGAGCACGAAATGTGGTTCCCCTGGTAGGAGCGCAAATCTGCCTTTTTCTCCGAAGTTTGCTGAGGCGGGGTTTCGGGTGAAGGGAGCCGACCCCAACTGGTCTCCGAAGGGGGGGGGGGGAGCGCCGGCCGTAGACGGGACCACCCAGTCACTCCTGCTGTCAACCAAAGGGGGACGAATGCCCAGACTGACTTGACACAGACGTCTATCTCAAAAGTTACATTTAATCCATCCTAAAATTACACCAAACCAACTAATAGTACCAACCAAACTAATTAATACAAGAGTTTTATTTACAGGTGAGTCAACGTAAGCTGCGTAGGTAGAAAACTCTCCCCACTAAAACACACCCAAATTAGCTTGAAATAATTAGAATCTCTCTTCATAGGATACCTCAACTACGAAAACCTACCTCAACCCATCCTACCAACAACCACCACCTGACCAAAATTATATCATCCAAACATAAATCCACCGTCACAGTATAGTGTCCAAGTTTTCCCCCTTCTTTGGTTTTTACTGGAATAAATAATCTAAAAGTATACCCCACATACATAGTATACTAATGTTGCGATTAGTTAAATTTGGAAGTTTTTACTGCCAATTTATACATGTGGCAGGTTTTTTTCCTCTATCTTCGCCTTCACTTTCGCCTTATAATTATATTTCCGGTAAGTGCCACATCGGCAGACACCGTTTGATTCGTACACACTAGGTGTGCTTTCTAGGTATCCCCTAACAAGCATGCTATGGAGGGCCCTGAGGGGGAAGGGTACTCATTCCTGAGTAACCTGACCTTAGGAGGACGCTTACAAGACGAGGCGTTGCCGCAGACCTGTGCTGGCCCCACTCATCCCGGTGGGCTCTTTGGAGGCCGGGATTACTTAACCTTTCTGATTTCTGTCCCATTGAGATACTACTCCATTGTAGACGTTCGAGCGAGGGAAAGTGGTCCCATGCAGGATTCTAGTGTGTATTGCTCTTAACTTGGAATAAAGAGGTCCTGGATTCGATTATCGCTCGACAAATGTCAGTGGCTTGAATTCCTGTTTACACAAGAAGCAAACGCATCATTTTGCATCTTTCACTGAAATTCGTTGATGTATATGATCCCCGTGAGCATGACGTAGTGGGTATAAACCCCGAGAGTCATTTCATGCAGTGACAGTTGGTTGAGGCTTTGCATCTGTTATCGTCAGAATAAACGAGTTTAAATAAGCAAATAGTATTTATGACACGCTAATTCGCAGGCCCTATCCAGTCACTGCGTGACGAACAACAGAATTAATCCATTTGCCGCTTGGCAGGGAGATGTTTGCGGAGAGCGCTGACGTGTTCGGGGGCCAATTTGCGTGGACGTTCGAAGCGGCCTCGCGTGATGCGAACGGCTATTCCGATTCTGAAACGTGGAGGAAAAAGACGGTTTGCTCGCGGCGGGCGGGATTTAAAGAAATTAGAGTCCCCGGACGTCATACGGAGCGCCACTTTATGGCGGTTGAAAACAATCACGGAAATTGCCGGAGATGAGATATGCCGGGATCAACGTCGTGAGCGAAAGGACGGACCGCAATAGACATCTGTGGAGTCGCACCCTCAACGGCCTTGGAGCGGGAGTATCGAGCGGCGCTCGCCACCCAGGACGGTCGTTTCCCACCCTGGGATCCTCAGGTTGCGAGCGAGCTATATCCAGTTACCATGCACGATGTGGCCGTTCCCAGGGTGAAGATTTGATTTTCGTTTCTTTTAGTTTTTGTTTTAAATCCACTTTATGCACATCGACAGTGGACGCATACACTCTGCTCGGTAATCTTTGAAACGAGCGAACGAAAACAAGTCTCTGCAAAAGTACACTCTGTCCGAAGTATCTCTGGAGCAGGCGAACGAAAACAATGCTCTACGCAAGTATACTCCGTCCCAGCTACCTGTGGAGAAGGCAAGCGAAAGCAAATCTCTGCGCAAGTAGTGACGAGAGACGGCTTCACCAATGAACACGTGAGAAGAACGGAATTGCGTGGAGTGGTGAACTCTGCTCACTTGATTTCCTGGCTCAGTCGGTTACGCGTCTGACTACCATGCTAAAGGTCCTGGGTTCGACCCCCGCCGGTTCAAACACGGGAACTTTTCTAACGTTGGAAGCGGCGCGGCGCCCACCCACAGTCGAATAACATGGGTACCTGGGGGAAACCCGGGAGGGTAAAGGCGGTCAGGGGCTTGATGCTGATCACATCACCACCCACTCACGACCGGATCAAGAAAGTGTGATGCGTTACCTCGACATCCCCTATACGCCTTCATGGCCGTTCCGTCACTGTAAAGTACCAGAGATTGCTTTTACACTATTGTAAATGATAAGGGGGTGTCGTTCTTCCACTGTAAATTAGAACACCGCACCGTTCCACCCATGTAAATAGCCACAGAGCCATCTTACCCCTCTGTGAATAAGTCCGGCCACACTACCGTCTTTCCACCACTATAAATATGCCGTTCCGGAATGCTCAGCACCATCAGAGCACTGGTTTCATCGGACATTGAATGCCTAATGTGCATTTAACCCGAGAGAGACAAACGGCTCCCTTGAAGTCTACCCATCACAGCCAGCCGTTCCTTGGTCGTAACCTGTAATGAGCATCTCCTAACGAGGGCCGAAGGATGACCATCAGGTGCGAGGCATTGCGTAACCTTGTTCGCTGCTCGTGATTTCAGCAGGACGATAAATCAGCTGTGCTCAGTTCGCGTGAGACTCCAGGTTGCCTTGCCTCTTTATGGATTCCAGGAAATGGCTGGAGAACTGGAGCATCATTTCCTGGTAAGCAAAGTCAATATGGCGCCCCGTTTTCGCGCCTTTACATATTAAGTACTGACCAACGTTTGCCATGGCAAGCTATTAGCATGCTTTCATCCAGCTGTCCAGTTAACAAAGTTCTTGCTAGCTTCTCTCGCATTGTATGAATGTTTTCTATTATGCATTGTAAATTTTGTCTTCAATGCATGAACAATTGTTTTGAGGAAATGGAGCTCACACATTTGAGAGACAATATATGTAATTTTTGCTTTTGGTTTATTATGAGGTGGATGAATTGATTGTGTAATATTTAAATAATATATGTTGTATGTATATGTATTTAAGAAACTTTTCATACGTTTACAATTTAGTGTCAACATGTTGCATGTGTATTTTCTTATTTTACGTCGCTCCATGTTGCATATGTGTGAAACATATATCGTGCATGAAAGTAAAAAAAAAAAAGGAACTACACTGGGATTGCACTCATCAAGCATTTTCTGACTTTCAAAAATAATTTGTGTTCTTGTTTTCCATTATTAATGTGAAATTGAACCTGTTGAAATATTAATTAAAGTAGTTTGTTCGAAAACAAATTATATAGCACCAACTTCTACGTAATAACCTCTTTGATTCTACTACTGCTGCTGCTGCTACTACTACTACTACTAATAATAATAATAATGATAATGTTATAATACTAACATTATTAATATTAAAGTAAGAATTGAAGCTTTTCTGGCGACGAATGATGAATAGATTCAACTGAGTGATAGTCCCACATTATTGATTCTGCCCATTTCAGAACAGAATCCTGCGTAATTTCCAACCTGTTGTGTGTGAAGTTTCTGTGCGCAAAAGTAATATGTTGAAAGATATGCATTGGGCCCCTTATAAGGGGTCAAACGAGAATTGGATGGGCCAGGGCCCCTCTGCCCCTCCCTCCCGGTTTCGACACCGGTGGTGATGTGATATACATAATATATGATACTATTTTCTCATGAAATTGTAGCCTGATTTGATCTAAGATCGGAATTTTTCCGGCTTTGTGCCCTCAAAAAGCTGATCCAGGGTCCACCCAGCATCAAATCAAATGATACCCTTGGGGGGGGGCGTAAATGCGGCCGGAGCGTGGTGCTGATCACATCACCTCCAAGATGTCCGGCATCGAAAATATGTGGAGCCCTGCCCCCACATATCCTAAATTTGCCTTCATGGCACGGTGCTACATGCACAGGAAACTTTAACATTACCTGTGATATTGTATTCGTTTCTGTACGTCTGAGTAGGTACGTTTATTTTTTATATGCGCATATACGAACCGTCTACTATGTCAACGGCTGAGGCCCCCCCCTAAAGGCTTGCTTGTCTACGGGACCCCTGCGGAGTTTTGCGGGTTGTACATCCGGCACTGTCTTGCACGTATCTTTTGACTAGAAGTTTATATCAGCTTTCTACACTTTTTCTTCTCGGGAGAACGTAACATCACTGAGGCATTAAATATTTTCACTGAACATTCACATTTTGTATTAAACTTTTACACTATCTCTAACCGACGTGTTAGGATCGCGAAAATAAAATTCAAAATCAAACTCAAAATCGTGGTAAATCAACGATAAAAAAAAAGCAGCAGGACTCGAACTTACGACATAAAACTGTACACGCACTCCAGAAACCACCCATACCCACTACACCAACTTGCCACTTGGGATTTCACGATAGGGCGGATGTCACCAGTACGTGCTCACAAATGAAAGCCTGGCGACTATTTTCTTTGTTTTATCTGTTGCTGCGCACTTCATTTGAATTCTGCCAAGCAGAACAAGTTTATTTTTACACCAATTAACTTTTTATTGACTTATTTCCCGTTCAATGTGCCTTAGAAACTTTCTGGTGGAGATGGATCTCCCGATAAGGCAGCCATGTTTGTTCGCAAACTACCAGTCATCTCGCAGACCACCAGATGAAGCAGGGATCAAGTTCAGCGCCGCTTAACCTCCAGTTGAGGAGCTGATCGCAGATGGAAAAACCCAAATTTCTGTAACATCTAGTTATTTGCCCAACCCAAACGCCTAGCATATTATGAATTAATATGTGCGAGAATAGAGGAAGAAGCATGGGAATACTGCAGTCTTCATGCTCTTGAATCAGCCAGTCCATTGCAGAATAGGGTCCTTTGTTTCCCTTCGGAAATGTCAAAAAAACCTCGCCCAGATGAAAATATTATCTTGGGCTTTCCTTTCTTATGTAAATATGTGTGAAGATATCAAACTCCTATAAAGGATTGTAAGAATAAATATTATAAACCGAATATGATAAAAAATTCTCAGTCAAAAGTTACATGTAAAGTATTATGTTGTATAATTACATAATGACAGTAGTGCAGTGATTTTTTGGTTCAGCTAATAAGTTCGATGTACCCTGATATATATGTTTTGCTGTCAAATACAGTTATTGCAATTACAATTTTTAAAGGTTAATTCAAGTGTATTAGGTTCCACCTTAAGGAAAGAATGCCACTTTTCAGACAAACAGAAAGAAATCAGTATTTATGCTTTACTTAGCTTTACCCCCCCTCAAATCTCTTAACAAATCGGCGCCTATGCACATCACTCCCTTCCCATTAAAAGAAAATGAGTTGAATTCAATATGGCGACCACTAATATGGTGGACATCCGCTTCTAACACACCAACGTGGTTCCCCCTAACCTGTTTCTATCAATTGTACCCAACCTAACTCGTTTACTTTTTATAGGGAGTGTTAACGGACTTTTGAATTACCCTGTAGGCCCTCGTATGTGTGTTTGTCAACATGAGATCAAGAATTACACACACAGACATTATATATGTGTAATATATATATATAATGTGTGTGTGTGTGTGTGTGTGTGTGTGTGTGAAGGTACGTAGAGGGGGCCTTTGGTAATATTTTGCGGAGGGGGGTGGGGACAAAGATTTGTAGATCCGGCACTGGTGCAAGATGAAAACATAACAATTCCTAATTAGCTAGATAGAGTTATTCATATTTGATGTTTCTTTGTACTGTAGGAACTATTATTTGTACTACCTATTGCAATCTTGTGGTTTGTGAAGTCGATCTGTTTTAGGAAACAAAGCCAAATCTGTAGTAATTGTTTTCCCCTTGTATGTATTTCTTTGTAGCAACGGAATACGCGCGCATTAAGTTCTGCTGCATTGACAACGTAAACAACGAATTTCAACAACCGCATGTGCCTTATTGTAGTTCTATCTTTTCACACCAGGCGAAATTTAATTTGAATTTACACACCTAGATATCAGTGTCATCGAATCTCTCGTTCAGTATTGCAAACTCACAAATCTTACGCGCCCAAATTACGGTCAACGATTCTCTGGTCATTTTTACATTGAAAACCCCGGTGTTGGTTAAGACTGGAGGTGAACTCCAACTGGTGGTTGGCTGACCAAAAAGTAGACCAGATATTGAAAAACCGGCCCTTAGTTGAAAACGACCAATACCTATTAACATATGCAATGTATAACTTTGACGTTTTTCAAAAATGAAGAAACATAATCGTAATGGACTTATTGTATTTTGAGAACTTAAATACCAACCGAGTGGAAGGGAGACGGTCACTGAAGAACGCAAAGCTAAAATTTTGCATCTTGTGTTACGTATTTAGTAACAGAGGCAGTGAAGAAAAAATACAAAATAAAGACGTGGCTTTCAGTTTCTAGCGTCACTGAACAAAAAGCAATTCTAAAGTTTCGGGTGTTATATTACATTTTCTTGAAGGATGGCGTATGCTCGTAATTAAATACTTGGTTAAAGATAGTATGGAAACGAGATTTCATATTGTCCCGATTTCGTCTCATTCTTGGGTCTCGATTAATTGTTTTGGTTTATCTTAATTCGCTCGTCTGCCACTTTTGGCTAATCGCGAATATGAGGATAATGAAATTGATGAAGGGACGGGACACGCACAAGAACACAAAAGTTCAGACCGGGATTCGGACTCGTCTCGACTTACGCACATCTCTCTTCAGTTGCTAGTCTCGGTCTCGCCATTTCGTTTCCTGTGTAATCGCGACGATGGACATGAACGGGTGAAATGGATTCCAATCTGAAATCTCCGGATTCATAAGCCCGTTACTCTGCTTATTTCAAGTTTGATTTTCTTGAAATATTACCATTTTCAAACGTCCACGTGGCTCATAAATTAAAGTAGATGTTTTTTTTATCCTGGTAGAAACATTCGTTTGCCTACACTATGCTGAAAGTATTAGTAGGATTAACAACAAACCCCACCATTGTTTACAGCGAGTCGCCCGACTTGGACGAAACGCAGACCGCAAAGTCTGGGCATACTTTTGTTATCCGCCATGTTTACGTTGCATTCTAAATCTAACAGAATGTGACGTCACAAAAGTTTTTCTCAAATATTGACTCTTTGTTTTCCAGCCGAGGTGCAGCGAGACGTGTCAAACAAACCCGCAGAAAAGCTCAGCCGGCTTCCAAATTAGCTCTCTCGTGAAGGCCTGATCCCCCCCCCCCCCGCCTCCCTGCCAGGCGGTAACCAGATCAGCGGTTAAACAAATTTCGGAATTAAATGGGAAAAAACACACACTCACTTACCGCATGATTCAGATCTTCATTGGACATTGAAATTTGCCTCCGAAGCTTCTGTGGTTGCTGGGGATTGGAATGGTATTGTATTCCGCATGTCACACAATTTAAATTAAATTTTTCCCTGTGTTAGGAAGGATATATAGAACCCTCTGCATTTGTATGTCACCAAGATGAAATTGCATATATAAACACACCACACGTACAGTAGGGTAATTATGGCTAGGCTGGACCTTCGAATTTTCCACTCCTTTCAAAAAACAGCTATGATATTCCAAAATCTGAAGAATTATTACACCTGCTTAGAATTCCTTCTAGAGCATTCACCTGAATCTTCTTGTAGTTTGCTTTCCAAAATTATGACAATGCACAATATAATACAGGGTGATTCTTATAGAACAGGTCTCATGAATTTGCTAATATTGCATATAACAGCTCACAAATACGACATAATAATCCGATTTTCAACACAGCAGATTATTATTAAATATAAATTTTATAATGCTTTAGCGATAAATGACTGTCTTTTAAATTTTAATTCCTTTTTGTGATATTGCCACTAGTAGCCCATATTTAGATCACAATATTGAAATACATCATTTTACCATTTTTTGGAAATTGCTTTTCTTTTAAAAAAATGGAGACCTTCTATACTTTAGCATGCTATTACATTTAAGTATATATTTCATGGATGTGCTTGATATTTCAATTTTTTTTCCTCCGAAAATGACAACATAAAAAGGGGGGCCCATATTTAGACCATTCCCTCTAATGAATCTGTGACGCGTGGATGAATATATATACAGGATAGAAAATGGCGTTTTTCAAAGGGTCATAGTGTTGAATAGAACCCTTAACGAGTAGAATGTTACTAAGAACAGTTCTTTCTCTTGATGTTCTCTGTATGCTGTGAATGTTTGTTAGTGTTGTACGGATACAATCTGTATATAGGGTGAGTATAACTTTGTTACAGGTTAATTGTATCGATACTGATAATAAAATGCATAACTTATTAATGCCACACTCACTGGAACGCCTCAGGCGTGTGGGGTGGTATTTTGAAAGTAGTACGTGGTATTCCGGTATGGGGTACCTCAAAACTACCAAAATATAATGAAGCCGAGTTTCGCTTTGCTTAATAGGTCTTTCAAGAACAAAGAAACTTGTGCGAAACATTCCTTAGTTTCATCAAAGCTTTTCGAACACAATCATAAGAGGATAATATTTTATAAACGGAGAGGAAATGTAGAAAATCTCATACTATACGTCATCACTAGACCCCGGAATTTTATGTAATATCAAAGTACAAAATATGTACATAAATATGTACCTAAATATGTATTATTGATAGGATATGTAACTAAATATGTAGTATCAAAGAATATGTAACATTCATGATAATCGAGTATCCAAGTAATTTCAAGAATTCTGTTAGATAGTCATTTTATTTGAAGATATTCAACATAATATTAATGACATAGGAAACTAATTTTGTCAACTATTAATTACTTTTCATATCGCAAATGAATGTAGACTTTGTAAATATGTAAGAGAGCTCTTTGTAACTTACGAAAAAAAATCATCTACAGAAAGAACAATCGAATGAAAATACAAAATAGCTACTTTGGTACTTTTGTGTAACTCGCTACGTACAGGATAGTAGCTTTCTTGTCCACTGATTCTAAATTTCTAGGTGCTTTGCCTACACCTAAAAGCGAAACGACAATATGTAACTAGAAAGAAGTGGGATGGAGAAACCCCAGCACTTTTTTTCTTTCTTCAGCCAGTCTTTCGACTTGGCAGTCAATTTCAGCTGACCGGAAGCACTATGCATCTAATTGATTAGAAAATATGACATCACATGAGCGACAAATTTTCTTCATCATGTTTCAGGTATCAAAAATATTGAAAAATGATCAATATAGTAAGAAATTACCGAAATGCGTTGTTTTATGTCAAGTAAATTAGCAAATATGTAAAATAGGTAATATTCTGGCAAATATGTAAAAATATGTAACATAGAACTTATGCAAAATCATGTCAGTTAATTCGTTGGCATATTCCTGTTCAATGTATCTCATATCTAGAAAGGAATAGAATATGTAACTACATACAAATCCGATATCTACTCATCTCGTGAAAACGTATAGAGCAAGTAGAATGGTGCAAAGTCGTGGTGACAACATTTGGCAAGAAAGTTTCTAAATACTGCTATATTTTAAAATAAAAATAAAAACTGTCTTGAAAATAGTTATAAAATTTAAGAAAAAACGCAGAATAATTTTGTACATATTGCCTTTTTAATGTTATGAAAATTTATTTTAAAAATTGAAAGGTGTGTGCCCTGTTGTACTTTATACATGAACAAACTTTATATGCTTCTATCCTTCCACAAAACAAACGTTTATCCGCTCCTAACAGCAGTGCAGTTATCAAGCAAATAAAATGTTTTGTTTTGGATAGATGCCATGCATAGACGATCACAAGAAATATACCTACTAGATTGCATGTATGTACATAAACCTAGAATCGAACACCGTGTATCTTAAATATACCATTATGCTGATGTAATATCATGAAATTCCAGCGATATTAATTACTTACTTCTGCTGCCTCAAATGAGTGGTAAAAGACATTTTCCAGCTTACCTGCAAGACAAAGAAAACATCTATTAGTAATGAACACTTCTTGAAAAACGTTATTATCAATAACAAGTTTAACAGTAACTCTTCGCAAAAATAGTTTACTAATTAACTGCCGTTTTACATACGAGGTACGTACAGAGTAAATATACTTTATGCTATATTTGACTGAAAATGTTTGAACCACATATGAATATATTAATACATACAGTATAATGTGTAAATGTAAAATAAATATAAAGAGAAGACGTTATAAGCAAATTAATAAAATTGAATATTTAAAGTAAATAGTATGTTCCATTCCGTAATATGTTGCGTGTTGTACAGTGGCTCTCAAAAGTTTTAGGACAACGACATTTTAAACTAGGCAACCCAATTTACACAAGGCGTTGGTGGGTTGCGTGTAGAGTTAGACTCAATTTCAGGGTTGCCACATGCACAATAGATATTTATAAAATACGCAAAAGGAATAAAAACAAAGTAATATTGTATAAAGTTATTAGAAATATCACTATTATATCGCAAGTGACAAAATTCTTTCTGAAAGAAAAAAAATAGGTTTACTAGTATTTCATCGCTGATGAGTGTACAGAAAGGCAAAGAGGTGAGAGAAAACGAAAGGTAACAAAGGAAAGGAGAAAGAGAAAGGGAAAGTAGAAGAGAGAAGAAAGAGAGGATAGACGAGGAGAGGAGATGTAGTGAAGAGAATGGAAAAATATTCTAGGAGAGATGAGGAAAATGGAGCAAAGAAGAGAGAAGAGGAGAAGAGCAGACGAGTAGAGGGGAGTAGAGAGAAAGTAAAGGAGAGAAAAAGAGAAGAACGAAAAGAAGAGGAGAAGAGTGCAGTGGAGTCGGAAATCTAAGACAGGAGAGGAGATACGAGGAGTGGAGATGAGTGGGATGGAGATAAGTTGCGAGAAAAGGAGGGAAGGCGATATGAGATAAAAGCAGAGCGAGCAGAAGGAGGGGAGAGAAGAAGAAGAAGGAGAAGAGAAGAACAGAAGGGACTGAAGAGAAGAGGTAGTTGCAGAAAATATCGTCTCAGCGTCAAGAATTGATGCATTGGTCAAATTATCGACATGAAACATTCAATAACATTTTGAAATGTACTGGAGAATGTATTATATCGGTTCGAAATGCCTTTTGGCTTAGTTCAGAGCAAGGTAAAATGTTCCATGTAAGATCTTTGATTTTACCTGCGATTATACCACTAAAAACATGAATGTAATTTGAATATTTATAAGAATTATCCAATTTTTGTCCACTTCTCGGTTCGATGAAATGGAGATTTTGTAATTTAATATTTCCCCTCCCCACATCGTTAATTCCAAACTGAATCATTCCATTTCACACGGCGTGGACAATGAACACAATGGGATAGGTTTAAAACTTACGAAATTTTTTGCCACCGGAAGGGTTTTGAACCTAAGACCATCAGATTGACAGTCCTGAACGGTTAACACTATCCTACAAGCTTTCGCTCCTGAAAGTAAGTAGAAGGAGCTGACCAATGGGAAATGTAGATGCAACTCTCCTCCTACATATAATGTGCAAAGAATACTTGTTTGTAACAAAGAAAGCGAAGGTAATACGACCCGGCGAAAACATTTAATGGAGAATTGCACATGATGAAAACTTTTCATTCGATATTTGCGGAGGTATCCTTGCATTGAACTCGAGTCGGAAAAGGGGTAAAATTAGTATGTCCTGAATTGCCACAAATATAAATAGTTATTTCATTAATATTTGTCAATGTCTTTGAAGCAGTACACAATTATCGTTAGAGTATCATAATTCACGATCTTATACATGAAAATATCCCTTTGAATGTGTGTCAACTCATTTATTTGTTTATTTTTTATAAATTCCATATGCATAATAATGTAGCCACTATACACTGCTATTACAAATAATGTTACCTTGCTCTTGTTTATAATAAAAGGAGAATTAAAATAAAACACCTAGTATGGAGGATCGAACCTGGGACCGTATCCAATGCTTTCAAGAACTCTAACCAATACACTACGCCCTTTGCTTCCCTTGGAGCAACAGTTCTTAATTATTCTGTCGCGTAAATATTGTAAAAGTTATCCTGCAAAAAGAAGTTCAGTACTCTGATATAGCTCTGTACTTCTAGAATTAATCTATACACATGCATTTGAAATTCAACTCTGAATTTATTTATTCGTTGCTAGTACATCTAAGTTTGTGAATATACTTTATTTGTAATTTTATAAAGGTTACATGAACATCTACGAAATAGTTCCTTATAATAAACTCCGGTTGACCAATTTGCCAATATAAACAAATGGAATACAGATTGTCTTCGAGCTTACATTGTTAAAAAGGAGCTGATACACGTATTACTATCCCAATACTTATTCAATAAGATTTGTTGTTTGTCAGAAATTATGACTTAAACTATTGCATGTTGAGCTAGTGCCCACCTAGCCGCCTCTGATGAAATCTATCGTTCTTCAGATTCTCTTTCAAATTGTACTCTGGTCACTTGTAACTTGCTGGGTGCAGACACTGTGCATCGACGCACAGTGTTTTGCGATAAGAAGCGGCCTTGAATAGCGTGAGTGAGTCACTTTGAACGCGAGCAAGCTACGCTACCAAGCTTGTCTGCCTTTGAAAACCAAGTCATTTTTTTCACAGTTTCCGAACGGGATTGCTATTGTAGAAGTATATATTGTCTCAAAAGAGCACAAAAGGAAATTTGACCAATATTCTCCCGTCGTTTAAAACCAAATATTATCTATTAAACGAAAAGTTCACGATTGTCAATAAACCTATCTGAACATAAGGTGCATGTAAATAATAAATTTAATAGAAAGATTCTCCAAAATTTCTCTCCCACTGTCTACATCAGGCCAGTACTCAGCGGGGGGGCATATGGCCATGCCCCCCTCGAACCCTGAAGAAATATTTAAATGTGAACCTATCAATAACTACGAAAATAACATCGTCGATTTTAGAAATGTGTAAAAATTTCAAATTTGTTCTTACATAAATGGATCTGTATCTTGCGCAAAAGTCTTCAGCCTGCAATATTGGGTAGTTTTAGTTTTATAATCATTGATGCAAGGCTACCAGACGTCCGATTCAGCGATTTAGTCAGGACAGTGCGTTACTTTAAATCACTGTCCTGACTTTTTCGAACTGCAATTGTGATGCGAGAATGTCTCTTTATTATTGCTTTTTCTTAACTCACCATAAGACATGTTCTTTATTGTAATAATAATTACTAGTACGCAACATTTAATTTATAAATATATTATTTTCTAAACATAGAATTATTATGACTTTTCAATGGCGCTCGCACTATTTGAACTATTTTGTAATATCTGTCTCTCTCTCTCTCTTTTATATAATACTAATGACAGAAATGCAAGCAATATTATTATTTATTTTTAACCCAATTAAACGAATGTGGAAGAAATAAGAAAGAGCAGAACGACTGTTACTCTACTTTAAAAATTGTTGTTCTTCGAGGAAGAAAAATAAGAAGGATTTACTCCAGCACCTTAACACAGTGTCCTACGAGTCTCTCTTGACTAATACTGTCAAATGTGAAGTGATTTTATGAATAAAATTTTCCGCCTGTTTACGTATAACGTTGCACAGATTTGGTAGTTCGCAAACTGAGTAATTATTTCGTGTTACCTTACGCAACAGCAACTACATTTCATAAGACTGTTCTGAACACGACATTTGCGCCAGTAAACAAGCGTTTCGTCTGTTGCAGTATCACAGGAAAAGAATATCGTCCTGCAATGTTCAAGCCTCTAGATATTTTCCATTAATAATGTCTAATCACATAATAAGTTAGAAGAAAGAAATGACTCACATTTTCGCAACTACCAATATTCTCGTTTTTCTTCATCACTTCGAAAATTATTTCTCGAAGATATCTGCTATACTACAAGAAAGCAATTCAAAATTAAAGTAAACGTTCAACTACATGTACCCAACGACATTTACGATATTGGAGGGACAGAATAATTAAAAAATTGTAGTTTCAATCGAAGGTAAGGGCGTGATGTAGTGGTTAGAGTTCTCGATTGGGCTGCTAGCGGTCCCAGGTTCGATCCTCCATACTAGGTGTGGAGAGCATGGTAACATTATTTGTAATAGCAGTGTATAGTGACTACATTGTTATGCATATGGAATTTATAAAAAAATAAACAAATAAATGAATTGACACACATTCAAAGGGATATTTTCATGTATAAGATCGTGAATTATGATACTCTAACGATAATTGTGTACTGCTTCAAAGACATTGACAAATATTAATGAAATAACTATTTATATTTGTGGCAATTCAGGACATACTAATTTTACCCCTTTTCCGACTCGAGCTCAATGCAAGGATACCTCCGCAAATATCGAATGAAAAGTTTTCATCATGTGCAATTCTCCATTAAATGTTTTCGCCGGGTCGTATTACCTTCGCTTTCTTTGTTACAAACAAGTATTCTTTGCACATTATATGTAGGAGGAGAGTTGCATCTACATTTCCCATTGGTCAGCTCCTTCTACTTACTTTCAGGAGCGAAAGCTTGTAGGATAGTGTTTACCGTTCAGGACTGTCAATCTGATGGTCGTAGGTTCAAAACCCTTCCGGTGGCAAAAAAATTTCGTAAGTTTTAAACCTATCCCATTGTGTTCATTGTCCACGCCGTGTGAAATGGAATGATTCAGTTTGGAATTAGCGATGTGGGGAGGGGAAATATTAAATTACAAAATCTCTTTTTCAACGAACCGAGAAGTGGACAAAAATTGGATAATTCTTATAAATATTCAAATTACATTCATGTTTTTAGTGGTATAATCGCAGGTAAAATCAAAGATCTTACATGGAACATTTTACCTTGCTCTGAACTAAGCCAAAAGGCATTTTGAACCGATCTAATACATTCTCCAGTACATTTCAAAATGTTATTGAATGTTTCATGTCGATAATTTGACCAATGCATCAATTCTTGACGCTGAGACGATATTTTCTGCAACTACCTCTTCTCTTCAGTCCCTTCTGTTCTTCTCTTCTCCTTCTCCTTCTTCTCTTCCCTCCTTCTGCTCGCTATGCTTTTATCTCATATCGCCTTCCCTACTTTTCTCGCAACTTATCTCCATCCCACTCATCTCCACTCCTCGTATCTCCTCTCCTGTCTTAGATTTCCGACTCCACTGCACTCTTCTCCTCTTCTTTTCGTTCTTCTCTTTTTCTCTCCTTTACTTTCTCTCTACTCCCCTTTACTCGTCTGCTCTTCTCCTCTTCTCTCTTCTTTGCTCCATTTTCCTCATCTCTCCTAGAATATTTTTCCATTCTCTTCACTACATCTCCTCTCCTCGTCTATCCTCTCTTTCTTCTCTCTTCTACTTTCCCTTTCTCTTTCTCTTTCTCTTTCTCCTATCCTTTGTTACCTTTCGTTTTCTCTCACCTCTTTGCCTTTCTGAACACTCATCAGCGATGAAATACTAGTAAACCTATTTTTTTTCTTTCAGAAAGAATTTTGTCACTTGCGATATAATAGTGATATTTCTAATAATTTTATACAATATTACTTGTTTTTATTCCTTTCGCGTATTTTATAAATATCTATTGTGCATGTGGCAACCCTGAAATTGAGCCTAACTCTACACGCAACCCACAAACGCCTTGTGTAAATTGGGTTGCCTAGTTTAAAATGTCGCTGTCCTAAAACTTTTGAGAGCCACTGTACCATAGATACATTTACAACAATATATCGTATTATGGGTATTTAATAAATATTGTGCAATATTAGATTCAATTACATCCATTTTCAAACGTATCTGGAAAAGAGAAAATTGTATGTAAGGTAATTTTCTCCAACTACACATTCATTGTTGTTTGTTGTAAACTGCATTTTGTGTTTTTGTTATTTAGCATTGTTTTTCTGCCACTTCCGTCTAATCGCGACGATGAGGATGAGTGATGAAATTGATGAAGGACAATCACAAGGAACACGCATGCACATGCCTGGATTCGAATACAGGACTGCAAGTGGCGTAGCGCACTGTTCTAATCAGCGTTGTTAAAGGTCCAGTAATTTTAAATAAATTTAATTCCGGTCCAGGAGAGAAAATCAGAAAGCGTAAATGGGTTCTGGAAGAGTAAAGAACCTTTTAATTTGTAAAGTATTTCCATTTGGCCCAGGAACCTTTCTTCCTGATCAATTTAAAAGAGGTCCAGAAACCTATTTTCCGGATTAATTTAAATACGGATCAGGAAACTTCTTGCCGGATCAATTTAAATACGATCCAAGAACATTTTTTCCGTATGAATTTATATACGGTTCAGGAACCTATTTTCCGGGTTAATTAAAATCTGGTCGAAGTTCCGTATTGATATGACACAATACGCAACTTGGACGGAATTTAAATTGTGCGAGATAAAACTTACGGTCCTTTTGCGGAACCCAATAGAACCCAATAGAATTTATGTGTTCCTGACCCTTTAAGAACCCTGCTTCTAACCACTACGCCAATTAGGTCGGTGTGCATGCATTGGCGAATTATTGTGTGCGACAGATGACATATGACGTCATCTTCAACGTCACGCTAGGTGAATTCAGAGGGTACGTAGTATTATGCGGACTTAGGGCTGCCAGATTTCTAAAATAGAAAAACGGGACATATAGACATGGATATAGTTAAATTTATTTTTATAACATTTATAAACTCTAGATAATCAATTGCAGATTAAAGCATTGTTAATGCCGAATTTTTAACATTTTGACATTAATATTGGAGTGAACACTTGGCGTCCTTTTAGAGAACCTTTGTTTAGAATAATCACTACTAGTATAAGAACACTTTCTTTTTGGCATGACGAAATAAAAGAAAACTTGTTACATCACCTAAGCCCTGAATATTATCCACTCCACTCTGATTCCATTGACCAAGAAAAGGAACAAGTGGTAGCTGTATTAGAACCAGAACTGCCTTTGCCAGTCGTGAGTCGCTTCTTATGCGACCAATCGACAATGAGCAGTCCTTAATATGAGGATTGAGTGGTAATGGTAATTGGTATCCAATTAGGTTAGTTATAAATTGTTATTAATTTCTTGTTATATAAAATGATTTTGAAATTTGAATTAGTTTTTTCGGTAAATATGCGATATCGCCCGGACGGATATCTTCAAATTTACAGGAGAAAGAACTTACTGAAATGAGTTTCTTTAGCATTCTGGACGTTCTTGGAGGTACAGTAGAGCGTCGATTATCCGAACGTCGGTCAACCGAACATCCGCTTAACCGAACTGTGTACTCGCTCGCACCTGTTACTCTCCCACCCTACCGTCCATCATCCCCCTCACTCCCAAACCAAGTTTCCCACAGTAGTCGCCGCACTGAGCCACCGCTGGCGGAACATTGCTTCTAATGGGGCCTTCATAAGGCGCTGCTGACCGGCCAAGCCGCCAGTCGCTGTGTTTCAACAATCAGCACACTTCTGTCGGTGCATGTATTGTTCATGCAAAATGCGTATGTAATATGTACATATTTTTGTTTAATAAACTGTACCACATACTATATATTCCTACTAAAGTTGCCTTTGTACGTTACTTTGTAATACTTAAAGAGATGCCTGTTTTTATGAATAAATTTACTGTACAGTACTTCTTTTTGGCAAATAAACATGTACAGTTCGATTATCCGAACAAACCAGTTTTCCGAACACCCATGTCCCCCAATTACTTCGGATAATCGACGCTCTACTGTATTTTCTTTCACGGAAAGTAAAAACTTCGTAGTTGAATGCTGCCGAACAAGAATTAATCACTTTTTACGTAAGAAATTGGCATTGCCTGCCACATTATGCCGTTGGTGCCGCGCGTTCTTTTTTCGATTAATTTAGGGGTGAAATGAGTGCTAATGGAACCTAACCTAACAGGCCTAACCTAACCTTGTGTGAATGGTTTGTGGGGCTACCCGTGGATGGTTTTTAGGGCTAACGTGCATGGTTTGTGGAGGTAAGGCATAACTTCACCTTAAAGAATGTTCCGCAAGGCAAAATAGGTAAGTACCAGTGGTAAAATTAAGGAAATAAATGAGTGAAAGGTGTCCGGGCGTTATCGCATATTTACCGTTTTTTCTTTAGCTAAATACGGGACAAATGGGCGTCCCGAGAACATTTTCCGGGACACCGGAACATTTCTTTAAAAAGGGGACAATCCCGTATATACGGGACGTCTGGCAACCCTATGCGGACTACCTCATTTGTCTACTTTAAATTATATTCCTCTCAATACTAAAGTACACTAGGTTAGGTTAGGTTAGGTTTTGCTTTCCTAGAAAACAGACGGTCTGAAATGAGGTAGAAAATACCATTCAGAGCGTCTCCTAAGGCCACATATGATTAGCCACGGAGCATATATGTAATTCCCAACATACAAGGACACGTGATCCCGCACGCACATCAACACTCGTAGTGTGTGGAGGCAGAACACACAATAACGTCTCCCCCTGTTTGCTCTTCCGAGCGCTGTGACGTCTCTTTGTTTTCTTTGGCGACACCTGTGACTTACTCTCCGCGATAGTGTTACGCGAGTCCCGGAGGCTACGCACGCACGTTCAGGCTACTCACACAGAGAGGTGTTTGTTCAGTTAAGGCTCCTTCATACCGCGACGAAAACGCGCAGTGCAGACGTTCCGTTTTAAACAGATTTTTCAGTTACGAGCAAAGATAGGACATCGGGGTTTGTTTTCTATCCTTCAGAAAATATGGCTGCGTATCTCCTACAAAGCCGAAATTTAAAAAAAAACCTGCTTAATAAGTAAATTGGGCATAAAAATGTGGAAAACCGTAATTTTCACAGGCAATTATCTCGTTAACCACACAAGCTTATGGAAAACTGTTTTGTTGGGGATATGCAATGTTCATTGTACTTGACATTAACATCATCACTGTAGAAGTCAGTTTTCCTATTTTGAGACTGTTTGAAAAAAACGAAACCCTTGCAATACGTAAAAGTCTCCCTGCACTGTGGCGACATCTCGTGCAGATAGTTAGAAGCGTTCTAAACCCCACCCACATTAGAACGCGGAGGGATACAACAAAATAGCTCGTGAAGACAAAACACGATCGCATGAGACAGGGAAGTGTGCTTGCGTCAATTGGACATGTTCAATTGCAAAATATGGGTGACGGCAGAAAGTGTGTTTGGCGTAAGATGTGGGCTCCGAGAAAATCGTCTGCTGCAGAAACAACAATGAAGTTTCAAGCGCTACAAAATAGCCGGCAAAATAAGGGTTCAGAATGAAATATAAATAATACCTATCCGTTTACTACATAATCAAATGGGGAAGTATTTATCGGTTTCCATTAGACGTTTACATTGTACGTACGTAAACCAGTAACGTTATTTTCAGTAATTCAATTAAACCGGTGTCCTTGGCAAATATTACGCTATAATACGTAGAACAAGTTTGCTGGGGGTCCGGACCCCCCCCCCCCCCCGAAAGGATTATGAAGTACTAAAATTAAATAATGTAAATGTACTCCTTTAGCAATTTTTGCATATTCGATGGATAATTTCCTCTGAACGGGTATTGGAAGGAAGGATTATAGCTATAAATATAATACGGCTTTGAAGTATAGCACCCGAAATACTTATCAAGTACTACTATTTTTACTCTGAATATTTTGGAAGGCAATGATTAGGATTGAGATCATAAGGCTTTGAAAGACATAAAGGATTTATTTAGGGCGTCTGGACCCCCTCCCCCAAACGAAAAGATTACCAAGTAATAAAATAATAACAATACTCGTTTAGCATTTGTTGTATATGATGGTTGTTAGCTTTATCTGAAGAGACTGAACTTATTGGAAGGCAAGGATTATATTGGGATAGCACGGCTTTGAATGATATTACAAAGAAGGTTTATGCATACTACAACTCATAACAATATGTATACAATATCTATCAGAAACTTCACTGTATCTAACATTTATTTCGTTATGCAATTATGGAAATTAAGTGTCCGTTTTCTGTCAAATATGTAACACCTGCACATGCCATCAAGACGAAGAAAGTAACTTTCTGGAAATTTGACGAAGAGCTTAACGCCAATATCGTGAACACCACACATAATTACTATTACCACGTGTAGGGTAATAGTAATTATTACACGGAGAAGGTACTGTATCTTTGGTCTGTGGACACAGAAAGGTGTTAAAATAGAATACATCCAGAGAGATGATCAATTCTGGAAGAAGAATATGGAAACGCAGCTACAACAATTCTATGTTGAGTGTCTACTACCAAAACTTGTCTATCCACGGCACACGTGTTCAATGCAGATCCGAAATCCCACGAGAATAATCCAAGCCCAAAATAGAAGGGAAGAAAAAAAAACACCGGCAAACTGATCAAGAAGGAGAATCTTTCTAAACGAGGTAACCTTTGTAAGTAACGTATGCACTGTTTGTGGCATAGTTGGAAGTAGTTATTTCTGGGAGGCCTACACATAACGTACAGCAACAGATTTTACTATAGTAAGTATTTAGAGGCTAATTTCTTCATGAATTTGAACTTATTTATGTATTGCAGTGCACAGGAGGCGTTTTGTATAGCAACAGAGAATACGTTTACCTTTGAGACTGATTTTGTCATATAAATTGTTCGCAAAGTAGCTATTATTAGCTTATGTAACGTAATGTACAGAAACACAGGGCGCTTTCCAATTATTGTGAGAATTTCGTTGTCATGTATTTGTTCTTATTGTATTACATAGTGTATCTACGTGCACTGCTGTTCATGAATATTTAAGAAGCTCATTGTTTGTGTCCGTGTATGATTTTTTTTATTTTTGTAGCCCAGTAATTTTTTACCTGTTTGTCAGAATTTTTTCTTTTCTTGTTATTTGTACTTCAAATAAGCAAAAATTGGAACAGTATACAGGGTGGGCCAGATTCAATTGGGCAGTTTTCGAACATTAGTAACCAATAAATCCAACAGCATACGGAAAAATTGGAAAGTACATTTTGTTGTCTATAGATGGCTGCATCATACGGTATGCTGTGAACGAGGTTGATCGCTGGATTGGCCGTCGAGGGCCTGTGGACTGGCCAGCCCGATCACCCGACATCAACCCACCAGACTTTTTCCATTGGGGTTACCTCAAACACAAGGTGTACGCTAATCCCATTGACAGTGAGCAACATATGCGTGAGGTAATTGTTCAGGAGTTCAAGAATGTTCAGGTTAACATGCGTAGGAAGGCGTGTGAAAATGTTGCTTTGCGTCTACAAGCCTTTGTTGACTTAGATGGTGCCCAGGTCGACCACTATCTTAAAAATCAATGACTTATGTGTGTGTGATTCCATTTTTGTAACAATTTTATAGCCGTTGGAATTGTTAACATTTGTCAATAAAAATAAAATGAAGAAAAAATAAAAATAACATCTAATCAGAAGCTGCCTAATTGAGTCTGGCCCACCCGGTATATCTACATAAGAAACTGTTACTTAAGCAAGAAAAATAAATGTACCTCGAGAAAAACCAGTCTACTCCGTTCCCTGCGATGTAGATGGCAATGTCTGTTCTCATCATCCCATTCATTACTCTTCACCACGAAATAAACTTTATCTGCAGAAAATAATACAGAAAGACTACTAATTCAGTAACGCACAACTTTGCTCTCGTTGTAAAAGCAAAGTTGTAAAACTACAATTTTAGCATACGTGTAGTTAATTGTACATGATCAGAATGATATGTGTATATCTTATGGAACACTGTCCATTCAATGAACCTGTTGTGATCACTGACTGGACAAACTGAAGAAATGTTTAATTCGTGCTCTGTTTTAAACTAACTAGTGTCACACGAAAATATAAACAGTTCATATTATTAGATTACTATTGTTAATAAATGTTATAATAAAAACAATGTATTGCCGGCTCCCGTGGCGGAGTGGTTAGCACATCGCGCTACGACGCCAGGGGTCCCGGGTTCGAATCCTAGCCTGGGCATCGTTGTATGTGAGCAGTGGCGCAGGAACGTTTTGAATTTGGGGGGTACAAAATTCAATATATATATATATATATATATATATATATATATATATACATACATACGCACACACACATACTACTTCAAACCAAGTGTCACAATAATAATAATTATTATTATATTTAATTAAATTAAAATATTAATTAAATATGTAAATTAATTAATAATGAATTATTATTATTTCATGAATAGGTAAAATATAGTAAAATAATATAGATATAACAGCACGTATTTATTATCTAGCTTACGTGTAGTTAAGATCGACAAGATTTGCATAAAAACAACTGCCCTGGCAAGGAATTTAATGTCAAATAGAAAAATAATTGAATATTTATTAAATAACAAAAAAGGAGTTGGATCCAATTAATGAAAAATAAAGTTCCTGATTATGGATGATATTAGTAGTGTCCATAAATGTTTGGAACCCTTCAAAGCTGTATGCGTCAAATTCCTTGCCTTTCAATAAGTTCAGCGGAAATAATAATCGAACAAAAGCCAAACAATATTTTGATTATTTACTTTTACTACTTGGTAAGTCTTTCGGGGAGGGGGATCAGGAACCCCCCTTAAATACATCCTTGATATCTAAGTATAATGTGAAATATTATATTTTAGAAAAACACACACGAATGTCCTGTTATTTAATGCATATTTTGCATAAATATTTTTTCTTTGTTTTTCTTAGAATTAAAAAAACAACAGATTTTAAAACCAGATAAAAATTCTGAAACATATAAAGCTCTGGACCTCATTCGGGGTTTGTTTTAATTTAACGGAACGGAAAATCAGGAGTTTTAAATGTGAAAATTGCGAACAAAGATACATCTATTCATTTTAATGCAGGTTGAGATTAAAGGGGATGAGGAGGATCTTGGTCCACCCCAACCAGAAATAATCATCTCCCACCCAATGGATATAGAAATTACATTATTAAATATATAATACTTATGGAGTTCCACTTCAGTTCTTTTCATTCTAATTTTAAAGTGCCATAGCTACGCATAAAAATATCTTAAACAATTTATGGCAGATGTGTACCACATCCAATGCCTTTTAGAAGCCATGTATTTGGTATTTTCTCAGACACCTATGGGGCGTTGTATTAAAAAAGAAAATAAAACTCGAGTTGAGATGGTTCCCGATCAACTCGTAAGAAGTCTAAGTTTGAAATATTTGTGAAACATTTGACAAAGCATTTATTTCTTATATAATTACAATTAGCTGTACCTAATGACACTCTGCAAGCACTTTATCATTACATATACAAAACCGAAATCCTTCAGATCTCAGAGGAAACAAGGGAAGTTATATGCTCAATCGTTGGTGGACAATATGAAGAGCCGGCCAAGGTTTCTTTTCATATGTAATGGTATTAAATGCAGGTGCATGCGTGTGTTTTTGGGTGACATGTCAATTTCTCGTTTATGTGAAAAGGTAAACTTTAATGTAAGGAAAAGCATGTGCGCGGCACAGTTAAAAATTTTCGCATCTACAGAGAAAATCCAAAACGCATTCCCACCTCGCCGGCCTCCGTGACGATGGGGGTTAGCATAGCGCGCTATGACGTCAGAGGTCCCAGGTTTGAATCCCGGCCTGGGCATGGGTGTTATTTGTGAGTGTATATCAATTTCATCATATCATCACTCATCCTCATCTCCGCGATTAGCCAAAAGTGGCAGAAATGCGAAGTAAAATAAATGAATCAAACACCTTGTGAATCCATCCAATCCAAAATATACCAATAGAACCTGCAGTGAATCTCATTTATGTCGTTCATTCATCTGACTAATGTAATGTACAGTTTGACTTTAGGGTTTAACTTAAAATGGCGTTGTGTTTGTGTTGCATTCGATATCACAATTAGATTATAAGCAATTAATATCCAATTATAAGTATACCCTAATATATAGGTAAAAATAAGTCCCCCTGATAAAGTCGCAAATTGCATCCTGTTTAAATGTCTAGGAAAAATTTAATTTCACCTAGGAATGATATCGCTATGCGATGAGTCGAGAATTGTCACAGCCTCATCTCATCTTCTGTGTGGTGAGGTCTTTCTCGTTCTTGTTTGTGCTTATTTTTGTTTCGGTTTCCATCTGAAGTTATTAAAACTTATTCTAGATTCACTTCATGCTCAAATAGGCTAATCGGGACTCTATTTCCAAAAAAAATATCTTAAAATATAGGTTTAAGTATAGTTTTCCGTACACCATCTTAGAAAGTTATGAAAAATATGGGTGAGGTACAGGAGTACATTGTACCCCCCAAGTTGGTCTGTCGTGTCTCGTCTCGTTTGTGTAAATATTTCGTTTCGAAAAATTACATTTTAAACATTCAAAAGAAAATGGAGTCAGTCATATACTCTTCTGATGAAGATTTGTATCTTATCTTCGAATCGACGAGACCACTTCTTTAGCATTCGTCTGCAGCATGATTTTCTGAGAGCAAATATGGTTCCATCGTTCCACACACATTTTAAACAATTTTCATCTCCTTAAGGAGGTTACCAAGAATACAGGTCAATGAACTAACTAGTAGCAAGCACAATGTAGTAGAATAAGTTTGCAATGGATTGAATTTCTGTGGTAAGAAAGATAATGCTCATAAATTATAAACAATATACACTTTTTTTATTGGGTGAATTGAAAATAGGTTCTTTTAACAGTAGTACCTTCCGTCTGCTGTAAAATTACCAAAAGGGGGTACAACTCGATTTACTAGGGTACAGTAGCCCCTTTAAAAATTTGGGGGTACAACGTACCCCTGTACCCCCCCCCCCCCGTTCCTGCGCCACTGTATGTGAGTGTTCATTCATCATATCATCACCATCTTCGCAAATTAGCCAAAAGTGGCACAAAAGGCGAAGTAAAATAAAGCAAATCAATCAATGAATCAAAAAACAATGTATTGTTATTATTACTATAAATACTAAAATCTAAACAAACTTGAAGCACCTCGCGACAAAATTCTGCGTACGCCAATTATTGTTGCAAAAATTGTAATTTCTATTTAGGAACTGTAGATACAAAATAGGAACAGTTTTCGATTTTTCTTTCATTGCTCTTTATGGAAGATTAAAAAGAGAAAGAGAGAGAGAGAGAGAGAAAGTGCATTTTCCCCTCCCTGCCTCTCCCACATAATGATATATCCAAGATTCAAGACATGAAAGCGCGCTGTGTTTACTATTCCATTTCATGAATGTTTGAGAATCTTTTGTCATCAAATTACGGATTTACTATCCATGAAAAATTCGTTACGTGTTAAAAGAACGATAATTCATGTTTGTTTTCTTCGTTCGCCTGCGCGCCAGATGGTCAACTGCTTCACAACAAACACATTTTCGTCCTCCCTCCCTTGCAAGCGATTGTGTTTGTTTCCCCTCAGGTACCTCACCCCACCCCAACTGCTCTCCCGTCAGCCGCGAACCGTAAACAGCGAATGCCTACCTTCAACGATCTCATATGAAGATCTGTTTCCATGTGTAGGTAATCTTTTATACTTTTTTAAAATCATTTCGCTGTTTCTTTAACATAACTTGTGTAGGTTCGTTAGGGACTATTTACTGTGTCGGAGCTCTACGAGGAAGTAGAAGCTGAGACCCAAGCAAACTGTGAAGACTGCCAATCTCGTGACGTACTCGGTTACGTCCGAGATACGTTACAGAGTAAGCCACGCAAAAACCAACCCACATGACCCTCCTTTTTTCTTCTTCTTTCTCAGATTCGAGTTTCGTCAAATGTATGAAGGAGCCTTAATAAAGCAGGCCAAGAGAGAGAGAGGTGTTCAGCCATATCCGTAAACACTATCAAGTCGCGCGGAAAATGACAACAGGAAAGTTCTAGAATTCGACACTAACAGAGAATCTTCACACATAGATGGTGGCACCAAATGGGGCAGGGTGGGCAATGTCCCCCCAAAAAGAGCTATTACTCTTCGTGGTCCCCTAGGTTCTCTCTATCTTTCTCTCTCTCTCTCTCTCTCTCTCTCTCTCTCTCTCTCTCTCTCTCTATCTATGTGTATATATACACATATACATACATACATATATACATATTGGCGCTGCGACGCCAAGGGTCCCGGGTTCGAATCCTGGTCGGGCTTGGTTGTTTGTGAATGTCCATTCATCAATTTCATCATTTCATCACTCATCCCCATCTTCGCAAATTAGCCAAGAGGCACAAAACACGAAGTAAAATAAATTAAATCAATCAATCAATATATATATATATATATATATATATATATATATATATATATATATATATATATATATAATGGGGCGTGGTGCTGATCACATCACCCCCACCTCGGCCGTGATCAAGAAAGTGTGGGGCCCTAACTCCACATCCCCTATACGCCTTCATGGCGTGGTGCAAAGCACAGGGAAGCACTACTTTCGTTACTTTACATACAGGGTGTCTCATAAGTAATAGCGCAAACTGACACAGTTGAAAGTACACGATAATAGAAGCAAAAAAGTCTCAGTAAACATGGGTCTGCAAACGAACCGTTTTCGAGATAATCGCGAATGTATGGTTACAAGCCGCCACTGACTTCATTGTTTGTAAACGTCGTCCTAGTTGGTAAAATGCTAATAATGTGCACGAATGTGTGGCTACAAGCCGTCATTGATTGCATTTTGTGAACACCGAGTGCTTTACTCCTTGCGCGGTCAGAGGTTTGCTCTTTGTTTACAAAACATTACCGAGAGGTAGCGTTGTAATCAAACAGAACATTTCCGAGAGGTGGTACGGCTTGTACCCACAGAGGATTTTATTTTATAGCAAGCAAAAACTTAAGTGTGATAAATCGCAGGTCGGAGATCCCTACTTGTTCCAATAATAGAGGAGGGACTTCAAATATCGATGTTACTATTACAAATCACCGAGGGCGGATGTCTGTTGTCAATTGGAAGATAGAAGACAACCAAACGGTCAGTGATCATAATCTGATTAGTTATAATATCCAACTTATGAAAGACACACACTTAAGAATAACAGCATCATGAGGATCTGGAGTACCATATCTTCTTGAGAATACTGGGCGCCTTTCGGACGTCCGCTACAGCTGCTGTAATAGTAATTGCCGGTGTTCTTCCACTCTATTTCGAGGTTGAGAGATACGCAGCCGGATACTGGCTGAGGAAGGGCAGCATAATAAGATCCTAGCCCTTCTTTGTCAAAACCTCAACACATTTCAGGACATCGATCAACACTAAGAAAATGCCTGAAAGATGGAATGGGAACAGCATCCCCATTCCGGACGTACCAAAGGATTTCTGCCGTTTGCGAAGATAAGACCTAAAAACTCCTTCTTCCGACCATCAAAGGGTATTACTCATTTCATTACAGGGCATGGCCCTTACGGTTCCTATTTAAAGAGTTTCGGACTAAGATCTGATGATAAGTGCCAGAATGTGGAGTAATAGATACACCGGAACACGCCCTTTTAACTTGCGAGAAATTTGACGACGTCCGAATTCGGCGTCCGAGGACTAATTTAAGAAGAGGCTCATTCCAGCAGATGGCGACCTGCCAGCAGACCTTCAGTATCGTCAACAAGCTTGCAGATATAATATCAAGCTATGAAGAATTCGAGTATAGAAGATCTGACCCGACAGAGAGAGATACCAATCTTGGCTCTACTATACCTAGGACTGTTGCAGCTCAGGATGTACCTAGGAGATCAACTCGAGTACTGAGATCAGCCATTATTGTGACCACTGAGGAAGATCATCAGCAAGAAGAGATCGGGTACTACGAGACAGGTCCAACTTCCCCTTAATAGAATACGTTTCTTCATAACTTCCATTAGAGGTAAACAGCTGGAAGAACTCGAAGCAGATTCGTAGTGCAGACCTCATTCCAACACGAGTGGATGCTGTGCAGCAGAAGATGACCAGGCACTCCCTAAGCTTCTGGGAGAGCCTTTAGTCCATTTTACGTTATTTTATCTTGTACATCTTGTGGTGGGCCTTCTTGGTCCGCCCGCAGTTCTCATCTTGTAAATTTTCAATATTATTATATTCTCTCTTACTGTATATTATTCCATGATATATTTTGTTCCTGGTGGTCTGCATTTGAAGGCCACTCCAGTTTTCTACGGGCCCTATTGGACCCTGAATTATTCTCTCTATATTTTATGTATTATATATTATTTTATATTTATCATATGCATCTTATTCTACATTATACTTATGTATGCTTCTCGAAAACTTCTCAAGATTCTCAAACTCTAATTTCAAACATCTCGGTTCTATCTTAGGTACCTAGATCTATATTACTCGCTTATCTTCTTATTTAAACTGGTGTAGAAGCGTAGATTCCCAGAACCTAGTTAACCACTCCAATGTATATCCTTCACTCCAGGGACACGAAGATTACCGCACTCAGCAGAAGCACCAACGACAAACGATAGCTGAGTGAGAGGGTATAAGAAGTGAGAGTGGCGAGTGCTGGCGGAGGTTCGCACCTTCGTGTCCCTCTTTATTATATCATTCTTTTTTTCGAGGAAGGCGAGCTAAGCTATTGCGCATTCTGTGATATGTTCATTACTTCTCAGGAACCACTCGCGCCTTCAACTAGTTTATCCTTAAAAAGAACTCCGGGTTAGGATGTTAACAGATACTTTCAAGACAATATCCAAAGAATACATTCTCATAAGCAGAATGTAAAACATTTCTATTTTCTCATTTCTACTACAACCCCGGCAAATAAAGGCGGATTGAGCGTGGTGCTGATCGTATCACCTTCAAAATGGCCGAGCTCGAGATTATGCGGGGCCCTACTACCCAATCCCCTAAATGTGCCTTCATGGCACGGTGCTATGCACACGAGGAACTTTACCTTACCTTTACTAGTACTAACTACTCATGCCAGGAATTTTAGTATTTTTTAAACTTTTTTATTTCCTCATTGCTAATGTGGTTCATTCCCAGCCATAACATCAATTAGTGGATGCAATAAAAATACGTCAAACTTAAAAAGAAACCGGTGTCGGCGCGCGTACGCACAGAGAGAGAGAGAGAGAGAGAGAGAGAGAGAGAGAGAGAGAGAGAGAGAGAGATGGGGGGGGGGGGGAGGAACACAAAACTCTTCCACAAACTGCCCAGATAATGCCTGACAAGACTCCAACAGAAAGCTTTCCAGAAACAAGTGCGCATAGGGTAGTGATAGCCTTGTCTGCAACTGCCTTCCCACACTTTCTTATCAAATACAGGAGTAGTGAAGTGTTTCCAACTACTTTCCAATCTAACTAAAAGAAGGGAGACCTTTTTTTAAAAGTTCCCCAGTGTACGTGAACGCACACGCACACTGTTACCCCACCCCTTTCCACACGATTTATTTATTGATTGTTTGATTGATATGGTGTTTAAGTCCACTTTATGCACAGTAAGGCTAATCGGGACTGGACCTACAATTTAAAGTGGTATCCGATCCACTATGTGCCTCCACCGGGTAACGAAACCGGGACCTCTTCATTACAAGGCGAAGACGCTACCACTGCGCCTTCGGGGAGGCTTTTCAACACATGAGAGCACAAGTTAAGAAGTAAAACCAAATCTCTGATGCACGTTATCTTAATTTTCATTCTGATGCAGTTCATTTTGTTTCGTGGCACAGCGGAAGGACACGGGTGATGCTAATGTCTGCGTCCGTGATAACAGGCTGCTTATTTTCATTAGAACCCTTCCTCCCTCGCCCCTCGGCGGTAATAACCCCTTCAGAACGAGGCCCAGACGCCGGCATCAAAAGCTTCCGCGCAAGCAAGTACCGAGGGCATACATTATTATTGATCAAGGCAGTTAAAATTTTCAACGAGTTAGGCAGTGCGATGCCTAGTTCCCTCGTTAACCGCCCAGTGTCGCTGTTCAAAGAGGCTTAAAAGCCGAATGGCCGTTTTGCCACCAGACGGAAACCCTTCGCTAAACATTGCCTGTGATACAAGGTTAATACGAGAGAGTGGCCATCCACAGTTGCTTTGATAAACCTTCAATAAAGTCTTTGTTGCTGCTATATCAGTAACGTTACTCAAAAAGGGAAATGCACAGTGCGGCAATTGGAAAACTAAACTTATTGGTGCTGCCATCTATTAGTAAAATATAATTAACTGCCTCAAATAACTATAACTTATATATAGAGAGAGACAATATTCTAATTTTTCCCAGTTTTGTAACGAAGTTAAATTTTTCAATGGATCATGTATTCATACCCTGTTCAACAAACCAGAAGCATTAATTTTTGTGCCCCGATATATTCTATATCTATATTATATATCTTCTAGTAAACATTTTTGCAAATATTACATTTTTTTGTGCTAGAGCGGTTTCATGTTGGTACTGGAGAAGAAGGGAGTATATTTGTTAATGGCAGATTTATTTATTATATATGCATATATAATATGTTTATATGTATACGTACAGGCATACATACATACACAATTCCAAGGTTTCGTTCCGACTTCGTGGCGGAGTGGTTACCACCGCGCTACCAGAGATAATATAACATGAAAATGTACAAAGTTATGTACAATAATACAAAAGCAATTAATGAAAGCACGGACATACGCACATAAGGTTGCGATCTGGTAGTATGGAATGAGTTATGTATTCTATTTGTGTATCTCTGAATGCCAAATTTTGTAAGTCATACTTGTTTATGTAATTTTTACGTGTATGTCAATCATGTTCAAGGTACGTTTAATATCTTTAGTTGATCCATCTGTATTGATCTTGAGGAAAGCAAAAAAAAAAAAAAAAAAAAGACGGATTTTTCATAGAGAAATTGGCGATGCGAGGAACTTTGAAAACTATGGGAAATGAGCGATATTTGAATTTTATCAGTCTTCTTAGAGAATTGTCATGAGGGGTTGTAATGAAGAAATTTTTGCCTCTGGAGCTTTTTTCTGTCGTGTTAGCAGGATCGAGAGAAAAGCCTGTTTCACCTTACACAACACCTTCATGGCGAGTACTTATATCAGAGAGTCAGTAAGTGGGATTGGGGCTTTATGTATGTTGAAGATAAGGCCGATCATGTGGTGAATACTTGAAACTTAACAATACAGAAACTTGAACTGCACATTCGTCTTGTCTCAGCATTTTTTTAAAAATCGATTTGTTGTTTGCTTTCCGCCAGTGCGACTCATTGTTGACTCAACTGGTCATTAGAATGGATGGAAACATTGCCTTTTCACCATGTCACAATTCTTGAGTTTTCAAAAACTAGTGAAAAGTTTCCTTCGACCTCACAATACGCATTCATCCTCAGAATTACATTGCTTATCTTCAGTGTTGCCAACTTCTCAACATATCAAAACCACACGGACATGTCAAACGGGTCATATTTATGTCTCCTGGACAGCTTACTTCCATTTTAGAGTTTTGTGCACACGTGTATATAAGAGATAATGGCGTATTTTGAAGGAAGAAGGAATTGCTGTCAACCTTGGACACCAAAATGTATAAATACGCCGTGTGTAAACTTCATCATCGAGCTTATAAGGAAATAAAACAAAATAAAATATTGTAGAGAATGGTTCGATATTGTTTGAATATTTTGTTACTTTTGCTGTTTGTTGCAGCCTTTGTTTGTGTGCAGGTCGACAATGGTTTATTAATTTTAGGATTGTTCTGTCCAGTATTCGAAGGTGTTTTTTGTGTTAAAATAATAGCATGTTATATATAGTATACTAACTCTCAAGCCTTCTTAAAACCCGAAGGTTTATGGCTGCAGAAACATAAGCCATCCATCTGTCCCTATCCTGGGCAAGATCAATCCAATCTTTTTCATCCTTACGAATTTCCTTCAGGTCCATCACAACGTTATCCCTCCATTTTCGTCTTGGCCTTCCTGCAGGAGTCTTACCATCAGATTTTCCAACAAGAATCCAATAAACTCCTCTTTCCTCTCCCATTCGTGCCACATGGCCTGCCCACCTAAGCCTTCTTGATTTTATTATTCTAATAATATCTGGATACATGTATATTAAATGGCGGGAATATCTGATGCTCATACACAATAGCAGAATCAGAACTTTCGTGCCTTACTTCAATATTGGCACATTATTCCTAATTCTTCTCGGGACGTTTAAAATTCTCCAGGACCGACTTTAACCCTGGCGACCAAAATATACCAGAAAATCATAGACCGTGAGCAAGGATGTATTTATGGGGGGGGTCCAGCGGTCCGCCGCTCCCGAAAGATTTACCAAGTACAAAAAATAAATAATGAAAATCTACTTGTTTAGCATTTGGTGTATAATCTAGGGTTATTTATTTTCGCCGAACTTTGAATGACAATATCAAATATATTAATCTGCGACTTTAATTATCGTCAACTGCATTTAAAAGTCTTTCTTGGTATTTAATAAATATTCAATTCTTTATCAATTTGGCACTGATTTCCTTGCCAGGGCAGATTCTTTCATACAAATTTTAGTTATATTAATTACAGCTAAATAATGAATACATGGTTACCCCCACACCCCCTATACGCCTTCATGGCGTGGTGCTAAGCACAAGGGAACACTTTACCTTTTACCTTTACCTTTATGGTTTTATATCTCTATTCTTATACCGGTTTTTACATATTAATTTAATAATAGCAATACAATATTAATTTAATATTTATTAATTATTATTATTTTAATTTAATATAATTATAATAAAATGATTTTCATTTAAACGTTTATATTACATATTATTATTTCTGAGACTTGATTCGGACCACCTCCCGAAATAAATTTCTAAATATGTGCCTGACCACGAGCTACTATTTATACAAGCCCACCATTCATCCCTTTGTAATTTCTGTTACCACACGACTGGCAACGCTGATGTTAACAACTTACTTACAACGTAAGCACACATTTAGAAGGGATTTTCGTAAATTCAACCCCTAAGTGGGCCATAGAAAGTATTAAACATTTTTATTTTATACAGTGAGTAAGGACAAACATTTATATATAATCTTCCCACAAGTGCTTAGAAATTCGTGATGAACAAACATATACGTACATAGAATTATTTATTCATAGAAACAACTACAACACGGGCATTTTGTTAGTGTGCATAAAATATTTGGCTCCATAATAAATAGTTAACAATTCACAAGCTTACGAGAGAACTTTAAGTCAAGGCTGAATCGTAACGACGCGAAGGTGAGGCCAAAACTGGCAGTTAAATTAGATTTGTGGAAAGCGGAAAACAGTCAACGGGAAAGGGTGTACAGTCACACCGAGCCACTGATGTGTATAAAACACCGTGGCGTTCTTCAGCGTTAATTAAATACAAACATTAAGGTTAAATTGCTTTGTGTTCCACGAATACCTACATTTCATTTACAGGCTTTGTCTGTGGCGAGGCAATTCCCCCAGCAGAAAGTTGCGATGGAAATTAGGCCGCTGTAGTTGTAGACTGGAAATAATTCTACTCTGTTTTCGGTTGCTTTACGTCACTTTTCTACCTTTCTATCTGTTCCTGTTATTATATGTCTATTTCCTACCTCTCGGGTTCATCACATTCTCATTACAATGATGAGGATGAGTGATGAGACGAACCCAAGGCTTTCTAACACGTTCAGTGGGATCCATGAATATTAGCGTGCAAAATTGTCCATCACCACGTTCGTGCACTTTATTTGACCCAATAAGAGCTTCAAGAATTAAAAGAAAACTCAAAACAAGCTGTTGACAACTTCTGCACCAGCATACATAAAAACCCATCGCTTAAAAACACATTGGATGTAAGAGAAAAATTAATGAAAATAGTCATGGACAATTTGCACGGTAATACTCATGGATCCCACTGTACGCTAAAAGTCCGGTGGCTTTGTATCTGTTTGGATAATCGCTACGTTTGTTATCTTAGCTTGTTTTTAACGTCTAATCAAATTCGAGTTTCGACTTTCCTGACGACAAATCAAATCTTCAATGTGCCCTCTTTCCGTTCATGTGTTTTTCTACGCCATCGGAAGTTTGGTATTTCCAAACGAACAAGTGAAATAATACTACCATAAGCGTAACGCTAAGTTTTTCCCCTTCCTACAACCATCGAGGGCACAGACATCTCATTTCCCAGCTCACCGCGAGGAATGGTCGGAGGAAGAGGAACAGTTTCGGGTTCTTGCGTCAGGCTGGACACCAACTGTTCCTCCTGCCCATATGGATGAGACACATCACAAGACATAACCCCACAGAGCATTATCTTGGCACTAGAGCGTCGTTGGCCTGCACCAACAGGGTTGTTAAAGTTCCAGGAATTTTAAATTGATCCAATTCCGGTCCACGCGAGAAAATCGCCAAGCGTAAATGGGTTGTGGACCGTAAAGAACATGTTTCTGGATGAATTTAAATACGGTCCAGGAACCTTTTTTCCGGATGGATTTAAATACGGTCCAGGAAAACTTTTTCCAGATCAAGTTAAAACCGGTTCAAGTGCCTTACTGAATTGAAACAATACGCAACTTGGGCCGAATTTAAATTGTTCGTGAAAAAGAGATCAGGTCCTGTTGGGAAACCCAAAAGAACCACTCAGAATTTACGGGTTCCTGCACTTTTAAGAACAGTTTTCCAAGGTGCGCTTGGTTGACGTTTGCGCCCCATTCGAACAGGTCCTTCCTTGCATCCACAATGGCGCGGTTGGAGAATCGGAAACTTGAAAACTTTCGATGCTGGATTGTTCCTAGTTCGCATGCATCGCAGATTGGCCACCGCGTTGGTGTTCCCGGACACGAACGCGGTGTCACGTTTCAAGAGGCGGGATTTCGTCCGCCGATATGGATGCGAGTGGCTTATTAACGAGATAACTCCTCGCTGGAGTCGGCTTTCATCTTCCACCATGCGTTACGCACAGGCGGGCAGGGATAACTGGGGAAATTGATGCGTCGCCCGTGGATGTACGCGCGTGTTACATTCAGATACAAGCGAAGGGCTGGAAATGGTCTCTTTTCTATCGCTCTTTCTAAAAGGGAGATACGATAAAAAAAGTTGTTTTATTTGACTCATTGAGTTGAGGCAATTCAGTTGCTTAAAATTATCCGTTTGTTCTATTAAGTCCACTTTGCACAGGAAGGCTAATCGTGACTGAACCTACAGTTTAAAGTGGGATCCTAATCACTGTGCAATGTTCCCCACCGGGTATCGAACCTTGATTACAAGGCGACGACGTTCCCGCTACGCCATCGGGGAAGCACTTTAAATTTTTCGTATTTGTAGTTTTGTTACTTAGTGTATCTCTAAATAATCGCGACAATGAGGATGAGTGATAATGAGATGGAAATGGTTAAGAGAAAATCACGAAGAGCACCCAAGACCAGCCCAAGACTTTGAAGGCGTATTCGAAAGTCAATTACTTAACACGATCCGCTTGGGGAGGTTTCAGACCGAAGCGACGCAGACGATAAGCGACACGTGTCTCTTGGAAACCAACCTTCAGAAATCGTAAATGAGGAAGAATGGACAATACAGAGTCTTGTTGAGGATTATACTGACCATGGGCCAGACGCCAGAGCCTTGCTAGTCTACAAATAAGGTCCAGGGTGCACTACGTGGAATTGAGGGTGCGTGCATGTTGGAAATGTAAATAAACTCCTCACAAAAAGTTTGGAATATTGATAGGCACAGCATTGGAAAGCAACACTTGGTATTTATCTGTCTGTCTGCTGGACGTTATTGTGTTTTCGCCTACATATGCCACTGTGCCTATCACCTATTGCCTAATAAAACAATGTTCCACACTTGTTGTACACTTCTCCAATAGTTACTTGACCGCCCTGAAAGATTTCTAAGTCCAGAAATCGTTAATTTGGCAACATAGCTCTTGAGAACGAGCCAACTTTACTGCAGGTCCCTCTACAAGGCGAGAAACCCTGTGGTGAAAGATTTACATATTGTTTAATAATATGAAGTCAGAAACTATACTAGCCCAACATATTAAGAGAACAAAACGGAAACCTCAAGTATGAGGAATAATTTAAGAGCATACTTGCGATTCGGCAAGTTTAAAATTGGGATCAGAGAAACTGTTGTGAGGTTGGAAGCACTGCACTTGCTCCTGATACACCTAGAGGAAATCGCTAGCAAATTTGAACACAAAAGGGCAAAATTTTCGAATAGTTTATGCAAATAAAATATAACAACACCTTGCAAAGTACTGTGCAATGAGCGAAAATTAAGGAATCTCGCAGTTTTCAGCGAAAATGTGTTCGTCGCATAGAAAAGTGGTAGCCTGAGCAATCATCAACACGTTTCAAAGCATTTGTAACAACTGATGTTGTAGAGTGTTGGTAAATGCTCGTCTCACAAATATCTTTTTCCAAAGAATTAACGGTTGCGGATTCAAATCAAAATCTCTCCAATTTTTCTTTGGTCTTCTATTGTAAGCATGGCATCACATACATTGAGCATGGAGCTTAGTAATTAAATTGAAAAATTTATTTGAGAATGTTCGCAAGAAATAATTCGGTGTTGAAATCGACGAATGTTACCAGCAGATCAATGTATTTGTTTCTTCTTTCTGGCACTAGCATTCATCAATCTGGATCGAAAAATAACTAAATGGTTGTATTTCAACAGCTAGTATTTGGTCAAACAAGAAATGTGCTGACTATGGCTTGGAAGTTGATGAAGAATCATCTTCATTTCTGAGCCTACAATACAATGCTAAACCTAATATCAGTCCTTTTGTCTTCAGCTAGAATCAGAAAACATTAATTCCTTGCGTTTGTCGGCTTTTTTTGGCTTTTACGTCATTTTGAGTAGTTTTTGCATCTTTTTTTTTGTTACATTTTCCTTAATTTTGAGGCTTATTTCTCTCCTTCCATCTTGTTTCGTGAATTGTAAGTGCATTTGCTTGTATAACTTGTAGGTTTAAATTTCCTCACCTGGTCCTTTTATCAAGTTCGTCATTAAATGAATATATGGTCAACTGAAAAGAACAACTATCATTTTCAAGTTTGGCAATGCATTAAATAATTAATTATGATAAATTTATTTTTCCTACACGAAACTTAAGATATGCTGTGTGAACCAACTTCGTGATTCCCTTACTAGCCTCTATTGTCGCTTTAATCAGTGCTTTTAAAATAAAATTAGTCACAATATTAAAAAAGATATAATCTTATGTACGCCAAACACAAATGTATTTTCAGTGCAACAATATAACAATATTCCAAACTTTTGTAGCTAATGTAATAATATTCCAAACTTTTGTTGCTAATACAACAATATTCCAAACTTTGTTGCTAATATAACAATATTCCAAACTTTTGTTGCTAATTAACAATATTCCAGACGTTTGTGGCTAATATAACAATATTCCAAACTTTTGTTGCTAATATAACAATATTCCAAATTTTGTGGCTCATATAACAATATTCCAAACTTTTGTAGCTAATAAAACAATATTCCAAACTTTTGTTGCTAACATAACAATATTCCAAACTTTTGTTGCTAATATAACAAAATTCCAAATTTTGTGGCTAATATAACATTATTCCAAACTTTTTGTGAGGACTGTGTTATAATACTGCCATCCAGTGGCGTACGGAGGATTATTTTTTTTTCCGGGAGGGGCTGCAATTTTACAAGCGGATACTACATAACCGCTTTCTAGGGACGGGCCATACAAAATGTGATGTTTCGTATTTTCACATTTTCCACTCTCAAAAATTGCAATCAGGGGTCATACTCGAAAAGAAATGGTTAGCATCCATTAACGCTGGTTAATTTTTAATTGGAGTCCAAACTCGAGTATCTAAATTTTTAATCCATCAGTAGTGCTATTCGATGCATTTACATGCCTATTTACTTTTGTGCGGACGTGTAAACAGCGTTTGGATGTATTACCGGGCACCGCAATGCCTCTTTCATCATATCGCTAAGCCAAACGAACCGATGAGGAGGACAATGTTTTTGAAGTTCTGTCGGCTGCGGTTCTCCGGACAACTTCGCTTTCCGGGCTGAATGCAGCGAGCCGAGGCCAAAAGGGAACGTGAGAAAACTTGTATGACGGCGGGGTTAATTCGGACGGAGGGATTAACGGGACGCCCAAAACTCCGAAGATAATCGCCCGAACGCCGGCCGCATGAATGTGTTTGAGCGCCCCGCAAATGATCGCCTGGTTAACTCCATTTACCGCTCAAAAGCAAAATTCCGGGGGCGGCGCAACAAAGCCTTGTGTTTGTTTGTTTCCTCAATTCTCTCGGGCTTTTGAGGGACAAGTGCCGGGTGACGCCTGGTCAGCGCTTCGATTCCCATCAATGCTTCCCAAAGTTGCTCCATGGCAGCGCTGTCGTCACCATGAAACTTTTAACTTGATTTAGACCAGTGATTATCAAGCTTCGTGGGGCTAAATTCGCTTTATGAAATTTGATGCCCGGATCACAACCATTTTTCTCGTAAATAGCTTATAAACTTTCTTTGACTTTATACATTAATGTCAGTCCGTCAAATCATTGTATGAAATTGTATTTTTATTGTGTTTTTGTATTTGTATTTGATTTTAAAATTTTGGGTGCGTCAGCACTTAGGCTATTTTGCACCCGTCACATTATACAAGGTCCAGCCCCTTACCGTTACAAATAACAACTCTAACGTTGCATAACTAAAATTTAAAATATTCTGACTTCCGTTAAAAGCTGAGGCTGTAAACGGGCACTCAGCACACATAAGGACAAAAAAACAGGAAAACACACAGAATTATACTGGTCATAGGGCCAGTCGCCAGAGCCTCGTTTGTCTGCAAAATGCAGTCCAGCGTGTACTACATGGAAGATCACCCCTTCCACCAATCTTTGTAATTGTAGTTAAACACTTTGTATATTCATTTAATTTTGTGCATCTCTTACAAGTATATACGTATTATTATACATGTAGGCCCATATGCAGTTTAATATGTGTTAGTTACATTACATTGACAGGGGTTATATGCCAGAGTAGCCTTATGCTGAACCCACTTAATAAAGAAATTTATTATTATTATTATTTAATGTATACCGTTGAAATGTAATACTAATAGGGCTGAGTCGATACTAATACCGATGTATCGGTATCGGCCGATACTGGTGATATTGTTTTCGTAAAGTATCGGTTAGAATTCATCTACCGATACCAGTCGATACTTTCACGCCATTTTGGTAATTCACTGTGTGTCGCAATTATGTCGCGCGACACTTTCGCGATGTCGAATTATCCTGGAAATTTTGCAAAATTTAAACTTTCTTTTTATTTTGCACAAATTTTCTTGGAAAAACTGTATTTTTTATTACATAACATAAGTCTTAAATTTCTTGGTAAATTCATACATATAATTGGAGAAGAATATTTACACGTCTACCGCCGTATACCCATCTGAAAAGGTTAACCCTTGCACCGCTGGACCTTTTGTGCCGAGCAGGTGAACCCGTGAATAAACACTTGTGAATTGTGTATGAGCGAGTATGTCTGTAGGAAAAAATATCCATTGTTTCTAGTGAAAAACGCGGTCCACATTTATAATATTCTACTGAGAGTCAAGCAACATTTTTCTTATAGTTTCTGTTCAATGAAACATGAAACTAAACACTGCTGATTAAACGTAACTACCCTTAAAATACTTTCCCTGATTTATGGGTACAAGTGAACTATTTTGTGTCACAATTGGGACAGACGAAACACTGCCTCTTCAATTAATAAGTTTATTTTAATTTCTGTAAAATGTCAAATGAAGAGAAATAAATTATTTAAGACAAAGAGAGAAGGTAATTGACCTCTGAATATTCTAGTGGAGTTGAGGGGGAAATGTAAACAGTTAAAAGAGAAATCAATTGTTTTTTTGGTGTCACACGTGTGACACAATATGAAAAAAAGGTAAATAAAAAAGTTATAATCAACCAACAATATGTAAAATGTCTTCTAACTTAATTATGTGCAATACTTACATTTTTATGCAAATGATAATTTTAGATTGTTGACTGACAAGATAAGATAAAGTTACAGAATTGCATTTAATTTTAAGAATTGATATTCAAGAGCACTTTCACAAGGAATGCTCCGTATCGAAATCTCAGTTCTCTCTATCAAGCAGAGGTCCGTGGGACTATGTCAGGTTTCGTCTGATTGGTTCTTTAAAAAGGAAAATAAACATTGCAGGTGCGTGATTAGATTAGGCTTACCCTCAAGGAGGTGTCTTACTGTGAGGCGAAAGGCCCTTGAAACTCCGAGGTTAGTTAGGCCCTCTCTGAAGAGCCTCCACTGTACAATTGCATTAATGAACTTGTTTATGCGTTACCACAGCAACGCCAATTGGAATTCCTCCTCCGAGCACTTTCATTAGGACTTCCAAAGGGGGATTTGAGGAGGCAAAGACGCCGGAAATGCTTCGCAGCGGGACAATATGTGAAGGAGTGCAGGAGGAGTGGGTGTAGTGCGTGTGACAGAGGGAAGAACCAATCATGTCTTATTTATAGAACTAAACGCACGGCCATGAAATTAGGCGGGTGGCAGAAGTTCGCGCTGTTGCCACGTCGGAGCACAACCTCGTGTGTTCGGAGGTTTAAGAGAATGGAAGATCTTGTTTGTCGAGTTGGTCTTTGTAATCCATGTGATACAAACTGACAGTATTTGCTCTAGGGGCCAGGGATGACACAAAAGTACCCCGGAGAGAAGCCGATCTGACGCTCGAACTAGGCAACGCAGCCCAGTCGACGTTGCCACACAGTGCGCGGGAACCAGCGACTTTTGTCCCTCTCTCGTTTTGCTTTTCCCACATGTGGCACCAGCGCAATTCCGTCCAGCCGCCTAGTTTCATGGCAGTGCGTTTAGTCAGCTAAAAATATGTATATGTGAACGCAATTCCCGTATATCTTTGTCCATTGTATATATAACGTTCAATATCGAAACAATGAATTGTTATTGGTAAATCGTAGCCCATACCTGCTACTTTCGTTGTGTATATTCATTTTTTTAAATTTGGCGATTACACCATTGAGCTTATTACCGTCAAATACTTCTGGTTCCACGTGATCGGGAACATAATTCCAAGAAGGCCAATCAGTTTAAGCCACAGAAATATGTGATGATATGGTTCCAAAACCACCTTGATGAAAATGACACGATTGTGCAAAACGTTCTTGTGACAAGTGTGGTGACGTTAGAAACAGCATCAGAAGACTGTACTACTACGCCTTCAAAGCATTTCCCCCCAGGTTTATCATTTTAGTGCTGTTAGCAATATTAATAAAGTTATTAACAGTATTAAAACACCTAAATTCCGTGCCGCGCTTCTTTGGGTTGCGCGTGGTCAGCGCATCGAGTCCCTTTGCAGCTGTTTTCTGGCTTTCGAGATCCGAGCCCGCTACTTCCCATTTTCAGTTAGCTCCCCAACTGTCCTCACGACGCTGGGCAACGCCGAAATTTTGGGGGAATCGCGCCCGGGACCGCTCCCACCAAAGGCGAGAGCGTTAACCACTTTTTTTCTTTTTAAAGGAATACTCTAAGCGTTAGTATCCCCCATTGTTCGCTCTTTTCTCAATTTTCAGTTTTTCTCAGTAGGACAAACACAAATAATGATGTCATGTCTTACACGGGATTCGAACTCGGAATCCCTGGCGTCGCAGCGCGCTGCTCACCACTCCCCAACGGAGGTCGACTTCTTCTATGTGCCTCCGCCGGGTATCGAACCCGTGACCCCTTGATTACAAGGCGACGACGCTACCACTCCTGCGACATCGGGGAGGCACGCCACTTGGCTACGCGAGAGCTCCTTATTAACAGTATACAAATCGGCAATTCAACAAACAATGTCAACAAGAAAATAAAAATACAGTAGTAGCATGCAGTACAATATCCTTTATTACGTCCAAATGCAATGCACTTCATATTTTGAAAATGTTCCCTATTGTAATATACCTCATATATGCCAAGTATGAGTATACCATCATCATCATCAGCCTTCTATCACCGATGGTGTTTTTTTCGCAGAAGTTAAATGTTTTCATCCTTAAATTTAACAGAAATATTATTCAAACTTCATGGACACATGGTGTGCCCTTAACGTTTCACGAAACTTATATTGTACCCTGTATATGTGTGTTTCAATTTGGTGCAATTCCAAACTTGGCATGACTAAGCTATGGCAATTCCATTAGTGCGATCACAGGATAATCCCTCTTTTCAGCTCACTAAACATGAACAATGATAGAGGTTACCTATTCAACACACGGCGCAATATTCATAATATCCTGTTGCACTCGAGTTTATGCAGCGATGCGAAACACTGAGTAACGAGCCCTTCAGTTTGGTACGTCCGGATGGTGATTAGTGGCAGTTATCGAACAAGAGTAACTGCTGATGGTACATTTTATAAGGTAATTTTTAAATTACCACAATAATGTTTCGGTTTAACATGGATTACCAACTGCATTTACTTTACCCTGAAGTTCTATGAACGTTGGTAATCACACAACTACTGTGGAGGAATCTGTCAGGCCGCTGTTTTGTGAACTGTGCAATAGCTGTTGTGCTATTTTCAATTTCTGAAGCGTTTCTTGTGACTTGATATTGTTACAGTAGAATATTCTAAAGCAGTTTTAAATCGTTATATTTTAGTTAAAGAAACGTAACGTTATTTATGAAGAGGTTAAGAAAATCGGTCGAAAATTGGAAAAATGGCTTCTTTATTTATCTTTTTGAAATTCCAAATTCTTAAAATTTCTATAGTGGAACCACACGCAAAGTGGCCAGAACTCGCGTCACTACTATGGTACGCCAATCACACCGCTCGCTGAAAATAGAGTTCAATAAGATTTGAAAAATTAAAGGCAAGGCCTCGTGACTTTTACAGCGTGTAGCAAGCAAATCAACTGAAGGGTGCGAGAAATAAAGTAAAAGAGAAATTCAGAGCGGTCTGAGAGACTGTCAATAGCAGCAGTTAAGGGTTAAGTTATTCATTTCCGTATAAAATAAATATATTTAAAGTATTTCCAGACGTTCTTCCAATTTGTTTCGAGGCTGTTGTAATTTTTTCATCCATTTGTTATTGTTATTATTAATGTTCTTATTTGCAGGTTAGTAAATGTCTGGAAAAAGTATATGCAGAATGTAGGGATCGTTCGTATTTCGTTCCATTGTCCGCAACAGATTTGGAAACGAAACTGAAATGTGGGCCGAGGAGTAGGTGATTAATTTTGTAGTAAAATCAGACAGGTCTGTCGTAGGTTCGATTCCCATCAGCTGAAGATGAGAGAAGATGTTATCTGTCGAAACGTAGTGTTAGAATAAATAGAGTTAAAAGCATTAGACAAGGGATAATGTCCAAAAAACATTGCATACTACTGAAAAACCATTCGCACAAAAATTCAGAAAATTATTAACTTTACCATGCGACTTCTTCATACATATCAAACGGCAAATACATGACTATTTATAGATAAGTAATTTTGATTGATTGATTTTAAGTCCACTTTATGCACAGTAAGGCTAATCAGGACTGGACCTACAGTTTAAAGTGGGATCCGAACCACTATGTGCCTCCACCGGTTATCGAACCCGGGACTCCTTGATTACAAGGCAAGGACGCTACCACTGCGTCATCGGGGAGGCCAAGTCATTTTGAAATTATTTATTTATTACGTTGTTTATAATTTATGTATTATTTATAGTAGTCCCAAAGTCAGTAGAAGCATCTATGTTTCGTTTCTGACCGAAATACGAAAAGTGAAATAATAGGATGTAATGTTCATTTTTCACGTTTTTTTTAAAAAAAGGGAGAGGTGCATTTTATTACCATATTTTGTCACTAAATGATCCGAAATTAACATTAAAATGCGAAATGAAACATGAAATTGAGAGTTTATTTACCAACACGACACTTTAAAAAATCTGAATTATCCTGTCAATTACTCAAATCAAAGAAAATTATTAAATTCTGCTTAAATATTTGAGAATCAAAAATGGTCTTCTTTACACAGGAATTAAGTTGATACTTTAACAACTACAAGACAACTACTAGAAGGGAAAACATATTTTGTGTAAAACGTGTAGTTTTTTAATCAAATTTGGGCTTATATTCACCATTTTAACACCGAAATACCATTTTACATACAGCTTTTGAATCCGAAATGTGCCCAGTTTTTGTACCAAAATCTTGCTTTTTTATTCAGCATAAATATGTGACTATTAATCAGTGATAATTGTGAGCCTGTGCCGCATGCTTGGATACAATCAGGATAACCTTCAGTTTGGAGAGGTTTTGTTCAACAACAAATAACTTTACTAATAAAAATTGCTTGACTTAAAATGGCCTCTATACATAGAAAATTTGTGTGGTGTACATGTTGCATATATACAAAAAAGATACGTAGATCAGTTTCTTGTACAATAAATTGCAACTCTTTTCTTCCATCTGGGCATTGATTGAATAATATAGCGAGATATCTGGCACGCCTCATACTGCCCTCTGACACGACCAGTGTTGTCAGCATACTCAAAATTTTGGAAAACACACATTTTTGTGAATATGTCATAATTATCGCTATAAATCATATGCAATACATAAAATGCGTTTATAAAGTCGATAAATACCCACACAAATCATAAACACACATCGACATTTTTTGCAAGCGACTACACAGCTGTCTTTTATCCATATTTCTTTTTGCTTCGTACAAAATCTTCTTTGCAGTTTAGTAACTTTCCGCACACTGAACGTTCACGTGAAGCATGATTTTCTTGTGTAATGTTTCAAAAATATCCACACAGTCAAAGTCAATGCCTAGTAGAAGATCGCGTCTGTATTGCTTTTTTTTTTTTTACAAAAGTTGCGTACGTTCGAAATCTCGCTTGCGTGGCATTTTAGACACCCTGTACCATATAACGATAGTTCAATACTCGAGACATATTTAAAAATTGAAACGAAACCGAGAACGAGAAATGCATTCAGAAGTCGAGAGGAAATGTACGTGAATCAAGAAATGCAGTCAATATTTTATGAAATGCATTTCCCCCATCAACTACCATGGATCATCCCATCGGATTTATACCAACCTGTCCACGGCAGCGAAAAAAATTGGTAATGACAGTTATACAAGGCGGAAAAGAATATGCAGAAACAAAGCATTTACGTCGAAAATGGTTGGTGAGCCATCAATATTATTTTGGGCCCTGCGTGAGAAAATCTGGCTAATATGCCGGTTGTGTTTTGTTAGTTGCTGTAATCCCCTCGCCGTTCAATGGTGCATAGTGCGGACGCGTTCCCATCGGAAAATGAGTCTCTCCTGATCCTATAAATTGTTTTAAACATGATATTTTCCCCCAAAGGCTGCCGATTTCTAAATCCAGAGATGGATAAATATTTATTTACGGATAGCAGCAGGTGTTTCGAATGCAACGCGAATCAAAAATGAAGTTAAGCCGTTTCTTGTTTGGCCGACTAAATAAAATAGAGTTTGGTGAAATGCGAAAAGAGTTTTACTCTACACGTCCGAAAAAACACGGGTCTCACATATTACACAAGCGTCAAACACTTTCCCACCCTTCGCCTTCTGACGTCAGCCGAAATGCCTTCATTGTTAGGTTAGGCGTGTTAGGATCAGGTCTGATATTCATTGTTAATTGGACATTATCCATTGTCTACTACTTTAAACTATGCTTATTATATCACTACGTAACGAGAGATCACCTCTTCTCTCGTATTGAGGTGAAGAAATTTATTTTGCCGGTTGTGGGAATCGAACCTACGACAGACTTGTGATTTTACTACAAATCCGATGCTTTAGTAATCTAATTACTCCATGGCTCCAAGGCATCGGATTTGTAGTAAAATCACAAGTCTGTCGTAGGTTCGATTCCCACAACCGGCAAAATAAATTTCTTCACCTCAATACGAGAGAAGAGGTGATCTCTCGGAACGTAGTGATATAATAAGCATGAGTGTTACTTTTAAGTCGTTAGTTACAAGGACTTTGCTATAAGAACGCCGCTTTATTACAAGCTTTGTCAGAAAAGTTCCAGGACTGATTTTTTTATTCTTTACCTGCGAAATTCAAACACAACAAATGGGTGTTATGCAGTCACCTGATATGTGTTCTGAATAGAAATAGCCTTGGAAGTTTTTCCATGTAAACAGTAGGTGGCAGGGCTGTGCATAACAGCCCACTCTTAGTTTGTTCGCGCATTTAGTTGGAAGTTACACAAGTGTCGTGATGGACGTGCATTCCGAGCAGAGAGTTAACATTAAGTTTTGTGTTAAGCTGGGAAACCCCTAGTGAAACATGGAATATGATACATCAAGCATTTGGTGACAAGGCATTACCGTGAAGCCGTATCTTTGAATGGCACAACATGTTTCGGAAGGGCAGAGGTTCAGTGCAAAATGATACAAAGACAATGTTGATCCCATTTTTTCATGCTAAAGGTTTGGTGCATCATGAATACCTGGCCGAAGGACAAACGATAAACAAAAACCTTTATATTGACGTACTGAAATATTTGCGTCAAGCAATTCTGAGGCGCCGTCCTGATTTGTGGGCATCTGGGCAGTGGTTCTTATAGCACGACACTGCAAGGCCACATACTGCTTTATCAGTCGAGGAATATCTGGCGAATCATCGTATCTCTGCTCTACCACATCTCCCATATTTACCCGACAAGTTAGCGTGTGATTATTTTCTGTCTCACCGTGTGCAAACACCGCTGAAAGGGAAGCATCATGAAGATATTGGTAGCAATTTAAAAGATTTTGTGACAGATGTGCTGAGAAGCATCCTAGAAGAAGCTTTCCCTGCTTGCTTCCATGACCTCCAGAAACTGTGGCAGCTGTGTATAGATAGCCGAGGGGACTATTTTGACAAAACCTAGGACCATTAGTTCATAAGTTGAATAAATTATTTTTTACGAGCTCAGTCTTGGAACTTTTCTGACAAAGGTTGTATGTTTATATGTTCAGGACGCTCCTATACTACGGCCTCTTTCCAAATCTCAACATGTTATGAAGATCAGTATGAACGCATGTAAATTATATTTTAATAAATAAATAACGCTGCAAATATTAAAAAAATATATAAGTTATACGGATTGATAAAAATTAAAGAATAATCTTAATATCTTAATTGTGAATTATGAAAAGCCAGAAAGGCAGGAAGCTAAATTTTCTCCTTGGTTACCTCAGATAGTTGAAAATCGCTTAGCAACGTAACCAACAAACTTCCGCTATAAAAGCGAGAAATTCAGATAGAAACATTGAGACATGTGTGATCTTAACCTGTGCGTACTCAGCTCCCAAGTCCCTCCAAGTGAGGATCTTAATCCGTTGGATGACGACTTGGCTGATTGAGGATCACTTCGGAAACCTGGAAGGGGGACGAGGTCTTAACCTAAACCCAACCAGGACCTTTCGACTGATAATCACCAGCAGAGTCAGTAATAAGGCGACCCGTGGTCTTAACCCACGTACCTTTTTCTCACCCCTAACAAGCATTTTGATCTTTTCGCAGGAAACAGCAACTTCAGGAAATTCTAAGCAAAGCTACGTCTTGGAGACACATAAATCTGGTGATATCAGTACACAAAATTGTGATCAGGGAAAGCAGCGACAACATCGACAAAATTCAACCAACAATAGAAAACAAGCCGTTCGAGGATTTTAACGGAAGATTTCGACCTGTATCTTTGGCAACGGACTAGGTGTTACCTTAGCCTTAAGATCAGAGTCCCGATATAAGAAGGTAACGATAGCTGTGGTGTCCAAAGGAGCCGAACGCGGATACGTGACAAATCATTGAAGTGAACAATGTGTGTACGAATCATTCATGAACATATTCCCCTGCGAGTGCAAATCAAGCGGGTCACTATTCCCTGTAAAGCACTGATTTTTTATAACCCACTTCGAAATTCAGTAGAAAAACACCAGAGAACAGTTACACTTGACTTAGCTTTTCTGCCCCTTCTCGCCAATCGCGAAGATGGGGATGTGATGATGATATTATTAAATTGATGACGGGACTCTCACAAAGAACGCACATGTCCAGATCTGAATTAGAACCCGGTACTACACTTGCAGAAACCAAATAGAACGAAATCCATGAAATTTGGAAAAAAAGTGAAAGTGCGCAAAGGAGTGAATACGAAGGCAATTTCATCATGCTAACATACAAACACAGCCTCGCAGTATAGACACAGACACGCACAAGCAGACATATACACGTGTGTGTGTGTGTGTGTGCATGAATATAGATCGAAACACGGATTCATCGCTTAAATACACACAGCTTTGGAAATTGGCTGAAATGGACTTCTTCAAGAACAAACCACCCAATCCCTTCCATCAATAAAATAATAAATATAAATAATACTACTACCATAAGTTTTTATAATTTAAGAAAAACAGTGATCTAAATCACCAAAGAATTAATAAATCCAAAAACATCAAGGGAGATATAATAACATCACCAATAACTCCCAAAGCTAATTAATTAAACTATCCCTTCCCACTCATATCTGTGGTCCAAAGAAGGCAATTTTTTTAGAATCGAGGCATTGGGCTGATGATGTTAATTTCTCCGTTCTTTTAACATTGAATGCAGAGGAGACTGGGGCACATTTGAATTTGAATTTCCCGTCAAAACGAAGAAATTGTGGGGAGTTGACAGCAGTGGTGTAGATTACAGCCCTGCAGATGTGCTGTCAGCCGATAGCCGGACCACACATCAGTTCGTAAACATTTAGGGTGAGATCGTATGTCTAACTCCTTGAAAAGTAATCCTTCTCGTCGAAAGTTGTAAGAAGATAACAACCACGTGGAAGGCCAAGAAATGTGTTTGGTTATAGAATATTATTGCTTGCGGATAGGTTTGGGTGCTACTATTGTGAAACTTATTAGGTTTCTCTATGATGTGTGTATTTGCCTGTGGACAGATATCAACAGTCCTGTCGGGGCACATTTGAACAATGAAAATTCCCGTAAGTTCATCATAAATAATTTAACTCATGCATTTCACACCATTTTAAATGGTCAACACTCCATGTAGTTCATGGATGGCAGAAACTTGTTTACAAAATTTCTTGAACTTTTTAAGAAACTTGCAAGATGTAGCAAACTGTAGCCGCCATTGCACTCTTAACCTTACTTTGGTCAGCTTGTCCACACTGTCAGAGCAGTTATAGAGATAGCACCTACCCAGTGGCGTAGTTGCGACGTGGTCACCTTCTAATCAAGGGGTCCCGGGTTCGATACCCGGTGGAGGATCATAGGGGTTCGGATCCCACTTTAAACTGTAGGTACAATCACGATTAGCTTATCTGTGCATAACGTGGACTTAATACACCCAGTAATAGCAAAGTTTGTGCCCAAATGACTTCACCAGGGAAAATTTGCAAGTGGACAAGGAAACTTGCGACTGAACGAAGTAAAGGTTTTACAAATATTGACGACACAAGATCCCAACCTGAGCGGCGGTGGCACCAATTAAGGTAGGTTCGGATGATCTCAATTAAAAAGCCATTAGTCACTGCCGTCCCGAAAGGTGCATTTAAATGATTTTTCCGTCCCTCTTTGATTTCCAATTACAGAGGGAAACCAAGAGTTTGGCACGACCAACGTTGGCCTCTCGCCAGAAACGATTCCGAAGGCTAATTGATAAGTCTTGCATTTGTTGGGCCTTTGCTCCCTCTGTGTGTGGTCCTTATTCCTCGCGGCTTTTGATTTCTCTAAGCACGTGGATCGCTAATTGGATAAAGCCACGGGAGGCGAGTCTCTTTATGCTGGCACGCGTCCTACAACTAATCCAACTGCTTATTTCTAAAAGTGGCTTCCATTGTAAGAGTTCCGGAAATGCCGAATGTGATAACTAAGATTCGGACTTTTGTTTTAACCCTAGCATATACGAATCGGAGGGGGGTGGGGCCTGTTAGACCCACCACATCTATTTTCTTTGATCTTTCAACTGTAAAAACTTTTTTAAAAAATGAAAATAAATTACATTCTTCGATAGGGTGTTATGAATATTTTGTATTAGTTTTGTTAATGAAAAACACAAATGAAATGTAAATAGGAGGCAAAATGCACTTGGAGGGCGTATCAGGCGCCATTTTTAAAACAGTGTTATTCGAGCCACTCATGCTAGTGAAAGTGTACAATTGGTTGGTAATAATGGTATTTTTTTGGAATTAGTATAATTAATAAACAACTGCCTCTCAATAAACAAAGAAGCATTAATAAAAAATATTTATGGCATTTGTGAGTTTCAGCGAATGGTTAAATATGGGTTAGACACTCTTCCAAAAATTGGTTATTATTTTATATAATTGTTGTAATCAATATAGTTAATAAATAACTAAACTTCTAGAAACAAGAAAGCAAGAAGGAATTCAATAACAAAATGGTTTCTTGAATTAGACTGGTCTGAACATGTACTGAAACGGTGTTGTAAAGGATATTCAGTGCTGAAGTGCCTTTACACGCCTGTTGACTTTATTTCACCCAAAATTATATTAAATTTGGGCCAATCTTTAATATATCCTCTCTTCGACTATTGTGATGTTGTTTACGAGCCAAGAATCACAAAAAGCCTCTCAGGCAAAATTCAGAAAGTCCAAAATGCATACATGAAGTATGTCTACAGATTTAGAAATCACGAACACGTTCTCCCTGTGCTTATTACCACAAAATTCTCAACATGGTAAGACGGAGGGAACTGCACATGACCTGCATTACTTGCAAAGTTATAAATAAAAACATCCCGGACTATCTGAGTTTAAAGCTTAAAGCCAGGAGTGAAACGCACTCATACTCCACCAGAAACGCTGCTAATCTCCATATACCTCGCTGCAGAACTTCTGTTTGGCAATCTTCGTTTAGTTACGTGGCACCTGAAATCTGGAATGCACTCCCGAACGAAATAAAACTACTGAACTACAAAAACTTTCGTAGGGCAGTATATGATTCACTGATTGATGATCAGAAGCAAAGTAACTGTTTCCTGTGAATTATTGAAAAAAAAAACTGGACCGGAACTAAGTAATAATACATGTATATTATTATGTTTTTAATTTATTTGCACACACACGCACTTTATATAGGTATTTCGTCATCTAATTTCTTTTTGTGATTCTCTTTATATAGTTTCTTTTTTTTATGTAGTGCCTTATAATCTTCATGTATAATAATGTACCTAGGTACTCTGCTACATCTCTCTTTGTCGGGTTTGGTGGTAGATCAGCATTTGCTGTACCTCGCACAAGAATAAACACCATTGAATTGAATTGAATTGAAATAAGTGTGGCCCTGTGAGCTTCCCGCCCTTTCAGGTAAGTAAATTTCTCGTACGCCACGGGTAAGCTAGGGTTAACCAAAGGAAAGTAGAGCCGGCCTCCGTGATGGAGTGGTTAGCACAGCCAGCTAAGACGCCAAGGTTCCCAGGTTCAAATCCCGGCATGGCATGGGTGTTCTTTGTGAGTGTTCCTTCATCATTTCATCACATCATTATTCATCTTCATCTTCGCGATTAGCCAATAGTGGCAGAAATGCAAAGTAAAACAAACTAAATCAATCAGAAAGCAAAGTAGATTAGTATGTACAAAAGTACGATCATGAATGACTAACCAATCGCATTTTTCGTCCATGATTGACTGATTGATTGATTGATTTGCTTGACTTTACTTCGCTTTTTGTGCCAATTTTGGCTAATCTGCGAAGATGAGGATTAGTGATGATATGATGAAATTGATGAATGGGCACTCACAAACATTCATGCCCAGGCCGGGATTCGAACCCGTGACCCCTGGCGTCGTAGCGCGATGTACTAACCACTCCGCCACGGGCCGACTTTTCGTGCATGATTTTCATTTGTGTCACCATAACAAACTAATTTATGAAGGGTAACCCTTTCGTCCAGTAATAAAATGCTGTGTATGTGTGATGGTCTGTGCACACGCGAACTGAGTACACCTTGAACATATTGGTGTAATTAATACCTGGATATCGTTCGAGCACCGAAAATTACTCTCATGGAGGTCAGATTTCACCTCGAGTCCTTCTCAAAGTAGTGAATTTAGTGAGCAATGTTATCTGCGAAGGCACCAGAAAACAAAGTTAAACATGGATGACTAAGGTGGACGAGAATGTTTTTTTTGGAACGTGATCACATTTAGGATCGATGAAATATTCATATTTAGGCTAAAATAATATAGGGGAAACCGGGGTTATTCCGAACACAAGAGGTAATGGCGAACACCAGATTTTCTGCTTTGCTTACTTGATAAAAGTGATCCAATTGATGCTGCCACATATCACCTGTCACAGACCATGCGTTAGGCTCATAGCGTCGAAGCCAGTGGACAAAGATTGTTCTCTTCAACTTTGCTTGTAATTATGCTGTTTACTTCGAGATATGTGGAGGATGCTACATTATTTTTTTTATGTCATTTACTCTTGTAGATTGTATATTTATTTAGGCAATTTTCAAGCACACTGGAATGCTCCTATACCTATTATATGCAGCACGTGTATTAATAATTAAAAGAAAAATGCGCAGAAGGGGTTAATGGCGAAAAGTTGTTCGGTGTACCCCATTTTCCCTGTATTTTCGTATATTTATTGCTAGCTCTCGCCCTCCTTCCTTCCATGGCACCCTTTCTAAATGATGTTCAATGTAAAGAGCTGATCCGGATGTCCGTGTTAGATGAAACATTAGGCAAGACAATACACTGTCGCCACTGATTACGCACTGTGCTCGTTTTCCACATGCGGGCAACACACGCAATCAATTAAAAGTGACGCAACCGGACGAGTTGCAGATTTTCCATTGAGCAATTTTTACTCCTCGGGGAAAAATGATTTTTTTTCGAACACCAAGGACATTTAGCTCATTAAGGCGTTTTGATGTTTTTACCAGACGTGTTTCCTCCTAACGAACACGCATGACTAGGCTATGGGTCACATACTCGTTGAGGAACACACACTCTCTCGCATTCATACGCAATTGGTCCGCAGGAAAATAGGATTTTAACAGTCGCTAATAGAATAATAAGCAATCCCCCCCCCCCAAAAAAAAAAGGAAGCACGCACAATGAAAATCTGATTTTGTCAACAGACAATGTTTGTCTTTCACAAGATTGTTCGGAAAACGTAGCAAATTTGACACTCATTAACACAATCCCCTACCACCGGCTTCAGTTGAACGCGTTGTTAGCTCGCCTATATTAAAAGCCTTATGAACTGCCTTTACTCTCAGAACACGTAAGTAAATTATGATTCTTTTAACAGTTCCGAGATTTTCGATCACGTCACAGAAGTTTCAGAGTTCGAATCCCGGCCTCTTCGAAGGTGTTCTTTGTGTCTGTCCACATTTAAAAGAAGCTTCAAGCAATTACCTGTTGGAACGACAAAGGGGGAAAAACTAGTTAAAGGACCAGTTACTAAAATTTTGAAATCTCTTTGTCACTTTGTTGACAGATGAGAATAATAATAATAATAATAATAATAATTATTATTATTATTATTATTTAAGTGATGAGCACGATTTGACAACCAGGTACATCACTATGTCAAAATGGGTCATACAAAATTACAGAATGAATACAGAATTATATAATTTTGGGGGAATAATAATAATAATTATAATAATAATACGCCTACTTTAATAAAGACGTTTATTATTATTATTATTGCCGGTTTACGTGGCGGAGTGGTCATCACAGCGCTCTACGAAGCCAGGGGTCCCGGGTTTTTTCCCAGCTTGGACATGGGTGTTTTTTGTACGTAAATGTCTTTTCATTAATTTCATGTAAAATAATCCAAATCAATAAATCAATCAATCATTCTCATCGTTGCAATTACCCAAAAGTGGAGGAAAACGTACGTAAAGTAAAACTACAAATATGGAAGTTGCAGCAGACAGGATGGGGCACTTGTCGCTTCGGACTGAAAGCTCGCTTAAATACACTTCATCTTCTTCAAGAGGAACACTTTCCATTTTTATGTAAATTTTGAGTCTAATGGTGTAAGGTCACGGTTTTCCGCACATTCGCAGAATGTGGTGGGGCAGCATCGTGTTGAAAGGTACTTTTTCACTGAAACGCAGCCATCTCTAATGTGCTATTCATCAGACACCGCTTAATACGGCCTCGCTGCTTTCACACCTAGGTCTCGCTTAGTCCCAGAATTCAGTGCCAGGCCAGAGTTGTATCACCGCTCACGTATACGATATCAATGCAATCTGTCGGGCGTCTGACTCACACGAAAGCACTTTCAGCGTCTTTCAGAGCAATATCACAAAAAGCCTCAGCATTCATTCTCGGAGACCTTGAATCTCTCATTCATTTGCATTCGATTTTCTTTGCCTTGAACACGATACATTAGATCAATGGGAAATCAATGCTCGATATAAGTTGTTTATTTATAAGCCGTGCCTTTCTGGAAATAGCCTACGTTTATATAAGGAGGTTTCAATTTGCACTGCAAGGACAGAGACGACGTATGGGCGCAAGCCGGGCGACTTTTTAATGGATTTATTCATTTGGTTTATTATACTCTTATTTGGCATGATGAAATTGATGAAGGGACAGTCACAAAGAGCAGCCATGCCCAGACATGATTCGAAACCTTAAAAAAAAGAAAAACATAGTTGTTGACAAGAATAACATAACATAACATGAAAAGTATACAGGAAAATCATGTAACTTAAGAGATTACTGTTACTTAGATGGTATTGTGTAGGTATTGAATATACACATACGCACAATAAACGTGTTCTTTAACAGTAACACTCAATATATGTTATTAAATGTTATTTTTCTTCATTGAAACCGTACATAGGTATTACATGGTCATGTTTTTTTCATTGGAAGAAGGTAGAAAGTAGGATTTTGATTGATTGAGATGGTGTTTTAAGTCCACTTTATGCACAGTAAGGCTAATTGGGTCTGGACCTACAGTTTAAAGTGGGATCCAAACCACCATGTGCCTCCACCGGGTATGGAACCCGGAACCCCTTTATTACAAGGTAGAAAGTTAGAGAACCAGGGTATAAACTTGGGGTGGTGGCAGGGTTGAAAATAGGGGGCGCCGAAGTCCACCTTGTCCGGTGCAAATTTTATCGTTAGCCGCTCCTGGTAGGAGAGACGAAGCAATGCCCTGTCTAATTATCTTAACAGCCAAGATTCATAATGAGACCGCGCCCACGTGTGATTTACAGCAGACAAGTTGAAAATTTTACCAGAATTTTCACGAGATAACTCGTTTTGTAGGTGAGAGCCAACTCGAAACCGAAGGTTCCCAGTTCGGAATTCACTATTCATCTTCATCGTCGTGTATTAGCCACAACTGCGTGAAGCGACGTAAAAAAAAGAAAAATGAAAATTATTTAATATCCAGGGATTTTCTTTATAAACTTAAATTTAGGTCGACAATTGTAAACATTTTCTGACAGTTCTGTACAAGTCGTCCACCCGTTGCATCGTGTCACAACTACGAAACTTAACCTTTACAGCCCGATCTGTCGTGTGCTGACCTGACCGATGGCATTTTTGGCCACAGTCCCGGTCGGTCATACATTGACCGATGGAAGAGAATCTTTTTTCGTCACCTTGCAACGCTGTTCATTTTCTATGCTCATGACTCGAAGTACACTGGAAATCTAAGGAAACGTCCCCTCTTAAGGTTATGCAACCCAGAATTTTATATCATCTAGTTTCGCCAGGAAGAGCAGCTCGCGAGAAGCGTAGTGTTTCCAACTCTTGAATCTAGCCACATATTCACGCGACCGGGTGGAGATCTTGCTTTCCTCTTGATTTGATTTCAAAACAAGTTTATTTTGTGAATGTCTCTGGTAATAACAACAAGTGTTATTTACATTTATGCTTGAGTTTTTTTATTATTCTTTTACTACTTCCGAACGAATATCTGAAGAAAGGAAGTATCACGGATTTCGTTATCGCTCGGATACTTGATACCTCCCATGAGAAAGTCATGCAGACGAAAATATAGCATTATGACTAATTCTGTTATCTATTTCAGAAAAAAAGCCCCTTCCGATAGCCTAAAGTCGCCTTGTAATCAAGCGGTCCTAGATTGAATTCCCACTGATGGCCCACCACTCTAGATCATAAGTTCCGATTCCATTAATGTATCTGTGCATAAATTGAAAAAAAAAATCTTAAAAATTTACTTGTGCTCGGAACAACCCTTGAAAGGCAAAAGTAAAATAACGTGGAAATTGTGATTGGTTTTTACATCACACGCGCTAATGCTGACCCCCGAACTCCATTGTTGCAGTTATTCTTTTCGAGATTTTTTCTCGTTGGTCCTGCCACCATCGGTAAGTCCAAAGACAGGATTCTGACCCCCATAACCACCCCCTCCCCGTTCAGTGTGCTTATGCCTGTCACACTTGTCTTTTCCCACTGTATCCTATTTGCACCCATTAGACTTTTTTTTTTCATTTTGCAATAACGCTTTCTGCATTATTTCTTCAGAGTTATTCCTTTTGTTTTTAAATTTTTGGCGACATCTGTTTTGGAAAAAGTTCCACGAAGTTTGTTTTAATTGTAAATGCATCTGGACATACAGTGTAGAGTGGGATTCGGACAACAAATATGAGCTTCCGTCGCGAATCTAACCAGCGATCCTTTCATTATGTTTTTTTTCCACGTTTATTGAAATTGGCTTCCTTCAGCCTACTTCCGATTGTCGTATATTTCAATTCGTATTACAACCTTAGTGACAATGAAGTTCGACCAGTCACAAATATAGGAGTGCGTTGTGAAAGAAGGAGAACACATGCATATGCTGAACATATTTTATTCAGCAGGCTACATGGAACAAAGGAAAACATAAATTTCCGCTGCAACGCAGCAATGTATGGTGTCCACACAAAATAAAACATTTTCGTCCATCTACACGTGACATTGAAGTTCGACCACTGTTAGAGGGGATCCTGTTTACCATGGTGTGACGCCGCCCCGTCGGCGAATAACTGTGGCAATGCGTCGGGGCATGCTGCGGACGAGTCGTTCAAGGTATTTCACATCGATGCGGTGCCATTCCTCCTGCAGGCAGGCGATAAGAGTAGCCAATGTCGTGGGTCCCCTCTGTTGCACACGTCGCTTAAGAACACGCCACACATTCTCAATGGGCGAGAGGTCGGGACTCGATGGTGGCCATGGCAGAGTTCGCACGTGATGGCGAGTCAACCATTCTCTTGTCAGCCGCGCTGTATGAGGCCTGGCATTGTCGTGTTGAAAGATGAGACGCCGCCCGTGGAACAGGTGCCTTCGCACTGTGGGAAGATGCCGCTCCAGTATGCGTGTATAGGCGTGTGCATTCACAATGCCCTCACAGACGTGTAGTGGGCCAACCCCAGATGCCGTCATGCATCCCCATACCATCACTGACGCAGGTTTCTGTACCCGACGTGCATAACATTTTGCTTCATTCTGTTCCTCCTTCCGACAAATGACTGTTTTCCGTATTTTCCCGTACACAACATTGAAAATGGATTCGTCCGTCCACAAAACACTGTTCCACTGCCGAAATGTCCATCTCCCGTACATTCGCGCCCACCGTAGTCGATTGCCTTTGATCAACATGGAAAGGAAGGGTTTACGTTTCGCCTTGTACACTCGGTAACCGCATAGCTGTAGGTAACGGCGAATGGTTCTGGTTGACACTTCAATGTCAAAGCGTTCTCGAATCCACAGTCGTAATTCGGCCACAGAAACATGATTGTTGGTCTGGATATAGCGCCTAAATATCCGTAGGTCGCGCACGCTCAGCAGGCGTTTTCGACCGGGGGCCTTACCTGGCTCTGTAGCACCCGTATTTTGGTGGTGTTTGATGATGCAGTGGACGGTTGAATTGGGTAAGTTCAGTTTGCGCCCTATTTCCCGTTCACTGAGTCCATCCCGTTTCAACTCCACCACTCTTCTCCTCACGGTGTTGTCAATAGGTTTGCCCCTGGCCATGGTGATGATGCACTGCGGTTCCTAGGTGCACAGCACGCGCTTATATACGGCGGACTCCCTTATCGTGTCCGTGACGTCATGCTTCCGTCGAATGCGCCACTATCTGAAATTTTCCGTATGGGTCTGGTGCCGGGTCGAAGTTCAATGTCACGCGTATTGTTCCCCGTTTTCGTTCTTTACGTGACCTTGGGTGCAACATGCTGGGATCACGATTCTTGCCTGCTCACACGCCTCCTCTTACACACATGCGTCACTTCTGCGGGTCACCCATTCCACCGCCTATGCCTCTGTGCATTTAATCACGTATTCCTTTCTGGTCGAACTTCATTGTCACCAAGGTTGTAGTTCTTTTCCCGTTTTTTTTGTTTCATTTGCATTGTTCGAGCCGTGATAACTTTCTCTATTAATCTGGTTATTCGAATACTTTAATACCTTTTTTTTTCCTTTTCTCGATTTTCCCTTCGCACTCATTACAGATTTCGGTATCGCGCTTTTCCATATTTTCAGTAATTTAATTATCTCGTGTATAATTCATTTGACTATTTTTAATTTGCCCTTAGTCCGAATCAAGAAAATATGTTAGGAAATGTTTCCCGTGTAAATCTTATTGTATGGTGGTGTAAAATTGATGCCAGCTTTTTCTTGCGATAAGAGTTTTGAAAGTGCAAGGGTCTCATTTATTTACCATGGTGAGAAGAGGGGGGGGGGGCGAGCGGTTCCAGAAACCTTCCAGACGGAATATGCTTGAAACGAAAAGTAAGTGCAGCATTTGACCGCCCTCTTCCATCAGCAGGTGGGGTGCTGAGAAGGTTACCTGCGAGAGAGGGGGAGGGGTGGCGAGCAACACTGCCACAGCGAGTCGCTGTAAATGATTTCATCGTCTGTGCTGGGTGAAACCGGTTCTTGGTGCTCCTATACTTTTCCGATACATTTCTGCCAGCCTTTTTAGCGAACCGAGGTCATATGTTCCAGATTCGAACTCTGGTCAGGCATGAATGTATCACTGAGTTTGTCCCGTCACAATTTTATAAATTGATAATTCATCCGTATTATCGCGTTTAACTCAAGAGGCAGAAGAGTGATGTAAAATAACCGAAATAGAAATTGATGTATTTGTGCCTGGTGCTAATGTAACGTCGAAGTTAACTCTTTATAAATGATGAAATAGGTAGCCCTTGCGCTCAAATACACTTATACCTTAGAAAAGAAAAAAAATCCAACTTTTCGCTGATCTCTTACTACATTTGGAATACAGCCAAGAGCGACGTAAAGCAATGCAATTACATTGTGAATGTTCACATTCTATAGTATTTCTTTTTCTCGTAGCGGGAGCGGGGGATCATTCATTACAAATATCTAGGAAAGGATTTAGCAGCAATCCGGGATATACTTAAATATCATAACATGCTGCGTAGCCAGGGTTCTTGGGTCCTAGCTTCTGATAATTAGTTTTTCTTTTTCGTTGTTTCTTCAATCTTCATCAATTTCCCTGAAGCATCATTCATCCTCTGTCGCCATTGGCTATATGTAAAGGTTGACATAAAATGAGTAAAATTCGAATAGAAAACACAAGGATCTACTTTTCTCATAGCTCGCCAAACATGCACATTTCCGTATTTTATGCTTTCAGCGCTATCATTATTCTTGGCAGACAATGAAATTGAAGCAACTCTCACAACTAACGTAAACTACATTTCACTCAGGCATGACAATTCTCGCGGGCAAAGTGGATTTTTTTGTATTGGCACATGGTAGCGCAATAACTATCTTCTGGCATCCTAGATTTAAATCCGTACTTTTTATTCCAGTTGAGTGATTGACTCACAATTTCGCCATTGAAGGTTTGGGTTGTATTTGGGTTATACGTATTGTGTTTTTGGTGCGCTGGAAAAAGAAATCCCAAAGGTTCGCACTGAACAGAAAATTGTGTGCTTTCCCTCTCTCTCTCTTCCAACTCCGTCCCTATCTCTCACCCCACGTCCCCACTATTTAGTTAAACTGTTGTTAGAAACATATTTTCCGAAGAATATCCACATTGAAAATAACATTCCCAATTGTTTTGATAGGGCATTTCTGTTGCTCCGAACGAATTATCCCCGTAAGAGGACTAGGGCCTCCCCGTAGGCGCAATCGTAGAGTCGTCATCTTTTAATCAAGGGTTCCCGGATTCGATACCCGGTGGAGGCACATAGTGGTTCGGAACCCACTATAAACTGTAGGTCCAGTCCCAATTAGCCTTTCTGTGCACAAAGTGGACTTAAAAACCAACAATTCAATTCAATTCAATTGAATCATCTTATCAATATTTTTAAATCTGCATGCACCTGCTTAATTTAATACATTATACATTTATATTCATTGCGGGCAGAAATGTGAGAGAAAACAATGCATTTTTTTCAGGGAATGCATGAGTCAATAATAATGTATATTTTACGGTAGATACTCTTTTATATTTCATTGATTCAATAGTCCTTATTTCCCAAAGCAACGTGAGTTTCTTTGCACACACCACTAAGGCCCTGCTTGACGTAAATCTCAGATGCAGTAACTTCACGGTTGCCTTTTGCCACCACGCTTTGGCTTTAATTCGAGCCCCGGTGGGTGCTTCGTTCGAGATCCTGCAGCAGTTTTACTCGTATCTATGCCTTGAGTATGTCACTTGCAACGGAACCAATAAAATGAAACTTTCTGCACCGGAATGGGCGTGAAACTCTACGTGCACCAATGATAAGTTGTTTTCAAGAGGCATGTGCCACGTGTAGCATGTCCCTTCCGTCTGAATGTCCCTTTACGATATCATTTCATCATGCCTTACACTTCGGAATTTACAAGAGAGAAGATAGTCCTGCATGTTCTTGTGCGGCGGATCTGGTGCACTACAGATTGCTACGACCCTTGGTGTGGAAGATTCATGCGTCAGGCGTTGGATTCGGTGTTACGAGGAAGAAGGGGACCAAGGAATGAAGTCAAGACCAAAAAAATGCCGGCCGAGGAAGACAACCAGGGAAGAAGATGCAGGCATCATTGAGATGATCGAGGGCAACCCCTTCATGGCTGCTACGAAGATTCGCCAAGAGTTGAAACTGGAGTGCCATGCTGCAACAGTTTGGCACCGTCGAGCGGCAAAGAAAGAAGTAATGATGCATTTCCATCAGGAAGCACGGTTCAGTTTTACTTTACAATATTTACCAGCTCCTCAAGAATTTTGGCAGAACGTAATTTTGAGCGACGAGAAAGTATTTTCGTCTGATGAAAATGGTCAGGTTTATGTTTGGAGGCGCAACAACACTCGCTACGGCCCCGAGAACATTTCTACCCGTGCTAGGAGTGGTAGGATATCCGTGGCGGTGTGGGGATGGATCAGTTCGCCTGGAGTAGATGGATTGGTGGAAGTGTCCTCGAGAATGAATTCGCAGGAATACGTAGCAGTGCTGGAAAACATATGCTTCCCAGCGTGCGAGAGAGACACCCTGAAGATGAGATACCTTACGTGACTTTCGATCAAGACAACAACAGCGTCCATACATCGAATGCGACCACCACCTGGTTTAATCAGCTCCCAGGAATTTCAAGAGTAGATTGGCCAGAGAAGTCTTCAAATCGAAAACTTTTGGGCGTTGATGGTGAGAGAGTGGGAACCTAGACAGCTGAGAACAATGAAAGCTCTACTGGCTCACGTGTTTGATGTTTGGGAGAGTTTAAGGAGAAGACAAAAATCTGCTCGTGGAATCCTTGTCTCGTCGACTAGATGATGTGCTTGAATCCAACCGCGGGTGGACACAGTATTGAAACTCCGCACGGTTTAACCGATGTTCTTTGCTACATCCCAGAACAAAACTAATTACACACATCTCCATATGCAACTTATCTTTCCAATTCTTTCTTATTGATACGTTGGTGCTCATGGTTACTTTTTCGCACACCTGCACCATTATATTATATTCTATAATATTAATATTCACATTATCGACAGATTTGATTCACACGAAATTCAAATGCGTAGCACACATGCACTCATTCCTAACACTTAACTGTAAGTTACATTACACCTATCACGTTGTCACAGTTCTAAATCAGGGGTGCCCAGGGGCAGGGGCATTATGGCGCAGACTGTGATGGAAATTTGACTGAGTAAACAGGGCACAAGTTGAATTACGTTTTTTTGAATTAGCCATTGCTGTTATACAAATAGTAATCTGTAGATTGCCAGGGGAATTGTTACGGGTAATAAGTAATATTGGTGGGGGGCGATATCCAACTCTTACATATTAGGCCTTAGATTGATAGGGAAATTTTGGTGATCGATTAATGAAGTTAGTTGGATTTCCAGGTAGCGGAATTGATAATTATTTTGGGGGGCAGGGAATCCCAACTCTTGTGTATTACTATTACGTCTTAGATTGCTTTTTTTGAGGGAGTAATATCAACAGGAAATATAAAATTGGCATGGAAATTTTGTTGGGAAGATTGAGTATTAAATTTGAGGTGGAGGGGAGGGGAATGAAGTTTTGATAAAGTGTTATGTCTTAGATTGTGAAGGGATTTCTGAAGACTAAGAAATTGACAAAGATCCCTGCGGTACTCGAACCCAGAACATTCGGTGTCTGGATCGTCAGTCCACCACTAACCACGCTTGGCCGCTTAGCCGGTTCCCTTTGGTGGCCAAGTGCGTTAAGTGGTCCACTTCCGATACCACGAAATTTCCGGGTTCGAGCCACGGCTTCAGTATTGGTATCATGGTATCAATTTAATCCAATCGCCACTCATCCTTATTAGCCGAAAGTGACAGAAGAGCGACTTAACATAACAAAAGATACAAAAACAACTTTAACACTGTAGTAATTTCTGATCAATAGATGCGTATTAGCTTTGATTGTTGACTCTTTAATGATAAGCTTACGATTATTATTGTTAATATGAATTGCCATCCATCAACAGAAGGACGGGTCAATCGATCATTTAATTCATGTCGTTTTTATGGTATTTGTTGTCCCTTCGGATCAGCTTCCAAACCTAAGGAAATTATTAGATGTTTATCTCAAGTTAGTGACAATGGTTCTTTAATTTCCCGTCGCTCTTTCAGCCGGCGCGGGAATCACTTTTATGGCAGTGAACCTCTGTTGCCGCGTTTACCTACGAAGGAACTCGTCGTCATCAACCAATTACGACTACCGCTTGGCCAAGAAACGATAACTTCACAAAGCCCTATTCCCCGAAGCAGCCAGCAGCGAAACAGGATTTTGTCAAAATAACCCTTCTGCTCTGTGAATGAACACCGGTTCTAACAGCGTTTCTACTTAATTGGATATTATCCATTGTTTTTCTTTTTGATTGACCATATATTCTATCTATATATTTCGAGACATTTTAAGAGATCACCTCTTCTCTCATTTTCAGGCGAACAATTTTTGCTATGTCTGTAGTGTGATTGGAACTATGACAGTCCGTGATTCTGCTAGGCAACCAGTCTTAGATGCCCATTCGAAATCGACAGCTATAGAGCAACATATGTTTGAAGTGAAGAGTCTTATGAATGAAAGATAGCTCGACTCACCCTCACATTTGAATTTTTTTAGATAACTTTCGTGCACTTCGTATAGAACGCACCACGAGACTGAAAATTCACACTATTTGGCATGGCAAATAGACCTTATTCCAGCTTCGCTGAAACTTCGATGTATATAAAAAAATTGTCAGTCATTAAGTTCAACGTCCTCTGCGCGTGTGTTGTGATGGGTTACCGTGTTCCAATTTTGTTTTAATTCCATTTCATGCTCAGAAAGACTACCCGAAGTGGGACCTACAGTTCAAAGTGAGATCCGAACCACTAGGCAGTTGTGTCTCCACCAGAAATCGAACCTGGGACTCCGTGATTATAGGGGGCTGACGCGTTCATGACTTTACAGTTTCGTGAATTCAAGGAAGCCAAGATGAGAAAAATGTGAAGAAATGTCTTCTACATGGAACTAACTATGTGTGTGTATGTATGTAAAACTTTCTAGCACATCCATTTTCCTACCTTCATTTTATCATCATTACGTTGAATTTTGCACCAGTGATTTTTCACTACGTTCTAGGTCACGTCACTTTGAGTCGCAAAGTATTGTCTGTAATTCAGTTTTAGTATAGTTTGTAGCCTCTCGCCCAAGAATTTTTAAGGTGGGAGAAGGGAGCTGGGGCTCAACTTCTGGAAAAAATAGTGCGAGTTGAATTGAGAATATGAAAATGGAGCGGAATGATTATATTGCTACAATACGAGCTTCAGAAGAGTAAAGCGTAAAATTGAATTCTGCCTCTGAGTGAGTCCATGATATTGTTTATGTTTGAAAGTAATATATTAAACATGACTATGAGCATAACCGAACGCATATAATGAGATGATTTATTAGTGTTACCATGCTAAAGGTGTGGAGTGCGGCCTGTTGCCTCTTTCATTACGGAATTCCACATGTAAAAATTGATCAGCTCTTATTGCGAGTAACCATTATAGGCTTAGACCAAATTCTGGCGTTTATATTTCAATTCATTTCCTCAACAAATCCTTTCTCGATTCACTAGATTTTAAGCGAAGCGTCATTCAGTTGTCTGTGAGTTATCTTTTTGCAGAAGCAACAGCAGCTCGCTCGCACCCACAGTGCGCCGCCCACTCGACGAGCCGGGTTGTCTGTGCAGTGCAGAACAGTGACAGTGTTGCCTCTCTATTCGATCTTCGTATTCTCTTTTGCCTGCCACTACACACACATTTCACACAATTCTTCCCATACAACTAATGGATAAGCAATCAGGCAACTGTTAAATGGCTCTTTTCTAGATTTTGTATTAACACTTTCCACGGTCAAGATATGTTAACTTGGTTCTGTTTCGTATTCCCACAATTTGGCTTCGTGCAGTAGGTGTTCATATTGCAATCTTAAAAAAAACGTAGGCAGGTATTTTAACATTTTAATTTTCATCCGTTTCATGATTGTATGAAAGAGTATGGTGGAAAAATACACTACTTTAGACAATATCACTAATAATAATTGGCCGCCGCTGTGCCCGAGCGTGGTAAAACGTCGGCTTTTGATCTAGCTGTCGAAATTCCCGGGTTCGAGTCCCGGCCTGGGTATGATTGTTTATGAGTGTTCCTTCCTGAAATTTATCATACACTAATCCTCATCGTTGCGATTTTCCAAAACTAAAGTAAAAAAAAGAAAGATATAATAGTAATAATAATAATATGAATCTAGCCACCCATGGTTTCTTTATGACTGTCCTTTTATCAATTTCATCGAGTCATCATTTATCCTCATTGTTGCGATTAGCCAATAAATGGTAGAGAAGCTGCGAAAAATAAGATGTAAAATAATAACAGATTTTCTCCGCAGAAGGAAAAATAAATGCTCCAGGAAACATGCAATAAAGGAAAAGAGTGTCCTGTAATGTCGGTCTGTAAACTAAATGTAACTCACGAATGAAGAAGTTTACGTGAAGGTTTCGTCTTCTACGAAGCAATACAGGCTTGGATGGCGCAATGTTAGCGTCGTCGCCTTGTAATCAAGGGGTCCCGGTGGAGGCACAAAGGGGTTCGGATCCCACGTTAAACTGTAGGTCCAGTCCCGATTAGTCATACTGTGCATTGTGGACTTAAAACACCAAATCAACAACCAACCAACCAATACAGGGTTGGAAACACTACAGTTATAGGTTTGGAAACACTGCTCCTCTCGGGAACTACACTACCAGGCGCAACTAGATGATACAAAATTCCGGGTTGCATAACCGTAAGGGAGAGCGTTTCTTTCGAATTCCTGTGTACATGGAACTTGAAACCAAGAGTGGATATGCATCGACAGCGACGCTGGTGCTCATCAACTCCTTTATGACGTCAGCAGCAGCTGGCGATTCGGAGGATGAATAATTTCTTCCAGAGACATGGTAGCGGCCAGGGGCAAGCAGTGTGGGGCCTACAGTCGCACAATTTCATTTCTTTTTTATTTTTTTCTTCGGATGGCAAAAGGCATTAGGAACAAAATAAATATTGAATTATAATGTAGACATGTGGTTGCAAATAGTACATAGAATTTCTTCTTGTTCCATGTCTCAACAGGGAGGGGGAGGGGCAAAATGTTGTCTTTCATTTTCTTTTTTTCAATTTTCACATTTGAAGCCATAAATAATAACAAATACATACAGATAGCAACACTTCGTCTTTTCTATGTCAAAGTTCATTTTATTGTTAGTAAAATGTTTCTTGTTTCACTAAATTATCTGCTATAGGAAGGAAGCTATAACGATTTTTGCTAAACCGTACAAAACTCTTTTAAATGGCCTGGGACAGAGAAAAAACTGTATAAGCGCCACGGGACTTTTAAGATAAATCAATATATAAGACGTTCGAAAAGTCCCTGCACTCAAAGTTTGAGAATTTTTTCCTCGTAATTTATTGAACTTGTCAAAAAAATAATGAATATATCCATTTGTTAACCATATCTTGAAATAGACAAAAAACAATTTGTAAACTACATGTGAGTAATATTGCAATCTCTGAGGTCGGTAACTCACTGACAAGACGACAAACCACTTTCCGCGCGTTGATTTGACTTCATTTGATTTGCTTCGCTAATTTGCGAAGATGAGTGATGATATGATGAAATTGATGAATGGACACTCACAAACATCCATGCCCAGGTCGGGATTAGAACCCGGAACCCCTGGCGTCGTAGCGCGATGTGCCGGCTTTCAGCGCGTTGAAATACACAAGAAGAATATTGAAACTAAATTTGAAACAGTCATCCATTGCGGTTTTAGCTGGTCCCGGATAATCGGAAAATATACTTCGCCATTTCTCCACACATATCTCATATGGCATACTCAAAATATGTTTCCAACATAGCGATTCGCTGTGAGCGCGTAAAGCTTAACGCCCATTGAGACGCAGAGAAACGCCGGAACAGACGCGTTTCCGGCGTCTCAGTGGGCGATAACGTGTAAGATAACCTGCAGATTTCTGGCACGGAAAATCCGTGCTTCGGTTCAGCGTGTTTCCCTGTAGTGAGCGTTACACCATTTGATTTCAATAGAAGCAGACAACAGAAGTTCTGTTGCCGCAATTCTCCACGTCTCATAATAATAATAATAATAATAATAATATCGTCTTTATTGAGAGGGCGTGTTTCGGCCTCGCGGGCCGTTCTTACAACAAACCCTTTAAAAAAACATATTACAATTGACACTTTCCACTTCTTGAAAATCTTTGTTGCAGTAGAAAGAATAAAAATACAAAAAAAAAAAGAAATTAAAAAAAACAACATTCCTACTTATAATGTAAACAATTAATGTACTGAAGGTACAGAGTTAAATACCACAATTAAAATACAATTATCACAGCTAAAACTACAACCAATACCTCATTCCCATTCATTACAGAAAAGACAAAGCCAGGCACTATTGTTTGGACAGCAGATGTTTCTTTAGATTTATTTTGTATGTTGCAGGGTTAAGCTCCCCTGAGGTCAGTGGTGGGGGGAGGTCATTCCATTCTTTTATTGCGGTGACTATGAAAGAATTCCCATAGAATGTTGTTCTGTGTACAGGAATCGTGAAGTGTGTTTTTTGACGAAGGTTAATTTGTTTTCATTTCTTCCTGTACGGAGCAATTTGATCATATAAATATCTTGGTTCCTTATTGTTCAGGATCCTGTACAATAAAGACAATGCCAAAAATGTTCTCCTATTCTTAACGTTTAACCAATTAAGTTCCTGTAAGTACGGGGATATGTGTTCTCTTCTTTTGACATTCAGTATAAATCTTATGCAACTGTTTTGAAGTTTTTGTATCTTGTAATTTAGAGCACTGTGGATGTTTATAAAAACTGGGGAAGCATAATCAATTTTTGGCATTACAAGTGTGTTGACTAGGTGAGTTTTCGTTTCTTTGCTTAGCATATGTTTTATTGGAAAAAGTGATTTCAGTTTGGCTATTGAGTTTTTAATTATATGTGTGACATGAGAACCCCATTGTAGTTTCTCGTCCAATATTATGCCAAGGTTGCGTGCTGTTTCTACTTTCTTTATTTTGGAATTATTCAGTGTAGGGAGGGGGAGTTGTAATTGTTCTAACTTTTTGAGGTTACTCGTTGTGCCTAAAGTTAAAATGTAAGACTTGGATGAATTCAATTTGAGTGCATTACATTCAGACCATTTAGATATTGAATTTAGGTCCTGTTGCAATGCTTCTAGGGCCATTGCACTGTTTCTTAATGGTGTTTGTATATATATTTGTGTGTCATCCGCATACTGGTGGTATTTGCAGTATTTTAGTGAATCATTAAAATCTTTGATGTATAGCGAAAATAGGATAGGTCCTAGAATACTTAGTGCGATATGTGCTTAAAAGGTATTGTTGACAAACTGTGATTGTAAGTCTCACACCGAGAACTGTAATATCGGCACTAAATATACGAGTATAACATAAACTTGTTCTTCAAGGTCAAACCAATCCCTAGTGGCAAGGTTGCCAACTCATCCAGATGAATGCCTCAGTAGCTTCTTTTTAAAGTATGAGTGCGGGGACTTTTCGAACGTTTGCTAACATACTCACTTGTCATAAGAAGTGCTGGAAATGGTCCCCGTTTAAATTTTTGTTATCATATGTACGTATTACTTATCTTTTACGATTTAAATTTCAAAGGATTTGATTGATTGACTATTTTTTTGTTTTGAGCCCACTTTATGCACAGAAAGGCTAATCGGGACTGGACCTACAGTTTAAAGTGGGATCCGAACCACTATGTGCCTCCACCGGGTATCGAACCTGGGACCCCAAAATTCCAAAGGAAAATAGACCATCGCGAAAATTGTATCAGCTGCATGCGACCCAGAGACTGTGCTTTATTTTTCGGCTTCGACGTGCAGAACATGTTTCTGCGTTTGTTGTTATGTAGCGTCACATTTATTCCACCTTTGGCTAATTGTGACCATGAGGATGATGACTGTATGAATTGATGAAATGGTACTCACAAATAACACCCGTGCTCAGACCAGGACTCGAACCCGTCAACTTCGGCCACGATATCGAAAGCCGATCAGTTAACACATGCATATTTTGAAATGGTAGCCGGACAATTGTGATGACGGACAATTGTGATAACATTCTAAATTTTCTATCAAATTGAAGGGTGACTTATCACCTCGTACAATATTTCTTACAAGAGAATTATGTGAAAAACTGATATTTTTTAATAGAACACTCATTTGCTCGCACTTTGTCCAGGCTTGAGATTCGCTGTACTTGTAAACGTACTTGCATTACAACCACTTTGGCGTGTTTAAAATCAGTGTTGTTCCACACACCGATAGTGATAACTATTTCCCCATTCTAGTATTTTTGTTATTACTTGTTAAGTTGCGTTGGTGTTTTAAGCCCACTTTATGCACAGTAAAGCTAATCGGGACTGGATCTTAAGTTTAAATTAGGAAACGAACCACTATGTGCCTCCACCGTGTATCGAACCCGAGACCCCATGATTACAAGGCAACGACGATAGCACTGCGCCATCGGGGAGGCTTTTATTATTACTTTTCTCTCGTTTCTTTATCTCTTGTCAGCACAGAAGTGTTTCGTCAAACTTGGCTGGGGATTTGGTTCAATCAAGTTTTTGAACAGTCACCTTTTGAAGTCAGCCGTTTCCTCTAGATTAAGTTTCGTCTGCATGTACTTGATTTTGGTGTCTTGATCTTGGCTCTTGAGGCAGACCAGAACATCATGAATTTTTGGATGCGGTCTTCCAAGCAACCTATTTATTATATTGTTCCAACCTTCTGCAGCATTATTAGTTCTGTGGCGCCTTTGGTTAGGTCGCAATTGTCCAACCATTAATTTGTAAAATGACCTTCCCAAATAATCGCAATTGTCTGTGATTTTAGCTTCATCGCAATTGTCCGCCATCGCAATTGTCCTAGATTATTTTGAAATTTTATACTTCAAAGTATATAATTTCAAAACTGTCAAAACTACATAAGCAATAATTCCTTTACTTCCTCGCAAAATACGACGACTTAGCAGAAGAGCCAATGGTAGAACGAAGAACGCATGTTTCTTGCGAGGAAGTAAAGGATTTTTTTTCTTACGTAGTTTTGAAATTATATTTTTTAAAGTTATATTTTACTTACTGTTATTAATAATTATTATAAGGTGCCTTTATCGTCTCGAAGAATAGTGGATTTTGTTCTTGAAAATTTATTAATTTCATTAATTTTACTTCGCTTTTCAACTTTTGGCTAATTGCGAAGATTATGAGAGATGATCTGATGAAATTGATGAATTCACATAGAACAGCCATGCTTAAGTAGGAATACGAACCAAGGAACCTCAGGCTCCCGTGGCGGAGTGGTTAGCACATCGCGCTACTACTCCATGGGTCCCGGGTTCGAATCCCGGCCTGCGAATGGATGTTTGTAAGTGTCTATTCATCAATTTCATCATATCATCACTCATCCCCATCTTTGCAAATTAGAGAAAAGTGGCACAAAAAGCGAGGTAAAAAGAAGAAATTCAATCGATCAATCCAATCAAGAAACCCTGGTTTCGTTGTGCGCCGTGCTACCCACTCCGCCACAGAGGTCAGCTGCATTTTCTTGCGAAATATGGAATATTACACATTTATATTTCACACCAGAATCCAGCTCTGGATCTCACCTACCTCACCGCGTTAAAAGTTTCATTCGTATACTGAACACGTGCGAAAGATTTAAACAAGGAATATCAGATTGCGTGAAGAACACACAGAATGATTTCGTGAAAGAGCACTTCGTTGTTTTTCAGCTCCCGGTTGCATGTGTCCAGCCTCATTTCTAAGCAGAAGACAAGTGAATAAATAAATCGTGTGAACGCGCCTGGATAAACTGTTTCCAAAACGTCCGTTGGAGTGAGATGCTGACAAACACCGACTGACTTTGAGACAGGTTGGGGCAACTGTTGCGTTGGACGAAGGGATACCCTACGTGACACGGTGGAATGGGTACAAAGTGGGCGGAAAATCTAAAATTATGCCGGTGGAGATAACAAGGGAACGAGGAAAGTGGTCTGCGAGCTTTGTTGGCAAAGCAACTTACTACCTAAGTATTTTACATAAATCGCCGCTATTATATTACTTATTTAATTCAATCATCCCCAAACCAGGGTTGTTAGAGATCCAGGCACCCATCAATTCTAATAGTTCCTCCTACAGGGTTCCGCAACGGGACCGGAACATTTCTTTCTCGCATAATTTAAATTCGGTCCAAGTTGCGTATTGTTCATTTCAATACGGAAATTGGACCGGATTTAAATTGATCGTCAACTAAAGGTTCCTGGACCGTATTTGCATTGATCCGGAAAAAAGATTCTGGACCGTATTTAAATTCACCCGGAAAAAATGTTCCTGGACCGAATTAAACTATTTTACAGACAAAAGGGTTCTTTACGGTCCAGAACTAATTATAATTGCTGATATTCTCACCTGGACCGGAATTTGATTTATTTAAAATTTCTGCACCTTGGACAACCCTGTCCTAAATTACTTCCTCGATTCATATGGAGAAACAATTTGTTTAGACATATTGCGAACAACTTCTCATATTTCGTCCACAAGGACGGACGTCCTATCAGTGTGAAAGAAACCACGTTACCCCTGTGTTAGTTCGGAAGTTATTTTGTCCATGAATATCTTGGTCACAGATGTGTAACTCATTACATAAGGTCCCACAATTTCAATATAAGAGCTACGTATATTGAGTGGTATGTACATTCTTACGTGCAAAATTCCTACACCCCTGCCAGTCGAACAACCAATATGATTTCTCAGGATACATGTCTATTTGTTTAGATCGACTTTGATCTTATAGCGGACATAGTAGTGTTAGAAGCAGGCATAGGTATTAGACTCGCGTACTTTCGACATGGCCTTGCGCGCTCGCAGACGTCAATTTCGGCCATTTTTTGTGGGCTCAGAGACGTCATTTTTAGCCACGTTTTGTGGGCTGGCAGACGTTATCTTTAGCCACGTCGTTTGCGCTCCCAGACGTCACCTTCGGCCATGTCTTGTGCGCTCCCAGACGTCACCTTCAGCCAAGTCTTGTGCGCTCGCAGACGGCACCTTCAGCCACGTCTTGTGCGCTCGCAGACGTCACCTTCGGCCACTTTTTTTGCGCTCGCAGACGTCCCCTTCGGCCACGTCTTTTGCGCTCTCATGTTAGAGATGGGATTCCTCTATGCTCTTAATATCTGAAAATATCTAGCATTGAAGAAAGGGAAACGTTCGCTTGTCTGAAAAGTTTAGAACGTAACTTTATACGTGTATGTGCTCTAATGTTATACAAAATACTGGAAATATTTTTTGTCTATTTTCTTATTAATAAACTGGGTAAGTACTGTCAGTTTCAAAATATATAGATAGATGTTTTATACACACGCATTCAATAGCGACACCTAAATGGAGAAGCAATATTTACTCCTTTTGTTATTTGTAAATTTTTACATTTTTAAAAATAATTGAAAAATCATTGTTTTACGTCATGCCTCTGTAATAAATTCCGAGTCTGATATTTTGAAATACGAAAATTCAAATATGACTCACCGTAATCCTTGAAATTTTCTTGGTGGCGAATGATGAAGAGGTTTTATAGGGATATCATCCAGGTGATTTCCGGATAGACTTCCGAGCTTTCGAGAGCTAACGTCACTCTCACCTCCATGGATTGAAGTCCATTATCGCCCTCATCTTCAATCTCTGAAGATGAGAGCGACATTAGCTCTCGAAAGCTTGGAAGCCTATCCGGAAATCACCTGGATGATATCCCTATAAAACCTCTTCATCACTCACGTTATCCTCGAGATGAAAATAACCTTTCTTTAAATTCCCTAGCAACATTCGTTTCCAACAACAAACGTGCAAAACACGACAATGCTGCATCGCTCAACATTTCATTAAAACAGCCATGATAAGGCTATTTTCGTACTGAGAATCTCCTTATGTAGATGTCACTCTTGCTTGATACACATTTTTTAATTAGGGACTGAATCATCTGCGTTGCTGATCTCGAGGATAAAGTATGAGAAGAAATGTCTGATTTCGGGCCTGAAAACAAACATTGCTAGAGACAAAAAAAAGAGGTATTTTCACCCTTAATAATGGGGTAAATGAGAGATTTTTAAAAAAATTCTCGATGTTTTTAAACAATTTCATGAGGCGCCTCCGAGGCTTGGAGAACGTTTACGTCAGTGAGTGGTGGGATTGGGACTGTGTATATACATTGGACAACTGAAAGTGTCCTGGCCTACAATATTAAAAAAAAAACAAAAAAACTGCCATGATCTCCGAAAAGGACGTTATAGGGCATAGCAAACGTGAAAACCTACAAGAAAATTGATCAACTGTAAAGTTAACAGATGTCATTTTTTTCGGGGTGAGGACAACTTTTGACAAATGAAAAGTGGTAATACGGCACATTTCTTTAAAACAGAGCTTCACATTTTGGCCGCACCCCACATTTTTGCACAAAAAATTGGCGTAAAATCTGGGACGAAATTGTGCGGTGAATTACGTCATTATTTTCTCGCATTAGGATGAAACGGACTCAATGACTTGGAGCCGACGTCACAGAACGGGCCTCCCTCCATTGCCACCCTGGTTACCTGCGGCTGTCATTAGTCATTAACAACAATATCCACATACAACATTTGTCGGACAGATACATGTGCAGATCAAGAGCTCCAAAGGGAGAGCCGTAAATACTATCTAGACAGTATAAAATTGGACCAGACTTAGTTATTAAATGCATACAAAATTGAAGGTCTAATATTTGTGTGAAAGGGTTTATTAGTAGCCTTGTATTATTTCTTTCGGCATTACTATTATTACTATTGTGGTGTTTTCATTTATTGATTCGCGTTGCATTTAAAATTGGATCGGGTTGATTTGTTGTTTTAAGTCCACTTTATGCACAGTAAGGCTAATCGGGACTGGACCTACAGTTTAAAATGGGATCCAAACCACTATGTGCCTCCACCGGGAATAGAACACGGGACCCCTTGATTACAAGGCGACGACGCTACCACTGCGCCACCGTGGAGGTCCGTTATTATAAAAGAGAGTTTCTCTCGTTACTATTATATGTAAGATAATTCCGCGAGAGATTCCCCAGCTAAGAAAGATGGGGAGTAAAATTGTTCAGGATAATAAAAACATACATTAAATTACATGAAAAGATGGGAAATTTATTCATTTTTAATGTTTTAAAAATGTGCGTCTCTAAATATTAAATATCTTAGTTTGAAAGGTAATAGTGTAACACCTTTACGTTTGGCCATTTCTCCCAAGTGTCCGGGTGAGATGCCCCACCTACAAATTACATTACATAAGGAAAGAAACTCACTATAAATAAGAAAAGTACTTCACTTAAAGTATTTTCCTATTCTAAGCTCTTCTTTCTTCCCTTCCACACTTCTTTGCACATTTTCCCGTACATTGTGTTGGATTCGTGCAACCACTTTGTTGCTCCGTAATAATTTTCGTAGCGTTTGATGTAGTTATGATCTTCCAAATTGGAGTTGCTCTCGTTGGCATCATCAGTTTGATGTTCAGATCTTTTAAAAGTTTAAAAGAAAGCTTTTAAAACTTTTTTTAAAGTTTGGGTAGTTTTATATTTTGCTTATTTTACGTTACTTCTCCCCACTCTTAGTTAATCGCGACGATGAGGATCAATGTGATCGGATGAAATTGATGAGAGGAGTCTTACACGTATGTCCAGGCTGGGATTTGAAACCAGAACCTTTGGTGGTGACATCGTGAGTCGAGCACCCAACACACTAGTCCACCAAGGTAGGCGTTACGTTTACGATACAACCTACCCTTCCGAACGCCCATGCACGGCACCTGGTTTTCCACCTGGGGGGGGGGGGGTAAATTCGTATTTGGCGGTGTAAGTGTAAATTTAGAGTCGAAATGACCATAAATTGCGCCTTTCTTAAATATTTAAAGGGGGTGTTGATGAAATTTTGGAGGGTTTTAGGTAGGGCGACCATAATATTTTGACACGAAAACGGGGCATTTCAAGTAGGTGAGTTTCCCCCTCCCGAAAAGTCGGTTAGGCCTAATTATGAAATTATTAATATTATTAACGTTTTTTTATTTATTAAAGTATTGGTCACATAAATGATACATCATAAACAATAAATGGAGCATAATCTCCAGTTGTCAAAAGGTATCAATTATTATAATCTCGGTGTGAGTTACATAGTGCTTCTGGTCTTCTAATCAACCTTTGACGTTAGTCCTACGCTGAAGCAGAGGAGTGCCAGAAGAACCAATCTTCTTGAGAGCAGCTTTATTCTTCACCAACCGTTCATAAAACTACGCACATATCTGATATCTAACGCGAGATTTGCCTTTTGAGTTTGTCAACATGCAGGAATTTAAATTCTAGTTGCAGGTTCACATTGAAACTGGATATACGCTTCTTGGTCATGCTTATTCATTGCTCTACAAATAACGGAACACTCGCACAAAGCAATACAACTCGAGAGGAGAGATAGCTTGAACAGTAAACTGCTGTCTGCTCGAACATTCTCGACTACAATGGAACATTTTGATTGTCATGAACACTGTGTGAAATAAACATCTTGCTTTTGGGGGACACGGACTCCCGGAGTATTTTTCCTCGGGAGTGGGCATAATAAGATTTCACGTCTTGCCCTTAAGTCATACAAACTTGTATCTTTGTTGTTTTCTTGCTTTATTATTGCTATTAGTATTATAATTCATTATTATTATTATTATTAATTTACAAATCATAAATTAAAATTAAATTTAAAATACTTTGGCGCTGTATACAAGTTCAGACAGCAGTCTGCTATGTAGATAGAAACTGGATTCGTCTTGCCTTTCCTTAAACATCTAACAGTTCTTGGTATTTTTGTACTTCTTCAGAAAGCACTTAATCTACTGTCCTTCGTGGAACCTCATCCATGTTTTGGCATGCCGAAGGGGGGTGGCCCTGCTGGCGCCGTTGGTCCACTCAGTGGCTTACTTGTGATTTCATTTTGGATTTTAGGTCTGCAAATGTTTTATATGTTACCAGTCAGTAAACTAAACTATTGCCCTATGGTTCTAAGTACCTTAGAACATTCATTCTAACCTAGGTCATTAAATCTTATTTAATACATTTATGACGTAATTTAGAATCAGTGTATTTACATTATAAGAAAACCCAAACTCGTACACAAAGAGCGCTATCGAACTACTAACACCGGAAACTTATGTAACTTTCCATTGGCAGGGTCAAACTTAATGCTCTAGGCAGGTCTCTTGTGAATACTTGAATACATATTCTGTGAGATTGGTCAGTTGCGGAATGGTCCTCCTTTAATCCAGACGGCTGCTCCATACTTTTCGACATGGAAATCTTTGATGACGACAATTAATTTTTCAATTGCGTTTGTTACAGTTAAGAAATTGTATGCTTTCAATTCAATTTTCTTTGCGGGAGATAAAAACATCCCTGGCGGGGATAAAAATATATTTCGGCGGGGATAAAATGTTTTGTGGAGAGGAGAATCTTCGGCATCCCCCTTCCCCCCGTTAATTCGCACACTGGTCATAAAGTACTTGAAACGCAGTCGTTGCCATGGCGCTAGTTTTAAAGTTCCATCAACATTTATTTTAGCATGAAATGTCTTCAGTGTGCAAGGAAAGCATTATACTATACTGATCTTATCTCTAGAGTACAGAAGAAAATTTTGAATGAATGGCTGATTGGTGTCGAATGATGTTTAAGAATCATTCAGGTCATTTGCTGAATCAAACCACCCAAACAATGGTTGCATCATGTCAGTGGTACAAGGAATGTATTTGTATTAATTAATAGACTGAGATCACGTCATTTATGTACTAGGCAACATTTACTCAGAATTGTAATAACGAACAATAAGAGATGTGAATGTGGCTGGGAAAGTGCAGACGCGCAACATATAATACTGGAATGCTCAAAATATAATAGACAGAGAAATATCTTATATAAAACAGTATATAATTTAAAGGTTCAGTATCTAAGTTTAGTTCTCGATCCGGATGTTTGGATTGGTTTTAGTTTGTTAACATTTTACAGAAAGTTGTAACGTAAATTGTAAAGGGGAATGTTTTTCTTCTTGAATCTAATGTCTGTGAAAAAAGGGGAGAAGACGGATATTTTTAATGTAAAGCAATCTTGTATATTTTATATGTATATTGTAATGGACATAAAACGGTATAAAACCATTAGGTCACAAATAAAATGAATGAATGAATGAAATGTCTCTCAAATTTAGATCTGGTTTTCAAGGTAACTCCTAGACCTTTGGAAAACGGGACTGTCATGGTCAGAAAGGGACGTATGGTCATCGTAGTTTTTGGGGATGTGCTAAATCACTGGAGTCAACACCCCGAAGACCACAGGGTTCAGAAAGAAGCCGAGGAAAGGACCTTGAATGCCTTTTTGCGATTGGCGAGGGGTTTTAACACTTACCTCGCATTTCGGGAACGTCTGCTCCGGCCGGTCCACCTTCCACCCCAGAAGCGGAGGGATGCAGATGAGACCACTGAGGATCCAGACGAGGGTGATCATGATGGCCGCCCTGGCAGGGGTCCTCTTCTTCAGGTAGTCCACCGCCTGCGTGATGGACCAGTAGCGGTCGAGGCTGATGAGGCAGAGGTTCATGATCGAAGCCGTGCACAGGAGGACGTCCATCGCCGAGTGGATGTCGCACCACCAGTTCCCGAAGATCCAGTAGCCCATGAGCTCGTTGGCCAGGGAGAACGGCATGATGACCAGGCCCAGGAAGAAGTCCGCCACTGCCAGCGACGCTATGAACCAGTTCTGGATGTTCTTGAGAGCCTTCTCCGTTGCTATGGCGATGATGACCAGCATGTTTCCGACGACCACCACTATCATCAGCAGAGTGACGACAATGGAAGCGATGATGATGTGCGGGATCGAGTATCCGCTGGGGTAGGCGAAGGTGTAGTATGTCTCATTGGTGTCGTAGGTGATGTTGGTGTTGTTGCTGTAGTTCGCAAAAATATATTCAATCGTCTCGAGTCCCTCTTCGTTATAATCGAAAAGAAATCGCGTGCTGTTCGTGTCGACCGACTCGAAGAGTTCCTCCATGCTTCGGCCTTTCTACAACAGTCTTCTGGGACAAGTTGCCAACACTACATTGTCTTCCGCTGGTCCTACCTTCACACGAACCGATGCATTGTTGATTTGAGCCACATTGCTGTGCATAGATGGAATTGGGCTTACGCTGAAAAGACTTAAGTTGGTCCAGACACTTCTAGCATTTACCAAAATCGTGGAAGGATGTCGATGGACAGGAGTTGGTGCTGTGTTTTTCGTAAGGACCGGAAGAATTTGAAGGGAAGAAAATATGCGGCCTCTTTCCTACGGGAACACTCGATTCTTGCAAGCACAAGGGTGCCAACACTGTGTGACAACATTCCTATTCAACCTTCCGTACACCACCTCCAACTCCAGGGAGTAAAACAAGTTTTGATAAACCAAACCGTGACTTAAAAAAATGGACGAAGACACCAAACGAAATGAAAAAGTTAACAATTGCTACACCACAACAATGATCAGTTAAGAGATAGTCAAACGAAACTTATAAAATCGAAGACCAAGTCAAATACATCCTTTGGAAAGTTTTGTTGGGAATCAACAACAGAAATTATCAAATTGGAAGTACTTCTGGGGAAATTATATTCGGCACAATTGCTCAAGACTTGACGGCTACAGATGCATAGTATTGAAGGTTTCTATAAACTCTAAGTCAACTATTACAAACAAAAAAATAAAAACAACCCTCCTGTATTGTTTTCTTGGCAATGTCTCCACACCTAGAAAAGTCCTTTGTTATCTTACGGTTCAACAATTAAATTCAACAACCTCCACAAAGCACAAAAAATAGTTTTGCGAATGAAAAGAAATTATCACTTTTTTTCACTTTTGAAGAACAAAGAAAATAGTTTAGTTTATAATTATAGCAAGCAGGAAATTTAGATATGCCTCGCTGAACAAAGCTTTTTCTAAATGCTCTAAAAGATATAACTACATGATAGGAAAGTAACCAAAGATATATTTGTTACCCGTTTCACCGGAGTGTCTTGAAGACAGAGAAATGAAAAAGTGTCAAATACAAACTTAACCGTTTGGAACAAAATTTTCACGCTGCCTTCGAAGCAGTAGCTCTGTACGGCTCGAGAGGCTTTCAAAAATTTCTAACGACTGTTACCCGTTTTGCCCGAGATAAAATCCTCAAAATCGGAGAGAAAGATTTAACTTTTCCTCACTCTCAGAGAATTCTGAACGATTTGTTTTTGGCATTCCAAAGAACAAAAAAGACTTATTTCAACTAACTGAAATGTATAAAACATGTACAAATTGACTCCCCTATATATCTACACGACTACTTACTAATTCTACATGTAGAGTGCGAGAAAACACACACATACACTCAAAGCGACACACATCTCAAAACGACAGGGTCCAATCACATCTTTAGCATTTTAGGAGGCGAAGTTTAAAGCTAATTTGGTTTAGAGGAGGGTTGTTGCAGGGTATCAACAGCTCCAAGGGAGACGGGATTGGTTGACTCGACAACGACACGACACGGCCTTGATGTTTCACATAGTAGTGAAGTTTCGTAACAACGCTTTTCAGGAAGGTTAGTGTGCGATTGTTGCGTAAAGTGACCTTCCTAGAAGTGAGGGGTGAGTTTGTCTGAACGGGGGTTGAATGTCAGGTAGCTTCTTGCTTGCCCTTGAGTAGGGTCGTTGTGTGTTTTGTCTTCTTTTGGGTCATCACTTAACGAAAGGGACATCGCTGTTCCTAGCGTCTAGATTTGCCAACGGGAAGGCAGAAACAACTCTTCACAGACGCTGTCACTGTATCACTGAAAACGATTCTTTCCACCAACTTGTTTCGCACTATCCTGAGGGGTAAGTTTTGGAGCCAAATTCCTTTCGGACAACACGAGCTCACGAAGACACGCGACCGCGTGCGGGGAGTGTGGGAATTTTCGGCGACCTCGCACGGGTTTCAGCCGGAAGGTTTCCGCTTGGAGAACTCAAAAACGCTCTCATCGTCCAAAACGCGGCCCGCGGAGTTCCGAAGCTTTAGAGCTCTCCGGGACTTCACTACTGCCGGGATCGCAGCCTTCGCTTTCCCCGAGCGGCCTGCTCGAAATCGATGCTAAGCGCATGCGCCGAGGTAGTCACCTCCCAGACCGACGACGGCGCGCTGTTCCTTCCAACTGGAGCGGGTTGGATGCAGCGTTGCCAACCCACGGATCAGAAAAACTGCCGATTATATCTAGCTTACCCGTGCCTTGAACTGAACCATGGTTTACAGAATAGGCGTGCAATGGGGGGCAAGGGGGGCAGTTGCTCCTCCCAATACTATCACTTAGAAATGTCGTATAGAGAAATGTTATTACCGTTATTACAAAATATTATTATCTTTAAAAAATAAAGTATTTTTTTCAAGCCGGCCCCCGTGGCGGAGTGGTTAGCGCTACGACGCCAAGGTCCCGGTGTTCTATCCTGACCTGGGCATGGTTTTTTGTCCCTTCATCAATATTATTGTATCATCACTCATTCTAATCCTCGTAATTAGCCAAAAGTGGCAGAAAAGCAAAGTAAAATAAACCAAATCAATCAATCAATTAAGCCGACGAAGAGTTCCAAGCAACTACGGCGGATTCATTTCCTATGTAATTGGACTCTCTCACTTCGCTCTCCATAAAATTACTTGTTATTAAGACTCACGCATTTTATTCGATAGCCTAGTGTGCTGCTACCTTTGTGGTCGCAGAATAAATTGGCGACACATTGGAAATGAATAAATTATGTGTAGTAGTTTTGCATCTGTTGTGCGAAATCATGCTTATGTGTAAATTAGTCTGAACCACAGAGAAGGAAAATACAGAGGAAGGGGAACGGGAAACTTTTCTGCCACGGAAGCTGGAATTCCTCTAATAGAGTGATTTTCGTTGGGTCAGGACACACACTATGTACGCCCGTTTAGTGCCCATCAATACAATAAAACAAGAACATGGAATGAGTTTTTTTTCCCTCCGGCTGAACTTTCAAGGCTTTTGTTTTCCTTAATCAGAGGCTCTACGTCAGTGGATTTAAGTACACTTTATGCACGTATAGACTAATCGGGACTGGACCTACAGTTTAAAGTAGGATCCGAACCACCGTGCAATGCGCCTGTGCTGGGTATCGAACCTGTGACCCCTTGATTACAATGTGACGACGATACCACCAAGCCATTGGGCAGGCCCAGCTCGGGGGGGGGGGGGGGTGCAGAATGGAACTTGGGGCTCAACTTTGAGGGGAGGGTGCAGAATCGAACGAGGAGCTTAACCTTGGGGGAGGGGGCAGAATCGGAAAGTTTTCCGTCATAAAAATTGCGGGATTATTTGCTAAGTAACTGCTACATTTACGAAATCACAATTATTACTCTCTATTATTTTGCTCCTTAGGTCCCAGGAGGTTTACAAAATTAAACTTGTAAATTTTGATAAACTTGAAAATTAAAACTTAAAAAGCAGACCTTTCGGAAACGGCCAGTTCAAATCATGCTAGGTTTAGCGCCATTATGCTAGGGTTGGCATCAATGCTCGGAAGGAACTGGGACACTGGGACTGTTGCGCGCAAAGCGGGTCAGGGGGAGGGAGGCGTCGTCGAACCTGACCTACCTCCCGTGCGTTCCCTTACGCATCTGGGCAGAAAGTTTCTTACGCAAATCGACGACAGATTTGATGGCGTCCTTGTGGACGGAAGGAAAAGTTACATCTTGGGGGAAGCACGGAATGAGTTGCGTGACCGACGGCGACGTGAAGCGCTGTCAGAGGCTATAAAACCACTTCCTCTGCTGTTCGCTCTCCCAAAGCTTTCTTTCATTAACTTCGCACGCAGTACGGATATAGAATAAAGTCTAAACTAATCTGACAGAGATAAACGTCGTATCAAGATATAAAAGGTGAGCGGAAAAAATATTTAAAGCCAGAAGATTACGATTTATGTTTGTTTGAGAAGGACTGGTGAAGGCAAGATTGCACGTTGCACCTTATCTTCTAGGCGCAGTGGTTAGCGCAACGGCGCCAGGTATGCCGGGTTCGAATCCCGGCCTGGGAATCTGTGTTCTTTGTGAGAAACCATATTGGTTATTCCAAAAATGCAGGACTCTTGGGCGTAGGAATATAGCGCATGTGATAAAAGCCATACCACTCAACGTACAGTTATGGGACCCTGAACAGCTACGACCAAGAGTGAAATTTAACGGTCTCTCAACAGGGAGATAGTGCTCTGCTTTGTTATGTTAATTCATTCTTAGCTCTCCTTGATGCCACACACCTGGTTAGATTGGATAAAGCAAGAACAAGCAGAAAATGAAGCGTCCATGAAGCAGCTTGAAATTGGCAATCCAGCTAAATGACAGATTGAAGTGGAGACTTCTCTGCCTACTAAAAGATAGACTAAGAAATTGAGCCATTTTGGATTCCAATAGAAAGTACATATCTATGATAAACGCCCCCGGCTGCTAGATTGTGTGACAATGCACCCGAGGCAGTCCATTGTTACGGGTGGGATACGCTGACTACATTTTTTATATTGAAGTAACGATTCTACCGAAAGTTAAGCAACATTTTTCTTACAGTTTCTATGCGATGAAATATCAAACTTATCACTGTTGATTAAACATAACTACCCTTAAAATACTAGGTCATTCATATATGACCGGGACTGATGTTTTTTTTTGTTTTTTTTACCAAATCCTTTATTGTCAAATACGTATTTGCACATGTCACCCTTCAAAGTACTCCCCCCCCCCCCCCAGAGTCCATACATTTTTTCCAACGTTCTGGAAGCATCTTAATGCCCTTTTCATAAAAGCTTTTCGGTTTGTTGCGTATCCACTCCCGAACACTGTCGATGACGGCGTCGTTATCCGCAAACCGCTTGTCTTCCAAGTCTGATTTAAGAATTCCAAACAGGTAGAAATCACTTGGGGCCAAATCGGGACTTTGTGGCGGGTGTGGCAGAAGGTCTAATTTCAATTTGCTGAGGGTTGCCATAGTTGTTTTGGCTGTATGAGGCCGTGCATTGTCTTGAAGGAGGGCTACCGCCCGCTTTCCACCTCTCTTCCGCTTAGATCGGATCTTTTCCTTCACTTCTGTTGTCTGGAGTTCTGAGTAATAAGCTGCAGTGGCTGATCTGGTATCTGTAAGAAAGTCTACATGGATAACCCTCTGCCAGTCCCAAAAGAAAACGTTGCCATCACTTTTCCTACCGAACTGGTCCTCCTCGCTTTCTTGGGTCTCGGTGACGGATTTTCGCGTCCAACGTTCCTGCGGTTGATTCTCCACGCGCTCTCTTCCCTCTCTGAAGTACTTACACCACTCAAACACACGGGTTCGTGAGAGACACTCTTCTCCATACTGTTGTTTGAGTCTTACCAAAATTTCAGATGGCTGGACGTTTTCTCCAAAGATAAATTTGATCACAGTGCGTTGTTCCATGCTCCGCGGCACTTTCTGTTCACTCGTCACTCAGATACGACTGAGCAGGTTCTAACCTGCGCGGGAGGGAGGGTGGAGGTTGTGGCTCTATTCTCCCAAGGACACACTATGACAGATCTTAAGTTCTCAATTTCAAAAATGTTGCGTAAAAATTAATTGCATATGACAATCACGCTGCATAAATTATAACTCGGAGAGCGATGTATAGGAAAAGCCATATTGGCAATCATGCTGTACAAATTATTACTTTGTCAGCAATGTAAAGGAATGCCATATTGGCAATCACGCTGTGTAAAAAATAGAAATGGAAGTGTGATGAGATCCTGTGGCTTAGTTAATGGAAGCCGTGGTTGTGAGTAGTTCGATGCATGTGAATTTAATTGTTTTCTAATGAATTGCAAGCATGTTACATGTGAAACGTAATAACAAACAGGAATCATTAACTACAGAAATTTGCATGAATTAGCGTACATTCTTATAAGCCTGAAAGGTAAAAACCCAAGTAAGGAAGTTGGTCCCCTGCTATTCTCCAGCTGCAAACAGTGGAACGAGGATGGATAGGCGGTCACAACACAACTGCTGCGCATGGCAGGTTGTTTGAAAATAAATCAGTCCCGGTTATATTTGAGTGACCCAGATTTACAGCTGTAAATGAACGATTTTGAGTCACGGGTGGGACAAACAAAACACTGCCTCTACACTTCCTAACAAATTTATGCTTAATTTCTGTGAATTTTCAAATGATAAAAATAAATTATTTAAGACAATGATAGAAGGTAATTGACCTTTGAATATTCTAGTGGAGTTGAGGGGAAAAGTAACAGTTAAAGGAGAAATTGTTTTTCGGTGTCACGGGTAGACAATACAAAACACAAGTAAATTAAAAAGTTAAAATATACTAATAATATGTAAAATAGCTTCTACTGTCTAGCTTAATTATGTATAATACTTGAAATTTTATCCAAAAGGCAATTTTAGATTCTTCAATCACAAGATATGATAAAGTTTCAGCATTGCATATAATTTTAAAAATTGAGGTTCCGGGACACTTTCTACATGCAATACCCCTCCTTTTCAGAAGCAACACCCGACTATTTGGCTCATGTGAGTGTTCGTAATTAACATCGGCACATGTTGCGAATTGTTAGGTGTTCACGTTGATCACGGTCGCAATTTCCTTCTCTTGAAATATTTTCCTGAGGAACGTTTTAGGGCGAAATGGTTGTGCTAATTTCCAAGACCGGATAGCGGCCTGGACATGGAAGCTCTTTGTAAGCTTACTTCGTCAAATTCATCATATCTTCTCTCATTCTCGTCGTCGCGATTAACCAAATGTTGCAGAAAAGCGACGCTAAATAACAAATATCAATCAAGTAAAACTCACTGGTGAGATAATTGGGTTAGCACTCAATGCTATAGCCAGGATTTTTTTTTCTGGGGAGAGCTTATCTGCACAGGCGTCGCCAGAAATATTTGTAGAGGGAGCAGACCACTGATAAAACTCAAATAGTAGACAATAGGGTAGAGAGGGGATAATCCGCCCATTCAAATTTAAGTAATTTTAAAATAAATAAAAAATTTAGTTATTGTAAAGATCGAAGAACGAAACACACCTTATTATTCCCTTCAAGCATACAAATACTAATTTTAAAAATATCTTACAAACTACGGCTTTGTTTAAACAAAACAAAGTGATGCAAAAATTGAAAATCTCAAAATGAGCGGGGCTATTACACCGGGTACATGGGGCTATTTCGCTCAAAATGTTTCATGATTTGTATTACAAATATTTGCCACAAATGAAGTTGTTCCTGCCAACAGCACCAACACACAACTCGTGAAACCATGTTCCACATTTTTCACACTTTATCCAGTCACCCTTTGATGTTGATTTCGTAGAATAATACATCACTTCACAGAATCCGCATGGTGCATCTTCCTCCTCAACGTCTTCGAGTTGGATTGGCAGTACCTCGTCACTTGACTCACTATTCCCTCGACGCTGTTTAGTAGGCCTAATAGGTGCGATGTCATTATTTCTCTTCATAAAACGTGTAAACCAATCCTTGCCAGCATATTTTGGTTCCCTATTCCAAGGATGGTTTATATTCTTCATGGTGGCATATACATATGCTGCCCTTCGTATCTGGTCCGGTGTGTACCGAAAACCTCTTGCAGCCAAGTTCTTTAAACTGGAAACAAAATCCTTCTCTTCCTCCAAATTTAAAACTGATGTATACACTACTTTCTCTCCTAATGATTCCTGATGTTTATGTAAATGAACACGATCCTTCAGTGTTGAATAAGGCACTCTGAAAAGACCTGCTGCTCCTCTCATACTTACATGACCATTTAGTACACTGGAAATGGCTCGATTCATATCTTCCTCCGTCCATTTTTTGCCCGGACCTTTACGTTTGTACGTCCGTACCATCTGAAATGCAAGAACTAAACACTATGTTTAGTTATATGAAGTAATAATATTATTAATATCAAAAAACTTTGACTTTGCATATGAGAGGAAATAGCCCCTCTTTTCGCGGGCGGAATAGCCCCAAATACAGAAATTTGTAATCGCGCGCCGTGTGAGGACTCTGGATAAAGAAACGCGCCATCTCTTGTGCATGGATATACACTAACGTACATTTTACCAAGATAATGATTTTCACGGGAATATATCAATATTTGCAGATGCTAGCTTCTAAGTTATAAGCAGCATGTTTTTATGAAGGGTAGCAACACAATGAACATCACGTACCTCACCAATATATTCTCCTGGTTTACTTGAAACAGGAATCGGATAGCCGGAATCGAACAATGGATGTTGATCGCACATGCACCAAGCTTCCGACTGAAAGCGGGGCGAGGTCATCGCCAAGTCCAAGGCCCTTCGAGGGCTGTAGAGCCACGGATTATTATTATTATTATTATTAGAACATCTTTGGAAACGTACTATGACTATGAAACAGGCAATTTCAGTAGTGTTACCAGATTATACCTCTACCAAGTAGAAATTCTCCGCCGAATATTCTGACTTCCTTGTCTTTTTTTAAAAAAATGTGCATGACGGCCTAGGTCCCTTGGGAAATCATTGAAAATTGGTGGCACTGGTAGGGGGGGAATGATTTTAATCTACAGACACACACACACAAATATATTTATTTATGTACACATACATGTTTATAAATTATTATTATAATGTAATTAAATTACTAAATGTTGAAAAATACATTATTATGAAATACATAAAGGAATAAATTTGTAACTTTTATGAATATCATATTTATAAATAAGTACTGTATTACTTTCATAGCTATATTTATCTTGTTATCTTCTATAGCTTTCATTGTGCGCATATTGCTACTGGTGTAGATCTGTTGAAAGAGAGAGAGGTCTTTTTTAGCAAACTTATAGCTTATCTTTTGTTTTTATGACAAAAACTCTCGCCCCGGGTATTTTTTGGTGGATTTTTGAGGCCAAGATTCTTGGTGGGGGGAAATGTTCCCTATACCCGCTAGGATTTCGCACACTTTAAAGGCCTGAATTTACATATCGTAACAACTCTGTGGTTCAGCAACACATCCCTTGAGGAGTGTTCCTGCTAAGCGACAGTTGTTGCTCGCTACACTAGCAGATCTCTCAGACTCTCAGCATCGAATTTCTCCTCTGAATGAAACAGCGCCGACTGCCAAGTGCTCTCAATCATTCACAACTGCTTTCCAGTGGCTTCACCAGAAGACCTACATGAATAACTCAATATTCGGAAAACGAAGATGCAGCTTAACTAAATAATCCTTAAGTTGTGGGGTTAGATTTCCAAGGTTGCCAACCTGTGGAGTGTTGCTTGGTTTGGTTTGAGTTGGTGTTTAAGTCCACTTTATGCACAGTAAGGGAAATCGGGACTGGACCTGCGGTTTAAAGTGGGATCCGAACCACTGTGCCATGTGCTCCACCGGGTATCGAACCCGGGACGCTACCACTGCGCCATCGGGGAGGCCCTGTGTGGAGTGTTGCAGAAGAGAAGATAGCACGGATTGATATCTCTGAAAGAGAAGTCCACAAAGGGATGAGAACGTTCGTTATTTGCTACTTTGGCTCCTTCTACAACGGCAGCAAAATGAAACACAGTGAAGCAAGGGCTCCCGCAGGATTCTTTTTCAGGGGGGGAAGTTATAGAAACTTTTATTATTATTATTATTAAAATTATTATTGCTATTATTTTTGTGGTTATCATTTTTATTATTATTATTAATAAATGCTTTTTGGTTTCACTTTAATAGAAAGAAGAGAGAAAATACTATCACTGAAATTATTTATGATAATGATGTACTGTTCAATGAATATGATATTGCTAATGCTTTTAGTGAGCGTTCTCACAAATCTTTCTCAAAAAGAAGTCATGTAAATTTTAAAAATATTAATCTTCATTCATACACCAACTTAATTGATGTACCTGTTATCTTGGAATAGGATGTAAGTGATACAATTAACAAACTAAAAGGCAGGTCTTCAATAGGTCCTGATGGCATACCTAATTTTATCTTGAAAGCAAACAAAGATGTTTTCGTACCATTGTTAACTAAAATTTACAACATGTCACTTACTTCTGGAATATTTCCAGATATCTGGAAAAATGTGTTTATTGTACCTGTAACTAAAAACAAAGATGGAAAAGCCAATGATCTTAATACTTATAGACCAATTACTATATTAAATTACATGGCAAAGGTTTATGAACACATAATTGCTGACTATTTGTCTTTTTCTTTTAAACAATATATTGATGGAAACCAGCATGGATTTTTTAGAAAAAGGTCTACTATCACAAATTTATTGGTTTTAATAGACACTCTTAAATCTAACATTAGGAAGCAATCCCAGACCGATATTTTATTTATTGACTTGGCTAAAGCCTTTGATAGTGTCAGCCATCAGCTATTAATTTACAAACTTGACCAAATGGGATTATCACCACGATTTCTGAAATGGCTTTCCAACTTCTTAGTAAATAGAAGTTTCTCTGTTAAGATTGGTGAAACAACTTCTTCTAAAAAAGAAATACTTTGTGGAGTACCTCAAGGGTCGCCACTTGGCCCAATTCTGTTCGCTGCTTTTATCAATGATGTTACATTATGTTTTAAATCTAATACATGTTTACTATATGCAGATGATATAAAAATTTTTAAGAGTATTTTAACAAATAATGATGTCGCTCAACTTCAGGCAGATCTCGATAGAATGACATATTGGTGCAAGATTAATGAAATGGAAATTAACTTGAAAAAGTGTAAAGTTTTAAGATGTACTAAGAAAGTTCATTATATAGTCTCCAACTATTTTATTTATGAAAATAAAATCCAAGTGTGCGACAGTCATAAAGACTTAAGAATATTAATAGACTCCTCTCTCATATTTGATGAGCACATTTCAGAAATTTGCAAAAGAGCAAAGAGAATGCTTGGTTATATATTTTTCTCATGGAAAGATTTTTAAAAAGAAGATACCTTAATATTCCTGTACAAAACGATAGTTCGTCCTATTCTTGTATAGGCAAATGAATTATGGTTTCTGACTGCAACCAGTCACCTTCAAAAAGTTGAATCAGTTCAAAAACTTTTTATCAGGTTATTATGCACAAAGTTTAAAAAAAAAAATACTATGACCAACATTACTCTGAATGGTTAACACAGTTGAATATGTTTTCCTTAGAAGAAAGAAGAAAAATGAAAAGGATAAATTTTGTAGAGAAGATATTAACTTTCCAAGTTGACAGTGAATACTTTTTGAATAATATAGCTTATAAAATTCCCAGATATTCCCATAGGTATATCTCAATTCTCACATGCCTAAACAAGGTCAGAGGTTTAGTAGCTGATCTTGTTGAAACCTACAATTTGGATTTATGTTGGTGTATAAGATTGTAGGATCCACTGTTTTATTTTTATAATTATGTATTATTTTTTTTAAAATTTTGAATAACCAATTTTGACATAGTGATATACCTGGTTGTTTAATTTTTATCATCACTTAAATAAATATGATTATTATTATTATTAGAACAATACACAGTTAATTGCACAATATTATACAACAATAAAGAATTATTAGTATCAGATATATAATAGATCTCGTTGAAAACTGTAACTTGAAGGGTAAATATGCTAACTTGTTATGTTATGTTATTCTACAGCTTACGTATTTTATTCGTGTAACTTTGTACTTTTCTATTTGACTTATTGCTGTATAAGGTTTCATACTGTGCTCAACACTTAAAATAAACGATTATTATTATTAATGTTACTACTAATACTACTTATGTTTATTTTTAAATTACATACATCTGTAATTTCCGTGTTCTGTATATTTATAGGCTATAGAATTTGCATAACTGGATATTTAACGTATTAATTCTTGAAGGACAAAAAGGTGTTTCTTTATACTTAGATGCTAAGTGTAAAATATACTGGCCTAAGCTTAAATGTAACCCTACTTAGGATTAATAATAATAATAATAATAATAGTTGCTGTAACGTACTTCCTGTAAGTCACAGAAAACAATATTTTTTGTTACAAGATAACTCTACAATTTTACCATTCGAATTTCATTAACTCTTTGCAGAAATCTCAGAGGGGGCAAATGCTTCCTCTTGCACCTCCCTGTGGACGCCCTTGCAGCGAAGAAAAATACTGAAATTCTTTCTTTCCTCCACTGACATTGACGACAGGGGGAGGTCATGGTTTCCAATGTAGCTCGCCCAATCTGAGCCAAGAAAGGACAATTCTTTGATATATGACCAGCCGGTATGTATGTATGTGTGTGTGTGTGTATGTATACATATTGTTGAGTAATATGCTGGGCTGAGCCGATGTCGATGTATCGATATCGGAAAGTTCTCTTGAAATTTATTTATCGATACCAGCCGATACTTTTTCGGCATTTTGGTATTTCACGTCTCACATGGTTCGCAACACTTTCGCGGAGTATAAATCCTGGAACTTATAAAAATTCAAATTTTCTTTATATTTTGCACCGATTTTGCGAGAAAAAACTGTTTTGTGTGTGTGTGTGATAACGTAATATCTCTTTATACATTCTGATGTAATTTTTTAATATTGTGAGGCAAATTTGTTGGTAAATTGATGTAAATTATAAATTGGAATAGAATACTTAACATAGAAATATTGAACAATATTTTGATCAACTTTTAAGTACTCGTATTACAATTTTTAAGTATCGGCATCGGAATCGGTAAGGGTATCGGCTCAGTCCTTATACCTTATATATATATATATATATATATAACATCTTGGATGCATCATAAGCAATGATGTGAAATGCAGCCAATAAATAAAAGTAAGAATAGTAATGGCGAAGGAAGTCCTCAATAGATAGAAATATATTTTCGTTGGATCTATGAACAGAGAACTGAGGAAAAGACTAATGAAATGGTTAGTATTAAGTATAGTTCTATATGGTGCGGAAACATGGACACTGAGAAGTGAGGAAAAGCGACTGAATGCCCTGGAAATGTGGTTATGAAGACGAATTGAACGGGTGAAATGGACAGAAAAAGTGAGAAATGAAACAGTGCTTGAAAGAGTTGGCGAAAAGATATCAACGCTGGAGACAATCATGAAGAGAAAAATAAATTGGTTGGGTCACTTGATGAGACGAAACTGTATCCTAAGGGATGCTATTGTTGGGATGGTCAATAAGGTGGAGTGAAAATATAGGGCAATTTTTTTTTTCAAAAAATGAAGATGCCTGTAGTGGGAAAAGCTGTGTTATTATACAGTTAATTAACCCTAACTATTTCAGAAAAAAGAATTGATTTTTAGTGGTGCCCCAGGATCACTGAAGATTTCATATTGAAAATCAGCATTTATTCACCGAAAATTATAACTTTTTATTTATTTTTCTGAACTGAAACACAGAATACCCTGTTTCCTAAGTAAACAAGTGCAAAAAATAGATATTTGAATACAACCATAAAGTTGTGCTAACGAAATACATAAAATAAACTACCCAAGTACCCATTAGTACCCAAAATATGTAACAATGTTAAACTTTTACATTTACATATAGCCCAATATCGTCTTAGTGTGAAATGTTTTCATCAATGCTCTTAACTTGATAGTTGAAAAGATAAATCCATCTCTTTGCACTGGAGTATATACCATCACCACAAAGGTCACAAGAGTTGTCAAATTATTTGAGTGTTTATCAGTCGATACATACAACCTTAGCAGTCTTGTAGCTGTTTTATCCACCTAGAATGGTTTAATGGGCCTGGTTTGCGATTCGCTAATTCATCACTGCAGTGTCCATTTGTTACACTAATACACCAATTATAGAGATACCTCTGATCAGTACTTAAGTCTTCAAAGTCAACATTCCCAACAAGCTGACAAGAAGAAGGAACATTTATTGGATCGAATTGCACAAGAGGTTGTTTTTTGCAAGTTTGTAGAGCTTTTCCTATTTCCCCAGAAAAATATTTTGGACCAGTTGTGAATCCATCAATTTTCTGAAAGAGATGGCGCAGTGGGAGTTCATTTATATGCAGCAAACAAATAAGCCACTGTAGGGGTCTACCAAGTTCTTTTTTGAGTAAAACAATAACTCCTCCTTTGTTTCCTGTATTCACATTTGTACCATCACATCCAACTGCTAAAAGATCGTCCATACTTATTTCCTTCCTAGCACAGAAGCTCAAGATCTCATTTTTTTATAGTGATACAGTGACGTGTCCTACATATACTTGGAATTTGGCTCCTGGACTAAAGTCATTTGCTCTTCTGTTACGATGCGACCATAATTCTTCACTCCTCTCTTCTCATTAATTCTTCTCTGGTCCTTCCTGCCATCAAAATACAATCCAGTCAGAGTATCCAAACTATCAGCAGCTGTTTTCCTGACTTTACTTCTTTCCCTTCTAACCTTGCTCCCATCTATCACTTTAGAAACATCTGCATCACTAATAACACCTACATCTTGAAGAACTGCACTAGCAATTTTAGCTGCACTTCTGTCAGATATGCGATGTCTGTCACACTCTCTAGCAAAATTCTTAAGAGGCAACCGCATTTGAGTTTCGTTTGAGGTTAATGAGGAATTCACTGAAGTGGAAGGCATTTCTGATTTGGTTTTAAGTACTTTACTCGTGTCGCTGTCAGTATTTCAACCTTCTTCCCCCAGTTCACTTGATGGACTTGATTGAGGACTACTAGTAGCAGCATTGACACTACAGCTTGACAAATGTTTCTGAAGTCTTGCTTCTTCCATAGCTTTCCTTGCTTGCTTCTTCTGCAATTCTTTGGATTTTTGAAATCAGTTTTTTCAATGAACATTTTTCTCGTTGTTCCTTGATCCAAAAGAAATTCTCTTTCTTGAATAGGCACTTTCTTCTCTCTAGAACAAACACAGGTTGAAAAGTCTTTACACTTGCAACACGATATATCAAATAATGTAGAGTTAGCATGTGAGCAATACAATGCAATTTTTTCTTGTAGTTTTCTTCATTTGGCTACGCTTAAAGGGCTTTAAGAGATTTCGATAGTGTTCGTGAAGTTTTTTTTCACTTTTGCAACGACGTGCTGATGTGACAGTGATAGCGATGAAGCTTTCATCAAAATTCCTACCACTTGGTGAGAAACACTTTCACTAATTTCTGAAACATGAGATTCCTGAGTTTTTCTCATTTTGCTTTAAAAGTTGAATATGAAGATATAATTTCATCACATCCAGAATTCTCCATGTATCTTTCAATACGCTAAAATAAGTGGAAATATGAAAACTTCGGAGGCCTTGGGGCACCAGAAGAAATTGACCTAGAGAGCTGATTTTTTTATTTGACCATCTGATACCAAAATTCAACTTTCTTGACTACAGGCATTTCGAAATTTTAAAAAAATCTCTATGTATCTTTCAATACACTAAAATAAGTGGAAATATGAAAACTTCGGAGGCCTTGGGGCACCAGAAGAAATTGACTTAGAGAGTTTATTTTTTTTCTGTGCCAGTGACCATTATTTAGTAATTGCTAAATTAAGAGAGAGACTCTCAGTGATAAATCATAAGCAACAAAATCTAAAAGTTACAAAATTTGATACAGGAAAGTTTGCTGATGAAAGAATTAAGAAAGATTACCAAATTAAACTGTCAAATAGATTTGATGTTCTGCAGGATTTAAATGATGATGAAAATATAAATGAAACAGACGTAAATAAGAATTGGGAGCACATACGTAATGCAATAGAATCAGCAGCTAAAGAAACTATAGGATACCATAAACCAAGAAAAAGTAAGCCATGGTTTGATAATGAATGTCATAATCTAATAGAAATAAGAAATCAGGCTAGACTTAGGTGGTTAAATAACTCGGATGATACAAATCTAAACAATTATAATACAATAAAGCGAGAAGTTAACCGCACGTTTAGAAGTAAAAAAAGAGATTACTTGAAAAGCAAAATTAACGAAATTGAAACAAACAGCAAAAATAAAAATATCAGAGATTTATATAAAGGTGTAAATGAATTTAGAAAGGGGTGGCAACCTAAAGTAAACTTGATAAAAGATAAAGACGGTGATTTTCTAGCTGACCCAAGCGATATTCTAAATAGATGGAAGAACTACTTTAATGACCTTTTAAATGTCCATGTAGGAGATAAATCAGAAGTAAATGAAGTCCACACAGCAGAACCTTTAGTTCCAGAACCTAACTTGACTGAAGTTAAAGATGCTATTAAAAGGCTTAAGAATAACAAAGCACCTGGCATTGATTTAATACCAGCTGAGTTAATTAAATATGGTGGAAATTCATTAATATGTCAAATTCATAAATTAATTTGTTTAATATGGAATAAAGAAGAAATCCCTCAACAGTGGAAAGAATCCATAATTGTTCCTGTGTTTAAAAAAGGTGATAAAATGAACTGCAATAATTACCGTGGAATTTCTCTACTCTCAACAACATACAAAATATTGTCTAACATTCTTTTAACAAGACTAACCCCATATGCTGATGAAATTATAGGTGATTATCAATGTGGATTTAAACGTAACAGATCAACTACAGATCAAATTTTTCACATCAGACAGACACTTGAAAAAAAGTGGGAATATAATCAAAATGTCCATCAGCTATTCATTGATTTCAAAAAAGCATATGATTCGGTCAAAAGAGATAAATTATATAATATATTAGTAGAGTTTGGAATACCTAAGAAGCTTGTTAGTATGATAAAAATATGCACCAGTGAAACAGAAAGTAAAATTCGTGTGGGTAATAATATGTCTGACAAATTTATAATTCATGATGGGTTAAAACAAGGAGATGCATTATCTCCATTGCTGTTTAATTTTGCCTTAGAATATGCTGTTCGGAAGGTAAAAGAAACTAAAGAAGGACTAAAATTAAATGGTGTGACTCAGTTGTTAGCATATGCAGATGATGTAGACTTACTGGGGGATGATATAAATACGATTAAGAATAATGCTAAAATATTTTTCAAAACTGCTAAAGAGATAGGTTTGGAAGTTAACAAAGAGAAAACTAAATATATGCTTACAGGCCGAAACCAAGTGTTAGGTAATAATCCAAATCTAATTATTGATAACAACTCGTTTGAACCAGTTTCCAAATTCAAATACTTAGGAGTAATATTAACAAATGAAAATTATATTAAAGAGGAAATAAAAAGTAGGCTTAATTCAGGAAATGCATGTTACTTCTCTCTTCATAAACTTTTGTCTTCTCGTTTAATATCTAAGAAACTAAAAGTTAAAATATACAAAACAGTAATTTTGCCTGTAGTATTATACGGGTGTGAAACTTGGTCCCTTACATTAAAAGAGGAACATAAATTGGGAGTATTTGAAAATAAGATTCTTAGGAAAATATTTGGACCTAAAAGGGATGAGGAGACAGGTGAGTGGAGAAGGTTACATAATTTAGAACTACATAATTTGTATTCATGTCCAGATATTATTAGAATAATTAAATCAAGAAGACTTAGGTGGGCAGGCCATGTGGCACGAATGGGAGAGGAAAGAGGAGTTTACAGGATTCTTGTTGGGAAACCAGATGGTAAGAGACCTGTAGGAAGGCCAAGACGAAGATGGAGGGACAACGTTGAGATGGACCTAAAGGAAATCGGTAGGGATGGAAAAGAGTATATAGATCTTGCTCAAGATAGGGACAGATGGAAGGCCTGTGTTGCTGCAGCCATGAACCTTCGGGTTTAAGAAGGCTAGAGAGTTAGTTAGTTAGTTAGTTAGTTTATTTTTTTTATTTGACTATCTGATACCAAAATACAACTTTTCTGACTACAGGCATTTCGAAATTCAAGAAAAAAAATTTCACTCCACCCTAATGGTCAAGGAAAGAAAATGCGGAGAAGAAGAAGATTCCAAATGAGACGACGTCAAAGTCAATGGGTCCTATGCTGCTACAAAGCGAAGAGCTGAAGATCGAACAGCATGGAGGTTGCAAGGAAAGACCTGCTCCTGGGCAGAAAACAATTAATGAATGAGTGAACGAATACATGTTTATATACACACACACACACCAGGCTGGCGACCAAAATTCCCCCACTCAGAACCCTCTGGAGCCCATTCGAAACACCGGATTGCGGTGAAACTTGGTATAGAGACTATGGAGAAGCAAATTTAATGGAAAATATAGTTCAGATTTCCACCAGGTGGACATTTGGCGTTGATACAAAATCTGAGGAAAACTCTTCGTGCGGACGTTGATCACGCTGTCTTACTCTTCCAAAGGATAAATTGAACACTGCAGTCCTGACATAAACCATAAATAGAGTTTTGTATGTCCGACTTCTGGTTCTTGTTATTTCAGCGCCACATTTCAATCTGTTGTTGAAGATCTGAATTCAAAGACACACAAATGTCAACCTCCTACCACGTAGCACTCCCTGGACTGTATTTTGCAGACTAGCAAGGCTCTGCCGTCTGGACTCACAGCCAATGCGGGTTAAGTTCAGTGATTCCTTGTGTGTATGTGTTTGTCTTTTCATCACTTTCATCTCTCACCATTCATCATCATCTTAGCGATTATCCAGTGGCAGAAAAACTAAGCAAAATAAACCAATCAAAACACTAGAAAAATTTGCTCCAAACGGGTTGAGGATGAATTCGTCGTAGCTGAGGTTCTATGTAACACCGACAAAAATTAAGGAAAGAATACAATGGAAGAAATGAAAGTATTCACTTGTGTGTTATTCACTATTCACTACTATGTACGTACGTTACATGTACAGGTGACAATTAATGAACTATATGAAATAAAACAGTCATAATTTCTGAACGGTTCGCGTGATGACGTCCAAACTGCGTGGCTGGCCACAGGGCATGATGGGAATTCATATGCGTATGCGCACGCAACGTGTTGATGTCGGCAAGTGAAAATGTCCTGGAGGAGTATTTTAGGGACCGCATTCTGGCTCGGGGGTACCCAGAGTCCACTAGAAGGGGTGTTAAGGACAAAGTGTACAGAAATAACCCCAAAACCATTGCCGAGCTGAAAACTGCCATTCAGGAGGTAATGGATGTTTCGACACTTCAGCGGGTCATGCAGAATTTTGCTTTTTCTCTGCCCCACATCATCGCCAGAGATGGCAGACAGGACATGTCATAACCTAAATCCGAATGTATGTAGTGCCGTTTACATGTGCAATACAGTTTGTGTACTACGTGCTTTGTCACTAATTTCCGTTTTATTTCATATAGTTCATTAATTATCATTCTGTATGTATGTATGTATACAAAGTGTTTATTTCTGGGAAGAGAGGATTCGGTAGTCTCCAACTGTATTTGTCATTGTATTCACCATAAGAACAACTCAAAATATTGTGGAATGATGGACATAAAGGATTACATACAGAAAGGTAACGGTACTGTGTACCGTTGCATACTGCCAGAAAAAGTACTGTGTGTGTGTGTGTGGGGGTGTGTGTGTGTGTGTGTGTGTGTGTGTGTGTGTGTATAGGTATGTATATACATATACACGCATATGTACACACGGTGTTTCCAACCCCCACGCACACACATACATGCATGCACAAACTTGAGTATAAAGCTTGTGTGTTCCAATCTTTCACTCCCGGAAAAAAAATATGGTGTCACTGCCATGGAGTATAGAGGCAAGCACATTCAAAAGAGACGCGAGCACAACTCCTGCAAATTCACAGAGTTATATTTTTTTATTTCCCTGACACTAAGAGAGCACGCCGGGCATTGTCGAGAGGGACACGGTTTGTCAACCACTCTTTCAAATGAACCCAACCACCATATAAGCTTCCTGAACCATTTTAATGCAGACCAGCAACGTAAGAGAACAATGGGATTTAGGAAAACCTTTTCAAATAGGATTCCTCCATCACTCGAGCCTTTTGTTGATTTAAGACCCGCATTCGGTGTAAATTCACTGGCATGAATACAATGAGCGAGTTACACATGGAACAACTTTTTATGTTATCTCCTCTCACGGTTCTGAGGGGATTTAATAAAAATGCCCTCTAGGAAAAATGTAAAATTCCCCTCCAATGCCATACATACGTTTATTTCTCATCCTGTTGTGACTTCATGTTCGAAGCAGAAAGGATGCGCCACGACAACAGCAAATATATTGTTTAAACTCAACAAATTTACAACAAAAACGACTTCTTAGAAATTACGGTCCCTAGACCAGCGATTCTAAACCTTTCAATTACTATGACCCCCAGGGTCGATCGGCCCTAAGTGAGTGCGGGGCCTGGTGCACACGATATGCTCGCACCCTAAAATGAAAATATTTCAAAAGTTTGAAAAAATCAGTAGTTTTTGTTCCTTATTCTGACTAACGAACTAACTCTGTAGCCTTCTTAAACCCGAAGGTTTATGGCTGCGGCAACACAAGCATTCCCTCTGTCCCTACCCTGGGCAGCATCAATCCAACCGATTTCCTTCAGGTCCATCCGAACGTAATTCTTCCATCGTCGTATTGCTCAGGTCTCTAACCACCAGGCTTCCCAACAAGAATCCTGTAAACTCTTCTTTCCTTTCCTCCCCCATTCGTGCCACATGGCCTGCCTATCTAAATCTTCCTTAGTCTGAGGTACACAATTTAAACAAAGTAACCAATTCATTTATATATTGTAGAGATATGGAGACTATTAAACCGAGAAAACCTCGTCATGTTAATATTCACACTTGTTTATTTCCTGAACTTGTCCGACCAGCGAGTGATCCCAAGAATGCGCTAGCTTGTAACTTCCGTAAAACAAGGAACTGGAAAGGCAAACGCGTGGATCTAAACAGGATCTACCGCGTTTGAAAGGTTTAACAACCTTTCGACGCCTAGAATGATAAAAGCAAGCTCCTACCCGGAGCTAGCTCTCTTTTGATTCTGACACTCATCGACGCTACATGGATAACTAGTCCGATTACTCTACAACACGTTACACTGCTAACTACGACGATGGAACACGGAGTTACCGATGCCTAGCATGCTACAAGGCGCAAGGGATCTCTTGGCTTGGTGAACTGAGGGTCGCTGGATAGAACCTTGGAACTATCACGATTCGGTCTGCGAGAAGCATTAGGACAAGACATCACACAAATCTACCAGGTATGAACAAGCGTGAATAACCCTTTACACCAACTTTTCATATCTCTACCCTCCTACGGAGCAGGTTCAGCCATCAGATATTATTAAGCTCTACCTAAATGTTTAAATGAAACTTCCCTGTGACCTCAGAGCCCAGGTAAAACGGGCTTACAACATGGTGGAGGTGCTTCAGGCCCTTTTTGCAATTAAGTACCCTCCTGTACGAATTGCTTTACATTAAACTAGTCTCCCTCCCCCCCTCCCTTCCACTTTGGGAGCATTTTTAAAGTAAATTTTTAGTAATTTCAACTCATACTCCCACAGTACGCTTAAGATGCGTCAGACCCAGTGACAATTTTGTGTATTACCCTATGGAAAACAACCCCTCTTTTTCTTTTATGCCGAGCCCCCCCCCCTTTTTCAACAAAATCTAGTTCTTCTGCATAACATGTATTCAAGCATCATTCACACAGGAATGAGAATACTTGCTTATACTTCTTTGACCAGCGATATATTAATGACATAAATAACTGTATACCCATACTTTCATTTGTTCTTTGGTCAGCACGACGAACCTTCGTTTATGAATACGTCACAGATAGCGTTGCACGAACACCTAGATTCCTCCCTCGACCAAATCATAGAGTTAGCAACTGCATCACGGCAAATCCAATAAATTCACGACCTTTATCCCGACCATATTCCCTCCCCTCCACTAACACGGTTAAGGTCTGCTAATAGAAATTACCCTCAATTTGTCCTTGGACTACAAACACCCAACAAAAACCAACCCCAACCCTTAGCAAGTACCCCAGCTCCCGTTTCAACTTCCTCTAACACTGTTAATATTCTGGTAACGTAGCTGTACAAATTTCCACCACTAACATGGCCACCCCAACCCCACTGCATTATACCCGGCACCATTTAGCGGAAATGACCCAAAATACATTGACTCATTTTTCCTCAAGTTCCAAAATGTAGCACACGCCGCAGGATGGACGGAAGCTAAGCGTAAAGAGATGTTGCCTTTATTTTTGACGGACACCGCTTTAACTTATTTTCATGACATACAGAAACGACCCAATTTTGTAGACTTGACATACACCCATATCAAAGACGAGCTAAGTACGCTATTTAAGGGATCGTACCTGTCAGCAGATCCTGTACAGATAATACTCCAAAGAAAACAAGTGGTAACCGAACCCATTCACACCTACGTTATTGCTAAAAAGGCATTAGTCCAGCAATACTTCCCGAACGCCACTGAAGAACAAACTCTCTCTTATATCATCACGGGACTGCGAGCCAAATACATTGGCTGTTTAACCAACAAGCATGTCGCTAGAACAGAAGAATTAATTGCCCACCTACAGAATTTCGAACGCCAGCAGTCATTAATTAATTCACGTATGTTGGAAGAGAAATTGAAAATTGATCAGGCAATCGCTCAGGCGAGCTTACCCCAGACATTCATCCCGACACCACTTCACAGCTGTTCGCATGCACAGGTCTATTCCCCCCTCCCCAGTAGTGCACACAACCCGAGTCAACAGTTTGTACCATACAACCAGTGTCCATCTCCTTTTTTCCCACCATCGACACATCAAGTCCAAAGTCTACAGTCCAATCCCGCTTCCGTAAATAGTTCCCACACAGTGTATCAAGGAATGTATCATGTACCGAGTTGTGATAGTGTCCGCTGCGCGGCGACACCATCCGTAGTCGCTGTGGAACACGCTCAAAGTGCTACCTCTGGTGATGAAATAAACAAACTCTCGTCACAAATGTCGAGCATGTCTCTCTTTTCGAACGAACAGATGAACGCGAGTTCTCTTTTCAATCTTTGTTCAAATGTACTGGAATTTGCGAAAACGGCTAATCAAAACGTACAGAACAGAGATTTCAACAAGGGGAATAATAAGTCCTCTTCCTACAGAAATAATAATAATTCTAGAGCAAATCACAGAGGTAACTTTCGATCGAACTCACGAGGCCAGTTCAGAAGTAATAGTAACAAGAGGTTTCAACGTCGAGATCAGGCTAATCGCGACGATGCAAATACCTCAGCCTGTAAGTTTTGTGGTCGTTATAATCACGAGAGCGACAACTGCTTTTACAAGCCACAACGAGAGAGTAGTTTAAACTAAAATCGTCTTCGACTTGCAGGAACGAAATCGAAGATAATACCAGATTAGATAAAGTTCCTATAATTGAGAGAAATGGCCTATACTTTATTAATAGTAGCATACAAGGAAAACCGGTAGATTTACTTATTGACGTGGGTTCCCAAATCTCAATTTATCCTTCCCACCTTCTCCCTACTGAAAGAAAAACATACAAGGTACAATCCACAATCCAAGGTGTGTCCGGATCGAAACTGAGTGTGTCTGAAATTGTAGTTCTTCCTATCATAATTGGAAAGCGTAAATATTCGCACCCATTTAGAATAGTAGATTCAACTAACGTCCCTCCCCTTTTAGGAAATGACTTTTTACGAACGCAGAGGTGCGAAATGTCGTTGAAAGACAACACAATAACTCTTTGTCATTTAGGACGTACTCCTAATTATAGTATTTTAAGATCAAAGTACAAGACTCACCAGCTGTCACATGACATATTTACCCAAATTGAGAATGTAAATGTGTATGAGGGAAAAGCTACTCTTTCAAACACAGTTCAGTTAAGTCCACGATCCAAGACTTATATCAATTTGAACATTAACACTACGACACCTAATACCCATAAGCCTGTACTTTCTACACCATCTGCTTCCCTTATGAGCCAGCATCCAGTAGTCCTTCCCAATGCTGCAGTAAACCCGCAGTCACCTGTCATTCACATACACAACCCTACGGAAACCACAATCACTTTGGAAAGTGACACAATAGTAGGCGAAATATCGACATGTGAAATTTTAACTGACGTTACTTCCGTTTGGGAACATAAAAGTGAAGATGTTGCATTTTCATACTCTTGTAATGAAAATACTACAGTAAAGCAACAACTTAGTGAAAGTCAAAAGAAATTTGACCCCTCCCTCCTCACAGTTAACCCTGATATTCCCCGAGAAGAAAGAGAAAAAATCCTAAAGCTCGCATACACGTATGCAGATATTTTTCTCTGGCCAGGGGATAAATTGACAAAAACCAATGTTTTGGAATATGATATCAAACTGACAGATGACACCCCAGTGTATGCCAAAACCTACCTTATTCCTTTTCATTACCGAGAACCCATGAAACAGGAAGTTCAGAAATTACTAGACCAAGGTGTTATAGAGCGCTGTGAAGGGAGTCCCTATCGACACCCAGTCCTATTAGTTAAGAAACCCAATGGGACTTACCGTTTTATTTCTGATTTGAGAGCGCTTAATGACATAATAGCTCCGATTTCCTTGCAATCCCCAGACATAAAAACCATCATGACAGAGATGGCTGGAAAGAAATATTACTCAATTTTAGATATGTCCAGTGCATTTTTTCAGGTTGCATTAACAGAACGTTCTAAAGACATTACCGCCTTTTCTATTAACAATCTTGGTAGTTTTAGGTATGCTAGGTTATGCCAGGGATTGAAAACATCCCCCGGTGTAATGAACCGAGTAAGCGAACTTGCCCTTAGCGGAATAGACAGTTCAGAACTTTCTGTTTACACTGATGATATTATTATTTACAGTTCAAATCTCCCACACATGCTTAACATACTAGACAGAGTGTTTCAAAAGTTACGAACAGCATCCCTTAAATTATCACCCTCTAAGTGTAGGCTAGCTTTTACCGAAGTAAAAGTCCTTTGTAATTTGGTATCTCAAAAGGGAGTTAAGATTTCAGAACACATTCTTAAAGCTATTTTGGAATATCCCACCCCTACCACCAAACGCAAGCTTCGTAGTTTTCTAGGACTTGTCAATTTCATTCGACGATTTGTGCAAGGTTTTGCAGGACCAACAGAATGTTTATTTAAGCTTCTTAAAAGAATGTTAAGTTTCAATGGACTGATGAACACCAGAAAAGCTTCGAAACACTGAAAGAAATGATCACGTCCGTCCCTATCCTAAGCCCTTATCACCCTAAACGCCCCTCATATGTATACATTGATGCGAGCGGAATTGGGATTGGAGGAGCCTTGTTACAGTCTGATGAAGAAGGAAATTTACATCCATGTGCCTACTGTTCACGAGCCTTAACAGAAACAGAGAAAAGAGCTGACACATTTTCACTCGAAATTGCAGGTGCATATTACGTACTGAAAACTTTCAAATTTTTTCTTATGAATCAACATTTTGTGGTTCTCACAGACAACAAAGCCTTATCCTATCTTCGTTCAACTAAACACCATAGTTCTATTTTAGGAAGAAGAGCCCTTTATTTTCAGAATTTTGATTTCGAAATAAGGCATGTCAGCGCTAGTAAAAATGAACTTGCGGATGCACTCTCCCGTGCAAGTTTACCGCTTGACAAGACTAATCATGACAAGAAAGATGATGATGACTTATTCTTTCATCAAGTATTTCATGCACAAGCAGCAGATTTTGATATTAGTTCAGAACAACGTAAAGACCCCTATTTCAGAGACATTATTGATGTATTAGAAAACAAAGATAAAGCTAGTGACCCTAAACTAGAAAAGCTTTCGTATTCTTATGTACTCAAAAATGGAGTCTTATACAGGACTAATAAAATCAAAACTGGTAATAGGGATAGACTTTGTATTCCTCATGCATTAAGAAATCAAGTATTTGACCTTATTCATGCACACAAAATGAATGGAAGTCACCAAGGTGCTCAGAAGACATATAATTTAATGCTTATGCGTTACTTTTTCCCTAATATGAAGAAATTTGTGTACGATAAGGTTCGACATTGCATCCCTTGTCAGATTTCAAAGAAACCACAAGGTTCTAAGCCGCATACGCTGCAAACATTTCAACCAGCCCAAATCCCTTTCCAACGAATTCATATTGACGTATGTGGTCCTTTAGTCTCTTCAAAAACGCACAAATATAAATATTTCCTATCAGTAGTCGATAGTTGTACAAGGTATGTAATTACAGCTCCTTTGGCTAATCACGATGCACAAAACATAGCAACAGCCCTAGTTGAGAAAGTCTTTTTAGTCCATGGCATCCCGGAAACGATCTATTTAGATCGTTCCACACCCAATTCAAGTTTACTCTTACGAGAGTTAGCTAATATTACAGGCGTACAACTAAAATATGTAGATACTTGTGCCCATTTCACGAATGGATTAGTTGAAAGTTCATTTAGTTACTTAAAGAAGGTTATGAGAGTCTTTGTGTTAGAAAAGAAAGCTTCATGGTGTGACTATTTAGCTAGCGCAGCGTTCAGCCACAACGTTACAATCCATTCTGGATCCCTCCAGAGCCCGTATTTTACTTTGTTTGGCTACAACCCAAGGATCTTAGCTGACGCTGTCCTTCCTTCGAACCCCGACAATGTTTCCCAGACGAACGCACAGAGACTTGAACTACTGACATCCATACGAAATACCGCTCACGACAACTTGAATAAGCGTTACGAACAGCAGAAAAAGTACGTAGACCGCACTTCTAGGAAAATGCAGTACTCACCAAGACAACATGTATGGATTCTAGATGCCACTCCAACTCCAGGTGTGTCAAGAGCTTTTGCGTCCTCTTATAAGTATAAAGGAACTATTCTTCGCAAAGTTAATGAGAATTCCTACGAAGTAACTTACATCGCCGGCAGGAATAAACAAAAGACTGATACTATTACTATTTCTAGACTCAAAGTCCGCTACGACTAGTGCCATGATAACCCCACTAACATTCATTAACACGCCATTCCGTTGTCACTCGCTTTAGCCTCCTCGCTTCTCGTTGCGTACATTGCACATGCTAGCATCCCCTGATCCAGCATTTTCTCACGCTCATCGACCCCCCCCTCTTTCCACTTCCCGTCCTCGCACTGCATTTCTGCGTTAGAACGAACTCATTTTTATTTTTTAATACAACATGGTAATTTTTATTTTTAACAAGATCAGGATTACAGAATGCTATCTCAATCGTCGGAACATTTATAATACATCTCTTGCCTAATAATTAATTTTTTACAGATATTTTAATGTTATTTTATAATTTGCGTTTAAACGCATAGTAATAGTCAGAACATATCACTTAGCTGATTTGACTAATAAGTACTTAGTGTGTTTATGATTCTAACTAGCAAATATTTTTTTTTCCCCATTTGCTGGTACATATACGCTCAAATGAAGAAAAAGTACAAAGAAATAAAGAACGAAAGAACTAAGATAGAACAAGATCAATGATTTAAAGAACAAATGAACTGCGTAGAACTTGCTTGAACAATTGGCTTTTTGGCCATAGCATTTTTTTATATTTACGCTTAGGTGTAACGCGAACTGCTTCTTTGAAAGCTGCAATGCACTAAATATGTTAACAAAGCATATAATAAAATAGGCAAATGTTCCCACTCTCTCCGTTAATTTTATAGTTCAAATATTGATAGCATACAACATGGTATAGCTCATATCCCATGAAATTACAACCTACTCTATTTTTCAATGAACTTTTACACAAATCTATTACTTACTCTTTTTCACTTCTTTTTCAATTTTTTTTTATTAGCAGCGAATCGAAGGCGCTTAAACCTTTGTCCACAAGACACGTAAAATTCTTGCAATTGCTTTTATAAACGACATTTACACATATTACAGAAGGAAATGTCTCGTAATCACCTAGTTCGTTCTATTATCGCTGAATTCTTCTTTCTTTTCTCATTTCATTCCCGGCTAAGCCGACTATTCTAACTCCCCCCCCCCGTTGCGCCCCGGCGAACTTTCCTTACAACATGGAATTATTCCACCTACTTCCCCCCCCCCCGTTGCCCCGGCGAACTTTTCTTCAGGTAAACCTGTTAATCAAAAACAGGTCCCCTTAAAAACTCTACACCATACAAGTAATAACGCCCCTTCGCCGTCATTCAAATCAGATATTAACTCTATATGTTGATTAACTCTGCTCCACTACCTTTTGCTTTTTCCTAATTTTTCCCTTTTTTGCGCTTGTTTCATTATCTCATCGCCACGGATGTTAACGGACCCATGACGACCACCGGCTTGTACCATCGAGCGACAGACCTAGGCTCATCGCAGAGACCGACGACGATCTTGTGGAGTTCCAGCACCAACAAGGACCCGTTCCCGTCTGGACCCATGGCTGATTTTTCCATCTCCCACGCCGCGACCCAGATGTGGAGCGCTTTACCCAGGACGTCTCTTGACCCAAAGCGCCATTCCAAATTTGACTTCCAGACTGCTAAGGCTCCGCCCACTGAGTGCATCCTGCTCTTGTTTACTGACGACATATGATACTTATTGTTATTTTTCATCGGCTCAAAGTGTTCCGGTGCTCAGCTACTTCAAGTACCGTAAGGCACACGCAATTAATACAAACATATGTCATTTACAGTGCCAAAGTTTGTGCCCATGGGTACTACCCATATTGGATTAGAGATACGTCTCTTTCTTTTGTGTTTTTTTTTATAGTCAGCTGCACAGAACGTCCAGCCTATGGCGGCATGCAGTTTACAGAGTTGCCATAGGTAACATACCTCAAGGCTCCGCCCAGCATCGTGTATGTTCCGCCGAGTGTACTTTGAACTCAGCAAACAGTAAATACAACCGCGTGCGGTTGCCTGCGTTTCTTCACACTGTGCTGACATGTGTTTTTTTTTATTATTATTATTGTGCTGTGATCACTCAACCAAAACTAGTTCAGTGTCACACTTAAGTAATTATTTTATCCATGCCTCAGAACTTAGTTATTTGTGCTCGTACTTTTTGAGTTTATACGAGGCTATGACCTACAATTTTATTTTTTTTCTCTACGTGTTTTTATATTTTTTTCTCAACGGTGTTTGGTGCCACGATATGGTCACTATTCTGGTGATTTCAATTTTTTTTTATGGTGATGTGATTCTTCTACTGATTGGTTTACTGTATTGGTTTTCTACGAGTTTGATTTGTTAATAAATCCTAATTTTTAAATATAACCTACTCCGGACGAGGTAGTCGACCATCACAGAGTGGTTCGATTATTTCAACAAGGGGAATGTAGAGATATGGAGACCATTAAACCGAGAAAACCTCGTCATGTTAATATTCACACTTGTTTATTTCCTGAACTTGTCCGACCAGCGAGTGATCCCAAGAATGCGCTAGCTTGTAACTTCCGTAAAACAAGGAACTGGAAAGGCAAACGCGTGGATCTAAACAGGATCTACCGCGTTTGAAAGGTTTAACAACCTTTCGACGCCTAGAATGATAAAAGCAAGCTCCTACCCGGAGCTAGCTCTCTTTTGATTCTGACACTCATCGACGCTACATGGATAACTAGTCCGATTACTCTACAACACGTTACACTGCTAACTACGACGATGGAACACGGAGTTACCGCTGCCTAGCATGCTACAAGGCGCAAGGGATCGCTTGGCTTGGTGAACTGAGGGTCGCTGGATAGAACCTTGGAACTATCACGATTCGGTCTGCGAAAAGCATTAGGACAAGACATCACACAAATCTACCAGGTATGAACAATAATAACCCTTTACACCAACTTTCCATATCTCTACCCTCCTACGGAGCAGGTTCAGCCATCAGATATTATTAAGCTCTACCTAAATGTTTAAATGAAACTTCCCTGTGACCTCAGAGCCCAGGTAAAACGGGCTTACAACAATATTTACTCTTCTTATCTAAGAACAATAAGCAAAATGGGTTGAAAGTTTAAATAATTAATTATAGGAGGCTAAAAACAGTTTTCAAATTAGTGTATCTTCACATTTCCGACGTGACACTGGTGCGATGTTCATTATACTCGTATTTAATTACTGGGTGTATAATCATCAATGGCGAGAATTGTTACCAAAATCATACTACAAATATAAAATCGAATAATATGGATATTTAAAAAAACGAAGCAAGTAGAAATATTTAAAGATCTAGGAGTTCTTCTTGAATTCTAAGCTTACAATTCATGAAAACTTTAGCTTCATATCAAGTGAAGTTTATAAACTTCTTGGATTTATAATGCTTGCATTCAAGGAATTCAAAAGTATCGGAACATCTGCTGATGCTCTATAATGAAAAACCAAAAACTCAGTATGCTGACCAAGGCAGAATTTATTTTATTTTAAAACATAATCTAAACGTTACGATTCAACCTTATAGCAAGGTCTTCTTCAGACTCTGTACCAAATACAAATACAGTAAAAACTGCATATCCTGGAATCTCTATAAGAAGGAGACCTGTAAATACGGAAAAAAAAGTCCCCAGAACGTACCGATTTTATACCTGAAAATGACCTGCTTAAGGCGGAAACCTCCTTAACGCGGAAACGGAACACCATTTAAAGACCAACGAGATGTTTGTATTCTCAGTAAGACGGAAATTTCTTCCTTTATTTTTTTCGCTCGCAAGAAAACAATGCAATACTGTAAGTGAAACATGCCTCTGTTGCCACTCGCTTATCGGTAACATTGTCGATATGAAAGAATGCACTACAATACTCATAGCTGTTACGATTCAGTTTCTTTCTTTCATCTCTTACCCTCCTTCTCCACCTTTCTTTGTCTATTTCTCCTCTGTTCTTTCGTCATCTTTCTATTTTTCTTGTTATCTCTCTTTGTTTCTTTCTTTTTTCATCACTTTTATCTCAATCTTTCTTCACCTCTTTTATTCCATCTTTATCTTTCGCTCTATGCACATCTCCCTACGATGCCAGGGGTCCCAGGTTCGAATCCTGGTATGGGCATGGATGTTTGTGAGTGTCCATTTATTTTACTTCGCTTTTTGTGCCACTTTTGGCTAATTTGCGAAGATGGGAATGAGTGATGATATGATGAAATTGATGAATGTACCGCATTTTTATTCATATACGTACATGCATTTGTACTCTACATTATAAGTAATGCGAAATGTAAATCTGTCTTTCCATTACGTCCTGCAGCACTCTATACTGTATTTACAGTCAACCCTGTATAAGAAGGAATACTGTTAAGATGGAAAATTTTGCTCGGAACCATCATGTTCCGGGATAGACAGGTTTTACTGTATTAAGGTTCAAACGTAACGTTTAGTTTATGTTTTAAAATAAAATAAATTCTGCCTTGGTCAGCATATTGGGTTTTTGGTTATCATGGAAACAAGACTTAATGGTGTTATCATTGGGATTTTACGAGCTCTATAATGCTTGCATCAGATCAAATATTGAATATTCACGCAGATATAGTGTGGAATCCTGAGACACAAGACGACATAAACAAAATAGAGTAAAGTTAAACAAAATTTTGGAGATTAATAAAATGAAATGCCAGTAACCCAGAAATGGAATCCCGTGAGAGCCTTCTGAAATTACATCATTTCGCAACAGACGAATCACGCACCGGCTTACTTTCCTTCAAAAAATAGTAAATAATCACGTTGAAGCTCTATTCGGCCTACCACCACTGGGTCTCTACTCTCTGTCAAGAAAATTACGAAAGAGGAAGCAACTCTTCAACCTTCAACGCAGTAGAACCAATGTAATGGCAATCTCGCCAATTTGCAACATGTGCGCTCCATTTAAAAATACAATACTAATAGTTAAAACAGTGCGGATATACCGGGTGTCCTCAATTTATCTTTACAATTTCAAATATAAATAACTAAATAATGGAAAGAGGCATCTCAGTGGCCGCGGTGGCTCAGTCGGTAACGCGTCTGACTACCATGCTCAAGGTCCCGGGTTCGATCCCCGGGCGGTTCAAATCCGGGAACTTTTCTAACGTTGGAAGCGGTCCCGGCGCCCACCCAGCGTCGAATAACATGGGTACCTGGGGGAAACCCTGGGGGGTAAAGGCGGTCAGGGGCGTGATGCTGATCACATCACCCCCACTCACGACCGGATCAAGAAAGTGTGGGGCGTTACCCCCACACCCCCTATACGCCTTCATGGCGTGGTGCTAAGCACAGGGGAGCTCTTCACCTTTTTACCATCTCAGTTCTGTTTCCTTCATTTAAAAGATAAACTCTCAAAGTTCTTTTTTACTGCTTTTCAGGTACATTGAGTAAGTGGTAAAGAGATGAGGTCACATTTCCACAAATGACTACTCTACAGGGAAGGCACAGTGTGTTTCGTAGTTCATAGAGACAAGATCTGATACACAGGTCCAACGAAATTTCAGGACTAAGTATGGCAGAGAACCACCATCAACTCCAACAATCCGTGAATGGCACAGAAAGTTCATGGAAACTGGTAGTGTCCTGCATCCAAAGGAAGCTGGTCGACCAAGCACAAGTGAAGAGGGTGTTGAACGTAACGTGTTCCTGAAGCTTTTGTACGTAGCCCAACAAAATCTGTTCGTACCGCAGCCAGGCAGTTCAAGATTCCACGTTCAACCGTACACAAAGTGCTCCGTAAGCATTTGCGACTCTACACTTACAAAGTGCAGCTACTGCAGGCCATCAAGCTACAAGATACGTCCGAACGCGACAGAGTTTGCTCTTCAAATGGTACGCCGGATTGATGAAGAAGATGGATTTCTTAATCGTGTTGTGTTTAGTGATGAGTCTACATTTCATGTTTAAGGCTTATTGAATAGGCATAACTGTCGAATTTGGGGGTCTGAAAATACTCACGAGGTTCGAGAAATCGATTGCCATTGGCTCTTTTTTCTTCGCTGAACAAACTGTTAACTTCAATTGTTACCTGGATGTGCTGGACAAATTTGTTTTTCCACAACTGGAGCATATCCAGCCAGATATCTTTTTCCAACAGGATGGTGCACCACCTCACTGGGCTCTGGAGGTACGCAGGTCCTTAGATGAACATTTTCCTGGTCGATGGATTGGGAGGAATGGCCCAACTACGTGGCTACCAAGATCACCCGACATAACCCCTTTGGATTTTTTTGTATGGGGTTATGTTAAGGATTTTGTGTACCGAACGCCAGTTCCCAATATTCAAGTTCTACGACAAAGGATTACTGCAGCCATTGCAACAGTTACTGAGGAGGAAATAGAGCGGACTTTTCAGGAAATCGAGTATCACTAAACACACACATAGAGATGCATTGAAGTGGTCAAAAAACTTTCAGAGTTTTTCTTTTTAAATGATGGAAAAAGAAATGAGATACCTCGTTCCATTATTTAGTAATTAAGATTTGAAGTTGTAGAGATAAATTGTGGACACCCGGTATTATTCCCAACTTGAGAATTTAAGACAAGAAAACCGAAACAAATTAAATAAACACTACCACTGATATATTTGTAAAAATGAGTGTTAGCATTTATTGATATAAACACGACTAAGCCTTGTTTCCATGACAGAAACACACTACACATATGCTGACCAAGGCAGCCTATATTTCAAATATGAAACCTAACACTATTGATTAAACATAACTACCCCTAAAATACTTTCCCAGATTTGTAGCTATAAGTGAACAATTTTGTGTCACGATTGGGACAGACGAAACACTGCCTCTTCACTTCATAAGACATTTATTTTAATTTCTGTGAATTGTCAACTGACAAAAAATAAATTGTTTAATGTAAAGAGAGAAGGTAATTGCCATTTGAATATTCTAGTGGAGTTGAGGGGGAAATGGAACAGATACAGGAGATATAGCTCTTACTATTAGTGTCACGGGTAGGACACAATAGATAACAAATAAATCAAAAAAGTTAAATAAATGAAAACATGTGAAATATAATTTACCTTCTAAATTAATTATGCATAATACATATTTGTTTACGCAAATGACAACAATGTTAGATTGTTCACTTACAATATAGAATAAAGTTAAACCATTGCATTTATTTTAAAGACCGAGATTTAGGGGCCTTTCACATGGAATTTCCCTTAACTAAACGACGGTCAGACATAGCCGAGTGCAAAGGGGGAGTTCCACTCTTGAAAAGTTGCTGATTAGTGTTGGAATACACCCTAACTATCTCCGGAAGCTTTAAGTTGGAATTCGGCCGTTGTAAGCCACTTAGCCTCACCCTGGCGGAAGGTTGTTAGGTGTCTCGCTATGTTTGTGCTGAATTATTTAACGAAGCATGTCTTGGAGGGATCCAAGAATCGGATTAGAACTTCGAACCCCGGAAATAATTCCTTCGCGAAAGATAAGCCTTCGTCTCTTCTGATGGATTATTGGAGCTGGTTGTTCAGGCCCGAAACAAGATTAAACAATAATTAAAAAGTGTTGCGTCAGTATTCATTACGGTGAACTTACGTAGACATTCAAGTTGTTCTACATATGTTGGCAGAAACGTGGTTTTACACGACATTGAAACGTTGTACACGTGACACGCTATGTCGTCACGTTAGCCAAGCAGGTGACACTTTCAATGTAGCTACGGGAACGGGTGTGTTCATTTTCCTAATTTTGCAGAAGAAATTTATCTGACAATACACATTTATGTAGAGTTGTAAAAATGCAGTACCTGTTCTCTTAAACCGCTTAGAGATTTCTTTATCGAAATGATCCGAAAACACAATATCTGATCTCCACATCCAGAAATTGTAATTAATATGGTATCTAATGTAAAATACGTACCATGATTTAACTTGGAGTCGTCAATTTTAGGATGCGAAAGTAGAACTCCACCCAATATCATGATTGAATTGCTTTATTTTACTTCGCTTTTGTGCCAGTTTTGGCTAATTTGCGAAGATGGGTATGAGTGATGATATGATGAAGTTGATGAATGGACACTCAAAAAGATCCATGTCCATGTCGGGATTCGAACCCGGGATCCCTGCTGTCGTAGCGCGATGTGCTAACCACTCCACCACTGGGGCCGGCTCCCACGCAATATCATTCACGGAATACTGAAGATAATGCGATTGGAGCCACGCCACAAGGTAGGGAAAGAAACTTTATGTGGTAGACGTGACTGAGTACTTCCTCGTCAATGCTAGGAGACGCGAGTCGTGATGCAGTTAAAAGCACTTCTGTTCACGAGTAGTCCGGACTTCGAATTGACCAGAAGTGTGTGCTTTTACGTTTCTTATTCATTCTCTCTACCGTTATCCCATAAAATACACGTATTCCAAACACGTGAAATATCCATAAAAATAACAATTTTCGATTCTACTGCTTACAAAACTACGATACTATACGCCGATCTCGATGCTGGAGTGTTTTGTACAGAGCACTACGATTTCTAGGGTCCCTGGTTCGAATCCTAGCCTGGGCATGGGTGTTCTTGTGAGTGTCCTTTCATCACCTTTACTATGCACTATACATAACATGTCTACCAGGGCTTAACAGTTTGTTTTTAGTCAATCTTATGGACAGATATGCTTATGTGGACTGCATCTACAGTTTAAAGTGGGATCCGAACCACCAAGTACGTATCGAACTCAAGACCTCTCGATTACAAGGCGAAGACGTTACCGCCTCACCGTCGAGGAGGCTTTTTGAGGAACCTGCCTCGAGACTGCACAAAGCTACGACGTACGCTGCATTCGAATATTGCTCGATTCAACAGGCAGACAGGTGTTTGGGGATCTCCTTTAACAAGTGGGGCGAAACTGCAACCGGAACCTCACAGAACACCCGCCGTCGTCTCCGTGGAAATTACACCAAAGAGCTCCTTTGATGACATCCGCTTTGGGTCCTTAATTTCCGCCGATCGCTTCCTGCTCAAGATTCACCCGGCATCCGGTCACTTTGCTCTTTACTCACAGAAAATAGGGAAGAAAACTGCAAGAACAATGTGACGATTAGAGTAGCTTACTGTATTAGACCAATTTCTCTCGCTCGTACCCGTTCGAGTCTCCCACGCTCGTCTAAAATGGTGCATCATTTGAATGTGAAAGTAATCGTATACATACTCGTACATTTAGAAATATGTTTCTGTGGGGGGGGGGGGTCCAATAGCCTCAGAAATAATAATAATTGTTTAAAATTATTACATTATAATTGCATTAAATTAAAATAATATTAATTAAAATATTAAATTCATTAATACTGCATTCATGTTATTACATGAATAGGGAAAAAGTCGCGCCAAAAATGTATAAAACAACTACCTTGGAAAGGAGGTTAATGTCCAAAAGATAAATAATTAAATATTTATTCAATATCAAAAAAGTATGTTAGACCAGTTGATGATATTCTTGATTAAAATTTTATGCATATTTTTACAAGCAGTAGTGTGGGTAACTCTTCTTCAGTACTTTCACTCAAGGCCTTATGATCCCAACGTAACCCTTGCCTTCCAATAAGTTCGGAGAAAATTAATAACCCTCGATTACGCAACAAATAGTAAACAAGTTTATTTTCAGCATTTTATGTTAGTATGTTTATGGGGGGGGGGTCCGGACTTCTTACGACGTCGAGGGGAGAAACTACTACGTGCACCTCGTTCTACAGGCTGCTGAGTTTCTCATCGTGCTGGATTTGTCGCTTCCCCGCTCCCCTTGCCAGCACATAAAGCGCCCGCCGTAAGACTGGAAAACAGCTATAGTAAGCCAAGCCGTCATCAGGAAACAATGCATCTACCGATCTGAGTTGTCATTTGGATGATGAGCCATAGAAAAACAATTTTCAAACTAGGTATTTTGTAAGCGTTACATTTACACCCCTTCGACGGATAACAAAGATAGTGTCCAGGTTAAGAATATTTTAGACGTGATATGAATATTACTAATCTGAGAATGCTGCTTCAAGTCTATGGACAGAAAATATATTTCCTTAAGATACAATTCCATGTATACATAACACCTATCTTAACAAACAAATTTATGTAATTCCGAAATTATTTTTTTTATTGGATATATTTCTCTATTCTAAGTTTCTTTATAAAATTGGTTGCAAATGTTATCTCTTGGAGTTCTCAACAACTAAAAATATATTTAAAACTATATCTTGCAGCACATGTTTTCCGTACTTTAATATTTCTAACAACCTAGTTTGCTATGATCCTGACGGGACGGCGACAGGGGTGGGCACGGGTGGGCAAGCGCCCACCCAAGAAATCCTGTGCCCACCCGATTGCCCACCCAATCAAATGAAATAAATATATAAAATTAAGGAAATGTAAACTGTTCTGTAAATATAGGCTGGTCCTCACTCAATGTATATGTATTTTACTTGTAATATTGTAGATACTAAAAAGTTCACAAGTTTCATCCCTTAACTAGCTTTGCTGTCATTTGGCGAATTGTCTAATAAGTAAGTTTACAAAGATTAGAGCAAATATCTTCTTGAATGAAATTAATTTAAGCTTTTTTTCTACTTCCTTAATTTTGTCATTGGAAAGCTAAAGGCACTATCAGAATTTTTCTATTTTAAATGTAATCTAATGAACACTGCTATAATTATAAGCAATCAACAGGCTTAGTAAGTTTTATTGGATATTCACAATTATGAGGTATGTGTATATGATCAAGAGTTCATCAGGATTTAGGAGGATTTGGAGGGTTGCAGCTACCAGCCTTCAAGTGGAGTAAAATTGCTTTGAAATCAGCCATACATTGAAAAAAAATATATTAGGAATGTGGAAGTATAAAAAGTATAACTAACCATCTGTCATGACTTGGGCTAGGGCTAAAGGTTATAGACTAACTGAAACTGTGCGTAGATGGGAGTGAGTTATTGATGTTGTCAGCACCGGACCTCCACATAAATCTCGGCCAGGGTAAGATCAAAGTGATAAACAATAAACAAATAAAATCATTTTCTTTGCCTTAATCGCAATGATGACTATGAATGATGATGATGAAAGTGATGAAGGAACACTCACAAAAACACCCATGCTCAGACCGGGATTCGAACCCGGGACCCCTGGCATTATAACGCACTGTAAAAACCACTCCGTGGGTAATTTGATGTCACTTTCTTTATTCTATCACAGATTTTATTTTTATTATTTTTGTTATTTATTAAAGAATAAATAAATAACCAGGACAATAATCCAGGAGTGATATTTTTAAAAGTCCACATGCTCAAATTGGCTAATTGTTACTTTATCTTCATTTTAATCTGTAGTCCTAACGAGTGTGTATTGGGCTTCCACTGGGAATTGAACCCAGGACCCCTTGATTATAAGACGAGAGCGTTATGCGATCGGAGAGACGATATACAGAAATAACTCCGTCAAGCATACCATTTTATCATAATATAAGATGCGTCCATTTAAGAGGTGGATTACACTATTATTATTATGATTGACCATGGACATCCGCAGCTTTTATTTCTACAGGGAGGGACAAGCATGGTAACTTGTTCCAGGGGAGGCAAACGAGACATATTCCCCCTCGATAATAGTGCTGCCCCCTAAAGAAATGACACTTATTAAAATGGAAGCTATCATGTTCCTGCAGCACCCTTCCAATAATAAACAAAATGATTGTGAATTAAATGAAATATATGTGTGCAATGTACAAGTTTATGATAAGACCCATTTTCCAGGCAGGCATGCCCCCTTGCACCCCCTCCTTCAGGACACCCATGGATTGGCCTAAGATTTATACCATTTCTTTCACGTACGGACAAAAATATTTGAGACAGATAAAACCACGTCGTTGTTCGCGGAGTTATCTGTTTTGATAAAAAATAAAGCATTGTGGAGTTGAAATTACTACCTCAACTTTCGAAGTGCTATGACCTGTTGTTGTTACTGTATTTGTGGAAAGTAATCAACATTGATTGGACTCGTTGTTATATTTCAAGTCGATTTTCTGCTAATTTTGACCAATGGTGACGGTGAGGGTGAATGGGAATTAGATGAACGTCATGATGGGACGAACACAAACATGCAAGAAGACACAAAGCACCAGGAGGATTATCTTGACTGCGGTTACAGGCGCCAGAGACTCATTTGCCTACAAGAATACAGTTTCCAGGGTATACTATTCAGGTTGACATTTGAGTATATTCGAAAAGGTCACACTTACAGCCCAAATGATCTGTAAAAAAGATAAGATGATTAGGTTTGACAAATTCCTTGTGTCCAAATCGCTTTTTACACAAGGTAAGAGGGAAATTTCGAGCGAGAGATATGGGGGCGTGGGGAGAGATCCGTGTTAGTCAAACTCACCAAATGCCTTACGTTTGTACTGCCCACCCTAATTTATCAATATAGAGCTTCTGCCCAGCCGGTCGAAAAGTTCTGGCGGCGTCCCTGTCTCATTTAGTTATTATGTGTGACGTTATTTCCTAGATTGAACCTCTGTTAGACCATCAACAATAGCAAACACTGTTATTACTAAAAAATGTGTTTGAATACTTTAGTTGTATCTGTCAGTACATAAGGTCTGCGTCTTTGTCAACAGTTACTTAGAACCAACCACGTAAACAGGAACGATACAAGTATGATAAAGATACCGTGAAATGTATAATTTCCGTTGTTTGAGATTACTTCTAGGAACATCAGTTTCTGAGAAAAATTCACGCTGTTTTCGCACTTATTTGGGCACCAATAAATCCCGTACAATTCCCGGAATTCCAGGTCAGAATATGCTCTTATAAATTCCCTTGAACAAAACATTGTATTCACTGAAAGAAACAAATATCTTTGCATTTTTCTGAGCTAAATAATATGGCTGCGGATGCACTTTTGGCCTTGTGCATGAAACTGTGCACTTATAAATTGTGTCAGGCAGAAATAATACTTTTGTTACTCTGAGGCATACTTCATCTTCATTTTTCATTCGCTCAAATAGGTTCGCGAATTACTGAATGTAGGAGCCATTCTGTTTTGCAGAGTTCATCAATGTTGCAAATTAGCGCTTTTGGAACCAGGCCTGGTTCTTTTTTACACAAGTTTGGCTCGCAAAATTTCGAAATGTCCTAAGTAGATTTTCAGCTCCACGATGTTAAATTCAGCCCTTTTAGTAATAAACTGTCAACAAATTCGTATTCACAGTCAGTGGCGGATTACCAAATAGGCCCACTAGACACGTGCCTAGGGGCGGCAACTCTTGGGGGCGGCAAATCTTTTTTTTAGAATATCAAGAATAATAAAAAGTGTCTTACGTACACAGTGACAATTTAGACCTATGAAACAATCAACTGTTTGCAACACTTTCACTTCATACTAAAGAAACCTTGATGTATCGGATTTATGTGTTATCAAGAAATGTTTCGTCTGCTCAGCCTTCTTCAGGCGCCAATCAATTTGTTTTTAACTCTTGCTGTGGCTTTTATCGCTTACAATACAATGCAAGCCGCCCAGCCTTTGTTGGTTTGTTTTTGTAAATACATACCCCTCGATCTTCCACTAAGCTTTTGTTAATGGCCAGGCAGGAAAGAAGACTGATTGCTTGAAACTCGCACCTGTAACAATGCCAGTCTTAAAAAAATAAACACATAAACACTGCTGATAAGTGAGTGAGTGAGTGCAGCTTTCGCGTGGACCGCATCTAGTTTTTGTCTTACTGTATTCTCTGGCTGGTGCATTCAGTTTGTTGCTAGTGCGTTTGCGATTTGGTGGGTTTTTCTTTTTTTTATGCAGCAGGCAGCATGAAGCGAACAAAGTTAAGTGGGGCGGCTTATCGTAAACTTGCAAACGAAAAGCGTGAAAGAGAAGCAACGTTACAGAAAAAGCTTGGTACAGTGGACACGTTTTTTAGGCGAAAGGAACAAGTGATTTCCGAAAGCAGTTCAAAAAGTGGAAGCCGAAGTGGAAGCGGCTACATCAAGTGAACTCTGTGAAACGCAAAATGTCGAAAATATTGTGGATTTAGTGGAGGAAGAAAGTGCACCTTAGGTAGTGTCCCCTCAGATCGTAGGAGTTCCTGATTGTGACAGTGAGAGTGCAAATTTCGTTAGTGACGATCCTGCCGAGTGGTGTCTGAATGATTCTACAATTGACATTCTTCTAAGATGTGGAATTAATCAGAATGCTGAAAACGATTTTTCTAAATCGCAAAGACTCATAGCAGGTAAGACAAGATTTTTAAATAATAGTGTTTTTTTTTTCGTAAACTTGTAAATGGCGAATCAATTTTGCGGAATTATTTGGTATATTCGTGCAGCACTGGTGCCGTTTATTGTGCATCATGCTGGTTGTTCAAGGGCAAAACAAACATCGCAACTCACTGCATTTCAGGCTGGAAAAGCATTTCAAATATTCTAGCGTCACACGAAAAGTGGTGAGTGGTGAATTTAATTTCTCAATACATTACATAATTTTAGGTATAGCACATATAGAAAATGAATTGTTTGTTATTGATTTTTATCCTTTGTTTTTTATTTCAGTATGTTCACTAATTTTTATATTAGCCTGTAAAAATACTGCAAATAAGTTACTACTTTTGTTTTGAGAAGGGCGCACATTAAGTTTGTGCCTAGGGGCGGCGAGGAAGCTTAATCCGCCACTGTTCACAGTATGTTGTTCATGATATCTATACTCTGTCCAGCTAACTGTGGAGCAGGCAAACGAAAACAAGTCTCGGCGCAAGTTGTGACGCGAGACGGCTCCACCAATGAGCACGTAAGAGGAACGGAATTGCGTGGAGTAGGGGAAAGCGACTACAGTTACCAGCCTTCGCACTGGCCACTCGATTTCCTTCGCTTCTCTGACGCTATGCGTCGATTTGCTCCACAGTTAGCTGGGACAGGGTATATCACTGTTCAGAGTTGCGGTGACCTGCTTCAGCTGTTGCTTATGAGAAGATTCTTAAGTAAGGACTTCGGAGATGCTTGGATTGTCCTTACATTGCTTCGTTTCACCTCTTGCGTAAATTGAGACGAGATGTCTAATGTCATTAAGAACTACGATGCCTGTTATTGGTTGTAACTCATTTAAACACATTGAAAATACAGCTGTGAACTGGGGGCGCACGTCCCTCTATGCAAGGGTAGAAAAATACAGGGCACTCGGTCGCCATGTGGCATCAGAATTTTCACCTGGAGCCTCAATTTTCAGTAATGAAAAAAATATATTTCTGTCAATATTTCAATGGAAATTTACATTACCTTATTTTAAAATTACTAGTTCAGTATGTGTCATTTTACCTATTCGTTGGTATTTTTTGTTCATTTTTTAAGTTATTTTGTTATTTTTTCTTTTTTTTCATTGTTGACAATTTCAATGTAAAATGGCCATCTGTGCTGCCTCTGGAATATTCTCAAATGTAGCTATAATAGCTTTATCTTAGTTGATATCACACCTCTCTTACACCATATTTTCCAAAAGAATCCGGCTCTTGTGAGAAGGGGCTGGTGCCTGAGTTAGTTTTAGTTTTTTCTACCCCTGCTGCCCTTTGGTGCCATCACTGTGTCCAGCCTCCCCCTTAGACCTGAAGAGGCCTTCCCGATGGCGCAGTTGTAGCGTCGTTGTCTTGTAATCAAGGGTCCCGGTGGAACCACATAGTGGTTCGGATCCCACTTTAAATTGAAGGTCCAATGCCGATTAGCCTTACTGTGCAAAAGGTGGACTTGAAGCACCAAATCAACCAATCAACCTTCGACCTGAAGGAATTGATCATTAATGAACGTTTGCATTTTACACGTGATATTTAGCCAACCCGGGAATCCCATATTTTTTATTTCACACACCATTGGTGGATTATTGACGCGGGTGGTACCGCCTGATCTAGAGGGTGAAAAGTAATAATTGTCATCACTTCAATGGTAGCGGTAATACCTAAATTACCCTATGAGGCAGACTACTGCGACTTCGAAAATCTAGCTCCTTGAAAGTCATTTTAGCTCTATTTATAGTGCAACTTAGCTCTTTTATAAGGATCCGGATTGGCAACACTGGCGCTGTGGGCCAGAGAGAGGGGGAGCATAAAATTAGGCGGCAAAAATATTAGCAGCCATTGCTTTTGTGCTGGTTCGTAAATAGCTTGGTACCATGCAGAGAGTTCGCAATTTGTGTTCCTGTGCAGTACGAAATAAAGCCAGCATAAATTCCGTCATCTGCTCTTCTTTTTTTGGCCAAAGGTAAATTTGTAAGTAATTTTTTTGCGCCTATGCATTTTTCTGTTTTTTGAGGAAGCTTCTGTGTTGCTTTGCCTGGCTTTCATGCATCAAGCTCGAGCAGACATCGTGTTTGGGAAGTTGGCGGAATGTGCCGGACATGATTTCGAGAACTGTCCTAGGGCTGTGATGGACGCTGCCCACAGACCAAGCAAGCACAGTATATACTGCGCAGGCCACCGATGAGGGCCCAAGGTGACGTAATTTTAGAGTGAATTGAAAATTTCAAATTTCTGCAATAGTCATTTTTCATATTTTTTAAAAAAATTACCTTCACCACTGCATTTGGCAGACTAACGAGGCTCTGGCGTCTGAACCTACGGCCACTAAAACTTCGTAGGACTGTGTGTGTGTTTCCTGTGTGCTGAGTGCCACTTTACAGCCTCAGCTTTTATCCTGTTAGAATATTTTAGATCATCGACATTACAGTTATGTTGTACTAGTTGTACAGTAAAACCTCGTTAATCCGGACTCCGTTAAGCTGGACTTAGCTTAATCCGGACAGGCAAAAGGCCAAACAAAAAAAGGTTTTAAATGTGGCTAGAAGTCAACAAGAGAACTTCCCAAAGAAAAGGCAGTCAACCACTGATGAAATTCTGTTTCCCGCAGACATTGTACTGTACTGTATAGTGTATTTAGGCCTATGTCCTTGTTACGTACCCGAACGCAAAGATTAGTTATAGCCTACAGCGGCCGATAGATGGCAGAGCGCGGGAAAAGATGAAAGAACGCTTAATGTTGGAGTAACGCGCGAGGAAAACATATGAAAGTAATTGTAAATGGTAGGGATGTGACGAAGCTGAAAATTTACCGATGCCGATGTACTCACCGATAATTTTTGGAACCGATACCGATGCCGATATTTAACCGATTCCGATACATCAGATTATTAAACAGAAATGGGATGTTATTTTCAGCATGACAAAAATAAATTTACTATGTACATTTCTATTGCATATCATATGTATATACATATATATTCTCAAGAGATGCGAATGTACATTTGCATCTACAAAATGTTATGTGAACCTTTAAGAAGAACATGGATTCTCAAGAGATTAAACATTAGTACACAAGCAGTTCTTTGAAATGCAAAATGAATTCCTGTTCAGCCAGATTTAACTTCAGAAATACGAGATTTAGAAGCACTTCAGGAAGCAACCTATTTCTTGTCTTATCGCAAATCTGTTCAGCAACATTGAACACTCAATCACTGAATACTGATGCAGCAGATATGCCCAAGTTTTTTCTCAGCACTTGCTTCAGGTTTGAATACTCATTTTTGAATTTCCAATACAACCACAGATCCTGGTTCAGCAATGTACTGTTTTATTTCCGATTTTGAGTTAGGTTGATCCTCTGAATGAGTTTGCAATAATTTTATTACAAAAACTCTACAATAATGACGAATCATAACCAAATTTTCAATAAATCTTACAAAACTAGAAGGTAAAAACTCTAATATAATCTGTACCGGTTTAAATATCGGATTTTTGCCGATTCCGATACCGATGCCGATGTGTCAATTTCGGCCGATTTTCATACATCTGTAATCGGCTTCGGCACATCCCTAGTAAATGGCAAAGCTAATTATAAATGTTTAATCTGTGAATGAGTAATACTAATAATGAATTGTATCGAGGCGTCAGAAATAAAGGATCGCCATTAATATCGTATACGGTTTGGCAGGAAAAGTAAAGATGCCAAATGACAAGTATGATTCTTGGTCCTTATTGTTTGACGGGAACGATCTTTTCCGTTAGACCTATTGGTTGTTTGTCCTGTGGTGGCGCCAAGTCTTCGGCAACCCACAAGCACTTTCGTGTAGCTCATTTATTGCAGCTCCGAGTCGAGGTCGAGCGCGGGATCGACGGCGCCCTTCGATTACCGCTTTTTGGTTGAGTTAGGCTGGGATGGATGTAGGAAGAGAAAGTAGAGGGGAGAATTGATATGCAGATGCTAGGGTGCCATCCGTGCCAGATTGGAAGACATTAACAAACAGAACATTTTGGTAGAATGCGGAGAAAAATATCGTTAACATCAGCGAAAATAGTGGAGATCGAGAACGGGGAAGGAGGAACTACGTGGATTTGTGTGGGGCAAGAGAAAGGTCACGATTTGACTGGTTCAGGTTAGGGGATGGACACAAGTTAAACTAAAACGGGAGCGTAGAGACGAAATTTCACATTCTCCTCCAGTACAAAAAAAAAACAACAGGGGAGGCAAGACAAAAATATATCAGGGAAACAAATGAAGCTAACACTTAGAATATAATAACAACCGTTATTAGGAGGGAGAGACCGAGGGGGGGGATAGGCGCAAATAAGGAATCTGGGAACTTTCCTACACTATGTTGAGCAAAGAGAGCAAAGAAGCTCAGTGGGGATAGCGAAAATGTGTGAAGTGGGGCTACTAAATAAATAAATAAATCTGAGAAGATTTAGGAATCACTTAGTTAACAGTGCAAGTATAGTGAAAGAATGCAAATGAAATACTGTGTTTGTGAACTCCCAAGCAGTATGAATGTGGAAGTAGACTGAGAGGAGGAAGGGTGTAGGAAAATTGCACATTTTTTTTATCCTTGTATGGTAGACTTAAAAAAAAATTCTATTCTATTCTATAGATGACACTGACAGCCCTGCAGATGCACTGTCAGCAAGTAATGATTCTTATTCTTGAAATTGTACAGTAATCAGTGATCGGTTAGTTCGTGTGAACTTTCCAGCCTGATCATTACCAGTGCGTAGTTAGAGATAGTTTTTTTTTCATCGAACTCTCCATAACTATTGTCTTATTTGGGGGAGCAGGAAAAGGTTTTATAACTCCTTGCCTTGACTAATCTCAGCCAACAGGTCGATAGGTGCCAGGGCTTGCCCCGGGAAGATAGCTTTCTGGAGATAAGGCCTGCTCAAAAAACAGTTTTATAAGATGCACTGTCAACCGATAGTTGACATTAGTTCGTAAACAGTTAGGGTGAGATCGTGTGTCTAACTCCTTGAAAACTAACTCTTCTCGTCAAAAGTAGTAAGAAGATAACGACCGCGTTAAAGACCAAAGGTGTGTTTGTTTATAGAATATTATTGCTTCTGGAAAGGTTTGTGTGCTACTATTGTGAAACGTCTTATGTCTATTAGCTTTTTCCTATGATGCGTGGACTTCTATGTCATATCGCTGTGGGGCACACTTGAAAAATGATCAAAGTTCCCGTTCATCATGAAAATTTTAACTAATGCACTTCACACGATTTTAACTGGTGAACACTCCATGTAGTTCATAGATGACAGGAACCTTGTTTACAATATTTCTTGAACATGTTAACAAACTTGATAGATGTAGCAAACTATTTCACTAGTGGGAAGACAGGAAAGTCCATTGAACTCTTGACGTTATTTTGTTTGTAATAACGATTTGAGTGGCATGCCATGGACCAAATTGAAAAGTAATATTCAATTTAAGAGAAACGAAGCATTTATAGAATGTTCTGAGAGCAAGGATATTGTTGATTTCTGTAGTGATAGAGAACGGGACAATTAGGGCGGTGGAGATAATATCGTAAAAGGAAAGTTTTTCTTGGAATATAACGCCCAGGTCCTTCTGTGCGGCAACTATTTAATGAAAGTATATTTTAGTAAAATTTTGTGTTTAGTGTGTTTTTCTTAGAGAGGTGGTCGACAAAGTATATTTGATCGGTTCGGGAGTAGCACTTGATAAACCTCAAAAATATGAAACCGAGGAAAACGCAGGTGAAAGTTCGTCCATTGCATTGTGGATTATCCAGGTGCTACTTTTCTTTTTACCCTTCACTGATACTGAACAGGCCTTGTTCACTATAGCCTTTGTCTGGTCTAACGGCCGGCGTCCTACATGCTAGCAAGCGAAGTGGGATCGAGGAAGCGGCGAATCTTTAGGAAGTATGCATATAAGGGCAAAAAATGGGAGAAATCGCGTGGGTGGAGCAAAGCTGTTCACGATTCGCAAAGGCTGGTAACTACAGACGCTTTTCCCCAACCCGCAATCCACTTCCCTATGTACAGTGGTGGAAAAAAGTTCTTCCCCATAAGACTTTAATGGCAGTAAAGCATGCCGGAGAGGTAGGCAACACACATTGCACCTTTAGGTGATCGGGTGATTCTGTCTGTCTCAAGGAGCAACTCGTCTTTCATGCAATAGCCAACAGAAACAAGAAATGTTGGAAAATCACGTGACTTGTCAGGTGGAATGTTGTTCGTCATAAAATCACCTTTTCTCAAGCCAGGTCGCAGAACCGACAAGAGTTATAGCCTATGTCCGAAAATGATTCCCCTAAAACCGTTGAACGAATTCTTGCCTTAATTACAAAGGCTACTATACTATATGTGCCGCAGTAGCTCGGTTGTTAGGGAGTTTGATTACCATGCGAGAGATCTGAGTTCGATCCCCGACTGGGGAGAATTGGAATTTTGTCCACCTGTTCAAGTGGCTCCGGCGCCCACCCAGCGTCGTATAAAGGGGGTACCTGTAGGAAACTTGGTGGGGGGGAGGTAAAGGCAGCCAGGTGCTTGGTGCTAATCACATTATCCCCACCTTCGGCCGTAACAAGAAAGTGTGGGACCCTAACTCCGCACCCCCTACACGCCTTCATGGCTTGGTTCAAAGCACAAGGTAGCACTTTGCTTTTTCATTTACTATACGTCCCGATTTTGTCGGAACAAAACTTTCTAATTTCTACGTGGACTTTCTTCCAAGTTCCGTAGGGATGTGAATAGGCTCAAGTTTTTCTTGACAAAATTCATCCATGTTATATTTCGTTATAAAAACCACGGCCGATATCCTGTGTGTGTGGGGGGGGGGGGGGCGCTATAATTCAAACATGTGAGGTGATACTTTTCTCACTACTCCATTCTCCGATTCTTCGTATCAGAAATAAATCTTAATTCTACACACTGAAAATGTAGCACTTCCTACATCTTAGCATGCAAATATCTAGCAGCAAAGTAATGTGTAGGCACATAGTGGTTTGGATACCACTTTAAACTGTAGGTTCATTCGCGATTAGTCTTACTGTGCATAAAGTGGACTTAGACACCAAATCAACCAACCAACACAATCCCGTTATTGTCCAGATTATCGAAACCAGAAGCTTCGTCGCGAATAACATAAGCAAAAAGACAATGTGAAATTACCGAACAGAAACAGAACCTAAAACCTAGAATGGCTAGATTGGATTAAATCGACGATACAGCACGCGTTCTGAAATGAAGAAGAATACGAAAGTTGAAGGACCTCGATACACACACATACTTTTCCTCCCCTCAATGGTAAGATATCTTTCTTGCAGAGAAGCCTTTACGTAGGCCTTCAAGGCCACGACGAGAAAGTGTTCAACATGCATTGACGGGACCAAAACACACGTCTAGTTTGATATGAAAGCTGTGTTCCTCCTTATTTCGTACGTCATTGATAACAGGAACACGGGCCTCGTCTGCTAACCCTAGTTTCGTAGAGCAGACGCCTGTTTGACACCCTTTGGTTCAGTGACCTTCGCTCGTAGTTAGCAAGAGTGAATAACTCACCAGATACCTGTTGCCTGTGAGCTTATACAAGAATAGATATTTCGTTAGGGTCTGTAAGTATTGTTTCATCTGCAGTTATATCAGTTAACGTTCGAATTGTTCGAATGGTTACGTTATTTATAAATTAGTTCTCGAGAGTGAGCTTTCTATCTATTTGCACGGAGGGGGGGGGGGGGTATACAGCCTGCATGTATTATTTTTTTCTTGAAACAAGAAGAAATCCCAAGACAAGAAAAGATTCGTAGAAGAGTTGTTAACAAAAAAGAAAGAAGAAAACGAAAATGTAAATGTTTAAATAAATTATTGTAACTTATAGATCGAGTGAATAATATTTTCTCACGGGGCCTCCTCGATGGCGTAATGATAACGTCGTCACCTTATAATCAAGGGATCCCGGGTTCGATACACGGTGGATGCACGTAGTAGTTCGTATGCCATTTTAACCTGAAGGTCCAGTCCAGATTAGCTTATCTGTGCAGAAAAACTAAAAAAGAAATTGTCACAGTGTAAGAAAATTTCATGTTCAACCACATACAAAAGGGAATAATTTATTCCATGTTGGAGTTAACATTTATAGCATCTAACCAACACAATTATGGATCGCAACGTATTTTCTCAGATCCATTTTAATTATACGTGCATGATAAAATAACAGAAGTTGAGGAAAGAGAAAGCCAAGCGAAACACAGATGCCTTCTCCAGAATTTCAAATCTCGTTACGTAAGGTTCTGGGTTGAAGTCACGGGCAGGCATGACCTTCTTGTTCTTGCCGTTTTATCTGCTTTATTTCATCATAAATCGTCGTTATGGTTTACCTACAGGGGAAGAATAATGACAATTGCCAATACAAAACCAATAACGAACAGAACAACAACTCAATTAGGAAGATGTCAAGAAAGAACCAAGACTTTACAGTGTCTCCGTCTCTCATTTTCTCGAATTGAAAATTGCTCTCCCGTTCTCGGTCTCGGCTAGTTAAATATAGAAATCGAAAAAGTATGTGAAGATACATATATTTCATATATCCCGGTTTTATAGGAGATTTCGTGAGAGATGAAGTAAGTACTCTTCGATCATGTTTATTTTTATTAGTTTTGTTACGTAACATCACTTTTCTTCCTAGTCGCGGACGAGTGACCATTACATGAAATTAATGACGCAATACTCAAACACCTGTGACAAGGACGGTACTCAAACCCGGGAACTTTGGTGACGAGATCGAAGGTTGACCACTTAATGAGCCTGCCCACCGAGTCTGCTTAATGTTGCTTGTGTCAGGTAATTCGAAATAACTGTCAATATCCCACATTCATTATCATTTGTTTCATAATTTATCTTATTGATGTTATTAACCTGAAGTAGAAGAAATAGTTGAAAGGCAATAATGCAAGATTGAATGTATCTGATGTTACTTCGTGCCGAATAATATGACGTGATATTATGATATGAATATATTAATAATATAATATGCCTAGTCATTCCATTGATTGATCCCAATTGCGCACACAAAATATGGTATAATGTCCACTCCTAACCAATCTCCGTGGCGGAGTGGTTAGCACAGCGCGCTACGACAGCATGGGTCCCTGCTTCGAATCTCGGCTTGGCCATTGGTGTTCTTGGTGAGTGTCCGTTAATCAATGTCATCATATCATCACTCATTACTCATCTGCATCGTCGCTATTTGCAAAATGTGAAAGAATAGCGACACTAAATAACAAAAATCCAATCAAATGGAACATCTTCACCGATTTAACTCTATACCGTACCAAATTCCCAGTTTATTACTGCATCTTGCTTCATTTTACAGCATGTCAATTGTTTTCCGATTCGAAAAAAATTGGAATGTTGAGCAGTTGATTGTGCATTGTTTCGTTGTTTGGATTGTTTAATTAACGTCGCATTAATTAGTATTAGACCAATCGTGACAGAGGGAAGGGGAAAAGACAAGTTAGAGACCACGGCTCTCTTTAAAGGTAGCATTCCTTGAACACGACTGAAGTGACTGCAGAATATTATGGATAAAATTTGTTTCGCATTTTCCTTTTATTTCTGTTTCAGTTATTTTACTTCGCTTTTCTTCTACCACTCGTATTAATCGTGTTGCTGAGGAAGAATTATAAACTCGTGAAATGGACGATGAGACAAAAAAAATCTATGCCTCTCCCACGGTTCGAAACTGTGACCACAAAATATTGTCTTATTTTAAAAATTTACGCCAAATATAGTTTCACTCGTGTCTTTCTCAAGGCGTTCCATTGCCTCTCCGATGGCGTAGTGGTAACGTCTTCGGCATGTAATCAAAGGCTTCCGAATTCAATACCAGATAGAGGAACATTTGGTTCGGATCCCACTTTAATCTGTAGGTCCAGTGCATAAACTGGACTTAAACAATTAGCGTGTGGCAGATCTTGTTAAGAAAACAGTTGCTGAAATGTTCTTCTTGAGGCCACGTAACACCCAGCTGTTGTTTGTTGTTGCTGGGGCATGAGTCATGTGACTCATGCTATCAATGCTCAATCTTTCCCGAGAACTCAGATCCACCAGACAAACTTAAGCGAATAATTTGTTACTTGGGTTGCATAAACAACAGGCTTTAAGACGTTACGAAATTCTAGGTCCCGTGGCCCAGGTAATTCTTTCTCCGACTGTACACTGGTGGTGCAGTCTCGCGTCAGTTCTTGCGCAAATACTTGTTTCGGTTCGATCGCTTCAGGGATTCCAGGGACAGAGTATAAGCAACCGGAGACTATGTAGCAACAATACCTCTCTCAAATGTAAAGGAGAGTGGATTATCAAGTCTTGTTCCAGAGCAGCTCATTCATGAGGGTTTAATTTTAACTGTCGTAATTCACATTACTTTATTAGTTAATGCAGATTTTTTTACAGAAGTGCCATATCACTGAAATTTGTAATTATACTACATATTTTGCAATGATCAGCGAACAAAAACAGCTTACACCTGAATCGGATATAAGTCCTGGACTTCTCTGAACACTTAGGTACGTACAGCAGTGTGATAAACTGTTTAGCAGTAACAAAACAAAATGCTGAATTCACAGATGGTTTAGCTCATCTGCAAATTTTATTTTGTCCTGCCTCGTAAACGAATACCGGATGGATGATGGGGAGGGGGTAGAATCGCAGAAGCTTTCAGTTTTTCACTTTTTTTTCAGTTACAGCAGAGCGCTGTCGATATCAGAACCATCTACAGGAATCGATTGAAGCACATCGCAGGGCTTCGTCAAAATGTGGGAGTCTTCTTTTGTTTACGAAAAAAGGAATTTCTAATCTGGGCCGGAATCCATGTATCGATCCAACAGCTTTCTAATATCAAATTTCTGTCAATACAGGTCTCGGAATGGCATTGCAATCAGCGTAAATATGCTTCAAAAGTACCAAAGAAATTTGCCTCGTCAAAAATAGTGTACATAAATGTTGTTTAAACCTCCAGACGCTAATAACGAGTTGCAACTGACATAGAAAATCATACTTCAGTTCCTGTGATTTGTAAATAATATAACCCGCGGCGCAACAGCCCGTGAGGGGCAGGAACTACAGACTGCCAGCCTCATTCCCCCACCGAGACTGAAGATGATCCAACTAGTTACGGAGGGAGTGACGTGTGGTCAGCACAACGAACCCCCAGTCGTAGCCCTCCAGTTTCCTGACGATGTTGGGTGCCCACCGGTCCCCCACACAGGCCGAAATCTCAGGAGAAAAATTGTTCCGCTTCCCCCATACGGGACCGCCCGGATCAAAACGTCTGTATAAATATTTGTAACTAAATTTCTGTCGTATATTTATGGTAGAAATCCGATCCGATCTTGCGACACGTGCAAGCACATTGTACACGTAATATGTTCAAGTTTTGAACTGACATCAGAGAAACCCGAAAACCTCGCGCCTCAAAATTACAACGAAGAAATCATCCGATTCAAACTTGTTCAGAATGGTCGACCATATCACCATATTGGATGCAATTTCAGAAAGCCAATACCTGGTGGAAGAGAATTCAATTCTCTCCGTGTTCAACAGGTCTTTATAGACCTTTGGAAAAATATAAGTTTTCGGTCAGTTCTAATGTCAGGCCAAGACAGTTTGATATTTTATTCCCCCGGGGAGGTACCCTAAAGATTGGGTTCGCGACTTCCCTGGAGAAAAAATCATTGGAAACACACGGTTTCATCCAATAGTTTGCGACCGTTTGTATCTCTCCTTTCAAAGGCAGGTCTCTTCAGGGTTGCTACTAAAATCTAGCCAATAGCTTCATGGTAGACAAGACACCAACAATTAACAAGAAAAGTGCTAGAGTACAAAAAATTATATTCTCAACATTGTAGGTATTAATAAATTATACAGGGTGAATCATATAAAAGTGACACTTTTCTTCCTCTTTTTATTTCAGCGGGAGTACCTTGCGATGCTACATGTTAGTTTCACATGACGCAGGATAACACGTAACGACCAATGAACGTATTCCATGCATATAGAATCTCTCCAACTGGATTTTCCGAGGCCAAGTCTGTCAGCCTGGAGTCATTTCTCACCTTGGGGGAAAAGTACTTAATTATCATACAAAATATATAAGTCCCCGCATAAAGCGGCTCTGCGGTTCATCCAACCTCAAATCAAAGGGTACCTGGGGGTAACGCTTGGGGTAACGCTGGGGGGCTGGGGGTAAAGTCGGCCGGAACGTGGTGCTGCTGATCATATCACCTACAATATGGCCGAGATCGAGAATGTGTTGGACCCTACCCCCACATCTCCTAAATGTGCCTTCATGGCATGGTGCTATGTGCACGGGGAACTTTACCTTTTTACCTTTAGAGTGAATTGACAGGGTGGTGACGAGAAGGTTATTTAGATCGCACCATATCACACAGTTTGTCAGATTTTACGTTTAATTTAATAGGGCTCGATTAGTTATTTTCAGTCATACAAAATAAAGTAAAAAATAATACAATTTACAACAAATCAAATTGTTGCTAGAGCAGTCAACCAGGTTTCACATTTGGAGCTTGAGTAGTTTCTGAGATATACAGAATGGGTCGGAATAAACATATCGAAAGTTGGCAACACTGTACATCGTTGGTATTGTGTGAGAAGCTAGGAAGTTCAGCTACAGTGTGAAAATGGTTCTAGCAGAGAACAGTTATAGTGATAGGCGATCATCAATGGTCTTGAGTATTGGAGAGATGGCGTTTCTTATCGGGCATTGGAAGTGGACATTATGGTGGTCCACTAGCTTCGTTGTAGGAGATTTCTGGAACCCGTGCTAGAAAGTTCACTACACATGTACATGCCGCTGAATGAGATACTTGTAGGGTCAGTTCCTAAAATGGACGCAATTGGTGGGAAAGGTCCGAGGGGAGGACTTACTGGGCTCCACGTGGACGATTACCCAAGAACATTTAGTATTTGTAAATATCATGTTTCTCGCCTGTTTAAACAAATGTTTGCTTGGCAATAAATTTTGACAAAGGGATGAGGAAGAAATGTCTGGCGTCACTCCAGCCTTCAGACTTTTTACCCTTTAATTATCGTTGTCCTCCATTTCACGGTTCCTGTCTTTCGTCGTCCTTCATCCATCTTCCGTGCCTATTGAATATTGAAGAGCCGGGCCCCAACTATTGGCAGATTCTGCACAACTGAATGCAACGCCTGATTGCACTGACAAAGCTAAAAGCGTTCTCCTCTCAAATTGACGGATTCATGAGTTCACGTACGTTTTTTTGTGCGTGAAAACGCACGAGAGTAAGATTCAATTTGCAAAGAAGCCCTTTTAACGAATGCTTATTAAGTTTTTACGATATCTCTTTCAGCGGTACGTCACGGATGAAAATTAATGGATGTTTTGTGGTGTTGCGTTGCAGGTCGAAACTCAGAGGTGATGGAAACAAGCTGGTGCAAAAGCGGGTATCGAAATAAAAAGGCTAGCGATGGACGATATCGGAAATTAGATATGGCGATATATCATCAAGAAAATATCGTCACTGGCGATACGATAGGATTAGTTTTTCCGTATCATAATATCGGCGATACATTGTCACCACCATACATATCGTGTCGGTGATACATTTTTCGTCCCCACAATATATATATCGTGACGTCTCAGCTATATGCATCTTGGCTACGATATATATGGTGGACACCATATATATCGCCAACATTTCGTGACAATGTATTGTCTAGTTGATATCGCCTGGACGAATCTCTTTCAATATCGCCTAAACGATATATCTAACGCCAAACGCTAAAAAGGGAACATCACATGCGACCGAGCCTTAGAAACTAATGCAAGCTTTCGCTTTCAAGGTGTAGCCAGAGAAATCTAAATACTATTAGTCTACATTAAGAAAATACACTAAGATTCTTTAGTCACCCTGATGCAAATAATTGTGTAAAACATTTTCAGAAGGAGTTGATCACGTTAAATGAAACATTACAAAGGTTTATTCCAAAGAAACTATTACAGTCACATCTGCAGGTATTGTTGCAAGAGAAAGAGAAACTGGAAGTTTTCCCCTCATATCATTCATCATATCATTGCTCATCCTCAATGTGATGATGAAAAGTAATATGATGGAATTGATGAAGGAACACTCATGCCAGGCCGGGTTTGATACCCGTGACCCCCAGTGTTGTAACGCGCTGTGCTAACCACTCCCCCACCAACAAAGCATTATCTGCATGTATTTGGAAAGCAAGTAAGAGCACAAGAAATCAACGCTGGAACATATTACTGTAGTAGAGACGTTACAGCAGACAACTGAGCCCGATTTGAGTCCAAATGTTGTCACTCCAGAAATACTGGAATAAGGAAATCGTGCATTTTAAAAGAAAATCGAGCCTTTTCGTTTCCGAACACAGCCGAAGCTCAACCGACACAGACCCAGCTCACGTTCAGTGACGCTACCGATATGAATTCTGGGAGTTCAGCACTCTCATGTGACTGCAGCGCCGCCGCCTCTTGGCTGCGGTCTCGGATTGGAAGCCGTTAGGAGCATTCGCTTTACTCTATTCCCTGATTCATTTATTCCATCCATTATCCTCTTAGGCATGTGTAATATATAGACGTATTCTCTGAAATCTCATTTTTACATCGATATACGATACACATTACAATTTTGATTAATAATTGCTGTCAGAGTTCTTCAAGCTATCCCTTGAAATGATTAGCCCAGTGCTATGTCATAGGGCAAAACCACGTGAGAAATTTGTTTGGACTCAATCTTGCAGCGTTACGTCACACTAACATGGTCCATCCTGGCTGTGTCCGAAAGGTACAAAGAGCAGACTTGTAGTATGGGCTGGAAGTGACGCCACCTAGTGCAGTTCGAAAGCTACAATTAAGACACAGCGCGGTGCACGCATCGTTGCAGGCTTGATCATGTGACTCCTTCACTCGTTGTTAATTTCTTTCAAATGTGGTAGAAAGCCAGCAAGTTGATCGTTGGAGTTCTTCTAATGTGTGGAAATGCATGTACAAGAACAGTTTAAAATGATGTGTGATTTGCATGGTTAAAAACAAGTGTTTAAAACGCGGGAAAAACAACGTGTCCTCAGTTTCATCTACTGATCATATTTGGCGCTGCAGTCGAAGTGTAATTCGAAAGACTTGCACTTCCAGTCCAAGACTTCAAGACCGATCTGCGAGACGATTCTCCGAGGATTCTCGCTTCAAGAACGATCTTGCATCTTTCGGACAGGACCTCCATATCGAGAGACACTTTACATAGTTCAAATACTTTTGAAGATACTTTTGTGATCTGGTAGCGTTACCTCACCACATCGTACACGAGATTTCGTCGAGAGCGAAGAGGATAACCCTTTGTTCCCTTCGGTGCCAAGCCGTAAATACCGATCCGAGGCCAACTTTTGCTGCTCCTACGTGAAAAACGATAGCAGCTTCCAGCTGAGGGGGAGAGGTTGGTGTCGCTTACGAAGTTCTACATCAAAATATGGTCTCCCACCCGATGGATATGTCGAATCACGACTGGAACAAATCCAAGTTTATATGCAGCAAGGACAAATGAAAGTGGATGTTGGAGAGGAAACGAAAAAAGAAGAGATAGGCATCGAGGAACAGTGATGAAGGGAGATTATAACCGATGGGGTCTGCGTTTGGGAGAGCTCCAACCTCTCTCTCTGAGCTAAGGAAGGCAACGATCTCTTGGAGGCCAAACTGATGCAGCATGCTTGATGCAGGGGCGGCTGAAGACAACATTTCCGCCCTGGCGAGGTGGAACAGTAACAATACTTCTGTTTCAGACTAACAATGTTACCAAGAATAATGGATATACATAGAAGTCGGATCTAGAATTTTTTGTGGAAAGGGCAAAAAGTTTGTTGTACAGCGCATTCGGTTTAACCTGAGCTCTGGTGTGCGCAAAGCGGGAAATGTCTGTAGTCTGCGTAAGATGTCACGTGACTCATAGTGACTTTGCAATTCGCGGAAGTTAAAATTCCGCCAGACATGAAACTGGCAAAAGCCATATGATGTTGTCTCATTTGTACTGGTATAGTGGGGGTTAGCTGTGATCGCTCGCGATATTTAAACTGGAAAAGCGGCTGCACGGCAATCACAACTTTAGACAATATTTAAAGCCTCACACTCTATATATTACAAGTTACAATTTGTGTCGCCCTTCTCGATCGACAGTGCAAGAGTCTACGAGCAATGCCGGCGAGAAACGCGAGACAAAGCCCTGTAATACAATATACACACAAAATAGATATATATATATATATATAAGCGTATGTATAAGGTCAAAAGGGTCCACCAACGAATGGCACACCGTGCTTTCTCCGTTGCGCTAATTTGTCCTCACAATTTTCTATAACACTAACTCTATTTGTCGACCGTGTCTATAATTGTCAAAAATGGAACCATGAATTTCAATCATCTCTTAGACTCGTGTCTTGCGTTTTATGCACGCATTCGTTTACTTACTACCATCTTCAAGGAAGGCAAAAGGTCAATTTGTATTTGTGAATCATCAACAAGACAACTACGTTAATCAATTACTATATGTATTTCATGAACACCAAAAAGCTCGTAAAGGAGTCAAAACAGAACAATCAGCGTAAGCCAAAAACACTATTCACATGAATGACGTGAGAGCACGTCAAATTTACAAACACGTAATGCGTGTACAATTAATTTACAACAGTCATCGAGCATTATTTAATCATGCGTAACAAAAATGCATATGCGTCTATTACTTAAATCCAATTAAACAATCCACATTAGACAATCAACAAATACTTCCCAATTATTTCCCAAGTATGTTAATTGCGGTACAAGTCTTCGTTTAGATTTTTTACCCTGATTTACCTTACGGCATTATTTTTGCCATTCATTAGCATTAACTCAATTCTCCCGATTTAAATGCTACCGAGGAAGGTGTAATGGAGGGAAGGAACAGGCGTCCCACATAAGGTGATATGCGTTGCAGAGGATACGTAGATTTCTTTTTGTTCGTTTGCAAGAAGATTTAACCAAAGTCTTAGTTCGTAAAATCGGAACGTCAAATGGGTGGGACGATTACATTACCACGTCGACCAAAATGCAATTGTTACGTTCGTCGATTCAAGGAAGTAAAGACGCGCATGTTAAAAGTTCAATTTTTCGAACGCAATAAGTCTTTGGGCGACGGGAATATGATGTGAATCAAAATTCAAATTTATAAATCACCCAATTCACTCTTCGACAATTTTGGCGAACAATTCTTATCCTTATTTCACGTAATTCCTTCGCAGCACCCAAAAGGCGTCGCAACAAGGGGTAACAGGACTAATGCAAAAAGATTTAGTATAGACTTTACTTTTGATAAAAGGGGGGGGGGGGGGAACGATCTGGAACGTTGGCACAATTATAAAGTTCTTGTAGCACAGCAGAGAGTTTACGTACCTATATAACAGAAAAGTTCAGCCTCAAAAACGTCCTGCAACGCCGCACTCCAATCACCGTAATTATTCCCTTTAGATGCAGTCCATTTTACGAGTGGCGAGCAATGAAGGCTTCCGTCTTCACAGGGCTCATGCTAGGTACGTCTCTCGCTGGCTTCTAGTGACCAAAGGGGGAGTGGTCGAGTTCCGTTCTAGTCAGTATCAGCTCCTCTGTTGCACTGTGTGCGGTTTTTCGTCCAGCCCGTATATACCGAGTGCTCCGCGAGAGGCAGCACCGGTCGAGCAATCGAGAACAGAGGCCTCTGATGGCCGAAAATTGTACTATATTTTACGTCAATTTTCACTTTTTGTAGAGTTTATAATATTGAATATTAAAAACGTTACAAATGCCCCCTGACTTGCAAAAAGATATAAATAACCCATCCAAAATAAATATACACACTGAGTAAATGTAAGTACAAATAACAAAAAACACTCATAGAAGTAAATACCAAATTCCAAAAATAAGGAGTTCTTCCTACGGAATTGATCAATACACAAAGAGTCTGACATCCCAAACTTAGTAATCATTCCAAGAATTAATCACTAAAAAGGTTCATAAAGATGCATAAAGCATACAAACATAACTCGTAGCATGACGGAGAAAAAGTCATATTACATCGTGTTCGCCTCCCGGCCAAACACCTAGATGTATGAATCCTCACGAGAATCTTGCTCAGAACAATCACACACATTGCGCATTTGCAGTTACCATGGTAAATCCGTATAATACCAATGATGGAATGAAAAGCATGTATCCTTGGCGATGAAAAAGGTTGTTGGTTCCATAATTATTCACTGGTAGTAATTTCCATCCTCGTAGAGCAAAAAACATAGAAAGAAAAAAAAGGAACGAAATCAAATACTAAGTAAAGAAAGAAAGAAGAAGGAAGGAATAGGATAGCAAGAGGAGAAAGGTTACTACAGGAAGGAAACAAGGAGGTAGCATTTTTACAAGTTTTACGGAGAATGGGTATTACCATTGGTTAGGACAAAATACACAAATTTCATATCCCAGAGAGAACATTATTTCTCTCATAATATACATTTACCACAAAAATAATTGGAATTACTCTGAAATACAACACCAAAGAGTAAGACACTTAGATATATATACATACATACACTGGATATAAACACATTAAAATCTGTATATATATTGTTGTAATCCCGTTTTACCTGGGAACTGAGGTCACAGGGAAGTTTCATTTAAACATTTAGGTAGAGCTTAATAATATCTGTTGGCTGAACCTGCTCCGTTAGGAGGGTAGAGATATGGAAAGTTGGTGCAAAGGTTATTCACGCTTGTTCATACCTGGTAGGTATGTGTGATGTCTTGTCCTGATGCTTCTCGCAGACCGAATCGTGAAAGTTGCCAAGGTTCTATCCAGCGACCCTCAGCTCACCAAACCGAGCAATCCCTTGCACCTTGTAGCATGCTAGGCAGCGGTAACTCCGTGTTCCATCGTCGTAGTTCAGCAGTGTAATGTGTTGTAAAATAATCGGACTAATTATCCATGTAGCGTCGATGAGTGTCAGAATCCAAAAGAGAGCGAGCTCCGGGTAGGAGCTTGCTTTTATAATTTCAGGCGTCGAAAGGTTGTTAAACCTTTCGAACACGATGGATCTTGTTTAGATCCACGCGTTTGCCTTCCAGTTCCTGGTTTAACGGAAGTTACAAGTTAGCGCATTCTTGGGATCACTCGCTGGTCGGACAAGTTCAGGAAATAAACAAGTGTGAATATTAACATGACGAGGTTTTCTCGGTTTAATAGTCTCCATATATCTACATTCCCCTTGTTGAAATAATCGAACCACTCTGTGATGGTCGACTACCTCGTCCGGAGTAGGTTATATTTAAAAATTATCATTTATTAACATATCAAAATGCCGTAGTAAACAATACATCACTCCATTCACCATAAAAAAAATATTGAAAACATCAGAAGAGTCATAGCATCAAAAGATGCGTAGCACCAAACACCGTTGAGAAAAAAAATAAAACACGTAGAAAAAAAACCTATTTAAAACTGTCAAAGCCTCTTGTAGAATCACATCAATAACGAAGTCTTCTCAAGTCCTGAGGCATGGATAAAATAATTACATAAGTGTGACACTGAACTAGTTTTGAATGAACGATGACAACACGAGAATTAAAAAAAAACACATGTCAGCACAGTGTGAAGAAACGCCGGAAACCACACGCGGTTGTATTCACTGTTTGCTGAGTTCAAAGTACACTCGGCATAACATACACGATGCTGGGCGGAGCCTTGAGGTATGTTACCATGGCAACGCTGTAAACTTCATGTCGCCATAGGCTGGACGTTCTGTGCAGCTGACGATAAAAAAAAACACAAAAGAAAGAGACGTATCTCTAATCCAGTATGGGCAGCACCCATGGTCACAAACTGTGGCACTGTAAATGACATATGTTTGTATTAATTGCGTGTGCCTAACAGTAGTTGATGGAGGCTGAGCACCGGAACACTGTTAGCCGATGAAAAATAAAAATAAGTATCATGTGTCGTCAGTAAACACGGGCAGTACGCACGGAGTGGGCGGGGCCTTGTCGATGTAGATCGCCGTGACGTCATGGTAGGGCAGTCTGGAAGTCAAGTTTGCGATGGCGCTTTGGGTCAAGAAACGTCCTGGGTAAAGCGCTCCACATCTGGGTCGCGGCGTGGGAGATGGAAAAATCAGCCATGGGGTCCAGACGGGAAGGGGTCCTTTGGTGCTGGAATTCCACAAAATCGTTGTCGGTCTCTGCGATGAGCCTAGGTCTCTCGCTCGATGGTACAAGCCGGTGGTCGTCATGAGTCCGGCAGCATCCGTGGCGATGATAATGAAACAAGCGCAAAAAAGGGAAAAATTAGGAAAAGCAAAAGGTAGTGGAGCAGAGTTACAATAAATTATTACTGGTGATAAAATCGATAGAAAAAGGACTTTCAGATAAAACTGGTGAATTATTTTGGGGGGAATAAGTGGAATAATTCCATGTTGTAAGGAAAGTTCGCCGGGGCGCAACGGGAGGGGGGGGGAAGTTTGAATAGTCGGCTTAGCCGGGAATGAAATGAGAAAAGAAAGGAGAATTCAGCGATAATAGAACGAACTAAGTGATTACGAGACATTTCCTTCTGTAATATGTGTAAATGTCGTTTATAAAAGCAATTGCAAGAATTTTACGTGTATTGTGGACAAAGGTTTAAGCGCCTTCGATTCGCTGCTAATAAAAAAAAATTGAAAAAGAAGTGAAAAAGAGTAAGTAATAGATTTGTGTAATAGTTCATTGAAAAATAGAGTAGGTTTTAATTTCATGGGATATGAGCTATACCATGTTGTATGCTATCAATATTTGAACTATAAAATTAAAGGAGAGAGTGGGAACATTTGCCTATATTTATTATATGCTTTGTTAACATATTTAGTGCATTGCAGCTTTCAAAGAAGCAGTTCGCGTTACACCTAAGCGTAAATAAAAAAATTGCTATGGCCAAAAAGCAAATTGTTCAAGCAAGTTCTACGCAGTTCATTTGTTCTTTAAATCATTGATCTTGTTCTATCTTAGTTCATTCGTTCTTTATTTCTTTGTACTTTTTCTTCATTTGAGCGTATATGTACCAGCAAATGGGGAAAAAAAATATTTGCTAGTTAGAATCATAAACACACTAAGTACTTATTAGTCAAATCAGCTAAGTGATATGTTCTGACTATTACTATGCGTTGAATCGCAAATTATAAAATAACATTAAAATATCTGTAAAAAAAATTAATTATTAGGCAAGAGATGTATTATAAATGTTCCGACGATTGAGATAGCATTCTGTAATCCTGATCTTGTTAAAAATAAAAAGGAGTTCGTTCTAACGCAGAAATGCAGTGTGAGCACGGGAAGTGGAAAGAGGGGGGGGGGGAGTCGATGAGCGTGAGAAAATGCTGGATCATGGGATGCTAGCATGTGCAATGTACGGAGCGAGGAGGCTAAAGAGGAGGTTAACGTAGTGGCGTGTTAATGAATGTTAGTGGGGTTTTTATAGCACTAGTCGTAGCGGGCTTTGAGTCTAGAAATGGTAATAGTGTCAGTCTTTTGTTTACTCCTGCCGTCGATGAAAGTTACTTCGTAGGAATTCTCGTTAACTTTGCGAAGAATAGTTCCTTTATACTTATAAGAGGACGCAAAGGCTTTTGACACACCTGGAGTTGGAGTGGCATCTAGAATCCATACATGTTGTCCTGGTGAGTACTGTATTTGCCTAGAAGTGCGGTCTGCGTACTTTTTCTGCTGTTCGTAACGCTTGTTCAAGTTGTCATGTGCGGTCTTACGTATGGAGGTCAGGAGTTCAAGTCTCTGTGCGTTCGTCTGGGAAACATTGTCGGGGTTCGAAGGAAGAACTGCGTCAGCTAAGATCCTTGGGTTGTAGCCAAATAAAGTAAAATACGGGCTCTGGAGGGATCCAGAATGGATTGTAACGTTGTGGCTGAACGCTGCGCTAGCTAAATAGTCACACCATGAAGCCTTTTTCTCTAATACAAAAACTCTCATAGCTTTCTTTAAGTAACTAAATGAACTTTCAACTAATCCATTCGTGAAATGGGCACAAGTATCTACATATTTAAATGTACGCCTGTAATATTAGCTAACTCTCGTAAGAGTAAACTTGAATTGGGTGTTGAACGATCTAAATAGATCGTTTCCGGGATGCCATGGACTAAAAAGACTTTCTCAACTAAAGCTGTTGCTATGTTTTGTGCATCGTGATTAGCCAAAGGAGCTGTTATTACGTACCTTGTACAACTATCAACTACCGATAGGAAATATTTGTATTTGTGCGTTTTTGAAGAGACTAAAGGACCACATACGTCAATATGAATTCGTTGGAAAGGAATTTGGGCTGGTTGAAATGTTTGCAGCGTATGCGGTTTAGAACCTTGTGGTTTCTTTGAAATCTGACAAGGGATGCAATGTCGAACCTTATCGTACACAAATTTCTTCATATTGGGGAAAAAGTAGCGCATAAGCATTAAATTATATGTCTTCTGAGCACCTTGGTGACTTCCATTCATTTTGTGTGCATGAATAAGATCGAAAACTTGATTTCTTAATGCATGGGGAATACAAAGTCTATCCCGATTACCAGTTTTGATTTTATTAGTCCTGTATAAGACTCCATTTTTGAGTACATAAGAATACGAAAGTTTCTCTAGGTTTGGATTACTAGGTTTGTCTTTGTTTTCTAATACGTCAATAATGTCTCTGAAATAGGGGTCTTTACGTTGTTCTGAACTAATATCAAAATCTGCTGCTTGTGCATGAAATACTTGATGAAAGAATAAGTCATCATCATCTTTCTTGTCATGATTAGTCTTGTCAAGCGGTAAACTTGCACGGGAGAGTGCATCCGCAAGTTCATTTTTACTAGCGCTGACATGCCTTATTTCGAAATCAAAATTCTGAAAATAAAGGGCTCTTCTTCCTAAAATAGAACTATGGTGTTTAGTTGAACGAAGATAGGATAAGGCTTTGTTGTCTGTGAGAACCACAAAATGTTGATTCATAAAAAAAAATTTGAAAGTTTTCAATACATAATATGCACCTGCAATTTCGAGTGAAAATGTGTCAGCTCTTTTCTCTGTGTCTGTTAAGGCTCGTGAACAATAGGCACATGGATGTAAATTTCCTTCTTCATCAGGCTGTAACAACGATCCTCCAACTCCTTCTCCGCTCGCATCAATGTATACATATGAGGGGCGCTTAGGGTCATAAGGGCGGAGGATAGGGGCGGAAGTGATCATTTCTTTCAGTGTTTCGAAGCTTTTCTGGTGTTCATTAGTCCATTGAAACTTAACATTCTTTTTAAGAAGCTTAAATAAACATTCTGTGGGTCCTGCAAAACCTTGCACAAATCGTCGAATGAAATTGACAAGTCCTAGAAAACTACGAAGCTTGCGTTTGGTGGTAGGGGTGGGATATTCCAAAATAGCTTTAAGAATGTGTTCTGAAATCTTAACTGCCTTTTGAGATACCAAATTACCAAGGACTTTTACTTCGGTAAAAGCTAGTCTACACTTAGAGGGTGATAATTTAAGGGATGCTTGTCTTAACTTTTGAAACACTCTGTCCAGAATGTTAAGCATGTGTGGGAGATTTGAACTGTAAATAATAATATCATCAGTGTAAACAGAAAGTTCTGAACTGTCTATTCCGCTAAGGGCAAGTTCGCTTACTCGGTTCATTACACCGGGGGATGTTTTCAATGCCTGGCATAACCTAGCATATCTAAAACTACCCAGATTGTTAATAGAAAAGGCGGTAATGTCTTTAGAACGCTCTGTTAATGCAACCTGAAAAAATGCACTGGACATGTCTAAAATTGAGTAATATTTCTTTCCAGCCATCTCTGTCATGATGGTTTTTATGTCTGGGGATTGCAAGGAAATCGGAGCTATTATGTCATTAAGCGCTCTCAAATCGGAAATAAAACGGTAAGTCCCATTGGGGTTCTTAACTAATAAGACTGGGTGTCGATAGGGACTCCCTTCACAGCGTTCTATAACACCTTGGTCTAGTAATTTCTGAACTTCCTGTTTCATGGGTTCTCGGTAATGAAAAGGAATAAGGTAGGTTTTGGCATACACTGGGGTGTCATCTGTCAGTTTGATATCATATTCCAAAACATTGGTTTTAGTCAATTTATCCCCTGGCCAGAGAAAAATATCTGCATACGTGTATGCGAGCTTTAGGATTTTTTCTCTTTCTTCTCGGGGAATATCAGGGTTAACTGTGAGGAGGGAGGGGTCAAATTTCTTTTGACTTTCACTGATTTGTTGCTTCACTGTAGTATTTTCATTACAAGAGTATGAAAATGCGACATCTTCGTTTTTATGTTCCCAAACGGAAGTAACGTCAGTTAAAATTTCACATGTCGATATTTCGCCTAACATTGTGTCACTTTCCAAAGTGATTGTGGTTTCCGTAAGGTTGTGTATGTGAATGACAGGTGACTGCGGGTTTACTGCAGCATTGGGAAGGACTACTGGATGCTGGCTCATAAGGGAAGTAGATGGTGTAAAAAGTACAGGCTTAGGGGTGTTGGGTGTCGTAGTGGTAATGTTCAAATTGATATAAGTCTTGGATCGTGGACTTAACTGAACTGTGTTTGAAAGGGTAGCTTTTCCCTCATACACATTTGCATTTTCAATTTTAGTGAATATGTCATGGGACAGCTGGTGAGTCTTGTACTTTGATCTTAAAATACTATAATTTGGGGTACGTCCTAAATGATAAAGAGTTATTGTGTTGTCTTTTAACGACATTTCGCACCTCTGCGTTCGTAAAAAGTCATTTCCTAAAAGGGGAGGGACGTTAGTTGAATCTACTATTCTAAATGGGTGCGAATATTTACGCTTTCCAATTATGATAGGAAGAACTACAATTTCAGACACACTCAGTTTCGATCCAGACACACCTTGGATTGTGGATTGTACCTTGTATGTTTTTCTTTCAGTAGGAAGTAGATGGGAAGGATAAATTGATATTTGGGAACCCACGTCAATAAGTAAATCTACCTGTTTGCCTTGTATGCTACTATTAATAAAGTATAGGCCATTTCTCTCAATTATAGGAACTTTATCTAATCTGGTATTATCTTCGATTTCGTCCCTGCAAGTCGAAGATGATTTTAGTTTAAACCACTGTCTCGTTGTGGCTTGTAAAAGCAGTTGTCGCTCTCGTGATTATAGCGACCGCAGAACTTGCAGGCTGATGTATTTGCATCGTCGCGATTACCCTGATCAAGACGTTGAAACCTCGTGTTACTATTACCTCTGAATTGGCCTCGAGAGTTCGATCTAAAATTTCCTCTATGATTAGCTCTAGAATTACCTCTGTAGGATTAGTTATTATTCCCCTTGTTGAAACCTCTGTTATGTGCGTTTTGATTAGCCGTTTTCGCAAATTCCAGTACATTTGAGCAAAGATTAAAAAGAGAAGTAGCGTTCATCTGTTCGGTTGAATGCAAAGCTAAGTTCGACATTTGTGACGAAAGTTTATTTATTTCATCACTAGAAGTAGCAAGTTGTGCGTGTTCCACAGTGGCTACGGCTGGTGGCGCCGCGGAGCGGGCACTATCAGAACTCGGTACATGATACATTCCGTGATACACTGTGTGGGAATTATTTACGGTTGCGGGATTGGACTGTAGACTTTGGACTTGATGAGTCGATGGTGGAAGGAAAGGAGATGGACACTGGTTGTATGACACAAACTCCTGAGTCGGGTTGAGTGGATTACTGGGGAGGGGGGAATAGACCTGTGCATGCGAACAGCTGTGAAGTGGTGTCGGGGTGAATGTCTGGGGCAAGCTCGCCTGAGCGATTGCCTGATCTATTTCCAATTTCTCTTCCAACAGACGGGAATTAATTAATGACTGCTGGCGTTCGAAATTCTGTAGGTGGGCAATTAATTCTTCTGTTCTGGCAAAATGCTTGTTGGTTAAACAGCCAATGTACTTGGCTCGCAGTCCTGTGATGATATAAGAGAGCGTTTGTTCTTCAGTGGCGTTCGGGAAGTATTGCTGGACTAATGCCTTTTTAGCAATAACATAGGTATGGATGGGTTCAGTTATCATTTGCTTCCTTTGGAGTATTATCTGTACGGAATCTGCTGATAGGTATGATCCCTTAAATAGCGTACTTAGCTCGTCTTTGATATGGGTGTATGTCAAGTCTACAAAATTGGGTCGTTTCTGTATGTCATGAAAATAAGTTAAAGCGGTGTCCGTCAAAAATAAAGGTAACATCTCTTTACGCTTAGCTTCCGACCATCCTGCGGCGTGTGCTACATTTTGAAACTTGAGGAAAAATGAGTCAATGTCCTTAGGGTCATTTCCGCTAAATGGTGCCGGGTATAATGCAGTTGGAATTGGGGTGGCCATGTTAGTGGTGGAAATTTGTACAGTTGCGTTATCAAAGCTATTAGGATTGTTAGAGGGAGTTGAAACGGGAGCTGGGGTACTTGCTAAGGGCTGAGGTTGGTTTCTGGTGGGTGTTTCCAGTCCAAGGACAAATTGAGGGTAATTTCTATTAGCAGACCTTAACCGTGTTAGTGGAGGGGAGGGAATTGGGGAGAAAGGACGTGAATTTGTTGGATTTGCCGTGATTGCAGTTGCTAACTCTATGATTTGGTCGAGGGAGGAATCTAGGTGTTCGTGCAACGCTATCTGTGACGTATTCATAAACGAAGGTTCGTCGTGCTGACCAAAGAACAAATGAAAGTATGGGTATACAGTTATTTATGTCATTAATATATCGCTGGTCAAATAAGTAAAGGGTATTTCATTAAGAGTGATACTTTTTTAATTTTTTTAAAAAATAAACCACTCAACGTATCAAAGTAAATTGTGCTTTATTTTGAAGCTTAGACATTGCAGTTATGTTCTGAACAAAATATCGTTCAAATGTCCACCGTGGCTTTGAACACACTGACTCACACGATGGCTCCACTGATCCTGATTTCAGTGGAAAAATCATCTTCTCAGATGAGGTGCATTGTTGTCTTAGTGGATTCGTCAATATGCAAAATTGTCGTTATTGGAGCGAGAAGAACCCACAAGTGGTCCATGAGGTGCCATTGCATTCAGAAAAACGCACTGTGTGGTGCGGTTTATGACGTGGCGGCGTCATTGGACCTTATTTCTTTCGAGATGATGAGAGAAGAACCGTTACCATCAATGGCAACCGGTACAAATTCATGTTACACGAATTTCTGTGGCCAGAACTTGAGACCATAGATATTGAAAACATGTGGTTCCAGCAGGATGGCGCTACGTGCCACACAGCTGATGCTACGCTCGATTTGCTGAGGGAGAAGTTTGGCGACCGGATCATCTCAAGACGTGGATGTGTGAATTGGCCGCCACGGTCGTGTGATTTAACACCCATGGATTTTTTTCTTTGGGGCTACATCAAAGCCCAGGTCTATGCTGACAAGCCACGAACTTTGGAACATTTGGAGGAGAACATTCGTCAGGCTATCGCAGACATAACGCCACTAATGTTGGACAGAGTGATTAACAATTGGAGCCATCGTGTGCGTCAGTGTGTTCAAAGACGTGGTGGACATTTGAACGATATTTTATTCAGAACATAACTGCAATGTCTAAGCTTCAAAATAAAGCACAATTTACTTTGATACGTTGAGTGGTTTATTTTTTATTCAAATTTTAAAAAGTATCACTCTTAATGAAAGACCCTATATAAGCAAGTGTTCTCATTCCTGTGTGAATGATGCTTGAATACATGTTATGCAGAAGAACTAGATTTTTGTTGAAAAAAAAGGGGGGGACTCGGCATAAAAAGAGAAAAGAAGGGTTGTTTTCCATATGATAATACACAAAATTGTCACTGGGTCTGACGCATCTTAAGCGTACTGTGGGAGTATGAGGTGGAATTACTAAAAATTGACTTTAAAAATGCTCCCAAAGTGGGAGGGAGGGGGGGAGAGAATAATTTAATGTAAAGCAATTCGTACAGGAGGGTACTTAATTGCAAAAAAGGGCCTGAAGCACCTCCACCATGTTGTAATCCCGTTTTACCTGGGATCTGAGGTCACAGGGAAGTTTCATTTAAACATTTAGGTAGAGCTTAATAATATCTGTTGGCTGAACCTGCTCCGTTAGGAGGGTAGAGATATGGAAAGTTGGTGCAAAGGTTATTCACGCTTGTTCATACCTGGTAGGTGTGTGTGATGTCTTGTCCTGATGCTTCTCGCAGACCGAATCGTGAAAGTTGCCAAGGTTCTATCCAGCGACCCTCAGCTCACCAAACCGAGCAATCCCTTGCACCTTGTAGCATGCTAGGCAGCGGTAACTCCGTGTTCCATCGTCGTAGTTCAGCAGTGTAATGTGTTGTAAAATAATCGGACTAATTATCCATGTAGCGTCGATGAGTGTCAGAATCCAAAAGAGAGCGAGCTCCGGGTAGGAGCTTGCTTTTATAATTTCAGGCGTCGAAAGGTTGTTAAACCTTTCGAACACGATGGATCTTGTTTAGATCCACGCGTTTGCCTTCCAGTTCCTGGTTTAACGGAAGTTACAAGTTAGCGCATTCTTGGGATCACTCGCTGGTCGGACAAGTTCAGGAAATAAACAAGTGTGAATATTAACATGACGAGGTTTTCTCGGTTTAATAGTCTCCATATCTCTACAATATATTAATTCAACATCTGATAACACTGTAAGAAGAGAACAAAGAAATGCATGGAAAAAGCATGGTCGAACATAATACAAAAACTTCATTGACCGGAGGCTTGAGAGGATTGAAGTTGTAAAGCAATTTGCGAATCAGCCAAATCTTCAAGGTTATTGACTGCAAAATAATTATGAAGGACGCGTATGCTGATTATGACCCCCTGAATTTGAAGAATTAGGGCGACGGCGGCACGTAGAAATTTGATGACCTCTCCGACGACAATACGTACAAAAAGGGGAGGTATCCCGAGGAACAGTGTCCTGCGGGGTATGGGCGACATGTGCCGATAAGTTAACTGAAGTGTTCCAATGATCAATTTTACTAATTTCAAGGGAAAAAATTTCCTTGGCATACTGAGTAAGTTCTGCAAGGGACTGAGGGTGACCTCGAAAAACAGGAAAGGACAACGCCGTCTGGCATCCAGCGTCAAGAACTTTACTCTCCTCAGGAGGGGCCATTATAAGGATACCCTATATAATGTTAAACGGGTAAAAAAACTAATTGATCTAAAGGGGGCAGTAAATTTAAAAGATTACAGACCAAAAAGAGAAAAAAAAGGGAGGGAAAAATGTTAATGGGAGGGAAAAAAAATTTGATGTCCCACAATTTCAAGACTGCAGCAAAGGTAATGTTCACACAACAGACCGAATGCAACCGTGCTCCGATACCAATTTTGTACTGGTATAGTGGGGGTTAGCTGTGATCGCTCGCGATATTTAAACTGGAAAAGCGGCTGCACGGCAATCACAACTTTAGACAATATTTAAGGCCTCACACTATATATTACAAGTTACAATTTGTGTCGCCCTTCTCGATCGACAGTGCAAGAGTCTACGAGCAATGCCGGCGAGAAACGCGAGACAAAGCCCTGTAATACAATATACACACAAAATAGATATATATATATATATATATATAAGCGTATGTATAAGGTCAAAAGGGTCCACCAACGAATGGCACACCGTGCTTTCTCCGTTGCGCTAATTTGTCCTCACAATTTTCTATAACACTAACTCTATTTGTCGACCGTGTCTATAATTGTCAAAAATGGAACCATGAATTTCAATCATCTCTTAGACTCGTGTCTTGCGTTTTATGCACGCATTCGTTTACTTACTACCATCTTCAAGGAAGGCAAAAGGTCAATTTGTATTTGTGAATCATCAACAAGACAACTACGTTAATCAATTACTATATGTATTTCATGAACACCAAAAAGCTCGTAAAGGAGTCAAAACAGAACAATCAGCGTAAGCCAAAAACACTATTCACATGAATGACGTGAGAGCACGTCAAATTTACAAACACGTCCTGCGTGTACAATTAATTTACAACAGTCATCGAGCATTATTTAATCATGCGTAACAAAAATGCATATGCGTCTATTACTTAAATCCAATTAAACAATCCACATTAGACAATCAACAAATACTTCCCAATTATTTCCCAAGTATGTTAATTGCGGTACAAGTCTTCGTTTAGATTTTTTACCCTGATTTACCTTACGGCATTATTTTTGCCATTCATTAGCATTAACTCAATTCTCCCGATTTAAATGCTACCGAGGAAGGTGTAATGGAGGGAAGGAACAGGCGTCCCACATAAGGTGATATGCGTTGCAGAGGATACGTAGATTTCTTTTTGTTCGTTTGCAAGAAGATTTAAGGCCGTACTAAAGGCAATTTTGTGGTAATTTTTCGATAACAGATGGCAGCACCGTTTTCCATGGCAACCGAGGGCCATGTTGCCAGATCTCCGCGTAATCAAGGTAGATACATATAGGTTGGTCGATTAGGGTACTCCTTGATGGGATATGACGTCACGTTGGTTAGCAGATTTTTTTGAAAAATCTAAGTAGATGTGGAGCAACGTAATTGTTTATCATGAGATTTTAGTTGTACGTTCTTATTGAAAAAAAATACAACAATTTATCAGCAATGCAAGATAGTAATAGTCGTAATAGTAATATAAAATCCCTTGTATTGTATTATGTATTTCTTTTAATATTTCGAAAGCAGAAGAGAACATACAAAGATAGCTGTAGTTAATTCAAACACGAAATGCATAAAGTAAGAAGAGTAATTGAAATAATTGAAAACATTTTGCAATTACGTTTGAAGCGAATGCTGCATTGACTGTAGAATTCACTTTATGCGACAGTACTTGAACACATTTATATCTTTTATCGGTGACGTTAGCAGATTTTCTTCATAAATTTGCAGAATTTCAGTGAACATCTTGTATATATTTATAAATATTAGCGCTCTCTAACGATCCTCAATCTTTTATCCTTCAAGTGAATAAACATGTAATTCTGCACACTTATTTTTACTGAGTTTTAATATCGCGATTTTTGCGATTTTGAAAGAAATATGTCAGAAGAATCCTGGATACACAATAGAAGACATGTTTGTTATTTTTATAATAGATCAGTATTAAATACAGTTTTGTAGCGCATCTAATTTATTTGCATATCATGTCACCACACAATGTCCTGTTTCATAGTTCTTTACGGATTTGGTCTATTCTGGTTTTCAGTTCTGCAGCTGATGTAGAATCTTTGGAAGTATCAGTAACATTTTCAAGCAACAGTAACTGTAAACTACTTACGTTATGAAATTAGTAATTGTAACTCAGTTACTTTTCCACCAAACTAGAAAGTTGTACAATTACTTTACTGCATGGAAAGAAATATTAACTTGAACCAAATGTTCTCCTCAAACAATGGGTAAATTGACGATTATTAAGGCGGGCCCCGTGGCGGAGCTTGTACAAATTACTAGTCGACCTCCGTGGCGGAGTGGTTAGCAGAGCGCGCTACAACGCCAGGGGTTCCGGGTTCGAGTCCCGGGTAAAGCATGGGTATTTGTGTTTGTCCAGATGATAAGAAACAAAGAAAATGTAACAATTGAAAAGTGTAAAAGTGAGAACAAGTATGAATGGTGGGGGATACCTCCGTGTAGGGGGTATTTCCTTTTTACAAAAAAAAAAAAAAATTAGTTAGCACATCGCGCTACGATGCCAGGGGGCCCGGGTTCGAATCCTGGCCTGGGTATGGATGTTCGTGAGTGTCCATTCATCAATTTCATCATATCCAGTCATTTCCATCATCGTAAACTAGCCAAAAGTGGAACAAAAAGCTAAGTAAAATAAAGCAATTCAATCCTCGACACCATGAGAACAATTTTGTATTTTTTTCGTCAAGAGCCAGGATGTATCCCAAGTTTATTTGTATTAGAACACTTACCATATAAGACTACATACATAATCTCCAACAATCCTCATGGACACAATAATTTTATAGTTCAACAAAAATTCTAAAAAATATTTGGTTTGCTCAACAAAATGAAATGAAATGTTACTCGTCATTGCTTTGTAACAGAAGTTTACTGTGAATTATATTGCCTCAATGTTTGTACATGAAATGTAAGAAATAAGTTATAATTTCATGAAACTTAATGCTTAGCATTTAGTGGTCATCGGTCGGTGAAAAGGACATCGCGCTTGCAACTCATGATCCGAACAACGTCTTACGGGATGAAACAAATCTAGCGTAAAGTAACTGTAATAATAACTATGTCAAGTACTTTCTAAAGAACAGTAATAACAGTAATTATATGCGAATTACTTTCTCAAGTGATTAACTCGGGGTTACTTTTAAAGAGTAATTCAAACACTGCTGATATATCATCGAGTTCAGCAACATATTAGTATGAATTGCGAGGGAAGTTGAGCCTCCCCCTTGGCAAAGTGGTAACGTAATCGCCTTGTAATACAGGAGTCCCAAGTTCGATAGACGGTGAGTGTACAGTGATCGTCAAATAAAAATGGGACAACTAGATCCTGAAAGTCTCCCTTCTCTGCAATGCGTCTTGTGTGTTGTCTAAATCTACGGCGATGAGTGAATTGTAATAGCAAATTTTCAATGGCAAGTTCTGTCACTGCCGTTGAGTTAGGCTACACACATAACACACTTTGAGGGATGCAGGTATTTCAGAATATAGGTGTCCCATTTTTGTTGCCGGTGACTGTATATAGTGGTTTGGATCCCACTTTAAACTGTAGGTCCAGTCCCAATAAGCCTTTCTGTGTATAAAGAAGATTTAAAAAACGTATTTCGAGGGAAAATACAATACAGTAATAAATACCATTAGAATAGAAGTTCAATAGCTTACAAAATAATTGTTTACAGGGACTACTAAAACGAGATTTTCGGGATATATATAAAATCATATTTACGTTGTTGTTTCAATGCATATTTATTATTTTTCTTTATCGTACCCTGCAAAACATTATTGCTTTCTCTGAGAGCAGTGTTGGCGATTGGGTTCCACAACTGGGAGAGGGCAGGGATACTTTAATTTCCATTGGAAGATGAGGTTTTGTATAGTATTGGGGTAAAAGTGGGGGCCATCTGCCCCTCCCCCTAATTGCCGCCACTGTCTGAGAGATATGCTTTTTGCAAATCATCAACGTATTCAGGAAGAAATTTATTTCCTTAGGATTTTTGAAAATACCTCTAAAAATTATAAACTTGCAAGAATATCAATGAATGCGTGCCAATGCTTGACAGACAAGACAACTAAGTCACACCCCTGGCACTGTTTTTTCTCCTGTTTCACCTAATATACAATTTACAATTGATGACCACTTGCTATCAGATATTATTAAGGCTTGAAACATAATTTCTTGAGCATATTTTGGACTCTTGATTTCTAGTATTTCATCACCATTCAATCAAGTGTCTACGCTAGCAAGCAAAAATGTATATACTCTTCCATGTAAAGTTCAAACAGTCCACTTTGTTGATTTATAGTATATTCCGTAGAAGTTTATACACCAACTGCCATGGTACGCAACTGCCATTGTCGGTCAAACCTATTGTCCTTTTGTACAAATTTCAATAGTGCTCTTTACTATTGTAGAAGACACTTCGATTAGTTTCTCAAATGCTCATCTGCAAAAGGAACAAATGAAATGAGTGTTAACATCATATATGAGACTATGAACTTACAAAACATGTTTAAAAATATTGATATTACATTATTACAACCTTAGACAAGTTGAGTTAATAATGGAACTTACAGATGTTGAGTAAATGGATTTGAAAATAATGGATCCAATTGGCACTATAATGCTTAACGATATCGTCCTGTTGTTAAAGGGCAGTTTGGTTCACGATATGAGCTCACTTCAATGATCTAACTTTATAATGAATGTTAAATATGATGAGCCTAAAACAGAAATTGGCAAAATAATTGTTAGAAATATTTTCATAGTAGAGTGATGATTGCAACGCTATATTGAGTGAGGTTCCTCCAGGTTCGAATCCTGGTTTCATGTATGTATTTAATCATTATCTTTGTTCCAATCATCCATTTTATCAAATCATTATTCATCATCATTGTTCCAAGGAGCAGAAGTTGGAGATAAAATAACAGAAATACATTATGAAATGGAAATTCAGTTCCTACTATATTTTTATTTGAATTATTATAGTACACAAGCCAAGAAGCAAAAAAGCTTAAAAAAACTTTTATCTGCATGGAATGTTAATAATAGGCATCCATGCAAAATCAATCAGTCATAGGTCTGAGAGAAAAACTAGTCAAGCTTCAAACTCACTGCTATTCGAAGTAAACTATTTAGTACAAACGTCTACTGAAATCCAATCTTTTATTGAACCAAATATACGTAGCATAATCAGGACAAATTATGATTTCTATGAAGCTCTGTGTCATCCACAATTAAATTATTGCCCTTGTACTTGCAAGTATGGGAACATTTATCTATACCGGTACTCATTTTGAAATTCTCAGTAAACATACAGACTTGTGTTCGATAGACGGTAAGATTTTAGTCTCATAACTGTTAGGGTGTACTTTTACACTTTAAATATATACAGCATCAAGTTATTGGACGAAATGCACTCTCATTATGAGCCGTCCTAAATTTTAAAAGGACAAGAAAACAAATGAGCTTCATACAGTTTATAAAACCGGTTTTCTGACGTGTTTCTGTAAAGGAATATAACAGAACTGTGTCCGAAACTTGCAAACATTCATGGATCTCACATTACATCTATTCGAATCAAACCTAACTTAGCCTGACCTACTTAATACATATGAATAGGATATTTGCGAGCTGCTTCAAAAATAAAAATAGAAAAACTCTTGTAGAAAATAGGTCAGCAAGTACTCGTTTCAACCATGTACAAGGGCAAAGTAAAAAACCTTTAAACAAACTACTGATTTGTAATAAACATTCCGATGTTGTACATGTGAATAGCACGAGTTTCGTAGGTTTGGAAATTAACTTACAGGAATGAAAATAGAGCATTTTATGCAATATTAATTTAATGATATCAGATATAATCTATATTAAGCTACGTATATTTTATGCTATAGTAATGATCTCAAAACGGTAGTTATTAGGATTATGCCTAACGTAAAATATAACATTCTATTCTGATTTTACATTTACAAAGAATTATCAACTTCGTTTGGAAGTTAAAAAAGTCATGCAGTGTCAAGCGATATTCTCACCGATATTACATCAGAAGATATTTCTTCAACATGTAAATAAATTATACATTTTGCCTATATTTCAAATATTTTGCCTTTGATGGATAATATTAAGCAACAAGTAATTAAATATTAAGACTTACCTTCGAGCATGTTCAGCTCTTTAACATCCTCCGTGGAAAATTTGTTCCCTTGTTCTCGTATCTATACGGAATTCGATATCCTCTGGTAGCTTGGTTTGATTTTCACTCTTTCAAGAACTTGCATTGATCATATCGTTAGACAACACGGAATGAAATATTGGCAACAGTGTATGCTAAATCTGCACCACGGAGTATATTGCGACGAAACGCCACTTCAAAAGTTTTAATGATAAGCACAACTCTCTGAAGGTACGAAATGTTTTCATTTTTTCACATAGTATTTAAGATGCTTGCGGGAAGAACATGTGATCTTCGTTTCACCACGAAATCTTCCATACTAGTCATAAAAGAAAGAAAATGCACCGGTATTAACAAAACTACCACTTCAGCGCCATCTGTACGCAGCAGTTTGAACATGACGGAGACCTTATATTTTCTGTTATTTACTTAAATCCCTTCAATCGTAACAAAATTATAAGGTTCACATGTTCTAGTGAATAAAACAATCTTTTATATCGGAAAATTTCTTCCTTACCGAATCTATATTAGTTGTACGGTTACCCTTAGAAATTTGGGTCTATGCTTTAGCATGGCTTTAGAACCCCCTTTAACCAAAGTCTTAGTTCGTAAAATCGGAACGTCAAATGGGTGGGACGATTACATTACCACGTCGACCAAAATGCAATTGTTACGTTCGTCGATTCAAGGAAGTAAAGACGCGCATGTTAAAAGTTCAATTTTTCGAACGCAATAAGTCTTTGGGCGACGGGAATATGATGTGAATCAAAATTCAAATTTATAAATCACCCAATTCACTCTTCGACAATTTTGGCGAACAATTCTTATCCTTATTTCACGTAATTCCTTCGCAGCACCCAAAAGGCGTCGCAACAAGGGGTAACAGGACTAATGCAAAAAGATTTAGTATAGACTTTACTTTTGATAAAAGGGGGGGGGGGGGAACGATCTGGAACGTTGGCACAATTATAAAGTTCTTGTAGCACAGCAGAGAGTTTACGTACCTATATAACAGAAAAGTTCAGCCTCAAAAAGGTCCTGCAACGCCGCACTCCAATCACCGTAATTATTCCCTTTAGATGCAGTCCATTTTACGAGTGGCGAGCAATGAAGGCTTCCGTCTTCACAGGACTCAGGCTAGGTACGTCTCTCGCTGGCTTCTAGTGACCAAAGGGGGAGTGGTCGAGTTCCGTTCTAGTCAGTATCAGCTCCTCTGTTGCACTGTGTGCGGTTTTACGTCCAGCCCGTATATACCGAGTGCTCCGCGAGAGGCAGCACCGGTCGAGCAATCGAGAACAGAGGCCTCTGATGGCCGAAAATTGTACTATATTTTACGTCAATTTTCACTTTTTGTAGAGTTTATAATATTGAATATTAAAAACGTTACACATTAAAAAAATTACTTACGAATCTAAAGTAGGAGGCTGTCCTTCATGATCGTGAAATTCGTTAATTCTTCTACGAATAATAAACATGTCAAATTCGTCCACATAGCATTTACATTTCTTTCTTCTGCGTGTTTTGTTAGGCGTTACTATTCCCTTCGAAGTTACTTAGTTGCGATCATTTTCGATTAAGATGCGTTTCAAAGTACTTACTGATGTACCGTGGAAACACGCTCTTGAACTTGTTTAACATTCAAGCAAACCACTGTCAGATTCTTTCTTTACAAACTTATGCACGTTGAGATCATTTCTCTACTCTGGTTGTGCATCACTTTGCTTTCTCCAATCTTCTTTCCAGTGTTCACCTCAGTTTCCGTTGAATAAAAGCAGCCTAAGCAACACAGGACGACAATCACCTTCCTCGTGGCAACACGAGGAATTGGAGCAAACGGAGAATGCCTCTTTCGCCGACGGGTTTCACCGAAACGAAGAATCCTCCCTCTTCGGCCATTCTTTTCCTTAAACTATCACCTTCTCGAACTGTCGCTTTTTTATTTAACTGAATCCGGACACCAGTAAGTGCCCAATACCCCTACCTGTCACTTCATCCATTTCATCAGTTTTTCATTCATCCATATTGTCGTACTTACCAGTAGAGGCACAAAAGCGACTTAAAATAACTAAAATAGAAATACATTTACGGGTGGGATAAAATACAACCATCTAAAAATAGTAATGTAGTAATAGTAATAAAATAATAATAATGTCCTAGCATAATTGAGTATCGTTTGGCATAATTTCACAGTTTTAACAGCACTTTTCATGGCTGAGTGGAGTTCCACTCTATCTCTCCCCTCTATGTTCAAGTAAGATGAGCAGGAAACGTGTTCTTGAGCAGGCCGTTGGAGGTTCCATAGCAATAGTTTATTAAGGAATTCTCCGAGAAATCAATAGGTCTGGCAACACCGACATTGGCCGCGCCGAAAGCTCCTTCCCCCTATCCTTTTCCCCACCCGCCAGCGCGATGAGGTTCTGCGCAGGTTTCTTTCTTTGTGGTTCCACTATATAGCCTGATAAGTTAAGTCCCGATATGCGCAGATCGCTGCGGAGCACTACCTATTACGTCATCCTCCCCACCACTCTTCTACGTACTAGTCTGAACTTGAGAATACGAGTAGTGCCAACTCAGCAAAATAATCTAAAACAAGTATGACAAACGATTTTTACTGCGTATGTTGACGATGCCCGATCATATCAGTTTATCAGTGGTTCATTTGATTTAATCCGGTCTTTGAAAATGCGTGCGGTGCGCGGATCATAAACTGTAGTATTACGCACGCGCGGCAAGGTTTATAACGAAGAGAAACTACTGGGCGAATGACTTCATTTTCTGAATGCGACATCGAACAGTGGCCTGTCTTGTTATAAAGCCGAGTGGGGTGGGGGTTCTTTTGTTTATCGTACAACAATCGCTACGAGACGGCAATCTGATAAAATGCTTACCTGTGTTTTTTTTTAAAAAAAAAGCATTGAACTGTTCTTGCTCTTTACTCTTCACTGCATAGTTTTGAAATGCAAAAATCAAATCATGCCGGGTCCAACGAATTCCACAATCTGCTCTGGAAAGCCCCTTAGAGGACAGGGCAGATAAATTGTTTACAATGTTGCAACATATTTGCGAAATCAGAAGGAGTTACATAAACGTAAGTATAATGTTGTCGAGTCCACAAGCGCCGCCACGGGAGTATATAAATGGATGGTTTCTGAAGTTTTAAAAGCATTGGATTGGATTGATTTGTTGTTTTAAGTCCACTTTATGCACAGTAAGTCTAATCGGGACTGGACCTATAGTTTAAAGTGGGATCCGAACCACTATGTGCCTCCACCGGGAATCGAACCCGGGACCCCTTGATTACAAGGCGACGACGCTACCATCGGGGAGGCCAAGTTTTAAAAGAAGGAAAAGGGTCGTTGGCGAAAGGTGAGCTGAAGTTCTGTACTCCGACAGGTAGAGAAAACAGCCCAGGAAAAAGCAAATACAAATTTCGTTGAAAATTCTGAGACCATTCCGATCTCTCCAGGTTGCAACACTGCGAAGCAACGTCGCTGCGAAGAATGGAGTGGGGAAATGTGGTGTGAGCTGCGCAACAGCTACTTCCAGCGTCTTGTTTCTAAACTTGTCAAGTTATTTGAAGGTCAGCCGCCACGTGAAAATGCGACCAGTATAGTGGTCCGCATCCCACTTTTAACTGTAGGTCCAGTCCCCATTAGCCTCTCTGTGCATATTTAAAATAAAAATTAAATTCATTTCAATTTCTTCTGTTAATGTTTTTTTCTCAAGGTAGTGATATTGCTACAGCTGTTTCAAGCATTGCCACTGTCTATTACCTTTTTGGCGTAGTAATAATCTGTGCTGGTTAGGTTAGCCTTGTTGGTTTTGGTTCACTTAGAAAAAGAAGACTACAAAAAATGTTTGTAGCAGCAATAACGGCCTTTTTGCAATGTAAAAGAGCGACGTTCTGTATTTGGAATTATCTGTCAAATAAATAACACTTTAGTTCCTGGCAACGCTACGAGACTGAGTGTTCGGCTGTCAAATAAAAAGAAATGGAAACGAAATGGATACATGAAAAGCTACGCGGCTTATTTCCAATTCTCCCTCTGCTCTTCTTTAAACGCAGCGTGTGTGGAAGGTGAGAACGGCGGGGTCTGCTAAATGGGTTTAGAAGTGGAGGTTGACAAACGATCCCCACGTGACAGCGCATTGACTTGTGGGTAGAAAGGTGGGGCATAAACAATGTTCGCTTGAAATATGAGCTGGCGTGGTTATCCGAGCCTCGATCTTTTACATTCAATACGTACTGCTATATTTTATGCGTCTAATCAGCAGAAAGCTTAAACAAGTTGCAGCCACGTAACGCCCCCCCCCCTCTTTTTTAAAACCCGACAACTCATCCCCTTCAAAAAGATTGCTTTTTATGAACGCGCATATAAAAATGAAATTGCGTTTAATAATATTGATAGATTGATTGATTGATTTGGCGTTTAATAATATTGATTGACTGATTGATTTAGATATTATTCGCCCGGCAGTCTACCCGGTAGGTAAAGGCGGCCGGAGCGTGGTGCTGATCGCACCACCTCTAAAATGGTTGAGATCGAGAATGTGTGGGGCCCTATCCGCACATCACGTAAATGTGCCTTCATGGCATGATCCCGTATGCACGGAGAACTTTACTTACTTACTGATTTAGGTATTATGGGCTAATCAGCGCACAGGCTATTTTTGTCCGTTCAAAAAGTATGGGATAAGCCCCTTAAATAAAATAAAATTGCGGACAAGCCCCATAGAAGAAAATAAAAAAAATATATATTAAAAAACTTTCTCCCTCTGTTATTAAAACTCATTCTTCATTTATTACTTAACAAGAACTAAAATCCAACTGTTTCTGAAGATAAAATCTCCTTATCTATTAAAAGCTGATACTGTAAGGGAGAATTCACACCGAAGAAACACGCAACACGCAACATGCAACATTCAACATGCGACATGCAACACGCGACACGAGTGTTTCACACCGAAGAAACAAGATGCACGCGGCAAGCGACACTTGGTTTCTTTGCTCAGTTTGCATGATGGTACCGATATAATTGCATTAACCAGTTTATTAATCACCCGAAAATAACGTAACAAGAGACATTGTTACATGTAAACTGCGTTGTGAAATTTGTGCAAGTTATTGAAACTTGGGAAAGGCATGTTGTGCACGAGAAAACTGAGAAATAATACTGCACTGAAATCAAACTGTATACGCTAGACTTTTCAGCCTGAATAAAGCGAATACCTTAACACTAGAGAAATGGTTCTCAACCTTCTTGAAACCATGTCACGGTATTCTTTTTAAGTCAATGCCCTTAGCCGAAGAATTTTCGTCGTAAATCTTTACAGTATTGAAGATTTTATGCATGAATTAACATGTACCTATGAAATTAAATATTGATAAATAAATTCTAGCATATTCATAAGAGTAATAATAGTTTGATTACGTGTGTATATTTGTTGACAAATATAAAAATATGGAAGACAAAGTGGTAACGTCGTCTCCTTGTAATTAAGTGATCCCGGGTTCGATAACCGGGGAGGCACCGGGCAGATCCAGTTCCGATTAGTCTTTTTGTGCATAAAATTGACTTAAAAAACGAAAACTCACAACTCAAATATGATATTGGGATTATGATAGTTGTCAACCAGTTTCAGCAGAACATTTCACAGCTCAGTATAGTTGATACGAGGGCACGGTATCGGGTCGCGGCCCGTGGTTGAAAAACAATGCACTAGAGTACTTTACCATGTTAACTAATATAGTTTGGACTAAAGTGCCTCCATAAGCTGACTTTTTCAAATAAAAGCAGTCAGATAAATGGCCAAAACATGGCCTCTTTTCACGATGTTGAAGGCAAATTACAGCCGATAGATAACTGCATCAAAAAACTTGATAAAGCGAAATGAACGTTGTGTTTAAATCTTAAAACATTGTTAAACATTGTACATATGGATACTTTATTATATCAACAAATTAGAGGATCAAACATAATGCAGGTTGGGCTCTCTTCTAGAGTCTAAATACAGCTCGTTGGAATGAAGCATTCGCTGCGCATGCGCGAACAACAAACTGAAGCAACACGATGCACGGTATTGAGAAAACGGCACAGTCCTAGAGGCACGTAAGCGACATGCGACACGTTCATCTTGCCGTGTTTTTTCGGTTCGAAAGGCTGCATTGATTACTGAGTGTTGGCTTCCAAGCGACACGTGTTTCGTGTTGCATGTTGCGTGTCGCGTGTTGCGTGTTTCTTCGGTGTGAATTCTCCCTAAAAGGGCACTCAGCACACACTAGCCCCGTCTAGTTCGTTGCACTTTTTGACACTAGGTGTAGTGCAGGTGTATCTCGATGTCAAGCTGATGCAAGCGAATGACGTTCAACCAAGTACAGTAGACGATGTACGGTGTTCAAGTTCAGATGATTCAACAAATGCCTCATTTGATTAGTTAGAGCGCACCACGTGGTCATACAACACAAATTACACTTCAGAGTGTAGTGCAAATGATGCAGACACCAAATACACTACTTGACACCAAATTAACTATGTTTGCGGCAAAGCTGTTGGTCGTCTGCAAGGAAATACCCATCACACAGCGTTTGTTACACCTGCGCCAAGAGCACGTTTGTTGTTACTACTGTGTAACATGTCTGTAACATTGCATAAAAATGCAACGAAAAGGCCAACTCTAGTTCACCTGTGTTTTTTTTTACTTGAACCAGCTATAGAGTGTCTCAACCTTAAAAGTCAGTATGGAAGTAAATGGAGTTCTTCCCTCTCTCTCTCTCTGATACATGAGTTTTGCCAATAGCTCCGTCCATCTCTACCACCGCTGCGTTGCCAGATGTTACTAAATTTACAAAATGTAAAAGTCATAAATTTGAAACAATGAAATCATTATCCTGTAGAGTTTTTTATGCTCTATTTACTGATGGCATTATATAACCTGTCATAAATTCATGTGATCTGAAATTTTGATAATTATGCAATTTTGCAAAACGCTTAATTTTTTTTTGTAGTAAATACTTCAAAAGCCATAAATATCAAACAACTTTTTTTCTATGGGATCTATGATGGTTGTCGATATGATATTCTTCGCCTGAGTGAATTAATTTGCTTACGGCAAGAGTTATATATATGTACATTGGATATTTTGTATAAATCATCAGACCGTAACACGAAAAAGTTGGTTAGTGAGAAACTTTTCGTTTTGTCGCGATACACGTGCAGACAAAGCGAGAAAAGTGTTGACCATTGTTTGAAGTTATTTTTAGAATGCATTTTACCCCAGAGCACCGTTATTTATTGCGTAATCGTAGTTTGTTTCCGCGGGCTGTTTCGTTTATCAAAATAATTGCACGGTACAGAGGTTACAATTAAGTTGCAGGCAGGTGCCCCGGTTCGTAGAAAGTGCAGTGTGCTGTGCGATAATTGTGGATTGCATGTAAATTACATATTTAGTTTAATAACGGATAGAGAAGCTGAAAAAAGACGCAGTATTAGTAAACTTCGAGGTAAAGAACGCATAATAGTTATGCGCGTGTTAAATCACTTTTTAAATTCAATGAATATCAGCAAGGCGGTTAAGACAACGGCTGATATTGCGGAGTGTTCTGAACGTCACAAAATGCATCAAATACATAGATTTTGAAGATTTCCTATAAAGTAAATTTGTCGCAATCATTAGCGATTAATAGCGACTCGATGCGCCTCCGTTTGTTGATCTGGCAACGCCGCGCTCCATTTAACCCATACTGACTTTTAAGGTTGAAACGCTCTATAGAATCAGTTTGTTTTCGTATTTATTAGTGGTTCGGATTCTGCTTGAAATATTTACATCCAGTAAAAGTAACGTTGTTTCCCGCTCGGCGTGGGAGGAAGTGGTCATCGACGACCTTGAGGACAGATTAACTGAAAATTCCAAGACTCAGCCATTATATTCTATGTTTCCTTTTAACGTTTGTTCAAGCGCAGTGATTTGAAATGTTGAGTTGTTCAAAAACCGTAATTTCACTCCTTGCTTTAACAATTTGGGATATGCAGGCCTCAGTGACGGGGTGGTTAGCACAACGCACTACAATGCTAGGGGTCCCGGATTCGAATCTCGGCCTGGGCATGACTGATCTTACTTAACGACTAGCCAAATATAGCAGAAAAACGAAGTAAAATAAACCAAATAAATCAATCAATTTGAGATACTTTGATATATCATTAACATGTTTATACCAAGCAGTGCTTTTTTCTGACAAAACCTTTTCTCATGAATAGGATAACAATTAATAACACTTTGTGTTAATGAATGAAATATAAATAATCAAGTACAAGCGTGCAATTGTCAAAATGAATTTAACTTTGAATGTTATCATTTTTATCGTCAAACTTATCAACACCCTTCTACCAAATAAAACAATAAAATGGAAACGCTACTTGCAAGTATGATAGAAAACACCAGTTCAATCCATTTGTACTAAAAATCACAGAGAAATGCAATATATACCCGAGAAGAAATGTTCACCCCACCGCTCTGTACTGTTTGTTTTGTTCATTAATGTTGGCAATACTTATTCTCGCCATGACAGCGTATTCTAATCAACAATCGGAAAATTCTGTGCCGTGAATTGCAGCTTCTGTTCTTTCTCGGAAAATTCTAGGATAAACGTGAGTGCTAGTGTTGCCCACCGGACGAGACGGGACAGGCTTTTAAAAATTCGAGACGAGACGAGATTAATCATGTGTCACGAGACAAACGAATATTTTCGAGACGAGACAGCATTTCACAGCATTTCCACGAGACGAGACAGGCCAAAGTCTCGTCTCGTGGGCAACACTAGTGAGTGCCTGTTAGACCTAAACAACCTAATATTGCACAAAGTATACCATCGTAAACAAGGTTCTCCCCCGCCCGATTGAATTCCGAATGTTTACAAGAACCCGCCACAATCATGGCTGCTCGATCCCACAATGCAACAGTTTGTGATGTAGGTGAATAGTAGAACCAATAGTGGAACCACAAGCAAAAATACCTGCACAGACCCGCGACTCCTGTGCACCGTACTCCCGTGTGGAGAGGAGCATGCTTTCTAATGGGCCGAGTTGAACGAAAGAGGGGGAAGGTGCACGGGGACTTTTCGTCGAAGGTGCTTTTCCTTGTGGTCGCTCTATTCATGCACAAGCGCAGAAAGAGTCAAAAAGTGCAGCGGACTGGATGGGGCTGCTAAGCCAGGACAACACGACTACACAGAGGATTATTCTGGCCGTGGGCCCAGGCGCCAGACCTAGTGGCAACGATTAGGAGGGCGGGGGGGGGGGTCAACAGCCCCCTCCCACTTTTTGCCAGTTTTGCATCAGAACTACCTTATGTATCAAGCGAAGTAAACTGTTCTTGCTCACACCCGCAAGTTTTGAAATCCAATCGCCGCCACCGACCAGAGCCTTGTTCACCTTACCAGAAGGTCACTCCTCCAACTCCTCCTTTTAAAATATGTAGCAATTCAAAGTCTTGTGTCGAAATATTTTACAAGTATTCGAATAGAAAACATTCATTTTTCTCTCCACCTCTTAATAATTTTTATACTTTCAAGGAATTTCTATGGAACTAGCCTCTAATACTTCAATATTAGTTGACTTTTCTCAATCACCGCAAAATGCAGAGAAAATTCGTCAAGAAACCACTACGGAGATCGCGCATTATTAAATTATCTCGGTGTTTTTCTGATTTCATATGCGTGAAAAATTTAGTATGATTGTATTGTAGTACACTTGCTTGCAATAATTAGCCTGATATTTATCGATCTCATCACTTTCGCTTAAAATCAGGGGCAGTAAAATTTAAAAAATTACAAACGATGCATAGATATGTTAGCTACTTTCTCCACCCAACCATATTTTGAATTTGTCTTGTCCTGACATAATGAGTGGTATTAGGTAATATAATCATTGAAGAAATATATTCTAACTTGCGGAAAAAGTCATGCAATATAATTTCAGATTTAAAAACTTCCACAATGGCATTTTTACTGCCAGTCTCGCATTTACAACGAAAATTCAAAATTTCGAAATCAGCCAATACCCTTCGAATTAGAGCATTTCCAAAACAACAGCTAATTGAGTTCTAAATCACACCTAAATAACCGGAAAAGTAGTATAATTTTTTTTTAAATACGACCGTGACTGTTATATGTTTGTTATTTTGTAAAGGCATCTGCAAGCTATTCATAGCTGGGGCTGGCATGCCTACCTCGAGAACGGGACGCTGGGAAACAGTTACACTAGTTGGTGGCACCCTCACAGCAGTGCTCCAAGCTGGAGTAGCGAAGTGTCGTGAGATATTTTGTTGAGTGAAGGCGTGAAACCGATACAAATTCATCGGCGCATGACCGTTCAGTACGGTGACAACTGTATGAGTCGATCACAAGTGTCCGAGTGGGTACACCCTTGTGTACTATTTCAATTTATGAAGCGTTTTATAAAGCGATTTATTCTTTATGTCTTCCCAGTTCACGCATACTCCTCGCAGGTGATTTTAACTTGCCGGAAGTAACAGGTTCTAATTCCGATTTCAGTAAAGGCTCGCAAATATCTAAAACTCTCTCCAACTTTATGTCTTACTATAATTTAAGTAGTGTAAACAATGTGTTAAACACCAACAACAAAACGCTAGATTTAGTTCTGACTAACATCCAAAACGTGTCGGTCTGTAAAGAAACTGAAACGTAAGTACCGGAGGATGAACATCACCCCCAACTTAGCATCGAATTCTTTGTTTCGAAACATGTTAAACCAAATAAAGAGTAAACAATTAGCAGGCGTAATTTCCAAAAAGCAAACTTTGAAGTAATATACCGTGAAATTGCTACCATCAACTGGGAAGAAATATCCAATCCAAAGAATGTAAAAGACGCTCTTGATATCTTTTACGAAAATCTTGATAAAGTTTTCGAAGTCACCGTCCCATACAGAAAGAAATCCATAACATCACGATATCCTAGTTGGTTCACCAGTGGCATAATTAAAAACATTAAAAGCAAATCCCACCACCATAAGAAATGATAACGTGGAATTGGTAATACCAACTTTCATCGTGCAGTTTGAAACTCTCCGCAAAATAACCAAAAGGCAAATTGAAAAAGCTTACAGGAATTACATATCAGAAACAGAAAATTATATAAAACTCGATTTTAGACACTTTTGGTCCTTCGTCCAAAATAAAGGGAGGAAAAATACGTCCATGCCCCTCAAATACAATGACACTACACTAGACGATGACGAGGCAATTGCGAACGCCTTCGTCCAGCATTTCCTTTCCACCTATAAGAGCACGCCCGCGAATTACGACTGCAATTTAATCGAAGACCACGAAAAGATAGACGTAGGTGAAACATTTGTACTAAACGCAGTCAGTATTGATGATGTTGAAAAGGCAATAAAAAAGTTAAAACCAAAGAAATCCTGTGGCCCTGTTGGCATTCCGCCCTACGTGTTAAAAGGTTGTGCAAGCTTATTAGCCCTACCCTTAATGAAAATATTCAATCTTTCCCTAGCTACGTCTGTATTTCCCATGAAATGAAAAACATCTACAGAGCGTCCCGTACCCAAAAATAGTGGCACCGGTAACATTGAAGAGCATAGGCCCATATCTTTATTGTCTGGGCCCCCAAAAGTTTTCGAAAGTATTATTTATCAAAGATTGTTGTCACACATATCCCCAGTAATATCTGCAAACCAACACGGCTTCGTCCCGGGTAGATCCACTGTTACGAACCTATCCCTCCTAAGTCATTTCGTTGCAACTAATCAAGAAGAAAGAAAGCAAGTATGTGGATGTCATCTATACAGATATATCCAAAGCCTTCGATAGAGTAAACCACGATATTGTTTTGAGTAAACACTCGCGTTACGACCTCTCCAAACCAGCACTAAATTTCTTTGCTTCTTATCTAAAAGACCGTAAGCAGAACGTATCTTATAATGGAAGAGTTCGCAGTTTTCTCAGGAGTCCCCCAGGGTTCGAATCTCAGACCTCTGTTGTTTTTAATTCTAATCAATGACTTACCAAAGTACCTGTGTGACTCATTCAGACTCTTATACGCGGATGACTTAAAATTCGGTAGGGCTATTTGTGATATTGATGACTGCAAATCCTTACAAAATGAAATCAATGCAGTAACAAAATGGTGCGAAATAAATGATCTTAATCTGAACATAGAAACATGCTGCACGATGACATACTCAAGCAACAGAAAGCAAATTGAATTCAATTACAAAATAAATAACACAAAAATTAAAAGGGTTAACGAGATGAGAGATCTAGGAGTTACATTTGATTCAAAACTTACATTTGCAACACATGTTGAAAAGGTCGTGAATGAGGCACACAGGAACCTAGGGTACGCAATTAGAATGAGTAAAGAGTTTATGAACAAAGAAATAATGAAAAGTAAAATTATAAACTAGATCCAATTTATTTTTACAGTGCGCCAGGCCTAGCATGGTCTTCAATGTTTTTGAACACTAAAATGCAATTGGATCTAGTTTATAATTTTTCATGGAAGATTTTCTGAATGCCTGCAGTATATCAGCTAAGAGAGTGACATCAAGTTTCAAATATGCCATGTGATAATCACCAAATGTCTGGCATTTTAAATTGTTCCACATCAACTGGGCATGGTGATAATCTTCATCAGTGATTCCAGATCCTCTGATTTTGCTGTAAAACTCTTGTTGTGGTGGCAGAGCACACTCATCAAATTTAGAAAAATCTGTAACATAGTCATATGGATATACACCCTTCCGCCTAATTAATTTCAGGTCCTGATTTGGAAACAAAGCACATGTAATTTTGAATTGATCATCAGATAATTGAGTGGCCAGTGTAGCCAGGCTAGCAGATAAAATTCTGTAGGAATCAAGAAATCTTAAGTGAATAGGAACACCATTAACTTTAATTATTTTGCTAATAGCTATATATTTCTCATCATTTTCAGCTAAAATATTTAAATTCTGCTTGTCAAACCCCTCGTACCTGATCAAATGATGGAAATCATAATTGGATGCACCATGGCAAAATATAGGGACAAATTTTGGTCTCTGGATCTTAATATTACAGCTATTACACAGGGCCATTAAGAATTTACCATCTGTATGAGAATGGTGTTTCACCTTGATATTTGTATCTGAAAATTCAGAATCACATACCGGGCATTTTTCTGCATTGTTGAAATCTTCAATCTGTTTCTCTGTTAAAGGCAACATAGGTTTTGATTTTAATAAGATATTAGATGCTATGTCATGGCACTCATTTTCTATTTTATGTGCAAATTTTTTGATGGCATCTGGTTCTGTGTATAAGCGTGGTTCACTAGCTACACCATCCCGTATAACTATATAACAAAAACTGGAAGGTTCATGTAGCTGGTATGGTGTAATTGAAGATTCTTCAGGATCTGGGCTACAGAATGCAAGAGGTTTGAGATTTGATTCAAAATCACAGACTATATATGCTGGGTGTTCCAACAAGGCTTTAAATTTTTTGAATTTGGCATTTTCACTTGGATTAGGCATAAGCATATGAACAGGTTTATGGTTGCCACAGTATTTCAGATGCTCAATTAACTTGTTTTTAGCAATTTCTGTATTCACTTTACAAACCCCTTTTATTATTTTTTTACCATCAAATACAGTTAAACATCTTCTGCACAACTTGAATATTGTATTGGATTTGTCTAGTTGTTTTCTGACTAAAGCTTGAAGATTATGTATCAGAGTGTAATGATATGTGCCATCTCCTTCAATTAAGAGCAGATCAATCGGAACAGCAGAATCATCATCAAGTGTACTGATTCTGAGAGGTGCTATTAAGCAATTGCCACGGCCAGTAGAACAAATAAATACATTAATAGATAATTGTTTACCATTAATATCCCTGGCCTTTTTTTCAAATTTATCAATATTCTGAACAGACATTGGATATTCTAAGCCCTTTATTGCTTCATCGAAATTGTGTTCATATTGTTTATAATAAGTTGTTCTCTCAGGATGCCTTGAAACTGGATACAAAGCAGCTAAAATACACCACAAAAAGCATTTCTCATCATTATTTTTTATATTAACCACGGCTGTTTTGTTTTTAATATTGGCAGGTAATGGCAAATATGTAGAACCTTGTAATGGGCTGAATTCAGAAATATTAACATAGAGCTTGTGTGGAGATCCGCATAGGCTCCATCCAGACTCTTTTGCCGCAAATTCAGAGTGTTTAATATTCAATTGATCTATCAAACTGCTTATTATTTTGTCTGAATTTGCATTTGAATATACAGGTACAGTTTCTGTTATGTGGGGCTGTGTAAATTTTGTGCCGTTTGGTTTCTTATATTGTGTAAACAATTTGAGGGACAGCTTATAAGAGCCATTTTGTGCATTTAGAATTGCCTGCACATCAGGATTTATACTGTTCAAAAAATTCTTAATACCACATCTTGGCTCTGATACAAACCGATAATCCCTTAATTGGCCATTAAAACTGCTATGGATAGGTGGTTCATAGCGTGGCTGCTTTGATGGTCCAGCATTAACAGGTGTTTCATGCTTTCTTTTCAGACCAGATGTAGATGGTTGTGGGGGCAATGTTGATGACTGTACATAAGAATTACACTTATGCCATTTGTAATATGCCTTGCTTAATATTTTATGGCATCTTGGGCACAATTTAGTAGCTTTTCTGCATTTCTTATGCTCACAAATATGCCGGTGCCTAGACCAATTAGAACTAGATATATTTTTATTACACTGATTGCAATATTTTTGTTTTGGCATTTTTATTGTTTATTTATATAAAATTTCCTGGTCCAAAAAAACAGAACTATGGACAATATGCCAAAACAATTATAACAGCAATAACTAGGCTCTGGTGATCCCCAATATAAAATAATTTTGCTCTTTTATGCTGTTGTATAACACTTTTTTACCAGGTTTCAGATCTGGGAGCTATCAGTTGTATATCAACTAGCAATAATTATTCTCAAAATCTCACGTGTGGACATATTATTTTGCCACATGTATTTCAATTTTACACATTTTATCAGGACTCAAACGCGAGCCTCTTGTTTACAAGGCAACAATATTAACATTTTGCCATCAGGGGAGGCTTCATATTTTATCAGAACTCAAACCCAGAAGCCTCCTGATTACAAGGCAATAAAAACCATGGGGCTATGCACCACACTCTACTGGGCCTCAGAACCCAGTAGCTATGAGCTTTATATCAATTCAGATTCCTGGGATTTTGACAGAAAAACACACTGTAAACAATAAAATCATATGGGAACTTGGCATAGTTTTAAGTGTAGGCAAATCTGTCTGAGGGGGTTCATCTTTTCTACACTAGAATTCAAAATTTCTTAAAATTAAAAGCATATCACACTTAAAAAATTGGGGTATAAGCCCCTCTTGGCATTGTTTTAAGTGTAAGCAAATCTGATTGTTCAATCAAATAGCCTCTTCTTTTCTACACTTGTAAGTGGTCCTGGTCCTATATACTTTCCTACTACTGCAGTACTTTCGAAAATACAGTGTTTTGAAATCCGGTGAATCATGACACGCACCTTCTGCCTTCAGGGCTTGAAGCTAGCCCGGTTACAACCCTCTTATCGGACTTCTCAAGGGCTTCTTAGTGTTAGTAGGACCAAGGTGTAGAGGTAGAGGTCTGTGGTGTAGGATTTGTTTTGATATTTTACCTATATGTATTAGAAATGAAAGATCATTTGTATCTCTTTACTTAGAGATTTATTTGAACTTCTGACGATATACAAAACTTTTTTAAACAGACAATTCACCCGATACAACTTGTAGGCCTAAACCTATTAGTTGTACCGCAGTTTAAAACCCTGGTCTTTTGATGATGCAGAAGACCGCCTTATTCAGAGTTGGGTAGTGAAATATCCGCCGTGGAAGTGCACCAAAGCCGATCCGAAGAACGAGGCAAGATATTTCCCCAACGTCCCCTGAATCATCATCCTTTCAGCAACCAGGAGAATGTCCCACGGGCTTACAAAGCCATCGCTCTTTTATACAGAAATCTTGTTTACAATTTTTCAAGATAACTCTAAAGTTGTTTATAAATTCATAGATACATTGCTTTTATAAGTTTTACAAATTTCTTGTGTTTTAACAAAATACCAAAACCAATTAAGTTATTTTTCAGTTATAATTTAGTTTAAAAGTCATATTGTGATATAAACAATAATGTATTTTTAAAGAAAGAAATCTGACATTCATTTAAAGACAACTGAGTTCAACACAGATGAATATAACACAGATACAACAGTTAGGGCTTTGAAAAAGCTGCAGTCGACTGGGGCGACACAATCATTCATAGTTGTCCTGTATTTCGTAAGTCCGTACTTCGCAAAAACTGTAGTAATTTTCTCAACTGTAATTTTACTACAGTGTACAAATCATTCGGAAATATGTTCACTAACCTGTTATGAAGCTGATGAATTTTAACGTACATATATTCACGAATAATCCGCACATCCTATTCATGTACAAAGACAGTTTAGAAATAAATGATTTTTAAGTACCTACCGGAAATATTTGCACAATCTTTCGAGAAAAATTTTCTTGCAATGATTGCACTCAACATTAGAGAAAGGCATAAAATGTGGGACGATTATGTGGTAAAATACGGTATTTTCAGAATACTACCATCCACCTCAATCTGTGTGTATTCATGCAATGAATTGGATTTTTAATTTTTTTTTCTTCTGCTTTGAAGCCTACGCGTACTAAAGCACACATGATTCAATGTTTTTACTCCTTGTAGGTTATACGCCCCAATGAGTCTAACTTCCCAGCAGGCTAATATTTGCATCAAGTATGTAAATATTAACTTGTTACGAAGTTAGAGAGTCATTGTGGTGTTTACGTAAAAGGAGTGAGAACAAATTGGATCAGGTATGCCTTAGGAAAGGCTGAATGTGTGGGTTTCAAGATACACGAATCTCGAGTTTGGTTGTAATATGACACTAATCTCCGTCACGTGATAACACACGTATCACGCTTCAATCAATATAACATAGCTGGTACAAGTAGATATGATCTTTCAACGACACAACAAGCCATAATGGATCAAGCTACAAGGGAAGCGGATAACAAAAGACAAAATCTGCTTATACATTTTGAGCTACCCACACGTATGAATTTAATTAATATTAGCAATATTATGTGGAAATGCAATTAGGCATAACTTTTATAAACGTGGGAAATTGTATATTAAATAGCTTACCTTTCGCTATGTGCTACGACATGTGTAGTAGTTCGGTAATCACCACATAAACACGCATTCAAATATCTGATAATAAATGTTCCATTCTTTATCAATAAAGTACACACAACTAGTCACTATGACGCCTTGAGCATCTGCAAGAAAATTCAGAATATTTCTAAATCAGCACCACTGTGTACATAGGTCTAAATAAAATATTTGTATCTTAATCATAGCAGTAACCAGTCATATGCTGATGACAGATGCGATACTTTCCGCACAAACCAAATCTTTACAATTTAGTGTTCTTAACATTTGCGTTATCTCAGAGAGTAATATGAAAATATAAGATTACTATTTCATTCAACATATTCTGTTTTCAGCTCAGAAATTCAATTTTACAAGTCATTTCCAAAATATTCTCTATCGCTTACCCTTCTTTCACGATATGAAACGTATAGTTTTTTATATTAGTATGTTCGAATGTTCTTATTTATTCCGTTTGATTTCTGCTCTTTACGCTTATCGCGACGATGAAGTAGAATGATGATTGGTTATGCTATTTACACATATGTCTAAGGCGCGACATACGTCAACAAATCTCAATATGCTGACCAAGACAGAAATTTATTTTATTATAAAACATAAACTAAACGTAACGTTTCAACCTTCTAGCAAGGTCTTCTTTAGACTCTGCACCAAGTAGCCTACAAATGTAACAAGATACAAAACAGGACGATATATATACACAAACTTTACTCCCCTCGAGATTATTAGAAAGTTGTTCTGGAACATTCTAGTCTAACAAATCCAGTGTTATTATAGTCGGTGTCTTTCTTGCTTCATGAGATGGTGCTAATTCAAATTCAAATGTTGATCTATGATGTAGATCTCATTAAGAGTCTCGACAGATATTTTGGGAATATGTTTCAGAAGCATAGCTATAGTCCGTCTTAGGAGTATGGAGGAAGCGAACGAATTCAAGACACCTGCGCAGGTAGTGACGCGGGAGGGCTCGAACCATGAACGGGTGAGGGGGAAAGGAATGGTAGAGGAGGGGGCAACGCGACTCCAGCTACAAGCAGTTTGCCGCAGTGCACTGGTTTGCTCCGCCCACTAGCCCCTTCTGTACCGTCATGTGCCACCTTGTTCCAGAGACTCTTGAGAGAAGTGTATATGACTCACGTTAACCCTTTTTGTTTTTCTCTGGTAATATATTTCTGGAGCCATATTTGTCGGTTTCGTCCAATTTTACATTGATTTCCGTCCATTGCCTGCGGTAACGGTGATAATAAAAGTGGTTGTGGGCTAGGCCGACAGTTTCCAAATAATTTATGAAAAGCTCTCTCTTTGCCACCATTTTCCAAGTTGGCGGATTTTCCACAAACGTTTGCATAGCGTATTTTTAAAATGTTATCTAGTATGTAATTTCGCACAATCTAGTACAAAAGTATTTGTGTTGCAATCATTTCCGTGTTAGACTAGAGGCATTCCATTGTCACGGGTGGGACACACGGGTTAAATTCTTCACATTAAAGTAACTATACTACTGATAGTTGGGCCCCACTTTAAACTGTAGATCCAGTCCCAATTAGCCTTACTGTGCATAAAGTGGACTTAAAACACCAAATCAATCAATCTACTCATCGTTAAGCATCATTCTTCTTACAGTTTCTGTGCAATGTATTATGAAATTGAACACTAGTGATTCCACATAAATAAATACCCTTAGAATAATTTCCCAGATTTATAGCTACAATTGAATAATTTTGTGTCACGGATGAGACTGGTAAAACACTATCTATTTACTTAATAAGATTTCATTTTAATTCGTTTTAATTTTCAGATTATAAAACTTGATTGATTGAGTTGGTGTTATAAGTTCACTTTGTGCACATTAAGGCTAATCGGGACTGAACCTACAGTTTAAAGTGCGATCCGAACTACCATGTGCCTCCACCAAGTATCGAACCAGGGACCCCTTGATTACAAGGCGACGACGCTACTACCACTGCGCCATCGGGGAGGTTATCGGATTATAAGAAATAAATTATTTAAGACAATGAGAGAAGGTAATATGCCTCTGAATATTCTAGTAGAATTGAGGGGGAAATGTAACAGTTAAAGAAGAAATTGATTGCCTTTTTTGTGTTTCGTGGGTCGGACACAATCCTAAAGAAAAGTAAACCTAAAAGTAAAAATAAACTAACAATATGCAAAATACCTTCTTCATTCTAACTTAATTATGTATAATACTTAAATTTTTATCCAAATAAGTTTAGATTGTTGACTCATAAGTAACCTCGGATTTTAGGTTTTCAACCTATTTTTTCCTTTGCAAGTATATAATAAATAACAAGTTATATCAGCGTTTCATTAAAAAAACGAAACAACTTGCTACGTCCCGTAGCGATGCACTTCACAAGTACACTTACCTTGTAAGCTCAGCAGAACATGATATGGACATCTCCGGGTTCGGGCTGAGTTACTATGTTCCTTCCCCTTTGATCCACTGGTGAAGTTCCATGACGGCCTCGTGGATGTTCTCCTATTCCTGCTCTGAACTAAGTATAAGCTTTTAAATAAAGAAAACCGCAGTCTATTCTAATCTGGCTTTATTAGAATATTAAAAACACTCGTATACTACGTAATACAACCTAAACACAGACAATTCCGACCGTTATCCGTGCAAGATACGTACGCGAAATGCCCGCGATGCGAAGCAGCTAGTGATGGGTCGTTCGTGAACGAACCGTTCCTTTTGAACTACTCCCTCTTGGGAACTGTGAAGTGCTCGCTCCTTCGGAGTGAACGAGCAGTTCCTCTCTGGTAGTTCCTCGTTCCAGGAGTCGTGAGCTTTGTATGTATTGTTACTGCTGTGTATGTTCTCTGGTTTTCTTGTGGGAAGTCGAGTAGTAAGCGCAGTTCCCTCCCCTAATAATTTTCACTCAAGCTAACTCCAGCAAGTCCTCCCCTATCCCCCTCCACTTCACCTGCACGAAACCAACATCGGAGGAGTTTGGCGTTCGTTCCTTTGACTGGCTGCTTGAGTGAGCGAGCTCCGGTGAAGTGCTTCCCGAAAAGGAACTGCCATGACCCGTGGTAGTTCCTCAGAAGTCGTGAGCTTTGCTTGTATGTTGCCAACGCTTCCAGTCGATGACTCACTCCTACGAACCATCGTGAGAGAGAGAGAGAGAGAGCGCGCGAGGTCCCGCCTTTTGTTGCTGATTGTTGATAGTGGCGGTTTTACGCGTAGCTATGCTTGCAACTCTGTTTACAGTAATGCTGCAGAAGCTCAACAATAAGGGAGGGATGGGCAAGGAATTCACCTTTAACACTTTTTGTGGCATGTTTTCGCATCTCGCATTGCAAGGAACTGTAGAAGGAACTTCACAGATAGAAGATCATCATGTCAAACTTACGACAACGTTCCGTTGCTCTTCCATTTTCTCAAAGTAAAAGTGGGGCCGAGAGAGAGCTTGAAAAATACGAATGCTATTTATTCTTCGTAGTCAAAGATTTGGCGTCCTCTCTTCCATTCTCTTACGGGTGTTTGTTTGACCGTGTATCCACTTAATTGCATGAAAGTCTGGAAAGGTGGGGAGGGGCGACGGCTACCCTAGACAATAAATTTCAACCTAAAATTTGTACATTTTACACATACGTATAATTTCATTTCAATCTCAATTTGTTAATTATTAGAAGGGCGTTACAGGTGCATGCTAACTTCAAACTGAATTTTATTTTAGGAGATTATACTATTTTGGAAGAAAATATGCCTCGTTTGACAACTTGGAAAAATACCTTTTTTTGCCCTTCCCTGGAAAAAATACAGCGAACGTCCATGTTTAAAATATTTAAAATTATTTTTCTTCATCTATCACCAGGCGTTGTAATGCACTGCGACAACAAGGGGTAGGAATTCATTTTTGGAAAGGAGGAGGGAAGAATATAACCTGTCCAACTTTTCCTTTCCGATGAGGACTATTTGTCCGCTAAAGTACAATTATGCATTAAAATGTATTTTCATTCACCCCCACCCTGAAAGCAGCTCCCGAATCTCGGTCGGTCAGTCGATACATTGTTTCCTATAGCTGTTTAATATGTGCGCGAAGACGGATTCCTCCCCTCTAATTATTTTCACCCACTCCAGAAGCAGTCTCCCACATCCTTTCCTCCGCCCAACGAAACCAACTTCGAGCTGTGTTGGTATGGTAGCTCCTCCTGTGAACGACTTCTTAACGAGCAAGTTCCAGTGAACTGCCTTTCTAAAAGGAACTGCCTCTTCCGAGAGCATGCTCCGTGGCTTCGTAGTTCCTTTGAATGACTTCCAGTGAACGCTTCCTTTCGGTGAGCGAGCTCCGGTGAACTGCTTCCCGTAAAGGAACTGCCATGGCACATCACTAGAAGCAGCTCTTGCTTCGCGAGATCTCACCGAAAAACTCTTTTTTTTTTTTTTTTTTTTTTTTTTTTTTTTTTTTTTTTTTTTTTTTGTTCTCTGGGAGATGGTTACACCTTCCCAATGCTACAGTGGTACCAGACACAACAACTTTTATATTACCAGAAATTGGATATGTTTGAATAGTAAAATATTAGAAGTATACATTCATCTGGCACAGTGAATTTTTATATGCCGTGGCAACAATGCAAGCAGGAACGCGTGATCTTCTACTCGACAAAAGAATTTAAACAAATCAACAATGCAATTTGAAATAATGGGGAATAGAATAGCGTCTGCCAAAAACATGAACTACAAATGAATATAAGGCATTTAACTTAGAAATTAATAACTTCGGCTTCAATTCACTGATCAAAATGAAACTTATAACACTCCTTAGAACAATTAGAAAAGAATCAAACTATTGCTATTGAGTATAATATATAATAATATAAAACCACGAAGTAATGGCCAACTCTTAGTCATTACAAACTGACTAAGTTTTATAGAGCCTAAAATAACCTATTTTGCTTGTTAGAAGCTATTTTAGGTTTATGTGCTTAAATTAAACCTTTTTTTAGGTTTTACAGGATTTTTATATCTCACAGAGGTATCTATTAGGTTTTGTGGCGAAATAATTCAATGACTGGCGTGTTTGAAACATGTTTTCTCTCGATTTTCCTCCCTCCAACTATATGATGTTTATCAAAGCTTAAACAAAGCAAAAAATGTCTGACGTCACTGTTACCTGCAGAGAGTGGCGGCGAAAGGGGACATGTCCCCCTACTTTTACCCCTGCATTATAGACTTTTAATGCTAGGCCTTGCCTACTAAGAGAAAGTAAACTGTCCTTGCCAACCCCTCCGTCCTCTCGATCCTCAGTTTTAGCACCGAATTGTCTCTACTGCCTGCACAGTCCTAAGTGCAAACTCCTGATCTGTGCGGCCTTGCTCACTCTCGTTTCAGTTTGGTCCTTTTCGACATTCACACCTTGCAAAGTAATGTTTTAGCATTCAAAATTGCTTTGATTGATTGATTGATTTGATGTTTTAAGTCCACTTTATGCACAGTAAGGGACTGGATATACAGTTTAATATGGGATCCGAACCACTATGTGCCTCCACCGGGTATCGAACACGGAACCCGTTGATTACAATTGCAGTACTGACTATGTTTCTGTTGAAAGATACTTTTCAGCACATGAAATGAACTTCACAGACAAAAGGTGGAGTTTGAGTGTGGATATCGCAAAAATATTCATGGTGGTCACTAGAACCATGATAAAATTCAAGTGTAATTCCTTGTTTTGAAGGCGAACTTTCCAAAACTTCAAGGATACAAGCAGATGTTTTCTTTATTCCAACCTTACGTATTACCGACTCTCACCCTCCCTTCCACACAGAAAAATATTAACAATGTAAATAAACTGTTTGTATGATTCCAATGTACCGAAAAAATTACGTAATAAACTTCAAGATATATTATTTTGTAATAATCTTCCGTTTGTCAGATAGATTGTTCTGTAAAAGACACTAACAAAGTAAACGGATTGAAAAAATTTACTTTTATTTTTCATGTAGCTTTCTTTTTATTCATAAAAAAAATAAACAGAGAAACTTGCCTCACGGCATTTATAAACATGTTTAAATTTAATGGGATTTGGATTAATAGAAGTTGCAATTTTTGACGTCCACGGAGAAAAAAATTGAAAAGAAGAAAATATCCAGTTGTACCTTTTTCATGTTTTGCCAAAAATCATGAGTAATTTCCAGAGCTAATAATTCACGAATAATTTTCGGAGCAAACAACTCACGTGTAATACCCGGAATTCAAGGAATTCCACGCGAGTAGCCACCCTGACATTGTGTAGCAAATTATGCATACGTAATTCATTTTTCATATTAACAAGTAACAAGTTAATAAGTAACTAGCTTGTCTTCAGTCAAATAGGAGAGCAGTTTATGGTTCCTAATAAAATTGCACTAAACATTTTATTTACTTGTTAAGGATTAATATTAAATGCAAATGCAATACAAACTATATCGGGCAGTTTAAGTTACCTATTTAACACCCGTACCAGCATGTTACAGAATAAAAAGTATCTGAATTCTTGCTACAATCGATCCCAATGAGGTGGGGAGGTTGGTAGACATGGCTAGTTGTAATATTGAGGGATGTGTATGATAGAGAGCAATTTAGATGGTGATAACATATGTTCTATGGTCATATTAAAATTATTGTGATCTGATTCTTATGTTAGCAATATTTTCTTGTCTTGTTTGTTTGATACCTTCACTTCTTGCATTACCCATCAAGATGAAATGGGCAGATCCTTCTGTCTCAAGATTAGACAACAAGTGCACTATTGCCAAACCAATTCTCACTAAATGCTGCGCGTGTATAATGCACATCTTGGTTTTTGATGGTAAAAAGTTACAAAAAATTATATCTCGTATATAATGTGCAGTACAATCCAGTTTCAAGAAATGCTTCTTCCTTAGTTGTAGGTCGTAAAGCTCTTGCTATGATGATCAAGAGTGAATAACATCTTACCTATTCAATGAGTCACATGTTGCTATGTGGGCCAAGAGGAGAATATTCTCTTGTGTAAACAATAACAAGTCTCCAACCTTGCCACCTACCCCTTCTCCCTCCGCTGTGTTTAGGATCCCAAAGATTTTCACTCTTACCACCATATTTATTCTGTAATAGTAGAAAGGAAGATCAAAATTACATTATGGAATTGCAGTGCCCAGGAAGTTATTTTCTATTATTTCTCACCCAACAAATGCTGCTGACATGCATCCCATGTGACTGAAGGTGCATGCTCGAATTCTGCCAGAGTTGCACTGCTTTTCTTGGTGTTGCAGAACATTACATTACAAAGTGAAAAATTGTGTGATTTGGCCTTTGAACTTTTATACGTGGTTTTGCTCATTCGTTCTTTACTTTTCCTAAAAGAACTTCAAAATATATACTTTTCTGTGACTAATGTAACATTTATACGAGGCACATTCAGGACCTTCAAACTAGCAGTTAAAAACACAAGATTTCTCCCATTAAGTAATTTACACACTCCATATATATGTATATTATTATTTGGTCTCTCCATGGCAGAGTGGTTAGCACATTGCGTTATGCCGCATGGTGGTTCTTTGTGAGAGTCCGTTCATCAATTTTATCGTATCATCCCTCATCTTTGCAATTAACCAAAGGGGGCAGAAAAGCAGAGTAAAATAAAGCAAATCAATAAACTACAACAATGTTTATAATGTGCATATTGGTGTAGATCAGTGAGAGACTACAGCCTGGCAAATTCTTTTTTAAAAAGTCCATGCCCCAAGCCCAATAATTTTACTTGTAAATACCTTTATAATTTTGCCCTTGTTTAAATATCAATCAAAAAATTATGGTATAATCATAAAGAGTAATAGTTCAATATTGTCCAGGCTTGTTGGAAAATATGAATATATTTGTTGATGCTGATCACATCACCCCACTCACGACCGGATCAAGAAAGTGTGGGGCGTTACCCCCACACCCCCTATACGCCTTCATGGCGTGGTGCTATGCACAGGGGAGCACTTTTTTTTTTTTTTTTTTTCTTCTTCGCCGTTTCGACATTGCAAATTGCTCATTTCCACGAGTGGCGCCGTCCCGGTATTGCAAATCGATCACTTCCACGAGAGAGAGAGAGAGAGAGAGAGAGTGTGTGTGTGTGTGTGTGTGTGTGTGTGTGTGTGTGTGTGTGTGTGTGTGTGTGTGTGTGTGTGTGTGTGTGTGTGTGTGTGTGTGTGTTGTTTGTTTGTTTGTTTGTTTGTTTGTTTGTTTGTTTGTTTGTTTGTTTTTTTATATTGTGTAGTAGTTGTGGTGTGTGTGTGTTTATATTGTGTTATAGTTGTGATGTGTTTGTGTGTGTCTTGTGTAGTAGTTGTGATGTGTTTGTGTGTGTCTTGTGTAGTAGTTATGCTGACTAATGTGTTTGTGTTCGTCTTGTGTAGTAGTTCCTCCATTCATATCGGGGGTTAGGCGTAGAGCTGACAACTCTGCACTGTAAAAAGACATGTCAAGAAACAGAAATATAAGGCCATGGATGTTCCCAAGGTAAAATATTCCGGAGGTAAAATAGTCCCCCGTTCGGATCTCCGGGTGGGGACTACTTTGGGAGGTCCCTGGACTAAGGATAAGATCTACGTTAGGTATAAGGATATTAAATTAGGCACCTGGAATGTTCTGAGCCTTTACCGGCCTGGGGCATTTCAGTGTACAGTTAATGAGATAGTGAAGTATAAATTAGATGTAGTAGCTGTCCAGGAAGTTAGGTGGTCAGGAGAAGGGAATTGTAAAACTAAAAATTATACTTTTTTCTATGGAGGTACTGAAAATCATAATTTTGGAACAGGCTTTTTCATAAATAATAGAATTATCTCGGCTCTTAAAACAATAGAATTTATTAATGATAGGATATCATATGCAGTTTTACAGGGTAGGTGGTGTAAAATTATTTTAATAAACATACATGCACCAACGGAAGATAAAGATGATAATACTAAAGATGATTTTTATACAGAGTTAGAACAGGTCTTTGATAAATTTTCTCAGTATGATATGAAAATTCTGTTAGGTGACTGTAATGCACAGATTGGCAAAGAAGAGACATTTAAACCCACGATTGGTAAAGAAAGTCTTCATGAATTAAGTAATGATAATGGTATAAGATTGATTACTTTTGCAACCTCAAAGAATTTAATTGTGAAAAGTACCACTTTTAAACATAAAGATATCCATAAATATACCTGGTCTACTCCAGATGGTAAAACTCATAATCAGATAGACCATATTCTCATTGATAAGAGAAGGCATACTAGTATAATTGACGTTCGAACACATAGAGGTGCTGACTGTGCCATTGACCATTATTTAGTAATTGCTAAATTAAGAGAAAGACTCTCAGTGATAAATCATAAGCAACAAAATCTAAAAGTTCTAAAATTTGATACAGGAAAGTTTGCTGATGAAAGAATTAAGAAAGATTACCAAATTAAACTGTCAAATAGATTTGAGGTTTTGCAGGATTTAAATGATGATGAAAATATAAATGAAACAGACGTAAATAAGAATTGGGAGCACATACGTAATGCAATAGAATCAGCAGCTAAAGAAACTATAGGATACCATAAACCAAGAAAAAGTAAGCCATGGTTTGATAATGAATGTCATAATCTAATAGAAATAAGAAATCAGGCTAGACTTAGGTGGTTAAATAACTCGGATGATACAAATCTAAGCAATTATAATACAATAAAGCGAGAAGTTAACCGCACGTTTAGAAGTAAAAAAAGAGATTACTTGAAAAGCAAAATTAACGAAATTGAAACAAACAGCAAAAATAAAAATATCAGAGATTTATATAAAGGTGTAAATGAATTTAGAAAGGGGTGGCAACCTAAAGTAAACTTGATAAAAGATAAAGACGGTGATTTTCTAGCTGACCCAAGCGATATTCTAAATAGATGGAAGAACTACTTTAATGACCTTTTAAATGTCCATGTAGGAGATAAATCAGAAGTAAATGAAGTCCACACAGCAGAACCTTTAGTTCCAGAACCTAACTTGACTGAAGTTAAAGATGCTATTAAAAGGCTTAAGAATAACAAAGCACCTGGCATTGATTTAATACCAGCTGAGTTAATTAAATATGGTGGAAATTCATTAATATGTCAAATTCATAAATTAATTTGTTTAATATGGAATAAAGAAGAAATCCCTCAACAGTGGAAAGAATCCATAATTGTTCCTGTGTTTAAAAAAGGTGATAAAATGAACTGCAATAATTACCGTGGAATTTCTCTACTCTCAACAACATACAAAATATTGTCTAACATTCTTTTAACAAGACTAACCCCATATGCTAATGAAATTATAGGTGATTATCAATGTGGATTTAAACGTAACAGATCAACTACAGATCAAATTTTTCACATCAGACAGACACTTGAAAAAAAGTGGGAATATAATCAAAATGTCCATCAGCTATTCATTGATTTCAAAAAAGCATATGATTCGGTCAAAAGAGATAAATTATATAATATATTAGTAGAGTTTGGAATACCTAAGAAGCTTGTTAGTATGATAAAAATATGCACCAGTGAAACAGAAAGTAAAATTCGTGTGGGTAATAATATGTCTGACAAATTTATAATTCATGATGGGTTAAAACAAGGAGATGCATTATCTCCATTGCTCTTTAATTTTGCCTTAGAATATGCTGTTAGGAAGGTAAAAGAAACTAAAGAAGGACTAAAATTAAATGGTGTGACTCAGTTGTTAGCATATGCAGATGATGTAGACTTACTGGGGGATGATATATATACGATTAAGAATAATGCTAAAATATTTTTCAAAACTGCTAAAGAGATAGGTTTGGAAGTTAACAAAGAGAAAACTAAATATATGCTTACAGGCCGAAACCAAGTGTTAGGTAATAATCAAAATCTAATTATTGATAACAACTCGTTTGAACCAGTTTCCAAATTCAAATACTTAGGAGTAATATTAACAAATGAAAAGTATATTAAAGAGGAAATAAAAAGTAGGCTTAATTCAGGAAATGCATGTTACTTCTCTCTTCATAAACTTTTGTCTTCTCGTTTAATATCTAAGAAACTAAAAGTTAAAATATACAAAACAGTAATTTTGCCTGTAGTATTATACAGGTGTGAAACTTGGTCCCTTACATTAAAAGAGGAACATAAATTGAGAGTATTTGAAAATAAGATTCTTAGGAAAATATTTGGACCTAAAAGGGATGAGGAGACAGGTGAGTGGAGAAGGTTACATAATTTAGAACTACATAATTTGTATTCATGTCCAGATATTATTAGAATAATTAAATCAAGAAGACTTAGGTGGGCAGGCCATGTGGCACGAATGGGAGAGGAAAGAGGAGTTTACAGGATTCTTGTTGGGAAACCTGATGGTAAGAGACCTGTAGGAAGGCCAAGACGAAGATGGAGGGACAACGTTGAGATGGACCTAAAGGAAATCGGAAGGGATGGAAAAGAGTATATAGATCTTGCTCAAGATAGGGACAGATGGAAGGCCTGTGTTGCTGCAGCCATGAACCTTCGGGTTTAAGAAGGCTAGAGAGTTAGTTAGTTAGTTATTAACAAGTAACTTTTTCTAACAGCACAAGTGCAGTATTATAGTAATTTGTAGATAATTTTGAAAATGATATAAAAAAATGAAAATTTGTTTAGAAAATTAATATTTGGTTATTACGGTTCTTGTGAAATTTTGTTTTTAACGATTGTATCTAATCAGTATTTTTCAGAGATTGTGTATCAAATTAAGTTTCTTTGCAACCTATTTCAGGATTTTTCGAGCCTAATTTAAGGTTTTTAGAACCTATTTTAGGATTTTTAGAGCCTTAGGAACCTAAAAGCACATTTTTTAGAACCTAAAAATTCGAGGTCTACTCATAAGATAGAAAGTTACAACATTGAATTTAGTTTTAACAATTGAGATTCAAGAAAACTTTCATATGGAATGCCCCACCATTATTTCACCTTCGTTTCCTCTACTAATCTGAAAACATCCACTCTCTATTGTAAGAAATGACACATGTAAACGTGATTTCTCCATATACGTAAAACGTTTCCTGACGATTTAAGCAATTTGGAGGCATATTACTCCTGCACGACACAGCATCGCAAGTAGAGCAACTCACGTGGAATGTATATTTGGAAAAGAAGAATCACATGCAAATGGTAATGGCCTTGGGGAATATTGCAAACGAACGAACAGGCTCTTTGAAGTAACAAGTTATGTAATGCACAGTTAGTGTGAATTAACAAAGGGCGGCCAGGCGGGGGGGGGGGGGTCCCACTCAATAGACTAGATTATCTCTGGCAACAGAAGCACATTTTCATGTCTGCGAGAAATAATATTGTAGCCTGCACAAAACAATATAATAGTTCATTTGTAATACAAATATTTTCTTAATGAAGTATGTTTTTGTGCTTTCGAAGACAAAAAGTATATTTAATGAAATTACGTATTTTTTTTTTAAACTGACAACATATACCGAGCATATAACAATCTAAATGATAGTCACAATGGTTCTACATTAGCATGCGATGTTAATTTGACACTATCCTTTGTCTAGTGCTTTCAACTATACTTATTCTAACACAATAAGAATAAGTATAGTTTAAAACACTAGACAATAGATAATGTACAATTAACATTGCATGTTGATACAAAGAGCTTGTTTTCAAGGAAAAAATATTTCTAATATACTTGTTATTACTACCTGAAAGGAAAGTAATATAAGTTATCATTTTAAAATTATATTTTCCCTTTCCTCATTGAAACATTAAAATATTGTACAAGAAGGAGTTGATGGGCTGTTTTCGGAAGATTTTGTTAAAAATTAATGATTTATTGTGGGCTGATAAATTGTTATTATGTTTTCCTCTAACCTCAATGTCAGTAATAATACTAGTACCAATAAGAGTACGGCTACTACTAGTACTAATAATATGAATTTTAACACTACATAAAGAGAGAGGGTATGGTAGCATTCTTCAAAGAAAAACGTTTAATTCCTCATATTTCACTGTTAATGTGATTACACTGCGCTTGAAAGAAAATTTCGCTCTTTTATACATGAAGGTAAATGCAATTAATATTCGACGATACCCATACAATGTAATTCTCATAATCCACAAATGTTTGTGTATTTTTAAAATTTAACGACCTATCATTAGAGAAATGTTCACAATACACCTTTGCAGATCCGCGCTTTCCTTTCACAGGGCGAGACAGATTATAATGTCATTAATGTTTTCTATTAAAATAATTATCAGAAAAAACTGTCTGATGTAAAATTGAATTTTTCAATTTAAGTGCCTTTTCCCAAACACCATAAAATTGCATTTAATGATCATTTATCTTCATCGTCGCGGTTAGCCAAAAGTAGAAGAAAAGCTGCGTAAACTAAAGAAAAATCCAAAATACAAAAGTCATTGGGTTCCTAGCGAATACCTTATTGTTGATTTTACACCCACGACCAAGAATCTTCGGGCAACCGTTTTAAATTCCTGTGTAACACAAACACACGAATGTGCGGCATCCGGATAGTATTGGAACTTAAGCAAAATCAAAATAATAAATCTTTTATTCATTCTATTCCCGCTAATCTCATAAAAATGCATGAGAGACCAATGCAGGTGGCGCTAAGCTGTGTGTTTGTCCATGAATATTCCATGGGAGCATGTAATCGAATGGGATGATAGAAATGCTACATTCATCAACAGACCGCAAATTAATTAATTTTCGCGGTAGGGATCAATTTCGGAACTGGAAACTGTCAAAACCTTCGACAAGACTTTGATTTCGTATGACGTGATTTTAAATTTTTAACCTTTTGAAAGATACGAACAATACACAAATTGTTTAGATATTGATGTTTATATTGCAACAGAAATGTTCGATGTTTGTATAGCATAGCATATATGAACCATACTTCATTAAGCAGATTATTTCAACTATTATGCTTGTAACAGAGTTGTAATTGTTTTTGTGAAAGATTCATTGCGTCTGCGTCAATGCGAATAGTACTTGTTTCGGGAAAAGGGACAAAGGTTATTTTTTCAATCTTTCAATATCACAAATTAAAATCATGTTTGCCATTTGTGTTAATCACCCCCAAACCAACGGACGTGATAATTGGCGACTGGGCAGAATTGCGCTGGTGCCACATGTGGGAAAAACAAAGCGAGAGAGGGACAAAAGTCGCTAGTTCCCGCGCACTGTGTGGCAACGTCGACCGGGCTGCGTTGCCTAGTTCGAGCGTCAGACCGACCTCTCTTCGGGGTACTTTTGTATCACCTCTGACCTTTCGAGCAAATGCTGTCAGTTTGTATCACATGGATTACAAAGACCAACTCGACAACGAGATCTTTCATTCTCTTAAACCTCCGAACACACGGGGTTGTGCTCCGACGTGGCAACAGCGCGAACATCCGCCACCCGCCTAATTTCATGGCCATGCGTTTAAATCCGCCTATGCTTCTAGCCATGTTCGGAATTGCCCCCAGTGTGGCGTTTAAAAATTCGAACTCTGACTTGGAAAGGTCTATAAGCAGACTGTCTTTGGTCGAGCTCATCACTCTCCCGCTGCCAATGAGCAAGAGGGCTTTGCATTACGTCATGGGAGGTGACTGCATTCAATTGATTTCTGTTTGGCCTTCATTGGAAGAGTCAACCACCAATATTTCTGTCCAGTTTCTAGTGAAGCCAAACATCAACATTTCCTCCACCTCACGGCAGTGTTGCCAGTTACATTTAGAAAGAAATATCGAGTGCAGGCCCGTACCTTGTATTCTTCGGGGGGACGGGGGGGGGGGGGAGCAAATAATAAAGTGTGGAACGAAGAGGAGATCCGAAATGCGTTAAACTGATTGAATTATGCTATTCTTACATGGTTTTTTTCCATATTTGGTTAACCGCAACGATTAGGAAAAGTGATATTGAAATTGACGAAGGAACATTCACAAATAACAAACATGCCCAGGTCGAGATTCAAACTCGGGGCCCATGTCGTCATAAAGCACTGTACTAAGCAACTCGCCACAGTGGTCTGTGAAATGTTGGGAGTATTGGATCAGTATTGCAGCTAGAGCTAATCGTACACACAACGGCAAAAGTAATAATAGGTGAATGGTCCATTACTACTTTCATTCAGTCCATTTCCCACAGTGTGGATTGAAATAAAACTCCACTCCCCCTTTACGCCGGTTTTGGCGCCCCTGAGCTATGTCGCGATTAATGTGTCTGTACATAAAGTGTACTTCAAACAAGAATTCAGTTCGACATCTCTTGCTGCCAAGAGATTTTATCCAAATTTTTCTCCTGCCATACATTTTTCTTCGACATATTCGTTGTCCGCATACTGTCTCACAATTTTCACATGAATATTATATAAAGCAGTGCACTCACAATCTCCCTCGAGGCACCTTATCCCAGCACATGAGATGCTTTTGAAAAGCCAGAAACAAGGCGCCACTTGCCTTTGCTGATACCCTAAGGGAAAATATGAAAGCGTGCTGGAATTAATATAAATGTTTATTTCCTTTCCAGCGAGTAATCCATGTCTCCTGCGTGTGCTGTGCTTTGTTCTCCTTCTGCGAGGAGTAATGGAAAATAAACACAAATAAAGGGAAGGCAAAATTGAGTTATAGGATTAAAGGGACAAGAAGCCTTTTCATGGCCAAGGATCGAGAAACGTCTCATTCTCTCGCTTGCTTGCTTATTCTAATTTCGGCAGATTGTTTAATAACTCCGAGATTAGCCAGCGTTTTTCTGAACAGTAAACAGGAGCCTTGTGGCGCCTTGGACACTAATCAATTCGCTAAAACTCGCGGGCAAAGGCTTTTCGACACACTCAATATCATTAAAAATGTATTCCAAAATGCACAGCTTCATATGGGGTCCAGCAAAATGTGATGCAATTAAGGAAGTATATTTTGAGTGCTGCATGAAGAGGATTTCGATAGAGCACCAAATAGTTCGCAAGGACGACGCTAGATAGCCTACGGAATTGAGAGCTCCTTCGTTCGAGCGAATAACGCTCAAACAGGCAAAACGAGCGGTATACACTCGAAGGCCAGTAGTACACATATAACCGTAATTTTTCTGTGGCAGTGGCCTCAAATATGGATCGTGAAGTGAAAGACGTTGTGAAATGGAAACTTGAGTGAATGTAGTCATCATCTCCATGTTAACATGTCGTTTCGTCTATCTTTAAAATATACAGTGATATATAAAAATGAAACAGATTATTGTTGACTGATACTGCCAGGACGGATATATTAGAAATATGTGTCTACGATTATTGTCACATTAAAATTATATAGAATATAGATGTGTTCAGACATTTCTGTATTTTTCATGCGGGCGCAGCCATATAAGGGGCTGTCGGGAGTGGCTCCACGAAATATTTTCTAACCAAAAATAAAGGGTGACCTTTTCAGAAGCTACTCAAGTTAGAACGTCACTTCCAGCCAGTATAGTTACGGACAATATTCTTGCGAACTAATGACGCTCTGGTGCCTGGACCCACAAGCTTGTGTTGTGTCCTGTCCATATGTGTTTGTGATTGTCCTCTCAAAATGTTTATGTTCAACGAACATTCTCTTTCTTTGCTTGTTTGAATTGTTGTTTTAAGTCCACTGTATGCACAATTGGGAGTGGATACACAGTTTCTAGTGTAATCCGAACCTCCATCGGGTATCGAGCCAGAGACTCCTCTTAACAAGGTGACGAAGTTACCACTACGCCATGGGGAGTGTTTTTTGTTAAATGGTATATGTGAATATGATAAATGCTTCTTTTATGTCTAAAGGTGTTTCGTGCTTAATTTCTTTTCAACATCCACCTCCTAAATTCCATTACGGAACCCTACATTATTAAGCCTGGCGCTGCCACTGGGAATGGGGTTAAATTTCACCCTATCGTCACTCATCCCCATCGTCACAATTAGACAAATGGGGCAGATATGCAACGTAAAATTTAAAAATACGAATTATAAGTTTGAATTATTTTTTTTTGGGTGCGTCAGCACTGAGGCTATTTTGCACCCGTCACACTATACGGGGTCTAGCCCCTTAGCATAACAAAAATAAAAGCTTGTCAGAAAACTAAAATTTCCTTACCTTGGTTAAAACCTGATGCGAAAATGGCGCTCAGCACAAATAAGGACAAAACACAGGATTATGCTGGCCATGGGGTCAGTCGCCAGAACCTCGTTAGTCTGAAGTCCAAGGTGTACTACGTGGAAGTGAGGTTGACTATTGGGTGCAGTACGTGGAAGGAGCACCCCTTACACCCCACGAATTATAAATATTGGATATGTGTGTGTATTGTGTGTGTGTGTGTGTGTATGGGTGTATATATAAAGTTTTTCGTGCATATAGCAACGTGACATAGAGCCACACACATTATGGATCTCATCCATTTTTGAGGTGATGTGATTAGGACCACGCTCCAGCCGCCTTTACTCCCCAGGGTTGCCCCATGGTAATAATTGATTTGAGGCTGGGTGAGCCACTTTATGCACGACAAGACCGGAAACATTCTGACCTTAGATCACCCACGCCGGAAATCGAATCCGGATCTCCCGCGGTACAGTGAGACGCCATACCGAATAGTCCACCGCGGCTCTATGCGTTCCTCTAAGACCAATTTGATCTCGCCACCAAAGTTCCAGAGTTCAAGTCTGGGCTGGGCATGAGGTTCAATTTCACCCAATTATCACTCGTCCTATTCTTGGTGATTAAAAGGTCCTCCCCGATGGCGCAGTGCGAGCGTCGTCGCCTTGTAATCAAGGGGTTCCAGGTTCGATACCCGGTGGAGGCACATAATGGTTCGGGTCCCACTTTAAACTGTAGGTCCAGTGCCGACTATCCTTACTGTGCATAAAATGGACTTCAAACACCAAATCAATCAATCAATCAATCAATCTTGGTGATTGAGCCAAGAGTGGCAGAAATGCAACAAATTAAAAAATACAAATTATAAATGAGTGTACATTTCTATAAAATCCACCCTCGTTGATCGAAGATCTCCTGGCTATAACCCCACCCACCACCTCCGTGCTAGTTTAAGTGCACTTAAGAGTCTGTGGCCCTTTTTCGCTCCAACCACCGAAGTTTTTCCTCCTCCCACGGGAGATGCTCACCTAATGAAGGCTCCAAATAGAGCATCATCACTTTACGAAACAAGGGCTGCCAGCATCGCATCCGATCATCGACAACACCCGACAACAGAAACTTTCCATATTTTTTCTACCAACAAGCCTCCTTCGCGGAATACAGAATCGATGCAGGAAAATGAAGAGCCTCGCAAAAATTCTTGGAATCCCGTTACGTAGTCATGCAGAATCACTAGTCGTGCATCGAGATTTTTGGAGAACGAATATTCCCAGAGAAAACGCTGATTCCCCCTCCCTCTCGCTTGTCATTCGAAATTCTTCACGGCCTAGATGTCCCCGGAAAGCATGTCCCGGGAAGTTTTATATCCAGCGCGCACCTTCAATTCGAAAACTCGTATTCTTTTGTACATCGTATTCCTATGGGAATTCTAATGGCTTATCCAGGGATTCCAGGAATCGTGGAAGGAGATACTGCTGCACCTAGATTTCCAGGAACCGCAGGAATAGGTGCGCATTATCCCTTCCTTTCAAAAGACAATTATGCTTGAACAGGTACGCGTAATGTAGTTATGATCAGCACTGGATTATACGTGGATTGTCAATTTAAATGTTGCAACACTGTCTGGAAGAGGTGATAACACCGTGCATGCGCTGTCAGACGGTAAGCATTGTCAGTTCGAACCCATGGCGATGCGTGGAGTATAGTCGACGCGCCAGCTACGTTAACGACCGGCTGGCTTTGAAGTCCACGGTTCGCGCCCACCAGCTCCAACAATCACATTCAACGCAAAGTGTTGCCACACATAAACTCTCCACATCAAATCTACGCCACCTTCTCCCTCCGCCCACAATAACCTTTTCACGGTCTCCACATTGAAGTTGCAAAGTACGGCAACAGCGTATCCGCAAGTCATGTGACTGCGACTCCACGTGGAGTAGACGAGCAGATGACAGCTGCGCCCATTGGCTCAAGGACTCCACGTGGAGTAGACGAACAGAATGACAGCTGCGTCCATTGGCTGGAGGTTGAGTGTGATTGGACGAAAACAACTCGCCCGCTATTTATCCCCACCCACGTTTGTGGCGGAGGGTTTCTTTAGTCTTCGACGTTAACGAAGTAAACACGTGGACTATACCAAAAGCGGTCGGTGCAGCGAGTGCTGTTGTGTATGTGCGAGGTTGAAATGAACACCATTTTGTTCACTGCCCTAAAACATGTTTGCGAAGTTAAGACAGCGATTGTGGATCAGAATCCAGGTGGCCTGTTGCAAGAATGCACGAGAATGTCATCAAGACTTGCATGAAGCCTGTAGCAACAATAACTAGCCGTATTTGATGGTTGCGCAACGGGTAAGTGCATTTCTTGATCACCGTCCGATAGCGCATGCATGTTGTTATCACCTTTTCCTGCCAGTGATGCCACTTTTAAATCTACAACCCACGTAAGTTTTTTCTTCGCGTAGCAGCACGATTTGTGCATTTCCAAGAGAATTATGCAAAATATTTGCTTGAAACCCAAGTAAGCAGAATCTATTAGACAGAAAATAGAATGCCTCACCTATTCATGCAATAGAAACGCATCGATTGATGCACTAAAATATGTTTTATGGCCCTTACAAAGAACCAGGATTACAGTTTAATACATTTTTGTGCATTTTTATATATCGTAAAGGTAACACCAAAGTGCATCATAGAATGCAAGTGAGGCACTTCAATGCATCAGTTGCATTTTTATGTACCTTCTTGCATCTTCCCGATGATGCACTTAAACATTTGGTCTGAGGTACAGAGTTTATGTATTTCTTTATTAGACGATGCATTTACTTTTCTGTCTGATGTGGCAACTGAAGTTGTTTCGTCGGAAAGACTGGAAGTGGTCCTCCATTGTGCCAACTGTTGTTTCCAACGTCTTCCACCCGAGGAAAGCGAAGTCAAGAGTAATTTATCCAGTTAACGCTACATTGAAGGGCTGTAAATGATAGAACATAAAATGAAGTTCAAGTTATAATACAGGGTTAGCCTTAAAGAAATACACTTTAAAAATTTTACAGAAAGACGAGTTTTAATAATAGGGCTGAGATACATGGTTTGAAGAGTACGTCTTGAAGTTTACATTGGTAAGTTACAAGTGTTCTATGGGTGACCCTTTTGTAACGAGACAGATATCAATGCGTTCTCCCCAAACACGTGAGCATGTTCATGTCAACAGTCACTTGCGGGAAGGGGAGGACCATACCGTGTTCTAAAACGATGCTGTACGACAGTAACCGAATTAGTTTTCGCAAATTCAAGCACGCAGAAAGCCTTCTCCACTTGGCTAGCGGCCATAAGGCTCGATTTACGTCAAGGGTGCTCACGTGATGCTGACGTCACGAAGACAAACGAAAAGCGGAGGTCGTAGACTTGAAGACTTTCTCTATGCAACAGTAGTAAATGCTTTCTAATGTAACAAACAAATTTCAATTCATAAAGCATTTAATGTATGTTTCTTTTAGGCTAACCCTGTATTTCATTAATGAAAGTGGAGCTGTTCGTAACTCTGTGTTACTCGTCAACATGGGCGTCGGGAGGCGTCGGAAGGGCGTAACAGATTGGTCCAATCTCCCCCATGGAAATTGATATAATTCATTTCAAGTTACTCAAAGCAGAACGATTCTTAGAGAAATACAGTTAATGTAGTTCGTATTCGAACAGAGTAACCAAAGTGAAAACTGCAATATACCGAAAGAAATTAGTGTAAAATCCAGTAACCAGGTTATATTTAATCCGAAAAATAATGGTTGTAGAGTTTCCAAAATTGCACAAATTATAGTTCTACGTAAGAGGTCACACAACATAAACTTTATGAATAAAATTTCCCCTTAGTTTTTAGTATTTCCTTGAACAAGGTGTGCACATCGCGCCATGATGCCAAGGGTGCCGGGTTCGAATCCCTGTCTGGGCATGGATGTTTGCGAGTGTCCATTCATCCATTTCATCACATCATCGTTCATCCCCATCTTTGCAAATTAGCCAAAAGTGGCACAAAGCGAAGAGAAATAAATCAAACCAATAAACAATTGAACAAGTGTAAAAGTTAATAACCAAATGCAATAACTATAAATTTCATTACACTAACGGTATGAAATGATAAGAAAAACAAGAAACAGTTGTACTCGATATTCACTCATCTGGTGGATCCAGAAGCAAAATATCCCCATTTTATATATTAATAATAACATTTTTTAATAACATTGGTTTAGTTTTATTAGTTAATAAGAGTTGTTATTGTATAATATAATAACAAATATAAATGTGGTAATAATAGTTATTGTTGTTATTATTTCCACTAATCAAGTTTCATAAATGATTCGAATGTTCTTACAAAAAATTAGGGGCAACGTCCATGCTAACCAGTCTTTTGACATTCATGGCAATGAATCAAGGTGGTTTAGGTTCCGCGTGAATAGACTTGAATGATCGAAAACTTGTAACAGGCAAATAAAAACAAATGCGTTTGTGAGGGAAAGACTGCACAAATCAGTTCCATCCTGATGTTACATTTCAGCTTAGAGTTTAAGGTTATTTCTCACAGCCTGCAATGCAAGGGAGTTACAGATTGAAAGGTGGGAAACAGGTCATAGGGTGCCTGAACATTAATCTTACAATATTCATTAAAATATTCAATTAGAATATATGAGATATATATTTGAGCAAATTTTGATCATTCAAAATTTGGAACTGCATTGCAAACAAGACACTGGAAAAGCAAAATACAACAACTGAAAGACTTTAGAAATCAAGTACAATTATGAAAATGTTGGATGAAATCCCAGTGTTTGATGTGATTTCTGGATGCTCGCAATGAGTCGATCAGGGAAGGGAAATATTCTAATAATATGAAAATATATCTACTCGCCAGGATTTTCAGCATGGTCTGACATTCATCCCGTGGGCTGCCATCCTTCTGTGTCAGAAATCTGTGACCGGGAATGGAAAACAAGAAGGGGATTCAAGAGGGATTTAATTACCCCCTCCCAAATTGAAGGTTCCACTTTTGACATTGGTCACAGTAGAACTTCTTAAAATGCACCTCTAAATAGATTTGAACTCGTAACTGCACTGGATACTAGCAACTGGTAGGTACATACTACTAGATTCACTACAAAAGCAATGGCAATAAAATAAAGTGGTGAAAAACTTTGTCAATAATTGTAGTCTTCTTGCTGCTAGTCATGCTAACTTCCATCATTGAAACTTGGAAGTGCAGTGCAATGCAGTCACCGGCAAGGAAAGGAAAGTTTGTTTATGGAGAAAAGGGAGCAAATAACACAGAAAATTTAGGAATATTTTGAAATGACTGGAGCGTTTGGTTTAGTTTGCCACTGTTCAGTGTTAAACATTTTTAAAAACACATCTGAATATAATTAAATCTTTGAAAAGTTGCAACCTCCTTGGAATCTACACACTCACATCAACACAACTATGGATTCAATACAGAAGCACTGGTAATACTTAAGAAAGTGGTGAACGTTTTGTAAATAATTGAAGTCTTCCTGGCAGGTTTCCACGACAAAGGAAATATTAAATAAAATTACACTGTGTCGACTCACCTGGATTGTAAGCATGAATCCTGGATCTGACACCCAGCTTCTGGGCAGGCATCCGTGTGTGTCAGAAATCTGTGACCTGGAATGGAAAACAAGAAGGGGATTAAAAAGGGATTTCATTAAATGATCTTTCTCTTCGCCCCCCCCCCCTGGAAAATTCCACTTTTGACATTGTTCGGAGTACAACATTTTGCAACACACCTCGAAATAGACTTGAATCATTGGAAAGTTTCAACTACCTTGCACACTACAGACTAGCAACAACATTCTACTGGATTCAATGGAGAAACAATGGAAATATGTATTACAGAAAATGAGGAACTTTTCAGATACCAAACAATTAGGATCATATATTTCTTAAATAGTAAAGGGTCCAATGAATGAATGCGGTGAGGGCAATGAAAATACACTAGACTCTCACTAATCCGGCCATTCCTTGCACATATGGGTGCCGGATTCGCGGAAGTGCCAGACTATTGAGAGGGTCGGAAATTACGTACTACTATGTAGTTTAAATAGTTGCTCGTCCAACACCGTACTCAATAGCAATGGCTTTCTGTGAAGAGCATCGGTTCAACTTATCTAAAATTTCGAGTTTCTGCTTGAGGTCAAGCGTAACGTGTTTCCTTTTAGGTGCCATTGCATGTACTGAACTTTACTGTAAGAAAGTCACAATTTCAAATACTGTACGTATGTATAGCATTGTTTAACATTTTTAACTAACAACATTGTTGAACACGATAATTCATTGTTGTGCGCGTCATTTCTGCTTGAGTGACTACAGGCCGGATGTGGGCCGGACTACTGAGAGGGCGGACTATTGAGGGCCGGATTAGCGAGAGTCTAGAGTATAACCAAGGGCGGTTGGGTTTTTGCCATGAAATGCCCCACTCTCCTTTCATTTTCAAATTTGATGCCAATTTTTGTCATTGTTGTACAAATTACTACGTAGGTAACAATTTGGATTGTTTCCTAGATGGTAGGTATTAAATGAGTGGAAAAAGTCTAATGTTGATTTCCAAAAGGAGTACGTGTGTGACGTACTGAATGATCTGGTATGTAGTTCTTTTTCTTTTTAACTTTAATCAGTGCTGGAAGTAATGGGAGGCCATTCGACCCCTGGAAATTTATATCGTTCATTTCAAATTACAAAAAGAAAAAAAAACGGAGAGATTCTTATTTTTATTCTTAGTAACGGAAATAAAGTTCAGTTCGTTGGTATTCGAACAAAATAATGCGTATAATCTAAAACAATTAGTGTAAAATAAAGAACCAGTTTAAATGTTCATATTGTAGTACCATTTATGGAAAGAATAAATGGTTTCACACTTTTCAAAATTCCAAAAATGAGAGTTTCATATGAAAGGTAACACAACATAAACCATATGACTAAAATTTCTCCCTAAGTTTTAAAGAACATTTCTTCAAAATGGTGTGCGAAAATTAATAAACAATGTGAATAACTATCCATTTCTGTACACTAACAGTATGTGATGTAAAAAAATAACAAGCAGTTGTGCTGAATATGCACTCAACGTGTGGTTGGAGTAAATAAGTTTATTCCAATGTTGTTTATCTTTATTAGTTTGTAACTGCTATTATTTTACAATAATACTAATCAAAGTCCAATTATGATGATAATAATAATAATTAGTATTATTACTATTCAGGTTTTATCAATTCCCTGGACAGCCCCTACGAAAATTCCTGGCGACGCCCTTGTCACCCCTCAAAGCAAAAGTTTAATTGGCGTGCAGATAAATACCCTTTAGTTGTTTGATACCTGCAGGTTCTCTGGCACCTGCTCCACTCAGAAACATTAGGAGAGCAGGACTTCATAGCCCACCTGCACGATCTCCCTTGAGGCTGCAAATCCGAATCCAGGTCAGCTAATTCCAGGCACTCCGGCGGCTTTGATGAACGTCACTGGAAACTGTACGTGACAGCTAGGTTGACACAAATATGGCGTCCTGTACCGTTTATTTAGGAACCAAACAATTGTTGGCTTTTGGTAAACCATCCTTTGTCAGCATAACGTGAAATATTAACTCCTTTTTGCACGAGCGATTTGCTTTGTCCGAAACTTGTTAGATCTGAAGAGGACTTTTGCCAGCCATTTCAAAAGGGTAACAATTATAAAGTCACGATATTGAAATTAGCGAAATGACATTTGTACACCCAACTGCAAAAAAAAACAGTAGGCGAATTGTCCACCATTATTTTGAATCGATCTGTATTACATAATGACATGATAATTAATTAAAGTAACGACGTCAATAAGCAGAGGACAATGCCTGCTTCAAAAGAACACAGTTTCATTCCTTAAAACAACATAGAATGTAGAATAAAAAAGTAATGAAAATAGCGATGGACAATTTGCCTACCATTATCTTTGCCGTTGACTGTACCATAATCTGTTTTGCAATGTTTTCTTGTTGCACGTGCTTCGATAAAGTGTTTGATTTTGAATTCTTGTTAAAGTCCACTTTAAGTACAGAAAGGCTAATCGGGACTGGACCTACAGTTTAAAGTGGGATCTGAACCACCGTGCAATGTGCTTTCAAAGGGGGAATCATCCCCGGAACCCTTTGACCAGGGTTGTTAAAGGTCCAAGAACCTATGAATTTTATTGGGTTCCGCAACAGGACCGGAACATTTATTATCCAACAATTTAAATTCGGTCCCAGTTGCTTATTGTTTCACTTCAGTGCGGAACTTGGAGCGGATTTAAATCGATTAGGAAAAAAGATTCCTGGAACGTATTTAAATGCCCTACATTTATCCAAAATGTTCGCATAAGTAATCAAGAACCCAAAACTAACCGTGGATTCAACTCAACTGACGTTAACGTTAGCATTAATTAACTTTGTCTGTAGACGAGAGTTTTGGACATACCAGAAGGATCATCTAGTCCCTCTGTATGTACCATCCAAGAGTCTCGAATACTCCCCTTAGATCATTATCATAATCAAAGAAGATAAATGTAAATATTGTTTTACTCCTCCTCGTGGCGACTATCCTTCAGGACAAAAAATAATATTAATAAATATATCTAGAATTCCTTTTATATATAAATCCTCAGGAAAACAGTGGATATGGATTTGACTTACTTTTATTCAAAATATTTATTTGATTTCAATATAGTTTTGATAAAACAATTCCCTTTTAGCAATCTCAATTAATCAGTAACATCAACAAGCAATATGAAGACGATTATATCACATTTATTAATATCAAATTTGAATCCCTACGTAATATATAAGGTAACAACCCAATATGACCTAGTACCGAATATGGCCTATTTGCTGTTTCAAGTAGTTACGTGGTGAATTCAACAGATGGCGTTAGTACGGCATTTAGACTGTCCAAATGACATGATTGAACCTGTTGGTTGTGCCTATTGTGCTGTAACTTGAGGACAAGGAAGAGAAATAGCTGAACCTCCTGATTGTGTTCTAGGTGATCTAATATTGCATATGTAAGTTACTTCTTACTACATCTTTCAAGTGATAGGTGTTTATACCTCTAGTCCATATTATGATAGCTCATAATTTGTAATTTACAACAATGTACTTAGTTTATACTTTAATGTAAAGTCGTGTTTATAACGAAGGAGAAAAGAATAGGTATGTAAGGTGGACTCAATATGGCCTACGTAGAAGTATATCGTGAAGGACATGTGCAAATGTGAAATTCGATACTCTTATGTTCACGTAGAGTTTGTGGAAGTCACTAAGGATCATAAGGACCTTTCATTTGCCCAGACTGATGTGTAATCCTAGATCTTCTAGTGACAAGTTTTGACAACGCCACTCCCTTGTTCATTGGTTTGTAAACGAAGTTATTTCTTTGCGCAAATCTCATGTCATTATGTAAATAAGACGTAATTGTATCAATATACTTATCTGGCTATAAAAACGACATTGTGGTACTTTCTTGACAATTCCTGTTCCATATTTTGATGTGAGGGAACAAAATATATGACTAGCCCATATTGGGTACATATCGTCGATGTTTTCACGAACTGGCGAATATGTCAACTCCCCTGCATCACGAACCAGCGAATGTGCAAAATTTGACATTTTGAGTTTTTGACGCTGTATATGTTGGAACAACTTGTACTTGGCTCTCACAAAATTTCAAGTTTCTATTAAATATTGCTTAGGAGATAAAGATGGACAACGTTTTGACGAATATGAAAACTAGTATTATGATAATTTCACGAACCGACGAATATGAAATTCGCCGCTTCGTGGAGAAAACATGATATAATTTTACAATCCATTCAGGATGTGTCAGTTCTACTAAATTTTGCCTAACAGATGCCGCTGTAATAAAACGTTTTATATTTCATTTTTCCATTTGTAAGATATCAGAAAACATGTAAGACACAGTTGTTTGTGTTTCTATTGGAATAATGTACAGTCTATATTTTGAGACTTTCAATGAAATTGGAAATCATCTGGTTTACTTCTCGCAACTAAATAATTTCGAATGGTTTATAAAGGAAATGCTATATTAGTGTAATTGATGATAATACTGGGACGAGAAATGATGAGCCCCCCTCAGACAGATTTGGCTACACTTAAAACTAGCTCAAGATGTGCATATGAGCTTATTGCTCAAGTGTGGTACTCTGTCTAACCCAAGATTTTTGTAAAAATGCCCTCGGGAATTTCCCGTGAAATGATGAGCCCCCTCAGATTGATTTGCCTACACTTACAAAAGCCACATCTGTGAGATTGTTGTCCATAAGCTTGTTAAAAATATGGCCCTCTTGATATTGTTTTTGCTACACTTAAAACTAAGCCAAAAAGCCACCCACACCCACCCATATTTACTTCCGGTCCACTTCCGGTTTAAGTTCAATTGGATACCAGGTTCAATTTGTTTATCTAATATTAAAACAATGTAATATGCAGAGACTTTCTAGAATTGCTCTGTGACTCTCTCATTTCTTACATCATAAATATATGATTTTTCACCTATAAGAATAACACTACATATAGTGTCATCAGGGAGTGTATCGTGGAATTCACAGATAATTTCAATGTTTGTCCTGTCATTAACCACAACTTGTTTCCTTTTTGAGGTGTTGATGACAAACATGGGTCTCTGTGCTTTGAATTCATCTGGTGTGTAATACATGTTAGTATTGCCAGTAGTGACCCTTTTGTATGCTGTAAATGCTTCATATAATTTAAGAAAATCATCCTTGGACATGTCTAAATTATAATTTTCTCTAGGGAACACCTCATTTCTGCCATTTTTAAGATATATGTTCTTGATGTTGCAGTTATCAAATTTACTTGAATTTTTTTCCTGATTATTGTGTCTTCCAGTCTGAAACAGTACCACCACAAAATCTGGCATGTCATATTGTATACTGGAGAATGAGTTTGTAGCATCAAATTCATAATAGGCACCAGTGGCAGGCTTCTGTACACATTGATATGTATAAAATTGTAAAGGTACCTGTGGATTTTTTATTATATCTGCTTTGTATTTAAGAGCATAACTGGCTTCATATTCAACAACTGGCATTCTTAGCTCCATAGTCTGAATAAGGCATTTGCCCTCATCAGGTAGGGTATTAGGCAGAGCTTCCCCAGTAGAATTTAATGTACTGTACCTCATAAAAGCATTATTATCATTGGCAGCTCTTCTAAATGTTATTCTTAAACCACCCTTCCACATAATATCTTTGTAATCTGAGAAGAATCCTGGCAACAGGCGCATAGGAAACAATACTGTGTGGCTTTTAGATATAATTTTATCACCAGCCTCAAATCCACCTATTTTGTAGTATGATGCCTCGGTTTTGGATAATTTTAGTGTGGCCAAAGCTGTAGAGGTAATGCCGGGGTAATCCACTCTGTTTATAACAACACCATGTTTTCTGATCTCAATTTCAGAGAACAGATGTGGCACAAAATTGTCTACCAATCTTATATTTGAATTTGCCGGATAATCTGTACCATCGAGCTTTACAACATCAAACTTGATATATAGATCTGCTCTGTGGGGGTGTATAAAGCCATCCCCTACATCAAGATCAACCTCAATCTCTGTGTTGGCTTGATTTAAATTTGCAAAGGTCCTCCTGTTTGGAGGGAATGATTGTAGCTCATAACTCTCAATATTTTCCATTTTTTTTGTATGTATTTTTATTTAAATATTAATCTCTATGATAGCAGTTGTTGTGGCTCCAGCAAAATCAACTAATTCTTCTTTTTCATTAGTGACCATCAATTCAATGTAATCTATTCTATTATGGCACACAGGAAAATATAATGTTGGGGATGGAGTGTAGATGATGGGCTCCATAAATTCAGAGTTAGGTTTGAATGTTGCAATGATGCCAGTTTGTTTGTGAGTGCCTATGCCATTTGATTTGGTGATCATACCCTCGGCCACATTACAGTGAATATTTAGAGTCTCTATGGCTAAGAATTTAGGTATATTAATAGCAGTGTGTTTGATGGCTGGTTCAAGTTTTGTGTTGTTCTCAAAGCCTAACAGCTCTCCTATAGTACCCAGATCCACTGTCTCTGTAGCAGACACAATCTCTACTCTGTGAGTGACAGAATTTTGAGTTAACACTATACCTCTGGGTAACTGAGCATTTAGAGTAGATAGATTATATTGCCCTGGAGTGATGACAATATTTTGATCCCCAACTGCAATTGTGTTGTTGTGGTGTGTAATATTGGGGATCAAGTACATGCCATAAAATGCTCTGAGAGCTATTGTTTTGGGATACACTATATCATCATGTAATTTGAGTTTCAATATTGAATTTTGGCTGGTGAGATGGAATACCCCCATGATGTTTTAAATACCACAGGGCTTTTTGAAAATCTTCAATTGATGGTTTATTTATTTGATAAACACAGATGTCCACAATTAACATCTTTGAAATTTTGAACACGGGCATTATTGTAATAAAGATTAGCTGATTTTAGATATTTTACTAAATTTTCAGGTGGAACACCTCCAAATGAATCAAACACAAATGCCTCATCTTTTAAATATTTAAGATAACAGATCCAGTGAGTGCCCTGATTTTTGTACTTATCCAAATTAACTATGCCACACTCTTTGTTGAGTGGTTGTTCTGGTAAAGAATCAGACATGTACACACCTCTAAAATGTTTGATGCCCAGTGGCTTGATTAAAGCTTCAATATCTTGGTTTGTAAGCGGCTCTTGTTTTTTTAAAACTTATTCATGGCTCTCTTAACACCTTTGCCTTGTTTCTCCATGGCCAGATTATGGCGCTTCAATTCATCTAATTCTGCCTTATTCTTCTTGGCATCTATTACTGTTTTTGCTATGGCAGCTGATCCCCCAGCCAAGCTCCCCACAGCCCCAAGTGCTGCTAAGATGGTCGGGATAGTAAATATAAATCCACCCACATGTGATTTTTTTCTAGATTGCTGTAATTTTTTTTAATTGGGGGTACTAAGCAACAATTTCATACCATGGCCCTTGGCAACACAAGAATTTTTTTTCTTGCGCTGCTTTTTGGTTAAAAGACTATCAATAGTTTTAAGAGATTTAAGACCTGCATAAGGTATCTGATACATAACACCCTTGGCCTTCATCCTAGGTTTATTATATACATATTCACAGCCCCCACCCCAGTTTTTGATTCGTGTTCATAGCTATGGTGGTTCCGAATGCTGCTATTCTCTCACTTAAAGCAGCATCTTTGCTTACAAATCTACCAAATGCAGCCTCTTCTAGTTTCTTGTCTGCAACATGTCTCTTGTCAAGATCAGTATGTGTGTTGTATGCTGTGCCATGGTCTCTGCAAGCAGCATCTAGGGGATTATCACCAGGGTCCCCTCTGTTTAATCTATGGTCCAATTTTGTGCCTGGACCACAATACTGATAGCCTGGAATGTGTAGTTCAAATGGCAGCTTGTTTATGATGTCATTAACCAGCCCCCGACCCTCAGAGATATTCCAAAATTTAGGTGGTAGAGTATTAATAATTTTTATAAAATATCCAATCCCCTTAGTGTCATTCACTATAAAATTAGACAATTTTGTGCTTATCATGTCCATAATTCCAACCTTTTCATTGTAAAAATTGTGGTTGCCAGCATTTTCCTCCCCAGCTATCACCAGCAACCTATCTACAAGTTTCCTGACATCATCAACCCACACACATTCTTTGGGCAGGGTGTTGTATTGTTTGATCCCACTGCCTGTCTTGATCTGTGACCATATGGGCTTGATTAAGTTGTTGTATTTTGCTCCACTGCTAGACTTGACTCTTTTTTGTGTGGGATCATTGTTCTGGTATAGAGCATCTGATTTTATTAATATTTCTTTGTAATGCTCATAATCTTGATCTGTATAGCTGCCAGGTCTCTTCCTAGTCATCAGTTCCCACAATCCAGGTGTGCCAGGATATTTAACAAAAGCACCTTTTTCTCCAAGATGAGATTCTGAATATACAATTAGATCATCTCCCATAAATGTTACTCTAAAATTGCCAATTCTATGTATGATGCTACCATCAAGCTCTGTGTCAGCATATAAGCCAAAGACCTCATCTTTGTTGTCTTTAGGTGTGCTTAAATATTTTTGAGCAAGAAGACCCAATTCAATAGGATCCTGAGTAGCTTCAACTCTTCGAGGAGCAACAGGACTAGGTGTATGAATACTAGAAAGTGGGGTGATTGGATAATCTAATATGTTCCTAGCAGCTACAGGTACAAGCTCTGTGATCAAATTTTGATTTTGCTCTGTAACAGTTTTGATATTTTTACCTAATTCACTAATAGCATCGATAATAGGCTGTTCTGTTTGCTTGTGTTGTTCATAGATTCCTCGGTTCTCTGATTTCCATCCCTTAAACCTTTTTACAAGATAATCTCTTAATTTAAGATCATCAATGATTGGCCTTTTCATGGTTATTTATATATGTTTCAATGTCTAGAAAATTGTTGATTTTATTTCTGTATTTGCCACTATTGGGTTTCCTTGTCATATCAATTGTGACAAACCCATAACTGTCCTGGTTCCAGCACCTACTGCAAAACTTGGAAAAATCATTGTAGCTCAAGTCCCCACCTACATATTCATTATGTATGTGTTTGAGGTTGGTATGATCTTGATGAAACACACATATAAAATTGCTGTTGTCTCGGATCAGCTGCTTCGGTATTTTAGAAAAAGTCTGTGCCAGGTAGAAGCAATCAATGTTTTTGTGTCGGCCCTGTGTAAAGAAATTTCTAACCTTGTTTTGATTATCCAGTATAATGTCATCAAACACAACAACAGAGTTATCAAGACATTCATGGAGTGGCTTAACATCTGATTCAAAAGTGGCAATATCCAGTCCATCATATAGCTTCATCAGCTGCTGATATTTTAATTGTTCCAAGCTCTTAGAGAAGACATACAAGTGCCTGTTTTTCCAGTCTAACCAGTTGGGTGCCAATAAAAAATTATCAATCATTAGTGTAGTTTTACCACAAGCCGATGGCCAACAATAAGACAACTAATATTATCAGGCAGCAGCATTCCATTTCTTTTATTCTGCTGTTCAGGCTCTCTCTTTATAACATCCCAGGTGTTCATAGTATCGCTTTGTTTGCCTCGATCCAGCTGTGTTCTGGGAGACCTAGCCATTTCACCAGTATCTTGTTGCCTTTTCTGCGGATGATTTTCTCTATGAGATATGTTTCAGGCTGCTTAGTTTTGCTGAGTTCTTCTTCATAAAACCTGCCTTTGAGAATTTCTCCTCGGTGATCTTTTATTATATATGTGTATCGGGTCCCAGGTTTAATTTGAACCACTGTAAATAATTCAGTGCTCCAGTTTCTTGTAAAGCCTCTTTTTAATAAGTGCTTATATTTGCTGATTCTTACTTGATCAGCCACCTTGTATTTGGCTTTTTTTGTTGTTGGCTGGTATCTAGGATAATAAACAGTGCTGATCAATTTTTGCTCATCAGATGAAGTTACCTCAGAGGGTTTCATGTTGATTGTGGAATGGACCGAGTTGTTATATTTATGTAGAAGTTCTGGAAGAATATTAAGCCATTTATAATTATCTTGGAGTGTAAATTGTTTATACATATGATTTTTTAGGGTTTTGTTGAATCTTTCTACAATTGAGGCCTTGAGATCACTGTAACTCGAATAATGTTGTATTGACTGGCTTTTAATAAATTGTTGGAACACAGAATTATAGAATTCTTTGCCATTATCTGTTTGCAAATAGCGCGGTGATCTTCCACTCTGATTGATGATTGTCCTGAAGGCTTCTGTAACACATTTTCCAGTCTTGGATTTGAGTGGCACAGCCCAGGCAAATTTTGAAAATGTATCTATGACAGTGAGTAGATACTTGTAGCCCTTGTTGATCTTGTCTAAGTTTTTCAGCTGTCCACTTGCCATCTCAACCAAGTCGCACTGCCATAAATCATCTATGCTTTTTGTAACCACTGGCAGTCTCTTATAATTATGTCGGGCTTGTCTGTGTAATTCATCAACAATAATTTGTCTAGACATAGTATGTAAACAAGAATATTGCAACTATAGGGTGTTCAGCAGCTGATACTACAGGACTTTCTAAATACAGTTTGTCTCCTATTTGTATATAAAATTCCAGAGAGCCATCATCTTCAGCATAAGATGTTTCTAATGTATTGGGATCTGTAAAATCCTCTAACTCTACACTGGTGATTTTTGCTTTGTTATCAGCATTTGTTATTGATAAGGTAGGGTAGTGGTGTGCCTGTGGTTGTAGCCAATATTTGATCTTGATTGGTCTAAGTGTGCCCCCAACAAAAAACTGGTAATAAAATTGTGCAGGGGACAGCATATATATTTTGCCGCCTGGTGTAAATGGTGAATCATATTCTTTGTTGGGGATACTGTACAATTCAAGAATTACTGTATGTTTAGGATTCTCGATTATGCCAGTTTTTCCTTTTTCTGCTGTAAGCAATCTACTTGTTACAGATTCAAGGTGCTCATTGATAGTCCTAACAACATCATCATGGCCTGGCTTGATCTTTATGTCCACAACAAATTTCTTGTATTGTTGCACAATTTCTTGAAGCTGGGTGGCAAAAACAGACAAAGGATTTGCTTCATTGGATTCCATGGTCCCTAGCTGTTGCTTGATATTAGCTACAATTTGCTGTAAATTTTCAACAACTGCCAATTTTGAATTTTGAGCAGTAAGATCATGGACTTGTCTTCTGATATCCTCAAACAGGGCATGCAGTTCATTAATATGTTGATTAGTTGGTAGAGTGGCCACTGTCTGAGTAAGTTGTTTGATCTCTGTTTGGATATTCTTGATATCTTCTGATTTCAATATGCGATTCACTGCTCTCTTAATATTTTTAAGTTCCTGTGATGTAGGCAGATTTGATACAGTATTCTGCAAAGATTCAAGTGCCAATTTTACATCATTTAATTCAGAAGCATCAACCACACCACGCATAGCATCTTGGAGCAGGGCTATATCTGCCTGAGTAGGTGTTGATTGTTGTAAAATTTCAAGTTTTGTTTGGATATCATCGATCAAGTGATGAAAATGAGATAGCTCAGATTCAGTGTTGAGGTTTTCAAGTTTTGTGATCTGTTGCTGGACACTGACAAGGGTATCTACAATACCAGGCAAGCGGGATTCTAGAGATTCTTGTACATTTGTCAAATCACTTTGCACTGCTGCTTTGGTACCTTCAAGATGGGTTATGGTACTTTGAATTTTTCTAAAATCTTCATATGTTTCAAGTTGCAGCTTGATGTTGGCAACACTCCGAGTTATAGCACTCAAAGCATCAGAAGATGGCAAGTTGTTCATAAAATTTTCAAGTGTTTCAATTTTTTCTTTAACCTCCGCTATGGCATTGTTCAGAGGGTCCAGATTAGGTATCTGTAGTGATTGAATCTGTTCCTTTAGAGTGGAAATCACTAGATCAAAATCTTTTTGTGACTTTATGCTTTTGACAATTGTTTGGAGCTGTGTCTGGACATTATTAATCTGTTCTTCCAATTGTTGTTTCAATTGCTCAGAGTTGGTGGCCTGGGTCTTAAATTTGGCTTGAAGAGCTGCTACAGCCTCCTCTAAACTTTGAAAATTATCCAATGTGGCCAAGTCAGTATATTTCTGAAGCAATAATTTAAGTTCTGAGTCAATTTTAAGAAGAGGGTCCATGCATTGTGATTGTAAATTTGTAATTTCTAGTTGAAGACTGGCATTGAGTGTGGTTTGTAAAGCTTGTAAATAACTTCTTAATTTCTTGACTCTGACATCAAGCATCAGAATCTCATCACTGTGATCTTCATGTCTTGTATGGCCAAATATATCATTAGGCATTTTGTTTTAGTGGTTATTTATTATTGAATATCTAATTCTTAATTCCATAAAAAAAGGTATAAGCTTGTCGTAGGATCCTGGGACCTCAATATATAAGCAGTCACCAGCAGAAACAGTATATACAGTGCCAGAAACCATGTTTGAGTGCTTAATTCTATAAATATTTCTCCCTATTGAAATCTTGACATTACCCTCGGGGGTTGTAATAAATTGTAATTGATCACCTACAGGTAATTGGTAATGATTTAAATTATTGTTAAATATGTACAATGTTTTCCCTGTTTAATCATCAACATCTGTAAGTATGCTGTTCAGATGAATAATTAATAAACCACTTAGTTTAGATATTATATCAGAAGAGGGTGCTGGTGTTGGCAGGTCCATAATAGCCTGTTTTTTGAACCCAAATAAGTTCATAGGCATGTTTATTTATTTCAAATCATGCTCTGTAATTGGGCATTGATTACCATTTTTCAAATCACAATGACCCCATGGTAGAGTATGTATGCCACATGACAAAATACATCTCTTATCATCATGTAGGTCCAGAGCCACTTTTCTTACAACATTTGTAGTCAACAAGTGATCCACACTCTGAATTCTGCATTCTGATGTTCTGATTGAACTCTGTGATTTGAGACAATCTTCATAATCTTCAAATTGGAGCTCTTTGTCAACAGTTACTCTGCTAATGCCCTTGGCCTTTTTGACAACAGCACCACTACATGTTTCAAAACTGTACATCTTGGCCCTTAACCCAGCAAATGCCACAATAACATCACCAAGTGTCTCATCTTTTAACTTGCCAGGCACCTTTTTGTTGTGGGGTTGAATCTTTGTATGTTCACTGGTATCAAAATATTCAAGCAATGCAGGCTGTGACATATCTTGATAAACATCTTCTGTCTGAATATCAAGGATAAAACTATCTGTGTCCATGTACATCAGTTTTACACAATCACCGTAAAAAGGCTTGAGCACATCATAATAGAGCTCCAGCATGTGTAATTTGGCCAATTCCAATATCACAGCCCCTACATAAATAGGCTTATCAAACTTAATCTTTGTTTTTTTCATGTTGAAGAGTGCCATATTTTCATCATAAATTCTTCTATAATATAAATTAGGCTTTGCTATCAATTTTTTGCTCAGGCTGGGGTCAGTAATTAATTTAACATCAGTATGTTTTCTGACATTTTCTATGGTTTTGCAATACACTGAATTTACCATCAATTTAAACAAAGTTTTATCAAATTGGCTCATTGCAGATGTTCGAAGCTCTGTGTTTGTATCAATATATGGCTTCAACCATCTTGAGTGCCTGAACCTCAAAACTTTGCCAACTTTGGTCACTTGAACACCATGATTCATTAGGAACTGGAGGTTTTTGTAATATATGACATAATCCTGTTTTGGCTCTAGAGTCATCATTAGCTTCTTCTGTTTAGAGCCAGGTGAGCACTCAACCTCAGGAATTGGGGGCAGATCAGAAAATGTGTTGTGTAAATCATCAGGAATTGTCAGATCAACTTCTAAGAACAGGCCATAGTCACTGTCATCAAAATCCTGAAGATCTTCAATATTGAAATCTTCAACCCACTCAAGCCCTGCATATGGCAGTTTATCCATCATAGCATAACCATACAGGCTGTTGGCATCTACATACAGTATATAATTTGATGGCAGTGCTGGATCATAATCAGGAATATATTTGTTGTTAGCTCTGGCATATCTCTGAGAACATTGCACAATGCCTCCTCTTATACATTGCTCCATAAACAAGTACATATCTTGATCTTGGATTAAATTTAACTCCATTTTAGTGTTTAAAAACATTGCAGACCATGCTAGCCCTGGAGCACTGTAGAAATACATTGGATCCAGTTTATAATTTTTCATGGAAGATTTTCTAAATGCCTGAAGTATATCAGCTAAGAGAGTCACATCAAGTTTTAAATATGCCTTGTGATAATCACCAAATGTCTGGCATTTTAAATTGTTCCACATCAACTGGGCATGGTGATAATCTTCATCAGTGATTCCAGATCCTCTGAGTTTGCTGTAGAACTCTTGTTGTGGTGGCAGAGAACACTCATTAAATTTAGAAAAAACCTGTAACATAATCATATGGGTATACACCCTTCCGCCTAATTAATTTCAGGTCCTGATTTGGAAACAAAGCACATGTGATTTTGAATTGATCATCAGATAATTGACTGGCCAGTGTAGCCAGGCTAGCGGACAGAATTCTGTAGGAATCAAGAAATCTTAAGTGAATGGGAACACCATTAACTTTAATTATCTTGCTAATAGCTATATATTTCTCATTATTTTCTGCTAAAATATTTAAATTCTGCTTGTCAAACCCCTCGTACCTGATCAAATGATGAAAATCATAATTGGATGCACCATGGCAAAATATAGGGACAAATTTTGGTCTTTGGATCTTAATATTACAACTATTACACAGAGCCATTAAGAATTTACCATCTGTATGAGAATGGTGTTTCACCTTGATATTTGTATCTAAAAATTCAGAATCACATACCGGGTATTTTTCTGCATTGTTGAAATCTTCAATCTGATCCTCTGTTAAAGGCAACATAGGTTTTGATTTTAATAAGATATTAGATGCTATGTCATGGCATTTATTTTCTATTCTATGTGCAAATTTTTTGATGGCATCTGGTCCCATGTATAAATATTCTTCACTAACAACACCATCCTGTACAACAACATAACAAAAACTAGAAGGTTCATGTAACTGGTATGATGTAATTGAAGATTCATCAGGATCTGGGCTGCAGAATGCAAGGGGTTTGAGATTTGATTCAAAATCACAGACTATATATGCTGGGTGTTCCAACAAGGCTTCAAATTTTTTGAATTTGGCATTTTCACTTGGATTAGGCATCACCATATGAACAGGTTTATGGTTGCCACAGTATTTTAAATGTTCAATTAACTTGTTTTTAGCAATTTCTGTGTTACATTCACGAACCCCATTTACCATTTTTTGACCATCAAATACAGTTAAACATCTTCGGCACAACTTAAATATTCTATTAAATTTGTCTAGTTGTTTTCTTACTAAAGCTTCAAGATTATGTATCAAAGTGTAATGGTATGTGCCATCTCGTTCAATTAAGAGCAGATCAATCGGAACAGCAGAATCATCATCAAGTGTACTGATTCTGAGAGGTTCTATCAAACAATTGCCACGGCCAGTAGAACAAATAAATACATTAATAGATAATTGTTTACCATTGATATCCCTGGCCTTTTTTTCAAATTTATCAATATTCTGAACTGACATTGGATATTCTAAGCCCTCCATTGCTTCATCAAAATCTTGTTCATGCTGTTTATAATAACTTATTCTCTCAGGATGATCTAAAACTGGAAACAAAGCAGCTAAAATACACCACAAAAAGCATTTCTCATCATTATTTTCTATGTTAACCACAGCTTTTTTGTTTTTGATATTGTCAGGTAAAGACACATATGTAGAACCTTGTAATGGGCTGAATTCAGAAATATTAACATATAACTTGTGTGGAGATCCGCATAGGCTCCATCCTGATTCTTTTGCTGCAAATTCAGTGTGTTTAATATTCAATTGCTCTATCAAACTGCTTATTATTTTGTCTAAATTTGCATTTGAATATACAGCTACAGTTTCTGTTATGTGGGGCTGTGTAAATTTTGTGCCATTTGGCTTCTTATATTGTGTAAACAATTTGAGGGACAGCTTATAAGAGCCATTTTGTGCATTTAGAATTGCCTGCAAATCAGGATTTATATTGTTCAAAAAATTCTTAATATCACATTTTTGCTCTGATATAAACCGGTAATCCCTAAATTGGCCATTAAAACTGCTATGGATGGGTTCATAGCGTGGCTGCTTTGCTGCTCTAGCATTAACAGGTGCTTCATGCTTCCTTTTCAGACCAGATGTAGATGGTTGTGGGGGCAATGTTGATGATTGTGCAGAACAAGTACCCATATGTTTATAAGTGAAATATTCCATGCTATATTTTCTATGGCATTTTGGGCATATTTTTTGGGTGTTCTGCATTTTTCTGGATCACAATTCTTTTGGTGCCTAGCCCAATTGGGACTGGATATATATTTATTGCATTGATTACAATATTTTTGATTTGGCATTTTTGTTGTTGGTTTATTATATATATTTCTTGGGGTTCAAATCAAAATTCTATGCTTAATAAAAAATATCAGTTGGGTTCAGCAGTGTGCTTTGTATACTTAGTGTGTGTATATGTGTATGTGTGTTAATATTTTTGACTTTGTTATTTATATAAAATTTCGTGGGGTTCAAATCAAAACTCTATACTTAATAAACCTATGACAGGTTGTATAAAGCTGATAGCCTACATGCACAAAGGTAGAATAAGTACAGAAGCACTGCCCTAGCACAAATGCATGTCTACACAGGCATGTCCTAGAAAGGCAATGACCTAATACCATGTATCATGTATAACAAACTAGGGCAGATATAAACCCTTTGTTCAATATACTACAAATATGTTTGATATGAATAATAAAAAATTATCTATATTAAATCAAACAAACCTATAATTCAATTTATACAAATCTGCTATATTTTTGTGTTTAAAAAATATGAGGAGCACTGCAACAACACATCTGTACTCTTCAACAACTCTCACAATACTGGCTGATATGTAATGCAAAATCTCTTTATATAGCCTAAGCACGGACCGCATTGAAAACATCTGAAACAATAAGCCAGTCAGAATATAACACATCATCACATTATGTCATAACCAACCAATCAGAAAACAACACATGCCTAATAATTTATTGCATAATATTGGATAATAATTTGTTGCACAACACGATGCAATAGAAATAAACCAGAAGTAGGCCACAAGTGGGCCGGAAGTGGACAGGAAGTGGACCGGAAGTAGACCGGAAGTGGACCGGAAGTGAACCGGAAGTGGACCGGAAGTAGACCGGAAGTGTACCGGAAGTGTACCGGAAGTAAATATGTGTGGGTGTGGGTGGGTGTGGGTGTAGATGTAGCTAATAAGATTACACTTTACAGAGTATTACACTAGAGGCAATAAGCTCTTATGAGCATCTTGGCTTAGTTTTAGGTGTAGCAAAAACAATATCAAGAGGTGCATATTTTTAACAAGCTTATGGACAACAATCTCACAGATGTAGCTTTTGTAAGTGTAGGCAAATCAATCTGAGGGGGCTCATCATTTCACGGGAAATTCCCGAGGGCATTTTTACAAAAATCTTGGGTTAGACAGAGTACCACACTTGAGCAATAAGCTCATATGCACATCTTGAGCTAGTTTTAAGTGTAGCCAAATCTGCCTGAGGGGGGCTCATCATTTCTCGTCCCAGTATTATCATCAATTACACTACTTCTTTGATATTATTTTGAAGAATAGTCTTCTAGTGGTGTGGCTCGTTGTGTAATTATTCAGAAGATATGAATAAGGACGTGCTTGTGAAGTGGACTGATGGCAGTACTAACATCTTCAGAAGCCAAGAACTTACACTCCCCATGGAATGAAGAAGTTGCAATATGGAGCGAAAGTAAAAATGTGGTGGGATCCTGAGAAAATTTATTATGAAGGTGTTGTGATCGGGATGGAAGAAGATTCTGAAAGTGGTGATACAGGTGATGAACTTCCTCAGTCAGTGCCAAAGAAGAGCTCAGGTGGTGTGATCAATGACCCGAGTGCAGTAGTTAGTGACGTTGACAGTTTTTCAGAAACGTTAGCGGATGATGAGGACAAGGATAATGATTTTCTTATATCTTCCAGTGATAATGAATCGTCCGTACATTCCTCACCGAGGAATGTTCACGCTGTATGTAGTTCCTTGCATTGTGAAGAAGAAATATTTGTTGCATGCGTAACGTGTCAGGATTTGGTTTGTTACAATCACTTCATATTGGATTGCGCCGAGCACGACAGACGTGTTAGTGTACAAGAGAAAAACAACCCTCCAGGATCAAGCCACACAGATTTTAAAGTAGGTGGTTCTCAAAAGGAGGATGTTACTCCAGTAAAGCGAAGGGTTTCCGAAAAGGAAAAAGTAAGAAAAAATGTAAAAGCCTGTCGTTCTTTGGGTTATGAGTATGTAAGTGAAAAGAGTCAAGTTATTCCTTCTCGCAGATTGCTTCGTCCAGGTTGTGAGTCACGGACATGCCAAACAAGAGGATTGAAGTGAAACGATTTTGATGACAACACAAGAATGAAAGTTAATAATGCGTATTATAATTTAGGAAAAGTTTCCCGACAACGAAAATGGTTAAGTAAGTTCATCGCTTCCAAAGCTCCTGTAAGGTCAGCGAAGTCAGAAGACAAAAAGAGGAAGGAAAGAACGCTTCATTATTTTTTACCAGATGACCATAACGTAAGACAAAGAGTATGTCGTAAAATGTTTCTTAACACACTTGCAATTGCTGAGAGACAAGTAAGGACAATGCTAATGAAGTTAAAGAACCAGTGCATGGTAGAAGAAGAAAAGAGAGATGGACGTCGGACAACGTTAAAAGAAAGAGACGAAAAAAATGCGTACAGATATTGAAAAGCACATAAATATGTTCCTTAGGATGGAATCTCATTTTTGCCGCAGAAGTTCTAGCCAACAGTACTTGTCGTCCAACTTAAGTATTGCAAAGATGTATGAACTATTCAAAAAAGAATTTCCAAACAGCTCGGCCAGTTACTCCTTATACAGATCAGTTGTTAAATGCATGAAGTTAAAATTTAGGTCTCCAAAAAAAGATCTTTGTGGTTTGTGTGAGACGTACAACTCATTGAAATCAGCTAATTGTTTATCTAATCATTCTGACTTAATTGAAAAATATAACAGGCACATACAGGAAAAACAGAAGGTGAGGGTAATTAAAGGTGCGATGAAAGATACAGCTGTACAAAATCCACAGGAGTTCGTGGCTGCTTGCTTTGATATGGAGCAAGTCATAAATCTACCACAGAGCAAACGAACTGAACTGCATTACAAAAGAAAATTATCAGCCTACAATTTTACAATTTATGAATTAGCTAGTAAAAGCGGTCATTGCTAGGTTTGACACGAAGGATTAGCGAAAAGAGGTCCGAATGAAGTTGCAACGAACTTAAGGAAGTTTCTGCTGTTGAAAGATTAACAAGGTGTTCTTCGCTGATGGATGTGCATCTCAGAACAAAACAGTATGTTCGTTAATTTTTTAAACAATGAAGCACAAAACATCAACACCATACATGTTTTCTTCTTAGAAACGAGTCACGGACTAAGTGAAGGTGATGCTATTCACAGTACAATTGAAAACACCCTTCGACGGAGTGAAGATATCTTCACTGCCCAACTCATCCCGGTAATCAGGATGGCAAGAAAGAAACAACCATATGCTGTTCATGAGTTGCATACTAAAGACATCTTAGATTCGAAACAATATTCGCAGTACCTGCGTACCCTAAAAGTTAGAACAACAAATGAGGGTCAACCCGTGGACTGGGCAAAAGTCATGCAAATTCAAGTGCGCAAGGGTTGTCCCAATATATTTATAAAAACATCGCATAGCCTAAACACACACTCAAGTATATCACTCCCTAATCCATGCAGTGCTAAAGAGGACACTTTACCACCAAGGGTTTTTACTTCAAAACCAAAACTGCATATGAAAAAAAAATACCAGGACTGTCATTATGTTAAGGAGTAATACCAGTAACTTCTCATCCTGATTATAAAGACTTCTATGTCAGATTACCTCACTAATTGTACAACCATTTTGCGTCTAATAACTTTGTATTTGATAACAGACTAGTGTTGGTCAATGTACTACTATTTTGTTCCTTACATTTTTTCCCTGAATTTTATTATTCTTGAAATTTATTTGCGGGTACGTCTAGTCTTGTGTGAATTTCTCTGTTTCTCACTGTTACGTATTATACTGTTATGGTGTATGTTATGATTAGTGTATTAAGGATTGAGCTAATATTTAACTCTGTATAAATATCCAATAAATAAGTTGCAAGTTTTAGCCTGGAACTTTAGAATTCGCAGTTTTAGTGAAAATTACAATGACGAATCAAGCTAAAAATATTGCAATTTTTTATTTTTTTTGTTTTCACGAACTGACGAATGGATTCAATGAAATCCTTTGTTCATTTATTGTTCATTAAAATTCTTTCTGCGGTGTTCTTTCTCATGTGAACTACCTTCTCACACAGCATTTATTGTTACCTCAAAATATAGTTTAGCTCGAATATTTTTTTCAATGATTCGCAAGTAACGCAAAATTGGCTACTTTCAACTTCGTGTTTCTCAAAATCAATATTTTGCACATTCGCCGGTTCGTGATGCAGGGGAGTTGACACATTCGCCAGTTCGTGAAAACATCGACGATATGTACCTAATATGGCCTAAACGTAACTTTCTAATAAAATCTATCCTGCAACAATGTTATTATTTGGAATTGGCTCTAATTTTCAGTAAACGTCCAGAAATGTTTCCTGTTTTGAATCTTCCGATTAGTTTTATCTTTCTGACTGTGTACACCACTAGAAACAATCGCAAACCTTAGGTAGGCTATATTGGGTCCAGGTACCTTATTTATATAATAAAATTAATAAAGGGGGTTGATTATTATTAAGACTTTTCTTTCACACTCACAGGTATTCTTAACAAGTACGCAGTTCCATGAACACAAAAAGATATATCCGTACACTGATCAGCAAAACTATCACAAATTCATACGTACCTAAATCACACGTTCACACGTAGTTACCGTAATAATCAAGGTTCTATGCTACATTTGGAATGCTTGGAAGTTGGACGTTCTCGAAGGTTAAATAAGATGCGGATGTAATGTTAATTTTAAACTCTATTAGCGTTGAAACAAAAAAAACAAAAAACATGAATTTTGACGCACACTTCATTTTTCACAAAGAAACTGTTTCATCAAATACATTGGTTCACTCGATCAGAAACTCCATATTTCAAAAATAGCTGTTAATTTACCCCATGATATCCACGGAAGCATGGGCTGGCCAGGTTCCTCTGTATTCCAACTCCAGCCGATAACTGGCAAGCAACTACTGATTCGGTTGCGTGAACTTGAAGGCAAAGGTATCAATAACTGCCGCTAGAGGGCAGACTAGAACAAGCTATACGTTTCTCTTGTCGTATTTATCGTCTGTAAAGCGAGAACTGGGTTAAGTAGGCAACCTTCATTCAGAGCCTAGAATGGAAGATGGTGTGTGGTGAAATTACGATTTTTAATTATAAATATTCGTAATCACAACAGGTTCCTGGACCGTATTTAAATTCATCCGGAAAAAAGGTTCCTGGACCGAATTGAAATACTTTACAGATAAAATGTTTTTTTACGGTCAAGAACCCATTTACGCTTGCTGAGTTTTTCTCTTGGACCGGAATTGAATGTAATTAAAATCCTTGGACCTTTAACAAGGCTGTCTTTCACCACAAGGCGACAACGTTATCTCTTCCCAGTAAGTGGACCTACAGTTTGAAGTCGGATCCGAACCAGCATGTAATATGTCTTGTGCCATGTGCCTCCATCGGGTATCGAACACGGGAGCCCTTGATTACAAGGTGACGATGTTACCATTACGCCATCGGGGAGGCCCCTCGCTAAAGTGTTGCATAATATCACATAGCATTGTGCACCTCATGGCTTAACTTTTGGGTAGGGCAGAATTTTAAAAATTCTGTCCAATAAAAATAGCGTCCAAGACTATTTTGCTATCCAGGGAATCTGTGGAGGAAAGCGGCCATAGGGTAGAGAAGGGGAGAAAGCGAGTGGAGGAGCAAAGTAATACACTCTGCTGTAAAGGGATGGTAGCTGAAGTCGCTTTTCCACTCCACGCAGTCCCGTTCCCTCTTACAGTTTCAATGATCGAGCCCTCACGACTCACTACTTCCGCAGAGACTTGCTTTCGTTCGCTCTCTCCATAGTTTCCTGGAACAGAGTTACATATGCGAAGCATAAAGATTACTCATATCTCTGCTCCTCAGGGCAAACAGTTAACGAAAGTGGAATTAACTCGTAAAATTTTATAAATCTGAAAATTTTGGGGGGCAAGAGTCCTTGCGTCCGCCAAATTACGTCTACGCCCTATCCCAAAGAAATTTTGATCTGGGACATAGTGAAGGTGATGTCATCAACAGGGTTGGTTCCAGATATCCATTGAAAAGAGGCTGAGTGAGCCCCATAGCCGTATTATGCAGGAACGTTTTCGATAAAAGAAGGCCCGAGATTACTCACGCCGGGAATAGACGCCCTATCAAATGGATCAGTGCCCTCTATGGGTAAAATTTAACTTTCTTGTTCGGGATAACTCACGTATTGCCCTCACCCTCACCGATCGCCCCTCGCTCTCACCCTCACATTTTGTCTTTCACCCTCTCTCACACACGTCTTCGGAGGGTGAGGTCTGCTGTCATGAGGGTCGCCCTCCGCAGTGTTACCCCCTATGTTTAGCACTACGTCTTACAATATGTGAAGATAAAATGGTAAGCTTCCCCGTGCACATAGCACCGTGCCCTGAAGGCACATTTAGAGGGTGTGGGGGTAGGGTCCAACACATTCTCGAGCTCGGCCATTTTGGAGGTGATGTGATCAGCACTACGCCTTTTTTCCCGAGGGTTGCCCCCAGGATCCACTGAATGTTACGAAGGGGAAATAGGCCATGGATATTGAAATGAAAATTGTATGCTGAAGAGTTTTCACTGACTTTCAGACAACTATTAATCCAGGTATGCGTGCATTCACAGCAACTGAAATTCTTTTGGTTGTACTTTACAAGTGTTTGTGGATATTAAAGTGAGATATTGCACGCATCTCTTTTTATTCGCCGGTACAGAATTTGAAATCTGCATGGAAGAGAATCGCCTGTGAAGCTTCGCACGCAAAGGCTCCTTCTGAATTATTTATTCGGGAAAATTGCATCACAAGATCTTCCGAGGTCAACATAAAGCCCGGAGCATAATCGACGCCAGGGGAAGAATCAGCCGAGAAGCCGCGTCGGTGAGATGTGTCCGGAGGACAATCTTGGACCGGGCAGAGTGGAAAAAGTGGCTTTACGAGGGGTCTTTAGTCACAAATGTACCATTACGAAATTGCCCTGTGAGATATTGGAATCGTAAAATCTCCGTTACAGATTTCCTCCTATCTTGTGACCACGTTGTTCAAATAAGTGTAGCCAGTCACTTTTTCTCGCTCGGAGGAAATAAAATGGGAAATATGGGGATCGAGTTACACGTTAACGTGAGGATATCTGTGATTTTTTTCCGTGAGTGGATTTAAGGGGCTAGTGGGTGAAGGTAGGGACTAGGGTGGCCACAAATCTGGATAACGGATATCTGGATTTCGGATAATCCGAATGTTGAATATCTGGACAATTGGATATCCGGATATCAGAATTATCCGATATCCGGGTTTGACCATCCCTAGAAAGGAAGGAAAAATGGAGCTGGTTATTTGCGGTCGTGGCTGCTGTGGTGTTTGCGTTCATAGGGTAGCAGTGTGGACAATTTCCATTCACACTTCGTCCACACTTAGGACTATACTCTGCCCCAGCTAACTGTGGAGCAGGGCTGCGCATAGTGGTAGAGGAGGAGGAGACAAATCGAGTGGTGAAAGTACAGCGTTGCCAACCGTACGGTCCTGACTGTACATGTAAGGAACTTTCATGGCATGTATGGACGTACAGTCCAAACCTTAGTCCGTACGCTAAATGTACGGCTTCTCAAAATTTGCACTTGCCGTCTTTGATTTGATTTCATTTGCTTTATTTTACTTCGCTAATTTGCGAAGATGGGGATGAGTGATGATATGATGAAATTGATGAATGGACACTCACAAATATCCATGCCCAGGCCAGTATTCGAACCCGGAACCCCTGGCGTCGTAGCGCGATGTGGTAACCACTCCGCCACAGGGGCAGGTTCACTTTCTGTCTTATCCCAAATATTTCCCTAAGAAATTCTCAAACCAAGCGTACGGACCTGGAGACAAAGATACGGTCCGTTTGCCATGTGCATAAGGCATTGTCGCTTTCAAAAGTTTGCAACGCTGACAGAGCGAAGCTGGGAAAGCGGGTAACGCCAGTCGTTTATTCGAAAGAACTTGCAACGCTCCGTTTCAAAATTGAGAAAAGATTCGCAACGGACGCGATCGCTAATTTGGCGGTTTTTCCTTGTCACATCAAATGAAGAATACGATACTCTGTGGAAGGGCAGTGTGGACGGGCATGCGCGCGTTCCGTTGCCTCGTTGCATCATCCTTCAGTGTGTAGTGAGCTCTCTGAATGACAGTACAGTGGGATCCATGAGTATTACCGTGCAAATTGTCCATCACCATGTTCGTGCACTTTATTTGACCCAATAAGAGCTTCAGGAAATATAAGAAAACTGAAAGCAAGCTGTTGACAACTTCTGCACCAGCATACATAAAAATACATCTCTTAAAAACACATTGGATGTAAGAGAAAAATTAATAAAAATAGTCGTGGACAATATGCAGGGTAATACTCATGGATCCCACTGTACGTCCTATTGTCAATTTATTTCCTTTATTATCTTTATTATGGAGTGGGATAAGGAAAATACTATTGCATTTATTGATATAAAGTAAAGTTCTTTTATAATCTGCTGGAATCGCAAGTCTGCCAATAAGCTGCTTCCATTATACAGTTCACAGTACATGTTTGTCATCCACCAACGTGGTGATTTGCGTTCTTTATCTTTCGATAAAAATTAATTAATGAAAATATATGCGGCTGCTGCCACTTGCTGGCGCTGCGGTGACACCAGACGCAGTGATGATACGCGACAAATCGGGGTCCGTATCGTATCAATGATTGATACGGGACGGGGATACGATACGCTGGTTTGCAACAAGTGGATACCAGGCTTTAGCCGCAGAACGCTCAGTGTTCACGTGTACACGCCATATGTGCTATAACTGCGTTATACTTCCACCTAGCGGCTAAATCTACAATTACGTGATGGGTCATATTACGAGTGCAACCTTGGAGAGATTCTTTATGTACCGATATGCATATTTATGCTGTATGTGCTGTAGGTCTTGTACTATAAACGTTCGAAACCCCGGAGAAGATAATGAATCACCCTGTATAATCTTGCTTCGGTTGTCCGAAGGAAATGCATTGTCGCCACACATTTTGCACTAAACTCATGATGACCTCAAACTCCACAATGTGAAGGAACCAATAAGTATGCAACTAAAAATGTCACCATTTTTTCGCATGACCCCAAGGATGACAACAACAAGTGACACTCTCGCGAGAGGAAGGGGGTGGCCACGAAATCCGAATAACCAAATTTCAAATTATCAGCTATTAGGGGATTACTTCAATGATCCATAATGGTCACTGATCCTCTGGACGCACGTGTGTAGAGTACGGATTATTCGGATATTCTGACTTCATTACGTGGATTATCCTGTGCCAATTACGTCTCCTCTATGAATTTTCAATGAATATCTTGTTAGGTAGAGACTTGAAAGGGGAATGCATTTCTTATTGGAAATCCAATGTATTCTATTTTTTCTAAAACTCTTCTATTGTTCAAATTATACGGATATTCTTGTCGAATTGTTTGAAATATTAAGCAATTTGATTTTTGACTTGGTTCTTGTTATTTGGCGTCGCTTTTCTGCCACTTTTGGCTAATGGACGATAAGGATGAGTGATGATGATGTGATGAAATTGATGAACGCTGACAAAGAAAACCTTTTCTCAGATCGGGAATCGAACCCTGTACCTGCCGACCTCGGAGGCGGGTTGGTTATCACAGTCTATAAATGGGTCCCTTCATCTATTCCATCACTCACCACTCAACTCGTCTTTGCGATTAGTCAAAAGTGCGGCAGAAAACAGAAGAAAATAAAACAAAACGAAACCGGGAGCTCTCTGTTGTAAGCACTCGGCCATGGAGTTCGGCTCAGTGGTTGAAAGTCCAAACAATTCTAATTATTATTATTGGCCTCCCGCGTAGCCAAGTAGTTAGCGCTCTCGTCTTTGGTGCGAGAGGCACCGGGTTCGATTCCCGGTGGGTATCCCTAAAATTTTGGCGTTGATCCAGCGTCGTGAGCACAATTGCGAAGCTAATTCAAGAAGTAGCGGTCTCCGGTCACGAAAACCAGAAAACAGTGGCGATGGGATCAGATGCGCTGACCACGTGTCACCCAATGAAAAGCCGCTCTGGTAGGCCCTGGCCCTTCAAGGGCTGTTGAGCCACGGAGTTTACAATATTATTATTGCGCAGAAATTGTCTTCATCTACAGTTTTAAATTTTTATAAAGAAGATTTTTAATTATTATTATTGTTATATTTTATAAAGAACATTTTTTTAAATTATTAAGACTTTAGATGAAGACAATATCTGCGCAACCATTCCTGCAGTCGACCAGGGACATCCTCCATAGCTCGACGTAACATGTCCACAGGAATCTGGGCGATTTCCTCGCAGATCCTGTTCACTCGACCTGCTCCAACTGAAGAAACGCCCAAATTCCTTTAGATATGTTACGTCGAGCTATGCAGGATGTCCCTGAACGAATGCAGGAACGGTTGCTTAGAAAAGGTTGTCATCTACTGCACGTCATATCCAAGGTATAAACCTACCCATCTCTTCAGCCGTATGTACAGTGTCTCTCAAAAGTTTTAGGACAACGACATTTCTAATTAGGCAACCCAATCTACACAAGGCATTGCTGGGTTGCGTGTAGAGTTAGGCTCTATTTCAGGATTGCCACATGCACAATAGATATTTATGAAATACGCGAAAGAAATAAAAACAAGTATTATTGTATAAAATTGTTTAAAATATCACTATTATAACGCAAATGACCAAATTCTCTTTGAAAGAAAAAAATATGTTTTCTAGTATCTCATTGGTAATGAGTCTACAGAAATTATAGGAGGAGAGGGGAAACGAAAGAGGACAAAGGAGAGGAGAAAAGAGAAATCGAGAGGAGAAGAGGAAAAGTAGAGGAGGGAATAAAAGAATGAGGATAGGAGAAGTAGTGAGAAGAAAGGAAAAAAAGATGCGAGGAGAGATGAGGAAGATGGAGCAAAGAGAAGAGAGGAGAAAAACGAGATGAGAGGAAACGATATCAGGACTTTGGAGAGGATAGGAGGAGACGAGAAGAGGGTAGTGGAGAGTAGAGTAAAAAAGAGAAGAACAAAGAGAAGGGGAGAAGACTGCAGTGGAGTCGGAAATCGAAGACAGGAGAGGAGATAAGAGGAGTAGAGAAGAGTAGGATGGAGACAAGAGGAGAGCACACGAGGGGAGGCGATATGAGATAGAAGCAGAGGAGAAGGTAGGATGAGAAGAAGGAGACTGAGAGGAGAAAAACAGAAGAGACTTGGGACTAGAGGAAAGAAGAGGCAGTTGTAGAAAGTATGGTCTCAGCGTCAAGAATTGATGCATTGATCAAATTATAGACATGAATCATCCAATTACATTCTAAAATGTATTAGAGAATCTATTAGATTGGTGCGAAATACCTTTTGGCCTAGATCATATCTTGATAGAATCTTCCAGATAAGATATTTGAGCAAGTCTTGCTTGATCGAATGAATAGTGCAAATTCCAATTAAATATATACGTCCTTCGTTTTTGTTACAATCAAGTGCACATTACATGCAGGAGGCCAGTTGCATCTACATTTGACACTGACCAGATCCTTCTACATACGTTCGGAGAGGAAAGCTTGTAGTGTAATGGTTACCGTTGAGGATCGTCAACCTGATGGTCGTAGGTTCAAACCCATCCGGTGGTAGAATATTTTCGTAAGTATTAGACATATCCCATTGTGTTCGTTGTTCACGCCTTGAGAACTGGGATGATGATGCTGTTTGGAATTAACAAGGGAGGAAATGTGAAAGAATAAAATCTCCATTTCAACAAAATGGGAAGTGGAGAAAAATTGGATAATTTTTCTTAATTTGAAAATTACATTGATGTTTTTAGTGGTATAATCGCATGTAAAATCGAAAATCTTATCTGGAAGATTTTATCAAGATATGAACTCAGTCGAAAGGTATTTCGCACCAATCTAATACATTTTAAAATATTATTGGATGATTCATGTCTATTATTTGATCAATTCATCAATTCTTGACGCTGAGACCATATTTTCTACAACTACCTCTTCTTTCCTCTAGTCCCCAGTCTCTTCTGTTTTTCTCCTCTCAGTCTCCTTCTTCTCATCCTACCTTCTCCTCTGCTTCTATCTCATATCGCCTCCCCTCGTGTGCTCTCCTCTTGTCTCCATCCTACTCTTCTCTACTCCTCTTATCTCCTCTCCTGTCTTCGATTTCCGACTCCACTGCAGTCTTCTCCCCTTCTCTTTGTTCTTCTATTTTTTACTCTACTCTCCACTACCCTCTTCTCGTCTCCTCCTATCCTCTCCAAAGTCCTGATATCGTTTCCTCTCATCTCGTTTTTCTTCTCATTTCTCTTTGCTCCATTTTCCTCATTTCTCCTCGCAACTTTTTTCCTTTCTTCTCACTACTTCTCCTATCCTCATTCATTCATTCCCTCCTCTTCTTTTCCTCTTCTCCTCTCGATTTCTCTTTTCTCCTCTCCTTTGTCCTCTTTCGTTTCCCCTCTCCTCCTATAATTTCTGTAGACTTATTACCAGTGAGATACTAGAAAACCTATTTTTTTTTCTTTGAAAGAGAATTTGGTCATTTGCGTTATAATAGTGATATTTTAAACAATTTTATACAATAATACTTGTTTTTATTTCTTTCGCGTATTTCATAAATATCTATTGTGCATGTGGCAACCCTGAAATAGAGCCTAACTCTACACGCAACCCACCAATGCCTTGTGTAGATTGGGTTGCTTAGTTTGAAATGTCGTTGTCCTAAAACTTCTGAGAGACACTGTACAGGTAACCAATAAAGTTCTTGCCATTTTTGACGTCCCATCTCACAGAGAGGAAACGAAATAACACACATGCCTGCCAAGCGATCGGGAGTGAGTCTGACCATCGACTGTCAGTAATACAGTCACGTTGCGCACACACAGCAGTCATAGCTTGTCCAGTGTCGAAGAGAAATGGAGGTATCGAAGCAGCTTGTTCGCGTGTGTTTGTTGTATGACTTTAACGTGGTCCAGTCAGCTACCGCATCAAGTAGCCGCTTTTGCCAGGCATTTGGCGAGAATGCCGTGAACAAACGCCCTGCCAGGCATTGGTTCCAGAAATTCCGTTCGGGAGATGTGAGCCTTTCGGATGAACCTCGCAGTTGATGACCACATGTGTTGGATGACGAGGCCCTGATAGCAGCCATCGAGGAGGACAGTGGTCTAACGTGTGATGAACTTGCAAAAAGGTTCCTTGTTTCCGCTGAAACAGTCAAACTGCACCTGCATGGGATAGGGAAGTCATACAAGTTAAGCAAGTGGGTACCCCACACATTGTCGGCAGCCAACAAGGAGCAAAAGAGTAACAGCCTGTTTGTCCTTGCTCACTCGGCACCTGAACACACCCATATTTGATCGCTTGCTCCCTGGTGACGAAAGGTGGGTCCTCTATGACACTCCCAAGCGTACCAGACATTGGTTGTCGCCACGTGACCCTGTTCCTCACACCTCAAGACCACCTCTGCACCCACGAAAGGTTATGCTCTCTGTATGGTGGAATTGTCGGCAAGTGGTGCATTACGAGCTCCTTCCACCTGGTCAGACCATCACTGTTGACCTCGACTCTCAGCAGTTGCAAATTGTGCACCGTGCATTGCGGCAGAAGGAGCCGGCATTGGTGAATCGCAAGGGTGTGCTGTTCCTGCACGACAATGCCAAGCCACATGTGGCAAAGAGGACCCAGGAGACCTTTCAGCAACTTGGCTGGGAGACATTGTGCCATCCATCATATTCACCAGACCTTGCACAAACAGATTACCACCTGTTTCATTCCCTCGACAACCACCTCCGTGGAAGATCCTTCGCAAATGAGGGAGACAAGCGGAACGCACTCACGGACTTGTTTGCATCCAAGCCCGCCGAGTTTTATCACCAGGGAATTGTGCAGCTGCAGGAACGTTGGCAAAAGGTGTTGGATGCTGATGGAGATTACTTCGAAACCTAAAGGTACGTACCGTCCACTGCATTGTTCTTTGTTTATCACTGCTCTAGAACGGCAAGAACCTTTTTGGTTACCTTGTAATTATACAATGGCATCCTATGCACTATTTACTTCCATGACTAAATCTCTTGCAACTATTTATTCTCTTCTCTATACTTCTTTGAATTTTAATTAAATTGTTGTTTTAAGTGCACTTTATACACAGATAGGCTAATCAGGACTGGACCTACAGTTTAAAGTGGGATCCGATTCACTGCGCAATGTGCCTCCACCGGGTTTCGGACCCTGGACCCTTTTATTGTACAAGGCGATGACGTCACCGCTACGCCATCGGGGAGGTCAAGTCTTTTCTCCACATCTCCGTTTCAAAATGTCCCGTCAAATTTTTAGTCTAATTCTCTTCCTGTCTACAACTCCTCGAAGCCTTTGTTTGTCGTTCCTGTGACAAAGATGAAGTCACTTCTTTTTTTACCTCCTGCTGCTTAAACTCCCTGAAGGGCATTAATATTCCAAAGCCGCTTTGCCCCTCATTCGACGGGTAGACTTTGACATGCTTCAATATTCATATTCAGAAGTTATAATTAAGTAACTTGGCACAATCTGCTACCTTCGTCCGTTGACAAAAAGATTTCTAAATTGTGTGCAGCGGGCAGATTCCTCCCTCTCAGAGTAAACACTTCCAAGTTAGGAGTTGAGATAACTACGGGATGAAGGACCAACAGAGGGACGCAGTTCGTTTCGTCACAAGGTTGACACAATCGATATTGAGGATCTATCCTGTTTGCCTTTTCCATCGATCGTATTCCTCCGCCGAGAAAAGGAGTTGGCAAGAAACGTCCCACGTTGTTAGCTGACCGGTGCTTGCCGTGTATAGAGTCTGACGTGAATCTCTCCGATATCGGCAGTTTTCCATTTTCCCTCTCTTGAGGACTGGTAAATTGGGTTTCCTTACTTTTGGTTCAATATTGTCCCGTTCAATTGTGTTCGCTGCTGCGACACACGAACCATGTCGGCAGGTGGTGAGGGAGACGCTTCTAGAGCTCTCGAAATGTAGCAGTTCTAACGTTGGAGACACTGAAAGCGCTCGCGTGGATGGGTCTGTGAGGTCTTATATTCATTTGCTTGTCTTGCCTATGCTTGTTTCTGGTCCACTTTAGGTTCAGTTTGGCTAATCAGGAACGTACTTACAGTTTAAAGTAGAATTAGAACCACTGCGAAACGCACTTCTGCCTGGGATCGAACCTAGGACAACTTACTTACAAAGTCGCAGAGTTACGACTAGACTATCGGCAAGGAAGTCCATTGTTTCATATTCTTTCTATTTCTATTTAATTTACTTTTATTTTTAACTTCTCAATTTCCTCTTTTTCATTTAATTTTATTTTATTCATCTTATTTTTTCTATTCTATTTTCCTTTTGGTTATCTTCGGTCAGCCGATATTGAAGTTTAATAGATGCCATATTTGACAAGCATACTCGTATTCTACCATGATGATAGGAAGAGAACACTTCCTAGTTATTGACTCTTTCCTGTGTTTCCCATAAATGGTCTTGTTTCTTGAAAGTTGCTTTGCGTCTATATTTATGAACATTCAGCTTAAAAGTTGCAACATACGATAACAGTGGGAATATATCTACTTCAATACTTATTTCTCTTATTACTGAAGCCAGACCCTGTGGCGGAAAACTAAATCAATCAATCAATCTTATTACTGAATAATAAATTCTTCTTTTCATTGCCTAAGAACAATGCAATTTTTGACACTGTGCTCACCCAAAGACATTCTGGGGAAATAGGTTTGGCGTTGGGAAAGAGGGTATTTATTTTTGCAAACTCTCGATTAAATAGAAGGACTTTCGTAATGAATGCAACATGAGTTGATAAATATGTGCCCCCAAATCTGAAAGCCTTGGACTAACGAATATACCATTTTAGTTATAACTTTTAGGGCAAGTTATGTCAAATGGTTAATTATAGTTAGCACATTTAAAATCAAACAATTTTATTATTTTTTTCGCATTTTCAAAGCACATTTTCCACCATTGGCGGCCTTTTTGTGGATGAAGTGAGGGAACTACAGTCCACCAGAATCCCCTACCGTATCCCGTTTTCTGTAATTCCGCCTTACCTACAGCAAAATTGTAAAATTTGCTCGTCGTCAATAACACAAATAGTTGTTGCATTTTACTACATAATATGGTGGCATTCGGCAGTCGAACCTCTCAGTGAAATTATTTTGCTGGTAGAATGTTTCGTGACTGAACTACTTGAGCATTCATATCATCTTCATCTCTCGAGGAAAAAAATGCACCAATTTAATATTGAACGCAGGTCGGTCACGTTTGCGTAGCATGCTCTGTGTGCAAACGGGATACTTCTTCAAGTTACTAAGAGTATCTTAGGTCTCAAACCAGGCCAACTCACTCTCCTGCCATTACTGTCTGTCTATTTCCCAATCGTTGATGTCCCAATACAGGAATCGCCATTTTCACGTGGAATGTTCCCAACTCAGGAACCTCAACCTCAAGAGGGAAGGGGGAGAGGTAAGGTTGTGTCCTAATTGCGAACAATTCCTAAATCGTCCTAATTGCTGCTCCCCCGTTTCGGGTATGGTAAGATAAGGGGTTATTTACCACGGCTATAGAAATATCTTAATCTGAGGGGATAGGTTCTTTATTCGAGAATTCCAAATAAGAAAGCGTTTTATAGCCAAGAGGATATAGTTAAATGCGGTTCTATATTCTGAAAACTGTACACAATACAGATAAAAATATATAGCGAAGCTTGTATATACCATGAAGTATATATATATATGTTGATTCAAAAATTACATAGGATATATCATTCTTATATATATATATCATTGAAAGGAAATCTTCTTCTTCATCTCCTTCAAATACATAGAAATGCATTATTCTTCCAATAGGAAAGGCTTCTTCTTCTTTTCTTCTAATTTGGGAAAAGGCTTTTTCTTCCTTCCTATCTTTGATTTGGGAAATGCTTCTTCTTCTTTTCCTTCTTCTAATTTATTTATTTCCTTTTAAAGCGTAATCTTATTTATTACATATCTGCCTTTCTCTCTCTCTCTCTCTCTCTCTCTCTCTCTCTCTCTCTCTCTCTATATATATATATATATATATATATATATATATATATATATATATAAATTTTCGTTATATGTACATTAATTCCAATAACGTCATCTGGCCTCTTTTACTTTATGCCTTATATATATTTTCTTTCCTTTCCTCGTGGGTCTTTATCATTACTCCCCTGGCAATTCTCATAGCTGTATTTACTAGATGACGGTAAGTCTATGATCTCTGGATTATAGTTATTTTCTCCTTTTGAAATATCTTATCGTAAACCCAACGGATCATTACTTCTATCTGGGAGTTGGATAGTTTCCCCACCCTCTTATCTTCTTGGTTCCAATGTATATTCCTTTACTCTCTTTCCTGCTCGCTTTCCCCGCTTCTTTGGCAACACAATCTATACTTATAGAAAGATTAGGGTCGTTTATACTGACAGTAGCGCCACCTCCTATGTAACGACCAAAAGGGGAATAGCCCAGGATCGCTAACAGCAAGCGCTGCCTATGGCCCAGTGCGTCTAATAAGGAGCGCAACCGTAAGTTCTTCGGGGCGACTAATTGCACACAGCGTCACCGAGCGACGGACAACTTTCTCCTCGTCAGAGGTATTAAATCAAATTTTAATCACTAGGATCAAAAAGGGGATACCTTTCTCAATTCATTTGCTCACTTATTAACTTTCCTAATTGTTTCGTATACGAGCATATTCTTAATTATCTTAATTGGCTATTTACAACATTTAATTCACTCCTTCTATAATATTTATATTCTTCCTTTATTTATTTTGCATTTTCTGTTATATATATAATCACTCTTCTCCGCTCCTAGTTTCTACAATTAACTCTGCTCTTCTTTATATGACGTGCTGCCATCTATCGTCGCTCTCGGGAAACATTTCTGGCTGTGACTGGCACTGCGAACACATTTGTATGTCTTACTTGAGAACACATGAAACTGAAAAACCTGTTTTCAAAAACAGATAACAAGAATAGCCAACTGATTGACTTATGATGGTCATCTGCTTTCTAGAACCCTCCAAGGTCATTTTTCCCTTTCAATCTGTCGACGTAATCAGACTTTCATTCGTGTGGTGATGACTCTAAAACCCCTTAGATGCTTTAGGTGATGTGAAGCTGCTTCAACAGGAAGCTCCGGACAAATAATGTAGTGGAGGGATGGAACCGGAAAATCGAAAGTGAGGTAGGTAGCCCATACCCGAGAGTGGAAGCTTAAAGGCTGAGACAGAAAAGTCTAATGGCATGATTCTTAGGATGGAAATGAGCCTGGAAGATGTAAAAGGGAAGAACAAAATTTGTTTTTTTGGCAAGAAGCACTATGAAGTATAAGGAAATTGGTGGTAAATTTCTGAATTTTTAAGAACAGTGTCATATAATTTGAATTTGAAATTTAGGTAAAGTTAATAATTGTTGTCACCACCCAAGTATTTTCTCGTATAATTTAGATTTGGATTATACCACTAGTCCTCTACAATTATATATACTACGGGCTGACAATTTGACTACCTTTACTTATTAAAATATTTAACAGAATCAGATGCCTTTGTGGGAAGTACGAAAAGTAAATAGTATATTTAACAATTTATTGAGGAAACAACTACTAGAAATTTGTTGTATACAACAGTAGTAACTTTAACAATATAAATCTTCCAGTAACAAATTTAGTATAATATACATATATGTCCGATTGACATTACTCATTCAAATTACAAACATAACCAACCACATTTCATACAAGTCAAAATAAATGTACCGGAATCAGATTGTGTTTTCCCATTCTATACTCAGGTTGGTTCAACGTTCTCTATTATTCTTCCGTGGAAAATATCTTAATCAGCCATTTTGAATAGGGAAGTTGTAAATCTAATTGAATACAAATGAACATGATTAGTGAATATCGGTCAAATCTGAAAGGACGATCTGCGTAATGGTAGCATTAAACATAGCATAACTAAATAGTGCACAAATGAAACTAATTAACTAAATCAAGTAATATGAATCTTAGATTAAACTTAAATATATTATAATTATACTACCAGTACACAGATGATGACTTCAGCTGACCGATTCTACCAGTTCAAGGTAGAGCTACGAGATGTGAACCCAACCGCTGCCAGAGTAAGAGAGAGCTCCGCAAGCCACGCGAGAGCCTTCCCTTTCCTTAGTCACATGACCTAGTGAAGTATTATTTCCCCAAAAAAGGAAACAAACGAAAAACTAATTGCACACAATCTGACTCTTATTCCTTTGCGAGCGAGGAATAGCGTTACATTGTAGTATTAAATGACGAAGCTCATTTCAGTTAAGAAGTGTGCAGTATTATTCCTATAAACAAATAGGCCACATTTTCATTATTAAATTATATATACTTTGGCGACTACTTTAATCGTGTCGAATTTTCTATCACCCAACAAAAGACTAAAGTCTTGAACTGATTCCCTTTTAAAGAATCTTTAAATAGACTCGGGATGTGTAAGAGAAAGTTGTAGGTCTCAAGGCAGAAAAATGTGTTAGCGAATATGACATAGTCCTTCGAGTATATTCCTGTTCAGGCAGCAAGTGTTCGCAATTAGGACTGTTCGCAACTAGGACTCTTCGCATATAGAACGCCACCAGAGGGATGCCCCTATTTGTAAGAGGTTCTTATCTCTATTGCACGTTACCCAAAAATGATGCGTACGTATTATGCATTTGCATAAAAGTACTGTAGTACTCTACGGGGAGTTTATTCCTTCCTCTAATATTTTTCAGTGTATTGCAGATATTTTGCCTGTAGGTTAGGTTAGGTCTGCAGTTACACGGATGTGTGTAATGTCAATTATTAGAAACGCCAATCTATCCTCAACAGAGACGATTAGTAGGACGTCCTGAGTTGGAAAGTCATTTCAATGGAACTTCCAACCGGTTCCTGAGATGGGACTCTTTTTATTGGAGTTTCCATAGTTCCTGAGCAGGAAAGTTCTGAATCGGGAACAAATCGTATGATCGAAACTCTGTCTTCTTTCAAAGCAAATTAATAAACAGACTTCATTACCTTGCAGGATGAGGTTTGATTGATTTATTTACTTTTTATTTTTATTTTACAACGCTTTTCTGCCACTTTTAATCAATCACGAAGATGAGGATGAGTGATGATATGACGAAACAAATGAACGGACACTCACAAAGAACACCTATTCACAAGCCGTAATTCGAACCCGGAATCCAAAGGTGTGTAGCGCGCTGTACTAGCCACTCCGCCACACAGGTAGGCTGGTGGCCAAGGTTGTTAAGTTCAGAACAAACTGAATCTTGTGTTTAGCGACTACAAGCAAGCAATAAACACCACCAGCGTCTAATGTGGAGAATAATGGGCTACAGTCTGTTCATGTTCAGGGAATCTCTGGAAGAAGCGAACGAAAATAAGTCTCTGCGCAAGCAGTGACTTGAGAGAGCTCAACCAATGAAAGCGTGAAAGGGGAAGTGAGTGCACGACGAACCCCCAGTCGCTGTTTTAGGTTTCCATGACCGTGTCACGCTACTCATTCGTAACTTCCCAATTTCCTAACGATGGTAAGTGGCCATTGGTCCCATACACTGGCCGAAATCTCAGAGGAAAAGTTGTTACGCTTCCCGCAGGAGACTCGAAACTACGCAAGTCCCGTAGTCGGAGACCAAAGCATGACCGCACAGCCACGATGCGGGACATTTAAAAATATATGCTTTGGAAAATTAAATTTAGGCGTCAATGTGTTTCCTGCCTTCAGTTAGAAAACTGGTTATGTCGCATCCATAATCTATTTCCATTTTGGTTATTTCTAATTCCAATTTCCAACCTCTTCTCTTAATTGCAACGACGGAAATGAATGATTAACTAATGAAATTTGATTGAACAAACACACTGATTCATGTCTGAACAAGATTGGACCCTGAAACCCTAGGAAGTGAGTACATGAAGAGGAGGATTGCGTCTGTAGCTGCCGGCTGTTAGCAGTAGCACGTACTGCTTTGCTCCGCCAACTCGCTCTCTCCCCTTCTCTACTGTTACCCGCGGCCTTGCTCCACAGATTCCTGGGACAGAGTATAGTGTCGTGAAGTCATTGCAGCAGTCTGGAAGAAACGCAAATTTTGGACACCTCTTAGTTGTACTTACAATCCTAGATAAATACAATATTGTAATAATTATTACATCAAAATGAGGAAGTTATTATAACTGCGATATTATAAAATTCAAACAATGTGCAAAAAAATATATATTGTAATACGACTGGTAAACGTTAACTAACTGACTTGTAGTGCAAATAACAGGGAGCATTGATTTCAAAGTGACAAGTGAAAAGCGACGTATCATTTCTTCAGAAATAAATTCAGTTTTGTTGTAAATCCACCTTATGTACATATAGGCTAGGCCTACAGTTTAAAGTGAGATCGTATAATTGCGTATACTCTGTATTAGTAATATTTTCCATTAATGTTTTTCTATAAAATTGCAAAATGCTTTTAAGTACAGAAGTGTGAAGATGCGCATGGCTGTAGCTATTCAACTATTAACTTTAAAAATTGAAAACTTAACGAAGAACAAGGGAGTGTGACGAATCTCTTTCTATATGTTGATTATTTTAAGTATGTTTTGCACCTCTTGTGTTAATCGTGACGATGAGGATGGATGGTGAGTTTGAGTTTTTTTTAGCTTTATTCTAAGTACATTTTATGCCCATATATACTAATTCGGACTGGACCTCCAGTTTAAGGTGGAATCCTGACAACTATGTGCCTCCACGTGGTTAAGGAACCCGGTCCTCTGGATTATAAGGCAACGACATTACCACTACGCTTTCCGGGAGGCACCAGCGTGAACGAGGAATTGATGAAATAGATGGTGCTTTACGCTTATCGTTCAGACATGGTGGCTGGGTGGGAGGAAGCGCACACCTTGTGCATCTTGGGGTATAGGCAGACGATACAATTTACCACTGAAGTCTCGAAGACTAGCAATGCAGTGTAGTACATCGTTTTGTAAGTGACGACGCAGACAGTAAAGGAAAGGACAGCTTCAGAAAAGGAATTCCCGAGAATTGGTCAATAAGAAGGGGTGAAATTGAAAACCTTGATCCAGTGCCATGTTTGGTTAAACCATTCTCCTTGCCTCGGCGGCAGAGTTTTAAACTTTGGCAGTTCCCGCGAGCGGACGGAATCACAATGGGAAGCTGGGTTCATCTTCTGACGGAGGGAAAGGCTCCTCTTGGAATAATGAGAGAGCGGCCGGTGGAGTTGGCACTTGCGTCACGGACACGGCTCCTCAGAAGAACCCACCCTCCTCTCTCATGAGCCTCTCCTTCCCCCCACGATTCTCCTCAGAGACGGTGCTGAAGCTGGTGGAAAGGACAGAGGCTCAAAATTTCCGGACAGGCAGTGACGTCGTTTGATAAATGTCCTTGCACTTTCTGTATGAATCGAATCGCTCGTCTGAGGCCCTCGGAAGCCAGAAGGGTAGATGTTGGCACGGAAATTGAAAGAAAGCCAGGCAAGCACATTGTGATACGATGCTGGGTGCGTATTACGTATGCACGTGGACATCGCAATTTCGTAATTGTTAGCCAATCAACGACCGGTAGTGAAAGTGACATCACGACTTTCAGCACATTAGCAATTTCATCGCGTTTCAGTGAAGAAACCAACACTTTGGTCGCATCACTGCAGTTCTTATTTTCCATCGACATGTCTTGCTTCAAAATGCTAGTCTGGTTTCTCGCTGAAATTTGCGCTACCCACTCACCCTTAGCGTCCGCCCATCACTTTGTGATCTTCAAATTGTGAAGTCCATGTTCCTCCTCTTCTCTCTATTCCGAGGAAAACTTTTCACAGGAAAGTGCCAAACGGAAAGATGAAATACATTAGCTAAGAGTGTGTGACAACAAGTTATATGCTACTGAAGTACCAGATAACTTTGCAACAAGAAGACGTTCTGCTGAGGCACAAAACATATATCATCTGCACCTGGGCACATACTTTTCAATTTTTGAATGTGACGGATTCAAAATGAGGTATAATAAGTACAAATGCCTGTGTAAGTAACGATCGTTCCTAAATTCTGTCCCGGGAATCTCTGGAGCAAGCGAACGAAAACAAGTCTCTGCGCAAGTAGTGGCTCGGGAGGGCTCGACCAACAAACGCGTGATTGGGGAAGCGAGTGCATGAACAGCTGTTAGGAGCAGCGCGTACTGCTTCGCTGCGCCCACTCGCTTTCTCTCCTTCTCTGCCTTTACGTGTAGCTTTGCTCCACAGGTTCCCGGACAGAGTATAGTATCAAGGATGAAGTGAAAACTATGAGTAAGGGAAGGGATGATCATAATAATTTCGATTCTGTTACTAAATGAATCAAATACTCAAAACAACTTCTTTCGAAATTAAAGTTTCCTCAAAACTCTAAATGTATTCATGCCAGCGGCAATCTTGACCAACCCCTTGGTTCATCTCGAAGATGAGCATGATAGGTGATAATATGATATGGATGAAGGGACAATCACGAACATATATGGACAGCACACTACACAAGTCCCACAAATAATTATACTGGACACTGGTTCAAACGCCAGAACCTCGTTTGTCTGCAAAATGCAGTCCAAGGTGTTCACGTAGAAGGCAGGTTGAGGAATAGGTGTCTGATAAAGTGTCACCCCTTACAGCCCATACTTGGGAAAGAATGCTAAGTTCGGGCGTGTTGTAGTTGCGCTGGAATTGAAAGTTGCTTACTCTCGGGAGATAGTACATTAGAAATGCAATCTCTGCAGTCCTCAACGAGGCGATACTCACTTAAGTGGCCATTGAAACTCAGAGCAGGGCCAACGAGTATTTACGGCGTCCTTTTGTCTCCGGCGCTGTGGCCGAAACCATCATCTGAGCCCTTTTTGATTCCCGACTGCTCATTAATTAATCAACTCCTCTATTCATTCCGTGGCGCTGGAGTTTAGCTGGAAAAGAGCCGCCACTCGGAATGGAGCAGGGCTATTATAATTAGATTCTCATTGGTGGAAATGGCTGGGGGTGGGTGAACAGACTATCTAATTTCGCCACTGTCGTATTACAGGGTTCAAGCACCACGCTGGAAGGGATGGCGTTAGTTAAGCCAATTGAGGACCTCGTCGTTGGAACTCCAGTTGCTGGAGAAACAGGCGACAGAACCAGATTTCCTGGAAGTCCAAACTGGAAACTAGATTTTTCTTATATAGTTGTGGATGAGGATGGCGGTTTCTGAGAAAGCGGGTGCAATATTCTGATTCTTGGTATTATTTTGTTAAAGTGTTGGAAGTTTTTCAATAAGAGCGTCTCTATTTTGTTAACAAAGAAAACAAACTAACTAACTCTATAGCCTTCTTAAACACGAAGGTTTGATTGATTGGTTGATTTGGTATGTGTCACTTCGCTTTTCTGCTCCTTTTTGGCTAATGGCGAAGACGAGGATGAATGGTAATGATGAAATTGATGAAGGGACACACAAACTTCCATGTCCAAGCCAGAGCTGGAACCTTGGCGTCGTAGCGCGCTTTGCTAATCACTCCACCACGGAACTCGACAGTCAGCCATGGAGGCCGGCTTAAACCGGAAGGTTTATGCCTGCAGCAACAGAAGCCTTCCATCTGTCCCTATCCTGGGCAAGATCAATCCAATCTTATCCATCCTTACCGATTTCCTTCAAGTCCATCTCAATGTTATTCCTCCATCTTCGTCTTGGCCAGGCGCGGCTCGTGCATTATTTTCCTGGGGGTTCACCGAAGTCATATGACACATACTCAGTTTCCGCAAATAGATTTTTTTCGGGAAACAAAGGCATGTGGAGGGGGCTTAAAATATTGGTACATCATTTTTTCATAGAATGAAGTTTCATAGTAGAGGTGTGCGTATAAATTTAGGGCTAAAACTAAGTACAATAAATTGTGCATCTATGAAAGAAATTTCGGGTTTTATGGACGTCATGGACGTCCTCAGGATTTGTTCCAGGGATGGGAAGCAAGATCATTTTTTTCCAGGGGGGACAAACTAGGCACATTTTATCTTGTAATAGTGCTGTTCTCTAAAAGAAACACTCTTCAGTTCCTGCAACGTCTTTATAATAATCATCATAAATTACTGTGACTGAAATGAAATCATATGTGTGTAATAAATAGTTTTAGGTTGACATTAATTTTTCAGGCGGGTGTGGCCCTTTTTCCCCTTCCGGACGTCCATGCCTGCAATTATAAAACGACTAATCACAATGATCCTACAATTATTAAAGAGAAATGGCAACCAATGGCATGTACGTACTAGAAACCTGAGACCCTTTCATTGGAACGCTAGAGCTTTTTTTATTTCTTCAAATTTGGAGTTGGTCGACCAGCACACGCTTTATCTCTAATTTTCTTTCGACAGACAAGAAGGTATGTTTCCGTTAATTGTATGCATTTTAGCGGTCATTTCTTACCTGCGCAGACAGCAACACCTACACTGCATCAAATGACGTAACATAGTCCATCCTTTGGAGCATCAATACTTTGCAACAACTATCCAAGCACTTCGAAAACTTACAACCTTGAAACATTGACACCGACATGGTTTGTCACGTCTTCCTTTCTTGTCTAAGATCGCGCCATTCTTTTACTTTCACATATCCGAAGTGTTTCTATCTTTAAGGAAAAAGTCTGAATGCATGCACGAGTTATTTTAGTAATGTATTTATTTTATTTTAATTCATCGTGTCTAATTCCAGCTTTCATTCATTTCTACTCATCCTTCTCTGCCACAATTTTGTATTTATGCCAAGAAGTTCGGCACAAAAATTATTCAACAGAGAGGATAGAATATGTAACGAATGCGCTTCAAACTTGATCCTCACAGGGCAACACTGGAAGGGAGGAACTCGCAGCGAGGACGGTGCCTTCTGGCTTCTGCTGCTGCTTCTGAGAGAGCACGAACTGCGCATGACCGTTGGTTGGAGATCGAGGTTCCTCAGTATCCTCTGCCATATATTTTGCCCATATAGCTACCCCGAGCTTCTGCCTGCCGCCAGAACCTTCACTATGGCAGGAGCTCTATGGGGGTTCAGCTGAGGGTCTGCACGAGGGCGGCCGATTCGCAGTTTCTCTTTCTCAGCAAAAGAATTTGCCGTGTTACGGGCACAAATACATGACTTCTTGTTTAGAAATTTTAGCGAAAAATTGCAAAAGGTAAATACATTGTTTATTGTTTATTCTCGAGGTAAATGCCGTTTATTACTGGGGGTTCACTGATCCGGTGCGCTATAAGGCCAACCGCGCCTGGTCTTGGCCTTCCTACAGGTATCTTACCATCAGGTTTCCCAACAAGAATCCCGTAAACTCTTCTTTCCTCTCCCATTCGTGCCACATGGCCTGCCCACCTAAGTCTTCTTGATTTAGTAATACCTGGACACGAATACAAATTATGGAGTTCCAAATTATGTAGCCTTCTCCACTCACCTGTCTCGTAATCCCTCACAAAGAAAATAAAACACGGACCAATACATTTAAGACTGGGATGGCACAATATTCTGCGAAAAGCAAAATTATATACCTTGGAGTGCTTCTGGACGAAGGTTTAACCTTTAACCCTCCGGCGGGCGCGATACTTATCGTAATACGAACAGTAGCGGGGGAACTTTGTTACCCCAGCCGTTTTTCGATCAAATTTGGTTTGTTATATATTTATACGTAAGTGAATACCTCTATTTAGACATGTTCTTACATACTTTATTTGTGCCATTGAATTTACATTTTTTTTACTCACTTAATAAGTTGTTGTTCAACCAATAAATGACATGTTGAATAGATGAAATATTAAATACATATCAAAGTTTTATTACTACAAACGTGATCGGTGATAAAGCTAATAGGATACGAAAGAAACAATATTAATAATAATAATAATTATTATTATTATTATTAAAATTTTACTTACATGAGGAAGAGCGCGGGGTAACTCAGTCCCCCAATAGCATTCAAATGGAAAGTTTTAGTTACTTGAGAATGCGCGCGGGGAAACTCAGTCACCCCAAGAATGCAAACACATTTATGTGCGCCTCTGGTTTGTAGACAATGGAAGACAGAAGAACGGAACGGACAATATACGATTGGACAACTTGTATTGATTTATAGGCACCGTTATCAGTATTAATGGGACATAAAAAATACACAACACAGTTCAAACAATCATCATGTCAATCTTTCAATTGCATTCAAAGCACACACAGCTACATCTTAATTAGAAGCGCGACGAGAGACGGAAGACGACAAGAAATCGGAACTTGGTGATTCGAATATTGTTATACAGAGTGCGGCAACGTTGATGGAATAATTTGAAGTCGCAATAATAAATTAAATGTTACTACTCCGCCCTCTCTGAGAAAAAAATCCTGCGAACTCCTTGAGACAGAAATGTACCTGATTGTACAGAAAGGGCTGGCATTTAGCAGTTAATGTTTGAATATGTCCCCTGTCAAATGAGTACAACGGCGCTCCACACATTCTTCCAAGCGGCATCGGATGCTGTCAATTACTCGTTCTAAAGCTTAACGCCCACTGAGACGTGCAGAAACGTGGCAGCAGAACACAACAGAATTTCTGTTGAAATCAAATGGTGTAACGCCCACTACAGGGAAACGCGCGGAACCGAAGCGCGGAATTCCCGTGCCAGAAATCTGCTGGTTATCTTACAGGTTATCGCCCACTAAGACGCCGGAAACGAGTCTATAGCGTTCTGTTACTGCTTTTCTCCGCGTCTCAGTGGACGTTAAAAAAAAAGTAGTCCGAAGAGGCAAATCAGTCTACCAAGCTGGCCACGGGATGCCACCATAACGGGAAATACACGTAAATTTCTGTCGCAGGAAACCCATCAAACTATACAGAGTAACAACAAACAACTGAAGCATAGTCTTGTACAAATGGCAACGTTACATAATATACAGTACGATGCAAACTGCTGCCGGCATCGTGGCCATTTCCTTAAATTATGCTATGAATGCTGCCGCACCCTGTATAAAGGTTTCCGTGCTCCTAGCGAACGTGCTCGTAGCGAACACCGCAAGGAAAGGATTTGCAGGTGCGTGCTGTTAGCGAACACACAAACTTGCAGTCTTGTTTGTCCTTGAAAGTGGTCAACATGCAAGTGTTGCCAGTGATACCTTATAATCATTGTGTGTTTGAAATTAGAAAAATAATGTCATTGATAAAAATAAATTGAAAAAAGAAATTATGAATGATCAGGGGTGAGTCAGGTGAGGTCAAAAGGCACCAACCAATGAGGTGTTTCTCCACGCAAGTTGGCTTATCACTGTCAACACTTGCATTCAGAGCAGTTTCAAGGACAAATAAGACGGGTCAAGTTTGCGTGTTATCTAACAGCACGCACCTGCAAATCCTTCCGTAAGTGTGTTCGCTAAGAGCACGTGTTCGATAGGAGCACGTTCGCTAACAGCACGGCACCGTATAAAGAAGTGTACAGAGAACTAATACTTCATGGTTTATTATTAGTTCCGCTAATAATAAAGAGAACCAGAGGAACGTAATTCAGGAATTGCGATTTTCGTTCTTGTTCATATTATCTCCTCTGAAAAACTCTATTTGGAGTCAGATCGACGTATTTCCACTTCTAATCCTTCCCAGTAAGGTGGAGTCACTATTTATTGAGTCAGAATCAGACATATTCCTAAGAATGCATTATTTCCTCTCTTCTGAAAACTTGGTAAATTGCAATTATTGAATTGTTGATTAAATTGTTGTTTTAAGTCCACTTAGCACGTAGGTTAATCGGAACTGGACAGTTTAAAGTGGGATCCGAACCATTATAGCGACTCTGTTCCGGGTGTCTCTGTAGCAAGGTCTAGAGAGAAGGGGGAGGGGGTCGAGTGGGCAGAGCGAACTGCAGGTGCTTTTCCCCTTCCACGCAATCCCATTTCGTCTCACGCCTTCGTTGGTGGAGCCGTCTCGCGTCACTACTTGCGCAGAGACTTGTTTTCGTTCGCTTGCTCCAGAGATATGCCGCGAGAGAGTATACGTGACTCCACCTTGTATCCAACCCGGGACCCGTAGATTTCAAGGTAACGACGTTATCACGACGCCATCGGGGAGGCCCTATAAATTGGAGTTCTGTCCCTCTGGTTCTCGCACGACGAAATATATTTCTGTGCGTGATATTTTAAAATTCAAAGCCCTATCTAGACAAGTCCTTGCTAATGATCATCATTGAACGCGCATTTACTGGCATGTAGGAAAGCGTATTGGCAAATGAGAATAGGCAATAAATTATTTTCTTCGTTTACTACTGAAAATATTCGTGACGGTGCCAACACTGGAATTTCTTCTGGTATTCTGCACAGGAGGCAAGAGAATCGCGTGATTTATTACAGGAAGATGCTGCGTAGAGAAAGATAAAGACTTACTACACGGCGCCATCTATGTAAAGATCCTCCTCGCTTCCGGCTAAGAAAACAAAGAAAGAATCCGGCCTCGGACTGCGGAGGAAACGAGAAGAGATCAGCTTTCAGAATTTGCCGTTCATAGTCGGAAGGATTGAGCAAACAATCCTCCCATAAAAAAAGCATAAAGAAACTTCCTAGAAGCAGTTGCCAAGGTGTACTAAGAGCAAGTAAGGTTGACATTTGGCTACCTAACCAGATGGTCACCCTTTGCATTCTATTCCAAGGCGTTCGCAGGATTTTTCTCAGAGGGGGCAGAGTAGTAAGATTTCATATCTTGCTCCACAGTCATAGAACTTGTATTTGCTATTATTATTATTATTATTATCAATATTATTATTTCCGGGCCCCGTGGCGGTGTGCTAGCACATCGTGCTACGACGCCAGGGGTCCCGGGTTCGAATCCCGGCCTGCGATGAATTTCATCATATCATCACTCATACCCATCTCCGCAAATTAGCCAAAAGTAGCACAAAAGCGAAGTAAAATGATCAATATTATTATTTTTTTACAAATAATAACATTGAAATTGAGTGGCGGTTGACAAATTCCAACTTGAATGCACTATTTAAGTAGAAACTCGATTCGCCTTGCTTCCTTTACGTAAACATAGTGATGAACAAATTATTATTATTATTATTTTGGTACTTCTGCACGATGCATAGAGATCAAACAGACCTCTAAATCACCATCATGGCACCTATCATCCTAGTTTCTATGTGTCAAAAGGTACTGTGTAAGAAAAGTAATTCAAAACAATGGCGCGTGAATTATCGAACTCAGATGTCGACTTGGGGAAATGATTTCGACTTTTCAGGATCCTGAACAAAGTATCGTATTGGAAAATGGTTAATTCTTGGTATTTTTTGCGCTACAATTATCTAAAATTTCTTGAAATTAACAGGATACTTTAGTATTATACGGACTACCTCATTTGTCTACCTTAAATTATGTCCCCCTAGGTTAGGTTAGAAGATAGAGAAGATGTGGGAGTCAGCCAATTGCCGAAATAAAAAGCACAGGGGGACAGCTCGTCCTCAATTGATTGATTTGGTGTTTTAAGTCCACTTTATGCACAGTAAGGCTAATCTGGACTGGACCTACAGTTTAAAGTGTCATCCGAACCACTTGTGCCTCCACCGGTATTGAACCCGGGAACCCTTGATTACAAGGCAAACTCGTCCTTAAGGTAGTCCGTATAATACTATAGTACCATTAACATATTTTATTCCAGAAGTGCAAAAACAATTACTTAAAGCTGGGGGGATGGTTAATAATAATAATAATAATAATAATACATTCTCATTATTAAGCGGGCGAAGTTGAGCCAAGGGCTGCTCTGTCGCCTAACCCTTGTCAATATAAGATAAGATAAACTGCGTGTGGAACTGTATGCTAAATGTAAAATAACACACATACAGATACCAGCAAATACGTAGATGCATACAAAAAAAGTGTAACTACAATTACAAAAGATAATAGTAATAATAATACACTAATACAATTCCATATATTGAGTTACTTGATGCCTTCAGTATGTGCCCTGACTCTGCCATTGTTCCATTAATAGCAGATCTTTTACTTTACCTTTGAAGTTTAATGGTTTGTTACACTAGCGATGTTCGCAGGCAATGAATGCATTCCATGCTTTGGGAGCCGAAAAGGAGAAAGATGATTTGTAGGCCGTGGTAGAATCGAAATTGTTCCGGTTATGGGTAACGGGTTAGTGAATAGTGGGTAGAATGCGGGATATCCACCGTGTCCGTAAATTTCGAAAGATTCCAGTCCGGAAGCTGGTCCGGAAATGTCGTGTTTTTCAGTTCCGAACAAGGCATTATAAAAATTTTCCCTTCTCAATCCCATCCTAACCAAACATTTTCTTCCTGCACACCACTAGTTATGGTAGCCAACCTGATTCTAATACCTGCGGTTAACATATTCTTTCCTTATTTTGTTCGACATGGCAGTAATTGCTGTAACTTACAGTCTACATCGATTGATTGATTGGTTTCCTTACTTCGCTTTTTGTCTCACTTTTGGCTAATTTGCGAATATGGGGATGAGGGATGATATGATGAAACTAATAAATGGACACTAACGAACATACATGCCCAGGCCGGGAGTCGAACCCGGGACCCTTTACAGTCTGCAAGTCACAGAGAACAGTATTATTTATAATAAAATATCACCACTCGAATTACATTATCTTTTCTCAGATATCTCAAAGGAGCACCGTGAATGGTATGGTTACAACCCATAAGTGCCCATGACTGCCTCGAGTGGTTTAGACAATGCGTAAGAAAATGCACCTGGCAACCATGTCCCAGCATTATGTGAAGATAATTAAACACGGAACCTGTCAGAATACCCGGGCTTAGAAAGTTGATAGGGCGGGATACGATGTCCCTAAAGAAAACAATTCCCTGTCTTCAAGGAGTCCTCCCCTAACAAGGCGTAAGTTCATTAGTTCAAGAAATCGAGTGGATTTGCAAAAAAATCCTTCTCTTTCCGGCTGTCATCTTTCCATCTCCCGTAAGGAAGATTCCTGGATGGAAAGGGAATTGGAGTAGAAGGTAAATATTATTAGTAGCAATTTGTCCATGAGCAGAGAGCTTCGTTGAGGATTGATAAAGGCATCCTTGGACATGGACGTCGCCAGGAGTGGCTCAAGATAAACTTTTCACCAGTGCAAGGTCGATTTTCGGGTCCCTAACTTTCCACCATAAACCATTGTGCTTGGGACAGATTGTTGGGTTCAACGGAGGGCTCGATCAAAGAACAAGATAGAGGGAATGGATTTGTATGGAGGGGGAAAAACGACTGCTGTTACCAGCCTTTGCAGCATTGTGTACTGCTTCACTCCGCCCCTTATCTGCCTTTATGTGCTGCCTTGCTACAGAGATTCCTGAGATAGAGTAGCGACCAGTTTGTGGCAAAATTCTAAATGAGATCGATGTTTAGGGAGCAGAGGTGTTTTCGAGCAGTCCATGCATAGACCTAGTGACCGTTGCATCATGCACTCTAAATGCATTTTCCCTGAGTTATCCAGAATCATCAAATTTCGTCCAGAGTATTCAATACACATTACATTAGTATTTTAAATTTATTTTGTAATGGCCTCCTTCAGTTAATCATCCTCACCCTCTGTATTATTATTATTAGAGATGGGACAGGTCAATCAGTGCTCTAAGAGATTTTGGTCGATATAGTCATATCAGTGTGTCAGTAGTACAGAGTGTTTCAAAAGTCGCGCAACCCAAATTTTGAAAATGTATATCATGAAAACCGTAAGAGATATTTACATCGGGTTTTCTGCATTTTAGAGCCTCCTCCATTGAGATATTTTTCAATGCTTAATAATATCAGTTTACTGCATACAGAAAATTATATAAATTAGTAACTTGCGGAAGGTAGCGTTAAAAAGTTTCCAGAATGTTACTTTTCGGTGGAAAAAAGTACATAAGAAATTATCAAAGGGTCATAATTAGACGTCTGATGACTGACGACATATCAATCTATCATTTGCGATCAATCTTGGTCATGTGCACCATTTGATGGATTTATGACTGGCGATTATATGGGTTAAGTGAAAAGTGCAATTTTACAGGCATATCACCTTAGGTGGCAACACTAGCAGGTCGACATATTGATAAATAGCCTGTAGTTTAGCACAATATCCCTCCATTGTGTTATTATTTTATAAGTAAACCATGTAATTCGTACGACAGTGTTTTGTAAAGTGAATGGTTAAATATGCAGTTTCCTTTTCCAAAGCAAAAACCCTTCCAGTACTTACTTACATACATTAATTAAGGAGGCGAATGAACTATTCATGTTCTTCACGCAAACATTGCAATTTTATATTGTGTCAGTAGAATGTCAATTATTAGCATCAGTAAATTTCGTTTCAGTAGTTTATCGGTAAACACAGCTAATTCAATAATAAAATGACATCTCTGTGCATATAATTAAAGACTAAGATTAGAAGTTTACAATATCAATTAATCTGTAGTGCAAAATAAACACATACCTCAAGCATATATCTTCAAAGCAGCTTGTGTATAAGAAGTTCCTGAAGTTGTAAATATTACTATTTATTAGCTGTAATTATTATTATCAACAGGTAGAATATATTCTAGTCCTTCAGATGCACTTCATTGGGACTCATCAATCAGTTATATGATTTTCCCTGAGGTTTTGACTTTTTTCAAATTCCCTGAGATTTCCAGGTTCTCGTAGTTTTCCAGGTGTGTGGGAACCCTGAGCAAGACGATAGCGTGCAACGACTACTATTTTAACCCTAAGACTCACACTCCAACACGGACACGAGTGTGGACTTTCCCATGCTGAGGTGAGAGTGGAAATATGTTGCAAGCGCCACCCATTTGGACTACAAGGGAGTCCTCGTGTTTGTGAGAGAGAAGTGAGAACATGCATTTCAGGTGTGATGAAATCACCTGATTAATGAAGTGTACTATTCGTAGTACACTTCACCACTAAAGCAGCCTTTCACAACTGCTGCTGTAAAGGGACTGGTCAACCAAAGTTATCGTAGGTGTCAAAAAACAAAGCGTAGTGTAGAATCTATTTTTGTAATATCGACTCATGTCAGCTGGGGACGACCCAAATGGCGTCAAATTTAATGTATTTTGTGCCTAAACACACGGTATTTATCCCCTTCGAGCTACCCTGCCGTTGCGCCTTAATTTATTAATTCTTTGGTTCAGGAAAATGTAATTTTCGGAGGCTTATGACTTGCTACATAATCTTAAAGATTTTCTAAACACATTTTTCATTATCGATTTACAAGAGAAACTCTTACCTTCGGTGAAAATAACGTTTCAATAGCCATTCCATCGCGCTCCATTGTAGAGCTTAGGGCAATCAAATGACGAACGAAATTCTATTCGGACACAATGAGTTTGGCGCCGCCACCGGAAAAGTTTGGCAATGAACAGGGCACAAGGGCTATGTGCACCACGAGATCCTCGCCTCCTCCTTCTCTATCCTTTCCACCTCTCTCACGGCACTTCCACAGGTGCCTACGAGAGCGCTCCGTCACAACTAAGGCCTGCTTTAGACGAAAACATTTTTAATAATTTTCTTAATATCCATGACCAAAATGCTACCGTGAAAAGTGAAAAATATTATGGCATTTCAGATGCCATGGCTTTTCTCAAGGATAGGATCGATCCTATTTCCGTAGCATAACCAATCAGAAGCGACTTCTAGGTCACGTTTCGCAGATGTCAGGGTGGCCGAGTGGGATGTAAACAATGTATCACTTCACATTTATTAAAGCCAATAACTATTCAACCGAGAGGAATAACGTGTCCTATAAAAAGGTTTTAGGTAGAAAGGAATGACGCTGCTTCAATTATACTCTATAACGTATACAGTACACGGATGGAAGAATATTTTAGTTGTTTCACTTGTGAACAACGTGGAAAAATACATGGTGTAACTCGACGTGTCTTTCGTGCTGTATACATTATATATTGCAATCGCAAAAGCTAACCGGAATGTTACATGAAATGTTTCTGTGTAAAGTACTGACTGCTATAATATTTTTGGAAGCATTTACATAGCATATATTCTAGGAAATGCTTCCGTCTTGAGCGGGCGGGCCTGATACTAGTTGCCCAGGGCTGCACTAAACAGAACCTCTGACTTTCCGAACAAACTTTCCGGTTTCCTATTCATCTAATCTCAACCAAAAAGCCAGTACAATAATTAAATACGCCTTGCAAGTACAATACCTTACCTTGTGTTGATAATATTTGAGTAGAAAGAACGAAACCTGCCCCGAGGGCCAACAAGCAGCTGACGTATCGAACACTCGTATATTTGCAAGATGGCAGACTAACCGTAAAAAGGAATACACGAGACGCAAAAAAAGTTCATAACCAAGAAAAAGGAAAGGAAATATTTTCGTCAAGAAAGAATGCAAGAACTCTTTTAATAAAAACAGGCGGGGAAAGAATGACGTGGATGAAGATATTGGAGAAGAGAAATAAAAATAATAGGCGTATCCATTGCTTGAGGAAATGAAGTAAAAAAAATGTACCAACGAGAAATAAGAAATGAGGATTTACGATGTAATAATTCCGAAATTCAGAATGCGAGAAAAATAGTACGAGCTGAAGGAAATACTGTTGTTGCCTGAAGGATTTTACGTATAAAAGAAGCGATAAGAAAACGCCTTTGTAAATAATAATTAAACTCATTAAACGTAGCTTCCATGTCTGATGCAGTAAATCTGACAAACGTCAATAGTATGCATAAACATACAAACAGTACTCTCATAATGATTGGGGGAACTTCGGACTTAACTTTGGGGGGACAGAGTCGAACTTAGGTTTAACTTGCGTCGTTAGGGGACATGATCAAAACGTTTTCTATCCCACAAATAGGCGATCTCCACTATTTTGCTAAATAACTTAAGTATGCGAAATCATAAAAATTACTCATTAATTTGCTTCTCATGTACGAGAAGGTTAACAAAAGTACCACTAATATGTAAATTTTAATGAACCTGCAAATTTGTGGAGATTGTTCCCGTTGTCCCCGCAAGTTACGCCTATACCCATAATGGATTCAAAACTTGAAAACAAACATAAACACTCCCTTTACAATATGTACGAAAGTTTGTTCAAATCCGTTTTATTTTCAGACAGGCTAATTTGCAATGTATGTACAGTTTAAAGTGGGATTGGAACAGCAATGTGCCTTGCCGAGGATCGAACACGGCACCCATGGATTCCAAGGGGAGATCCTTTTCACGACGCCACAATCAGAGACCTGAACATCGGGAAATTGCGCCGCTTTGTCGCCAATTAATTTATTTTATCCTTTTCTCGCGTAGCGAGGCTCGATTAAAGGCCGAATCACACGGAACTGGATTTCCAGTAGGGATGCCCTACTTGGCGCTGAACTGGCTACCTGGCTGGAAATTATGGCCGCCGGTGTGACTGCTTCACTGGTTTTGACGACTAGGCCATGTTCTAATTGCAACTGGCTTTACTCGGCTGGATACTGTGGAACAGCCAACCAGAGCAAAGTTTGGCCATGTGAAGATAATCTGTGACTTTCAAAGGAAAGATTTTTGTCTGTGGTTACCGAGTGTTGGTTGTTTCTGTCCGCTTTTCGATAAAAGAAAAAGTAACAGAGATTATGTGCATTAGTGTTCAGTTCATTAATATTTAGGTACTTATGTTTATTATTTTTGTATTAAATGTTTGACATATATTAACTGAACAAAATACTTTTTTATGAATGAATCCTGCGAATCTCATGTCTGAATATACATACCCGAGTTCATTAGAAAGCTTGTTCTGTACGCATTGATTACCGTATTTCATTCCGAGCCAATTTCTAGTCCATATTTTTTTATATATAAGAATTTAATAACAGCAGAAATTCTCCTCCAACGGTCTTCAAATTGCTCGTTCATCTATTTATCTTCTCTGCTCTGCGCAATGTCTTATGGGAACAATACAATACCAACAAGTATTGTAACAAGTATCGTGCGAGGCGAAAACTAGCAGATAGGTCCAGTCCAGCGCCAATTAGGCCATATCTCCTGGAAATCCAGTTCCATGTGATTCGGGCTCAAACTCCAAGGTTCGAAAGCCCATAGTTGAATGGTAAGCGTTGCAGCTTCAAAAGAGTTCTGGTGAGAGGCACACAAAGCTTCCAACACACCAAAACTATTGCTCTCTCCACGAAAACAGTCCATTCAAGGTTGGAGCTTCCCCTTGCATCCTCCACACCCCTGGCCCTCCAGGGTTGCCACACCCTCTTCTAAGCTGCTCAGTCGACACTTCGCGCGTACGTATGCGGTTGATTTCGTCAGTTGAAATTGTTGCTTATTGGCAACACTGTAGGTGAGCAGCTTGACCTTCACCGGAGTGTTTTCATGGCTTTAGCTTTAGATGCTCAAAGCTCTAAACCTGCCCCTCCAAACCTACCTACAATTCCGCTTCCTAATAATGCATATGTGGTTAGGATGTGAGGGCCAGGTTTAGAGCTCTTAGTATTTAATTTTAGCGTTTGTTACAAGCTGGGTGTGTCCACCACCAGACGCGGTTCCAAGGACCCAGCTTGCTTATCCAAAGCAAAATGGCTATGATCGTTTCCAGGACTATGAATCATGCAGTAGTCACTATTGCCAAATTGTAGATCATAAATTGCTGAAGGATCACTTGATTAAAAAATAAAAAATAATAATAAAAATATATTTATCCTATTAATACATATTAATCATGTTTACTCAATTGGAAATGCAGATTAAAGCTGAAATTCTTTCATGATAGAAAACTCTTGTGTTACTGACACCTGTTATGAGCAGGGTTTCGGAGCGGAGTGCGGAGCGTACTAAAGGAGCGCTCCGGAGCGACTTCGAAGCGTCATTTCTACTCCGCTCCTCGCTCCGGAGCGGAGCGTGGTACGACAGCACTCCGATCCGGAGCGGAGCGTGATACAACACCACTCCGCTCCGGAGCGGAGTGGTTCGGCTTTCTGGGACACACGATCCGATCCGGAGCGGAGAGTGATACAGCAGTACTCCGCTCCGGAGCGGAGTGGTTCAGATTTTTTAGACGCACGCTCCGATCCGGAGCGGAGCGTGAGACAACAGCACTCCGCTCCGGAGCGTGGTGCTTTTAACAGCACGCTCCGATCCGGTTAGGAGTTTTTTTTTTTTACACGAATGCTGTAATGCAACTATGAATAATGGAATGTGCGCATTAAAGCCGACTTCCGTGACGGAGTGGTTATAGTGGAACCACATGGAAAAGAGCCTGCAGTCCTGTTTCCACGTACTCTACTGGTTTGTCTGTATGATCGGCCCCGCTTGGAGGGGAGGGACAGAGTGGATCATGCTTCCTTATGGCCCTAGTCGAACGGGTGAAGGGGGAGGTGCGCGGGGACTTTTGGCCGAAGCTTTTTTGTTTGTGGTCGCTCTACAGCACAGCACCCTATGACGTCAGGGATCCGTGGGGTGGTTCAAATCCCGGCATGGGCTTGTACAGGGTCAACGAAGTTAGTAATAAGTTTGTTTTATACACTTGTATGTTGAATTGTATCTTCTGCAAATAGCCAATGCTTTATAAAGAAACAAACTGCGGGAGTACTAAGTGAGGCGAGTATACAATATTTGTGTGTATCGTTCATCAATTTAATCATAACCTCGATCATCCCCATCTTCGCAATTAGCCAAAAGCGACAAAGAAGAGAAGTAAAATTAACCAAATCAATCAATCAATCATGCACATTAAACATTTGTAAAACAATACAAGAATGTTGTTTTGGCTCAATAGAGAGAGAGAGAGAGAGAGAGAGAGAGAGAGAGAGAGAGAGAGAGAGAGAGAGAGAGCTATAGTACGTAAATTGTTCATTTGATATAAGTTGAAATATGAATTACGTAAATAGTATTTCTGTATTGAGATGAACTATTTTGTATTGTGACTCTTAGATATAAGAGTTTGAATGTTATGTGTTGAATGGGTTACGAATAATTTCAAGCAATCAGTTTTTCTGCTTCACGGATTTGTCCGACCAACCTCCCCCATACAACAGACATATTCGTTTTGTGCAGTATTCCGTGTTCCTTGCAGGTGACTCAGTGCAATCGGCTAGAGCATTGGTCTTGTGCCCGTTTCAAGAGGGAAGGAAAGTGAAACTGGCACATAGCTTGTTTGTGTGTGCTTTCGGGGTTGAGAACTTCGTTCGCTGCGCTGTACGTTGCGTTCAACGTATCCGTATAATAGAGACATCGCCTTTGCCAGACAGATCCAGTGTTGCCAGTTGTATTAGAATTATGCTACACCAATTCTGGCTAGATTGTTCTCTTTTAAAAGTATTACTTGCGCGTGTTGTTCTTCTCTTCACTGTCATAAAAAGAAACCTTTAAAAGCTGTGTTCTCTTGTATCATTACATGCATATTATGTGTGCTTGGCAACGGTGATGTATGGACATTTAATGAAATTTTTAACGCCGCTGATACATGGACGTCTTCAGGAATTTTTCCAGGAAGGGACAAGCAAGATATTTTCCAAGGGAGGGGGGCAGAATGAGGCAGAATTTCCCCAAAATAGTATTACTCCCTTTAAAAAAATTCTACAGTTTGAAGTTATCATGTTCCTGCAACGCCCTTGCAATAATTAAAATATATTACTTTGACTGAAATGAAATTATATGCGTGAAATATATACTTTTTGATTGACTTTCATTTCCGGGTGGCGTGGCCACCTCCCTTCCGGACGTCCATGCGAATGGAGAAATCATTCCAACCAGTCTCGGTTAATGGAATTATAAGGTGACTAGATTTGTTAAATCTATATACAAGAACAAAAAAGAAAAATCCGTAATTGTTAATTCTATGGATCATAAGCCACGAGAATCATGGAAGATCTATACTGTAATAATGAATTGAAGGAAACCATGCCGAGTTTTTATTAATAGTCTACCTGTTCAAGTAGGAATGGAAAGGTTCACAAAAAGAATTACAAAAATGTATGTAAAAGAAAACCAAGTATTTCGATCAAGTTATTTCTACAATTGTAATCAACAATGATCAATTGTCCTTTCAACTAAGTATAAGTTTCAATTTGTCTTTTCCAGACTATTACCTTTGCCTTGCCTTTAATCGTACATTTCTCATGATCCATAATTTTAAACAAATCCTAGATAAGTCGGTAAAAAAATAGGACACCGAAACTATGGAAAAGAAATGTACTGTGATAGAGAAACAAACACAAAGGAAAAACCAATGACATTAACGCGGGTCAAACCAACACCATTTGTCGTTCAGAGCTGAACTCACATCCACGAACTCGCTGATATATTCCCATGGAATTCGTTATTCGTCTGATATTGAATACCCAATGATGCTTTCTGATATTTAATATAAATTTATGAAGTGGATACATTATTAGAACTTTGCCAGATTTCAGAAAACACACACACACACACACACATATGTAAAAGATATGCATAAGAGGTTGTTCGTTTGGAAATGAATTTCCAAGTTGTATTTTTATGCTCTTGTGAATAGATGTAAAGGAAAGTGAAGTCTCTTATTGTTAAACAGAATTACAAATGTATATTTGCTTAAGGATTAATTTATCACAATATACACTGCAATTATACATTCAACATACGTTGAAACAATGCCTTTTGTTATGGACTTTTGGTGGATTTAAGGCTCAACAATACGCTATCGAGAATAGACCTACAGTTTAAATCCTACCTAAAGTGGAATTCGAGCCACTATGTCCCTCCACCGGGTATCGATCCCAGTGCCCCTTCATTACAAGGCGACGTTGTTACGACTATGTTATCGGGGTACAGCGCGCTACTTTTTTTTTCAGTTCACATTTATCAATTCTCTCATTATCATCGTCGCGATTAGCCAAAATTCAAAGCTAAGTAACAAAAAATCAAATCAAATGCCATCAGTGAGGAAGGCACGTATTGCTCGCAGCCCTGTCTTTCAAAATGAAACCATAAAATTCAGGACATGACTCTATCCAAGTAGATAATATTACATTTTGTGTTTATCACGGTTATTAAGGTTTATACATCATGTTTCGACTTATCTGCTGACTACACATTGTTCATTACTGAAAACTTGCTTTCAGTTTGCTGTGTACAGCGTACTCAAAAAAAAATATTTATTTTATACGTATACGTTTTCTGGCTTTCTAGACTCAGAAAGTTAAATATAGCAACATTTCATTCGTTGTTTTTCCAAAATTTTTGCAATTTTCTTATAACCACCATGCCTATTTCCAGGTTACTGCTTACAAACTTGAAATGTTAGATATGGCAACCAGACATTTTGTAATTTTTGCAGAAGTATACGTATGTAACCATTAAATATCTATTTCAACTTCCTGCCTTTAAAATTGGGAAAAAGAATCGATATGACAATCCTGTATTTCATACTATTTAAATTCCCCTGTTCGGCTGTATACAAACAGCATTCCGATTTTCGACTTTATACCTTCATAAAAGTAAACCAAATGTGGCAACTTACATTTTTGGTTAAGCCGGTTTTCAACTTTCTAGTGTTAGATATGAAAACTCTGTAGCTATTTCAAATTAAGACGTTTCCTTATTGGCCGACGGTAACATTAATAAGCATAATTCCGATTTTCAACTTCATACCTTCAAAAATCGAAAAGTTAAAATTAGCAACCTGAATTTTCAATTACTTTAAACTTTTCCCTTTCGGTACATTCAAAGTATCATACATAACCAGCGTAAAAGAAAGTAAGATATGGCAATCATGCACCAGCGAGTGTTTTGCATGAACACCTGTCCGCCTTTTATCTTCCTCCGTACAAGTTGCTTCGGCTTTCCTCTGCGCACTCCTGGTCTTTTAGAAGGTCGAATGGATTTTCTGCAGTAGTTTCGCCAGTGTTACTCGAACCAATATTCCGGAATAACTCACTTCTCCCGCGGCGTGGACTGTAACGTCGGGCCGATATGCCGAAGTGCTTAGCCCGAACCAGAAGTTGAACCGAAATGAGTTTCAGTCGCGATCCCTGGTGGCAGGAAATGAGAGAGTGGTTCCATTCTCTCAACTTATAAAACCACAGGTGGCACACCTGCTATTGAAATATATTGTCCCCAGAAGTAGTAGTAGAGTAGTAAAAGTGATAATGTAATAATAATAATAATAATAATAATAATAATAATAATAATAATAATAATAATAATAATAATAATAATAATATCGCTATCCACGAAAACAGTCCACACCACTGGCCCTCCAGGTTTGCCACACTTCTTCTACGCTTCACAGTTGACACATTGCGCGTTGTACGTCACGGACACTGCCGGCTTGTAACGATTCCATTGAAAGTCAATGTATTCATTACAAGCCGGCAGTGTCCGTGACCGTACGTATGCGGTTGATTGTGCCTTCTCTGGTGTATTGTGTAAGGATTATTCCTTGCTTATTGGCAACACTGTAGGTGAGTGACGTAATCTTTTCTGGACTGTTTCCGTGGCGTTAGCTTTAGTAATAATCAGTTTTATAACAACAATAACGGGTGATTTTCAAATGCCGTACAAATTCCACAAACAAAATTACTAAGGTACTCGGAACCTTTGATCGTTAGTTTTCTGTATACACTCGAATTATCCAACATCGGAGCGCTCCGGAGTCGCTCCGGAGCGGAGTGTGTAAGTTCTTAGAATATCGCTCCTCGCTCCGGAGCGGAGCGTCACAAGGTATCGCTCCGCTCCGGAGCGGAGTGAACCGTTTCCTAAAATTTCGCTCCTCGCTCCGGAGCGGAGCGAGAAATTTTCCAACTTCCTCTGCTCCGATCCGGAGCGGAGCGTGCCAAGGTAGCGCTCCGCTCCGGAGCGGAGTGAACCATTTTCTAAAACTTCGCTCCTCGCTCCGGAGCGGAGCGAGAAATTTTCCGATTCCCGCTGCTCCGCTCCGGAGCGGAGCGGGCTAAGACATCGCTCCGCTCCGGAGCGGAGCGAACCATTTCTTAGAATCTCGCTCCTCGCTCCGGAGCGTTGGCAACAGTCGGAGCGTTGATCCGCTCCGCTCCGAAACCCTGGTTATGAGGTACGAACCAAGTTACACCAAACAGTGCCGTCGTTAAAAAATTCTTAACATTGTGTTACTGGTGGTTGTTGATTCTTTCATTGATTTGCTTTATATTACTTCGCTTTTTGTGCCACTTTTAGCTAATTTGCAAAGATGGGGATGAGTGATGATATGATGAAATTGATGAATGGCCACTCACAAACATCCATGCCAAGGCCGGAATTCGAAACCGGGACCCGTCGCGTTGTAGCTCTGTGCTAACCAGTATGCGACGGAGGTAGACCGATTTATTTCGAAAAAATTATATTATACAATCAGTACTTACATTTTAAAAGTTATTTTTTCATATTGTCATCTATTTCAACAGTTTATGGTTCACTCACGTTGTTCCGAGTTATCTAGTTCCACAAACTGCATTGATAGTAACACGATGTAAATTAATTGTTAGTTAGCATCTTAAGAGGAATGCAAATAGCCAGAGAAACTGTTCCACACATTTTAACAAACAACGTAAAATTTAAACCGCGAGAACCCTTATGATTTCAAGACCAGAAAAGCGACACAAAATGAACCAAATACACGAACCCACATCAAGAACCTCAAATCAAATTTGGTGAATAGCTGGTCGTCGGTTTGATATAATAACGAAACGTTCTTCCGAAAAAATACTAAACTGAAAAGTTACAAAATATAATAGTTTCATAATCTCAAGGTCTCTGGTATAACGTAAGTTAAAATGTCTCCGCAATTTTATTGCCGTTGGCAACACTGACAGTGGTGCTCGCGTCGGACTGAAGCAACTACATCAACTTTCACGTGACTTCTTAGTTCTCTTGCAATTACCGCGTAAATAGAGAAACATGGCAGTCATCGAGGCCTGTGGATTCTTGGTTAAATTGATTTTCGTTAAAGGTAAACCTAATTCAATCACATTTCACCGCTTATCTTAAAGTAAAACTTTCACTGTACGCATGCTTGCGCAAATATCGGATAGGATTTGAAACACTATAGCAGATTCAAACACCTTCGCATAATTTATTCGTTTCAAATGTATGAGTAATTTACTCTGTAGTCAGATAGAGGTAGCATAACTAATGAAGTATGTGAAGGCGTTATGAGAAAGATGTTTGCTAGGGAAGGAAGTTCGATGATCCAATAAAAAAAGAAATAATGACCACTCCAATATGTTTACGGAATCCGTCTGCAAGCATGGGTCATTGTTGTAAAACTGCAGTCATTCATAAATTCCCACATAAAGAAGTCCGTGGGCGTGAGGTCAGGGGAACGCACCGCCCACATCAGGGGTCCCCTAGGCCCTCCCAGGAAAGTGTGCGTTCAGAAACGTGCGCATAATGCTACGGTCCCCGCAGACCCATTGCTACATTGGAGGAGCCCAGATACCGCATTACACAAGCTGCTGCCGCCATAACACCGGCAATGCTCCAAAACGTCTTTCGCGCCACTGCCGAGAGACGACAAGTGTGTCGTGATGAGGATGGTGCACGAGTTGAAAGTAATGTGTAACGAACATATGCCATGAAAAACATTGCGAATAAAATCAATATTTCAACAAAATGCATTCTTAATTTATAGATACCCTGTGCACATATACATATTTACTCTCATGCCGTTTCTGCGATGGGTCCTCTTTAAAATTGAACACCCTATACTAATAGCAGCCGCAACGTCGGTTGTTATTTTCCTCTCTCTTGGTGAAAGTGAAAATAACTATGAAGGTGGCTGCTCGTAATAGATTGAATAGCAAAGTCTTGCCTGGGCGTGAAAAATGGCGCGAACATGAGAGGGTGGAAATCCAGCACGGCTACAATTAACCCTTTGTTGACAATGTTAAAGGGAGGGAAGAGGATCAAACGTTTTCCCAGGGCGCGAATGGACTTTGATTGCAGAGGTCCCCGCTGATAGACTCCACCCTCCGGATTGAAAAATCATCTGCTCTTTCCCATTCCCGAGTGCAGCCGAATCGAAGCAGAAATTAAATTGGTAAAATTTTCGTTTGCGTAAGGCTGGAGCGCGTTGGGTGAGTGGCTAAACTGATGGACTCGCCTCGAGCAAGTGTAGAATGATAGCACCCTCCGTTAGGTGCGTGGGGTGCAGGCGTACCCCTTCGATTTCATTGTGTAAAGGGGAAACCCCGTGAGTAGTCCGCCTCAACCCTCATACATTCAGACGTATGAGTAGGTGGAATGGTAGGTTCTGGCTGGGTCCTTTGACCTACTTTTGAAATGACTTACGACATTTTACTATAAGGCTGTCTCCCCTTATGATGTTTTCCTGTAAGGCGTATGTTCTAGCAACGCCCATTGACCTACTTTTTATTTTACGACGTTTTACGCACTAAACTAACCTACAATGAGAGAAAAATGGAGAGAAGAAGCTCTGGCATCACTTTTTAAAGCTATTTTTTATCCTATTTCAAATGTAGCTCTTATGCTACCTCACTTTTTGACCTATTTTTGAAATGACTTATGATGTTTTACGCACTAAACTAACCTACAATGAGAGAAAAATGGACAGAAAAAGCTCTGGCATCACTTTTTAAGCTATTTTTTATCCTATTTCAAATGTAGCTCTTATGCTACCTTGCCTTTTGACCTACTTTTGAAATGACTTACGACGTTTTACGCACTAAACTAACCTACAATGAGAGAAAAATGGGCAGAAAAAGCTCTGGCATCACTTTTTAAGCTATTTTTTTATGCTAACTCGTTTTTTGACCTACATTTGAAATGACTTACGACATTTTCCTATAAGGCTGCCCCCTTTTTTATTGTAAGGACCCCCCCCCCCCTCAGCGTAATCTACTACAACCTGCTAATAGGCTTTTGCTCTCAGCGTAATCCGTTTTATGGGCTAAACTAACCTACAATGAGAGAAAATTAGACAGAAGAAAAGCTTTGATATTAGTTTTTAAGCTATTTTTTTACCTTCTGCAAATTTTGCTAACCTTGCTTTTTGACCTATATTTGAAATGACTTACGATATTTTCCTATAAGGCTGCCTCCCTCTTACTGTAAGGTCCCTCAGTGTAATCTACCACGACCTTACTCTCAGCATAATCTGCCACGATGTTTTTTGTTTTTAAAACTCTCAGGTGTGATCTTCTACAATGTGTGGGTGTGTGATAATCAAAATTTATTTTTTTGTTAAGGAAATCCCTGGCCCCCAAAAAAAGAAAATATCCCGCCAGGGGTGCGTGGTGCCCAACACAGTTCTAATGGCCACGGCTAACAAAGCCATGCCTCTGTAGAGTTTCATGGGTTTTTTTTTTAAACCCCCCCATGACTCCCTACAGAGGACCTCCGTGTGTAATGTGTGTGTTTTATGATTGAAAAGAAGAAAAATTTTGGTTAAGAATAGAATGTGTAAGAACTAAAAAAGTTTCCGTAGGGGGTGCAGCATCTGAAAGAAAAAAAAAATATCCTCAAAATAGTGTACATAATATGATAGAAAAAATATATAAAAAAAAGTGTGAATGCAAAAATTAGTGTGAATGATTGTTTTTTTTTTAAAAAAAATGATAGAAAAATATAAAAAAAGTGTGAATGCAAAAATTAGTGTGAATGATTGTTTTTTTTTAAAAAAAAAGTGGTGCAAGAAATAATACATACTTTTTTGATGCAGAAGTCTAATGGTGTGAGCAGATTTCTTCCTCATCATGGTATCCCCATTCTCGGGTGTGGATGTTGCAGTCTAGCAGCCTCAAATTGGTGTCGTGGGGATCAAGCGCCACTTTGTTTATCGTGGATGTATGCAACTGATCGATGGTGCTCGTGATCCGATGTTCGGTCACGCGTTTGATTTTTTTGTCGAACAAGCACGACTTGTAATCTTCTACGGTTAGTTTGTTTGTGCTCGAACGCCCCACCCCCTTTGCCTTTTTTATTTCGGTCTCATCCTGAATTTTGATGGCGTACATTTTCGCTCGAAGGCCAGCAAACTCTGTGATGATGCGGCCGTTGACTTCATCCTTCATCTTCCCGATCGTCATTTTCTGGCTGTCGTCGAAGAGAGGGTGATCTTTCGGATAATTGGAGAAATCGAAATGCTGGCTCATGCTTTTGAGATCTTCGTATAGATCATCGGTGCGGATGTTGTACACGAAGCTGTCCGTGTCGGTGTACGCCACCTCGATCGCCTCTCCATAGTGTGGTTTCATGACGTCGTAGTGAAACTTGTACATGGCCAGCTTCGACAACTCGAGGATTGCAACTCCCACGGCGATTGGTTTGTCGAATGTTATGTTCCTGAGAGCACGTTCGATCAATACCAACGTGTCGCTCAGTATCGTGAAGTTCTTGTACGTGGGCTGAGCGACGAGCTTGTTTATTTTCTTGGGGTCGGAGACCAAGTTGATATTTCTTCTTTTCCTGGCATCTTCCATGCTCTTGCCGTAGATGCTGTTGTTCATCAATTTGTATAAGTCTTTGTCTGCGGAAGAAGAAGCTGATGCTCGACGTTGAGTGTTGCCGTCGATATAGGGTGCTAGCCACCTGGTCTGTTTAAACTTCAATCCCGAGTGCACGCGCTTCAAAACCAATCCATGCTGGAGGTAGAATTGTAGGAGACGATAATGCACCACGTAATTCTCTTTGCTCTTGAAGGTGAGCATCAGCTTCTTCTCCGGAGCCGATTCCATCACAGGTGCCATTGCAAATCCATGGTGTTCTCGATGAAGGGATGCAGGATATTCCAAATCTACTTTCAGAAAACATCCATTTTCATGATCTTCGCTCCATTCCAAACAATCTTGAAGTTCCTGCTTGCTCATCCATTCGTATTCTCCGATGGGCAGAGACTCGGACATGGCATAACCATACAGGTTGTTCATGTCCCAGTATGCCAAGAAGTTTGTCGGTTTCCCTGCATCGAAATCGGCAACATATGGATTGTTGGCCTTGACGTATCGAAGGGGACACTGGACGATTCCACCACGTTTTGCCTCTTCGACAAACAAAAGTTGATTGACGTCCTTGATGAGTTCTATCTTCACCTTCGTGGATTTTAACATCGCCTGCCAAGAATAAACCGGTGTGGTGTAGCTGAAAGCGGGGTCCAAACCATATGCTGCCATTCCTCTCGAGCGATGGAGATGAAAACGATCGCTCAATAGCGTAACATCCAGTTTCAGATACAGATCGTGATAGTCGGCCATGGTTTGACAAGAGAATGTAGACCAGACGAGCTGAGCATGATGGTAGTCCTCTTCGGTGCAACAGGTGTCGCTAAGACGACTGTAGAATGCTTCTCTCGGCGGTAACGACGTTTCTGAGAATTTGGAAGCATCCGTCATGTATTCGTAGGGGTAAACCCCCTTGCGTCTCAACAGTGCTAAATGTTGGTCGCCAAAACATTTCCTGGTGGCGACCAAATCATCGTCGGTGAGTTGAGACGCAAGTGTTGCCAAACTCGAAGACAGAAAGTTGTAGGAGTCCAAGAAGCGAATTTCTACGTGATTGCTATTTCCAACGTCCACCATCTTGCTGAATGAAATGAATTTCTCGTTGGTGCGAGCTATGACGCTAATGGGTTGAGCGTCGCATCCCATCTCCTTTATGAAGATTTTGGCGTCGTAGCCCTCCAAATTGTGAATGAATACAGGAATAAAATTCGGTTTTTTGATTTGTAGATTACAGTTGTTACACAGGGGGGCCACATATTTTCCCGTGTGATGGTTGTGGTGGCGAACTTTGAAATTTTCGAGGGTGAAGTTACATTCGCACGCATCACACTGAGAGGCAAGGTCGTATGCTTCCTTCTCTTCCTGGGTAAGAGGCTCCATTGGTTTGTCTTCTATTAGTAGAGGAGCGAATTTTATGGCCATCTGTTTCAAGGTTTGAACGAATTTTTGTGGAGCATCATTGCCGCGATATAAAATAACATTACCTGTGTTGTTGACCATCAATCCAAAAGCACAGGCTTCGTGATGTAGAATTTCGGTGGTGCTCGATATGCTGGGATTCGGTTCGCAGATGGCGAGTGGAAGTTGGAAACTTTCAAAGTCGGCGCATATCACCACGGGATGCCAGAGTAGCGCCTTGTAGTTGGAAAATTTCATGTCATGAGAAGGCATTTCGATAGCCGTAGCCGGATGTTTACTACACATTTCATGATGATCTTGGAGTTCTTCATCAGCATTCTTTTTTCCTCGACCGTAGAATATACTCAGGCATCTGTCGCATACTCGAATTTTACGTTGATGTGTGGTAATTTGACTTCTTATTAATTTTGAAAGATTCTGAATTAGACAATAATGATAATTATCATCATCTTCGATCAGGAGTAATCTGATGACACGATTACTTTTAATGTTGCTATGTCTGAGAACGTAGATGGTGTTTTTTTTTTGTCTAATCCGAAGATGTGTACTGCTATACTTTTGTTTTTATCTGTCTTGTACTGTGCCTCAAATTTACTAATGTCTCGTAGATTTACAGGGTAATTAATATCAGCCATAGGTTTTTCAAATTCTGAGAGATATTCTGGCTTGTTGTAGTGGTATAAACAATGTTTGTCATTATTGGCTGGGTGATGATCGGCAATGATGCACCACAAAAAGCATCTGTTATCCTCATTTTGAATGTTGATGATTGCTTTCTTACTGGCTATTTTCAGGGGCAATTTGATGTAGCTGGATGCTCCCATCGGGTTGTATCGTGCCACCTTCAAAGTTAAAGTGTGAGGCAAACCGCAAAGTGTCCAACCCGATCCACGTTGTTGGAAAGTCTCGTGCTTGTTCAACAAAGCGTCAAACATCTGGTTGCAAATGGCATCCACCTCATGGACGTCGGCGGCATGGAGACTCTTTACACCAGTGTAATGATGGAAAGTTTCTCGCTCTTTTTTACGTTTTCGTAAATGACGGAAACGATGAGGTGGATTTTCAACGAGCATTGCAACAAAGTTTCGGTGATAGACGAAATTAACTTGCTTTTGACCGAATGAAAAAAGTTGTTTAGATCAGATGTTTCTTCAGATTGGAAAGTCTCCTTGGTTAAAATATTTCTAATATTTTCGCCGGCACTCTTCTGCTTTTTTCGTGGCGCTTGATCGTCAACATCGAGCTCTCTCTTACTTGATCCTTCCCCATGCACATTCTTCCGATGTCTACCCAAGTTTGAAATAGATATATATTTCCCACAGTAGTCACATGCACGTTTCGCTTCCTTCTTCTCCATTTTTTTTTGCTAAGAAAAAAAAGATGAAGTTACTAAATTGCACTTATTTCTTTTTGTGGTGTTATTTATAATAGACCCCAAAACCATAAATGATCTACCATAGATGAAGTTACTATTTGTGGTGTTATTTATATTAGACCCCCAAGCATAAATAATCTACCATGGATGAAGTTACTATTTGTGGTGTTATTTATATTAGACCCCAAAAACCATAAATGATCTACCATAGATGAAGTTACTATTTGTGGTGTTGTTTATATTAGATATGTTCTCAATTTTTTTCTTAAATAACCAGCATGAATCTCTTTGGTTTTCGAAAACAAACCAACATGGAGACTGTACACCGCACGACGACAGATCTACCTTCCATGTTAACTAAACTCAATGGTCTACTGATTGTTCATCTCAACAGTATTTGGACGAAATTGGATGATGATGTGGGCAAGATGTTTTACGTCTTCAACAACAATTTACATTTTTACGAAATTCCGATCGGTGGGAAACTTCAAATCACCGTGAATCCGGAAAACGTAGGCGAAATCAAAATATCTACCGGCAAGAACATTTTTCGAATCAAGCACGACAAGATGCTTTCAAACATTACGTACGATGTTTCTGCAGGAGATTATATTTACGTTCAACTCCTAGGAGATTACGATAAACTCATTCCTCTCTTCGTAGAATTACGTATTGTTTATCCTATTATAAGTAACCATTAACCAAAAATGCCTAACGACATTTTCGGCCACACTAAGCGTGTAGACCACGCAGAAGAGATTCTCATGTTGGACGTCCGAATTAAAAAGTTGAGGAGCGATTTGATCGCTTTGCAGGAGACCTTAAACAAAAGTTTAGAGTCGGAAATCGCTACGCTCCAAACGCAATGTCTCGACCCCATTCTGAAAATCGATTCCGAACTAAAAACTCTCATAAAAAATTATGTTGACGTACCTTCTTACGACAGCGTTCAAAATATACAGTTGAGCGTGGATTCGCTTCAAAATGATTTGGCCAAATTACAGCAATTTCAATCGAAAAATGAAGATTTGGAAAAATTGAAACTCGAAATCGAAGAACGAACTTCCGCAATCGAAAAGAATTTCTCTGAACTTCAAACCGTCGTGAAGGATATTGATGTAGAACGCTTGCACGTCGTCGTTTCCAAATTACAAGAAGAATTCGCCAGCACGTTGGAAGAAATTAAATCCAAGTTACAGACTTTGGAAGATACAATGACGAACCTACCATCGTCAGACGAACTGCAGGTCATCGGCAAAAGCGTCGCGAACATAAAAATTCAATTGGAGGCTTATCAAGATTTCGAACACATTCAAACCACCATCGCTACGCTTCAGGCGTCTCTGGAGTTGATAAACGAAGAAATTAAAAATATTCACGCTGAAGCGAGCGCGTTGACGAGCATTCAGGACACGTTAATCACGGTTCAGCAGAAGATCGAATATTTAGAAAATTTGAACGTCGAATCCAATCTTGCTCATTTTCATCACGTACTCGACAACATACAGGGTGATTTGGAATCGTTACGGACGAGCGTACCTTCGAGCGAAGATTTGGAAAAATTGAAAACGGCGGTGACGGCACTAACCGAATCGAGCGACATCAAAAGTTCGTTAAGCGATCTCGAGAGTAGGGTGGCCAATCTCCCCACCTCCAAAGAATTACACGCTTTGAAAAGGAACATATCTCGAATGCTGAAACGACTGGAAACGGAAACGGCGAACGTGGAACAGATTCGAGACGAACTTGCTTCGCTGGTGTCGACGCTACCCACTTCGCAGAGCGTCGCCGATCTTCACACGCAGTTTACCGAGATGCGAAGCATCGTGAACGATCTTACCGAGAAAAGTTCGAAATTGAATCAAATCGAGAACCTTCAGAGTATTGTCGTCAACATCAGAGATCAAGTTGGAGTGCTGGAATCCACGCAGGAATCGACGCTGGCCTCTTTCGGTGCCAAGTTGCAAGAACTCAACGAAAACTTCAAGCAGTTGAACGTGGAAGTGAAAATCAAACCGTCATTTTCTACAGTAACGGATACCATAGTCGAATATTTGTTGCCCGTACAAAATACACTGGGACAGCTTCACAGCAACCTCGTTAGCGTCGATACTAAATTCGCTAAACTGCATTCTCTGCAAGCCATCGAAATCAACAGCGTACCCAATCAACAGAGAATCTCCACGTTCGTCGAAGGTAACAAACTGTACATGTTGCATCCTTATCATCCGTACTACAAGTTTCTTCTCGATGGCACGATTCAGATAAATGAATTTTCGTACTGGTCTCACGGCAGAAAAGCTAGCGTTCCCACCATGACCTTGATATCGAATCGTGGTGTCCAGAAAGCAGGAAACATTCCTCTGGCACGTTGGAACGAAACGCGGAACGTATATGAAATACACGAAGACGAAGATCTTACCGTTTTCGACGTGAGTGCCGGCGATAAGCTGATCATTCAAAACACGAGCGAAGTGCCACCCTCTTTGAATCCCATCACGCTGGTGCTTCTCTTCAAACGTAATCTCTAAAAAAATGTCTAGGCAAGCCATCGTCCAAGAATTGCATAAACCTGCACGCCGCAACTACGAACGTTTGGCGGTGGTGACCAAGGGCATCGACGACCTCTGGCAAAGTGACCTCGTGGAGATGAGTAGCGGCAATCTAAAAAACGTACATAAATTGAACAAGGGCAACAAGTACCTCCTCACAGTCATAGACACATTTTCGAAATTCGCATGGGCTCTACCTTTGAAGGCGAAAACGGGAACATGCGTCACGGAAGCATTCAAGACAATTTTTCGCAAAAGCGGCGGCAGACGACCACGGTTTTTGCAAACAGACAACGGTAAAGAATTTTACAATGGCGTATTCCAAAAGTTTATTCAAAAACATGACATTCGACATTATTCGACCTTCAGTCACATCAAAGCCAGCATCGTGGAAAGATTTAATCGAACCTTGAAAACACACATGTGGAAACGATTCACGCTTCGGGGAAATTACAAATGGGTCGACATTCTGCCGGAACTCGTCGATACCTATAATGATACGGTACACAGAACGATAGGCATGAAGCCAGCTGACGTTACCAAGTCCGACGAGCAGCGTTTAATTTCTACAGTTTACTGTCCAAAGTACACGCCCACGACAAAAAAACCTAAATACAAAATTGGAGACCAGGTGAGGGTTAGTAAATTGAAGCGAACGTTCGACAGGGGTTTTACACGAAACTGGAGCACGGAACTTTTTACCGTGGTTCGAGTTCTACCCGGAAACCGCCACACGTATATAATAAAGGACAGTGGCGGTGAAATTTTATTGGGGCGCTTCTACGAGGAGGAACTCTCTAAAACTAAATACCCCGACACGTACCTTATCGAAAAAGTTTTGCGTAAGAGAGGCGACAAACTTTTGGTGAAATGTCTGGGACTTCCGGACACGAGTTGGATCGATTCAAACGAAGTGATTCTATGAGTGCGTGGAATGTCGTGAAACGTCTACCTGATTCGGAAAATCGAAAAAAGAAAAGGAACGGCAAGTTGCTTCCCGACAGCATCCGCTGTCTGATCGTAGGTCCTTCGGGGTGTGGGAAAACGACACTGCTCGTGGACAATTTTTCCTCGCACCGAATTGGTTAGATTGGAAGAACAGGCACCTGTACGTGTTCTCGAAAAGTTTGGAGCAATCTAAATACCAGCAACTGATGAAACTGTACGATGGTCTGGACATTGCAACGTTCTCTTCGGAAATAAAACCACTCGACGATTGTCGTGAAAATTCAGTCGTTGTGTTCGACGATGTCATCCTGGAAAATCAAAATGAAATTCGCAACTTTTTTACGCAAGGTCGTCACAAAGGAATAGATTGCTTCTTCCTAGCTCAAACGTTTTCCAAAATTCCAAAACAGTTAGTACGCGACAATGCTAATTTCATATGTTTGTTTCGTCAAGATCACACCAACCTCAAGCACGCGTACGATGACTACGTAGGCGGAGACATGAACTACAATCAATTTTCGGAACGCTGCTGCTCCCACTGTTGGAACAGTGACGATTTCGGATTCGCGACGATCGACATGACGAGGAAACCCAACGACGGAAAATACAGAAACAAAATCAACGACTTTCTAAACGTTGCAACGTTGTGAGAAACGATGTGTATAAATAACGTTATGACGAAACGAAAAATCGAAGACGAAAATCTCAAGCTTCGCGATTACCTCGCGAAACGCTTCAAAGGTTGGAAATCCGAGAATCGCGGATTCTACGAAGAGAAGAAACGTCAAGATCAACCTGTGATCGACGCCATCAGCGATCTAGGTAAAGAAATTAAAGGCGTCACGGAACAAAATAAAAATTTGATCAACGAACTCGTACCACTTGCAGCTAAAAGTTACACCGTACCCACGCCTATTTCGAGCATTCCTTCGACGCCGTTCGAACTGAAGGACGTACCGGCACGACGTCAAGCCATAGGTAGCACGTCGTCGTCTTTGGATAAGATCGAGTTGGGACCTTTGGCACGAGACTACCTGAGCACGGGGAAATTCGACAAGGATGAAGTGTTCGGATTGTATCCGAGCATGGAGAGTAACGAAGGCGGCGGTGTGGTTTGGAAGATTGGAAAATCGAAGGTGACCTTCGAAGGCAACGACATTAAAGTTAATTTAGGCGAGAAGGATAGTTGGAACAGGTATCCGGGTACGGTGGGACTGTGGGAACTCGTTGCCAAAAAGCAGCCGAAAGATTACACCGACGAAGATTACCAAAGTTACAAGGAAATTTTGATCATGACGGATGCCTTGTACCAGAACAACGACGCCTCGCAGAATAGGGTGAAATCGAGCAGCGGTGAGAAGTACAGGAATCTCATCAAACCGATTTGGAACCAGGTCAAAACAGGCAGCGGCGTCAAACTCTACAACACGTTACCCAAAGAATTCGTTTGGGTGGACGACGTGCGCAAGCTCATAGACCGATTGTTGGTTATTGCAGGAGAGGAGAATGCAGGCAATCGTAATTTCTACAACGAGAAGGTTGGCATCGTGGACATGATCAGTGCCAAACTTTCCAACTTCATCGTGAACAACGACAAAGGCATAGGTTACCTCATCAAAATTATCAACACGCTGCCTCCGAGATTCTGGAACGTGGCCGAAGGAAAGGGACTCGTGAACGACATCATCAACAAGTTACCTTTCGAGATGCATTTACCTGGCTACCAGTACTGCGGACCGGGTACCAAACTCGAGAAAAGATTGGAGAGAGGAGACAAGGGTGTGAATCCGTTGGACGCCGCATGCAAAGATCACGACATCGCTTACAACACCACTCGCACCGATCTGGATGCACGTCACGAAGCAGACAGAAAGTTAGAGCACGTGGCTTTCGAAAGATTCGTCAGCAAAGACGCATCGCTGGGAGAAAGAGTTGCGGCACTGGGCACCACCATAGCCATGAACAAAAAACAAAAACTTGGGTGGGGTATATAAATAACATACAGTAAAAAAAAAACATCATGTCTGGTATAACCGACTTGCCACACGAACTGCTGTGTAAAATATTCAAACATGCAGTAAACGGAGATTGTGAGGATATAAGAAAACTTTTGATCATAGCGAGATCAACGCCGGAATTTCGCATCCCTTGTGAAATGGCTGTCAAGGATTATCTTCGGGAAATTAGCGGCATGAGGTGCGGCGATCTCGACACTCTTTTTTCGGCCGCAGGGGAAAAATTAAACAATAGGTTAGATGAACTGTACGAGGCGAGGCAGGGGAGAAGACGATTCACAGATGATTGGCATAAGTCGAAACAAGAGACGGAAGATATCATCACGCACATCATAGCGTTTTCCGAAGCACAAACTTTCTTCCTCTAACACAGACAAAAAAAAAATCTTCGATACAAAAATCTCGTGAAAAAAAAAATATATATAAAATAACACACATCGTGAAAAAAATAATCTTCGGTGTATATATAAATAACACACATTGTGAAAAAAAATTAAATTTCTCTAACACTGAAAATTTCTCTTCAATATGACGACTGAAAAAATGAGTGACCTTCAAGCATTAAAACAAATGCTACATTTGTCAGTAGAGTATGTAAAAATTCAGGAATTGGAAGTCGACAAACATTACACGATAACTTGCGGTTCAATTGTTTCTACCCAGTATGGTCCCAGGGTGCGTCTGTTGCTCAACGCACAATACAGTCTATTTTTACCGGATCGATACGCTAACATGTTATCCGACGAGAAGCTATCTATTTTAATCGAGAACAAAACTCGAATCGTGTACAAGGGGACAAAGGAACTTCTTGGTAAAAAAACAAAGCACGTAATAGAATTTGTTTAACAACGCTGCGCGGAGTATATCCTTGAAAAAAAATTGCACGAAACAAAAAAAAATCTCGGAACATACATATATATAAATAACATACCGTAAAAAAAATTACACAAAAAATCTCAGAACATTTATATATAAATAACATACCGTGAAAAAAAAACATGAAGCCCAAGGGTGTCGTGTACCAGATACCATACTCCAATCTAAAAAATCTAGGTGCCCTCGATGGGTTACTCACCAAGAAACAACGCGAGAAGAAACGTTCTTGCTTGACGAAAGGACACGGAATGAAATTACTTCTCAGCACACCTCAATTGAGACGCTTGCAGCGTTCGCGGAAACAGCAAAAAATCGGAGGTTTCATATTCAGCATCCCGGCCATTCTTGCGGCATTGGGGGCCGTTGGAAGTTTGGCCGGCGGTAGCGCCGCCATCGCGAAAACCGTCATCGACTCAAAGAAGAACAAGGCAGAATGGAAGAACAGAAACGTCACAACCTGGCTATGGAGAAGAAGGGGAAAGGTATGACCAAAAAAAAAAAAAGCAACCTCGATGCTTTGAAGAAATATAAAAAAAAGAAGAAGCCCTGTCCAACTTCGATATTGAATCTCTGATCGAACTGTTGGGAATAAGGAACTTCAGGGGTGTTTTCATGTCCGATTCTCTACCCTCTGCTGTGAAGAAAAAAGAGTATGGCGTGGTCAACCTGGACAGTTACAAAAATCCTGGTACACATTGGATATGCTACCTCAAAATTAACGATAACAATGCATTTGTTTTCGATTCGTTCGGTGGCACACCACCTGCCAGATTGGTGAAGTATCTCAGTGTTGCCAACCTCTACTACAATGACAAACGCATCCAGGGTTTCACCGATGTTAACTGCGGCCACCTATGCCTTTCCGTTCTCGCATACATGTCTAAAATAAATAACCCGTCGGTGGAACATTTTCAGAAAGCATTGTGGAATCTTAAATACAATGGGCGTGTTCCATCTCACGAGCGAATCTTCAATCTTGAAACTCACGCTGCACGACGACATCGTCTATCCTAAATCCGTGGCTCTGCGTGCATTCTACAGCATGTACCTCATACCTAACGTCACGCAGCACAACAACAAAATTAGCGTCGGAAGCGAACACATCGTCGTCACGCCAGGCCAATACAATCTTTCCACTTTGCAAGCTCAATTACCCAAAGGCACGTACCTTTCTCAAAATTCGGTCACGCACAGAGTGGAAATCCTATCCGCGACGGAGACCGTGGACCTGGGCACCATAGGAGAACTTCTAGGTTTCGAGAACGACACAAAACTCGAAGCTGGCATCAAGTACACGGCAGTCAATATTCCTAAATTTCTAGCCATAGAGACTCTAAACGTTCACTGTAACGTGGCGGAAGGCATGATCACGAAATCCTCGGACGGGGGGGTTGCTGGTAAGTCACAAGCAGACGGGAATCATCGCCACGTTCAAACCAAGTTCCGAATTCATGGAACCGATCATCTACACACCTTCTTCGCCGATCTATTTTCCAGTATGTCGCAACCGCATAGACGACATAGAGTTGGTAGTGACGAACGAGAAAGGAGAGGTGGTGGATTTCGCAGGTGCAACAACCACTGCCATCGTGGAGATCAACGTATAATAAATAACACACATAGTGAAAAAAAAAATGGAGCAAATCGAAAGTTACGAATTGCAATCTTTCCCTCCCAACCGTCGCACGTTCGCCAATCTCAACGAAGCGAACAGGGAGATCGAATACGACGTGGACGTAGGGGATGGGTTCGTTCATCCTCACAGAGCGGACCTCTACCTTCAATTCGACGTGGTGAAGAAAGAAAGCGGAGAAGCGTTTCCGCCCAATGCCAATTTGAAACTCGTGGACAACTTCGTGCCTCACCTGTTCTCGCAGGTGGAGGTGAGGAAACACGGTACCGTCATCGACAGAATAGATTATCCAGGCATCACGTCGACGGCAGTGGGAACATTGAAATTATCCAAAACGGACGCAACATACTATCAAGCGGGAGGATTCGAAGCCGGGACCAAAATATCGACGAGAAGTCACACAGTGCTCTTTCCCATGCGTCTGCTGCCGGGATTCTTCTCCGACTACAAGGAGATCATGTGGAAGGGGGGATTGCGCGTCACGTTTCGAAGAGCAGCCAACGACAACGACGCACTGATGCGATACACCAACTTGAACGCCGACGGTACGCCGATAGCCAACACATTACCCGAAGCAGCCAAGTGCGTCATCCGGAGCATGGAATTGAGAATGCCGATCGTGGAATACGAAACGAACTACGCCCTCAAGTACAAAGCGGAGATCTTGAAAAGCCCGCAGGTGCCGATTCACTTTCACGGTTACCAGTGCGTGCAAAAGTTGGCGTCGGGGAGTCACATGGAATTCGACGTGACGACTCAGTTCAACAACATACAGTTCGACATGCCAGATTTCGTCGTGGTGCTCTTTCAGACCGGGCGCGATAACAATCAGGAAAAAGATTCCAGTAAATTCGACGACTGCAAGATCAAGAACGTTTATCTGAAGAATGGCAGGAACGAAGTGTTCCCGCGCGAAAATTACAACCTGGACATAACCAAAGACGATTACCTCAAACTTTACGAAGCTTACACGGCTTACAAACGCGTGACCGAGGGAAGCGTGGACATGTACTACACCCCCAGCGAATTCAAAATCCGCAGGCCGATGTTCGTCATCAACGCCACAAAAAGAAAACAGGTGGTGGTCAACGATCGAACCAACATCAAGGTCGTCTGCGAGTTCCACGACGCGCTGCCTGCCGATACTCTGTGCAGCGTCATCCTGGTCGCAGAGAAGTCCTTTGCGTACGACGTGAAAAACGAGAGGGTCACAGAGCAGTTTTAAAAAATATCGCCAACAAGCAAGAATAGCTTTTCTACATTCCCAATTACAAAATTTTTAATCTAAAACACATCCAAAGCACTCCAATAGGATGCAGAGTGTTTTTTTAGGATCAAATCGAATTTTTTAAACAAATTGAGGGGGGGGAAAGGGGGGAGGCTTGCTTGTAGTTGAGTAGTTATCATCAAAACCTATCCAACAAACCCACAATCATCATCCTAGCTCAATTAGGAGCCGAGAAAATCAATGTCTTAGAAAACGTCTTAAGATAATTGTCTTAAGAAAATTTTCTTGACAGACCGGAAGTAACATCTTGACAGACCGGAAGTCGACTTTCTTAAAGATTAAGATATTTGTCTTAAGACGTTTTCCAAGACGTTGATTTTCTCGGCTCCTATGGGGCCTAGAACCATGTAACTTTGATCTATGTATATACCAGTACTTGCCCAACCCTGTGGCCGAGTGGTTAGCACATCGCGCTGCGACGCCAAGAGTCCCGGGTTCGAATCCCGGTCGAGCATGGTTGTTTGTGAATATCTATTCATCCATTTCATCACTCATCCCCCAATCTTCGCAAATTAGCCAAAAAGTACAAAAACACGAAGTAAAATAAACTAAATCAATAAATCAATTAATATACCAGTACTTTTCCTACATGTTCACTCACCTTACAACCCCCCCCCCCCCCCGATCAAAAAATAAAATTTACCCCCTGCGCGCATGCGCACATGTATAAATTTAAATATAAGCTCGATATTGAAACAAAATATTATTTTTTCTTCTCCTCCTCTCTCTCTCTGGCCAAGATTGCAAATAATTGCAGGAATAATAATACCACGATATTTTAGACTGTAGGTCTAGGTCACCCGAACCGGACAACATTTGAGTTGGGGTTTTTTTTTTAAGTCCACTTTATGTGCAGTAAGGCTAATCGGAACTAGACCTACACAGTTTTAAAGTGTTATCCGAACCACTTGTGCCTCCAGCGAGTATCGAACCCTTGAATACAAACCTACCTACCACTGCACCATGGAGGAGGCCCCAGACAACATATTTGCACTACAACAAGCAAAAATAAATTCATATCTGTGCATATGGGAAGTCCAATACATAGTTGGTAATATGTGATGTGATCAGCACCAAACATTTAATTTTTATGTATGTCCGTGTTTGCCCGACCCTGTGGCCGAGCAGTTAGCACATCGCACTGTAACGCCAAGGGTCCCGGGTTCAAATCCCGGTCGGGCTTGGTTGTTTGTGAATGTCTATTCATCCATTTCATCACTCACCCCCAATCTTCGCAAATTAGCCAAAAGATACAAAATGCGAAGTAAAATAAACTAAATCAATAAATCAATCATTAAGTTCCGTGTGTTGCAATCATGAAATTAAATTTTAATTAACTTTTTTTCCTATCCATCTCTCTCTCAAATCTATATAGCCTGTTCATATTCGGCATGTCGGCCATTTTGTTTACGTGGTAAAAAAAAATCTCAAGCCACTTTTTTGCGAATGCTCGTTCTGTAGCCATAAGTATAATTGGATATAGTTGTCAGATTTTATTTAATTTGAGGTTTAATATCAATAAGCGTGCATAAAAACTAAATATTTTAAATAAATAAGATTCGAATAACTATGTACTTCCACTAGCCTTTGCGATGGCGCAGCGGTAGCGTCGTTGCCTTGTAATCAAGGGTTCGATACCCGCACAAGTAGTTCTTAAAACTGTAGGTCCAGTCCCGATTAGTCTTACTGTGCATAAAGTGGACTTAAAACATCAAATCAATCAGTACTTCCACTAGCCTCTGCGATGGCGCAGCGATAACGTCGTTGTCTTGTAATCAAGAGTTCGATACCCGGTGGAGGTACAAGTGGTTCTTGAAACTGTAGGTCCAGTCTTGATTAGCCTTACTGTGCATAAAATGTACTTAAAACATCAAATCAATCAGTACTTCCACTAGATATCAAAAACACGCAACTCTCCTCTATTTTTTTTCTTGCTTTCCTCTAACAATTTAACACATTTATTTTTTTTTAAATATGCCCCCCACACATATTTCCTACCTACCAACAACGGCACACGGAACAAAAAAAAATATTCCAGCTACCAAGATGCATGCTTCAAATATATAAAAGCAGAGAGAGACATGAAACATCTTCTATATTCTCTCTCTTTTTGCATGTTTTGTGAGTATATTTTCTTCCACAATACATAAGAGCTATTTGGTTTTCAAGAAGTTATACCTTCCTTCCACAATCTCTTATATCTGTTTTGGCTAGTTTCAAAAATCAACTCACAAAAGCAAAGCCATACTTATAAATCAAAGCCAACTCATGCAAGCTAAGAAACAAAGTTACTTACTTTTGGAAAATACTGGAGAAATGCTCTTCACTAACGTTCAAAATAAAAACAGAACTTTCTACACCAGTGCTTTAAGTTTTATACGGTTTTCTAATAAGGTCAAAAATGAAATGTTAGCCAACGCAACGTGGACCAATAGAAATCGAGACAATCCGTTCTAGAAGATTCTTCCCCTACATTTCAGCCACATCATTTTGAATAATGTATCGTATTGTATCACTGGTATCTATGCTGCTAACTGACGTCACTATATATACTTCCGTCATCCCAAGGCCTACGTTGATAGCACGCGAAATCCCCCTTTCGCATTACAGGTATTTCAATGTAATAAAAAAGCTTTAGAATTTCATTAGAGATAAGAGGACTTGCATCACTGGTATCTATGCTGCTAACTGACATTACTATATATATTTCCGTCATCCCAAGGTCTACATATTGTTGAATTTGTGTTATTGCATCAATGTTGATAGCACGGGGAAATTCCTTTCGCATTACAGGTATTTCAATGTAATAAAAAGGCTTTAGAATTTCATTAGAGATAAGAGGACGGTATTTCGAAACCAACACAATGTAATTTCCTGTTCATTCTCGTAACCTACTCCATATTCGAGTGAACATATTTTTGTTTAATGTCGTAAGTCATTTCAAATGTAGGTCAAAAAGCGAGGTAGCATAAAAGCAAAATTTGCAGAAAGTAAAAAAATAGCTTAAAAACTGATGCCAGAGCTTTTCTTCTGTCTAATTTTCTCTCATTGTAGGTTAGTTTAGCCCGTAAAACAGATTACGCTGAGAGCAGAAGCCTATTAGCAGGTTGTAGTAGATTACACTGAGGGGGGCCTTACAGTAAGAGGGAGGCAGCCTTATAGGAAAATGTCGTAAGTCATTTCAAATGTAGGTCAAAAAGCAAGGTTAGCAAAATTTGCAGAAGGTAAAAAAAAATAGCTTAAAAACTAATATCAAAGCTTTTCTTCTGTCTCATTTTCTCTCATTGTAGGTTAGTTTAGCCCGTAAAACGGATTACGCTGAGAGCAGAAGCCTATTAGCAGGTTGTAGTAGATTACGCTGAGGGGGGGGGGTCCTTACAATAAAAAAGGGGACAGCCTTATAGGAAAATGTCGTAAGTCATTTCAAATGTAGGTCAAAAAACAAGTTAGCATAAAAAAATAGCTTAAAAAGTGATGCCAGAGCTTTTTCTGCCCATTTTTCTCTCATTGTAGGTTAGTTTAGTGCGTAAAACGTCGTAAGTCATTTCAAAAGTAGGTCAAAAGGCGAGGTAGCATAAGAGCTACATTTGAAATAGGATAAAAAATAGCTTAAAAAGTGATGCCAGAGCTTTTTCTGTCCATTTTTCTCTCATTGTAGGTTAGTTTAGTGCGTAAAACATCATAAGTCATTTCAAAAGTAGGTCAAAAAGTGAGGTAGCATAAGAGCTACATTTGAAATAGGATAAAAAATAGCTTTAAAAAGTGATGCCAGAGCTTCTTCTCTCCATTTTTCTCTCATTGTAGGTTAGTTTAGTGCGTAAAACGTCGTAAAATAAAAAGTAGGTCAATGGGCGTTGCTAGAACATACGCCTTACAGGAAAACATCATAAGGGGAGACAGCCTTATAGTAAAATGTCGTAAGTCATTTCAAAAGTAGGTCAAAGTACCCAGCCAGAACCTACCATTCCACCTACTCGTATGCGTTAATGTGCTGGTGCCTTTAATAAACCAGGACGCCATTTCTTCAGAATTTCGTTTTCTCCGTTTATTGTGTACTATTTTATTTATTTATTTTTGTTTTACAATTTACATTTTACATAACGTTTACATTGGTATTTCAGATTACACGACTTTTGATTTGTAGCTATTAGTACCCTAAAACGACCTAAAATGGATGAGGAGACAGGTGAGAGGAGTGGTGCCCATCTCCCCAAGGCTGATGGCGCATCCACCCCAAAATCATGTCACGTGTCCCTCCCAAATCATATCATTCCGCCCTCAAACCCATCACTCAAGACCGCCCCTAAAATCGTTCATCATAATCCTTCCAAAATAGTTTGGATGATTTCGTATTAATTGATGCCTATTTGAATGAAATATCACATTATACTGTCCATAATTTTTAATTGTTCTATTTTCGAAAAAAAAGTAAAACTAGCACATTGATTGGTTAAATGTATTAAATTAAATTATGTAAATATGCATATAAAGAGTGTTTGTGAGTGAGTTTATAAAACTCACAATTTGAATATTTAACACAAATTGTTACACAACTTAAGATAAAGATAGAACATTCAACCTTGGCAAACCAAATAACATGATTCAATTATTGTTTCACGAGACATTACAGAACCCTAGCAAGAAATTCTTAAGCTCATTGCGATAATATAATATGGTTTTTCTTTCAAAGAACTCACCCCACCCCTGCTTTCTTGATGTAAATATAATTGTTTTAGTAACCCATAACAATAATTATGTGGATTTTATCTCCAGTGCAAATTTAACTTGTTAAAGTAAAATTTTCCTGCGACAAGAAGTTAGAAATGTGGATTCGATACATTTTTGTTCCAAATGATGCACCTGCTTTAAATTCAGCAGTAAACCAACACTGAGCATTATATTTTAAGAAGTGATGCTATTAATGAATGTCGCGTATGTCTTGTAATGCAGGTATAGTATAAAACTTCACACTCACCTCAGTAATGCGCCAAACACAATTTTTTTGCACCAGAAGACTGCGAACGAAGCGAGCAAGAAAATTTTTACGTCCATTGCTTCGCAGGCTTTCAAGAATATTAATTTAATGGGGTGTCAATACTTGATAAGATCCAGAGATATTTAGTCTTTTCCAGCTTCTCATTGGGCACTTCGGGGTCGAAAACGTGTGGATAGCATACCGCTAAAGTCTCCAACATTTAATGTTCGAACTCTCTCTCTCCACTACAGAAATCCCTTCATAATCTAAGATTTAACACCTTATCAAGAGCTTCCTATCTCCCCCTTTAAATTCTACCACAAAAATTACCATGCCAATTTTAGACTTACTGTTGACATTGAAGATTGGATATTGCTTCCTCCAAGAAAATTAATTCTCAGTCTCCACATCGGAATTTCCGCAACAGTCTAAGACTAGAGTAGTTCACAAGAATTAGATACCCCCCTCAATTTAATGCTCAATCCCCTCTAATTAAAATACTCACCATAATCTAAGACCTAGAGTTTTATACTGCCTCCTCCCACGCTTAATGAGCCTCCCCGATGGCGCAGTGGTAGCGTCGTCGCCTTCTAATCAAGGGGTCCCGGGTTCGATACCCGGTAGAGGCACATAGTGGTTCGGATCCCACTTTAAACTGTAGGTGCAGTCCCAATTAGCCTTACTGTGCATAAAGTGGACTTAAAACACCAAATCAACTCAAACCCCCACGTTTAATTCACAATCACACCGAAATATATAAGAGTTGGATAATTACCCCTCCCTTTCGACAATACCCTTAACCACTTTCTTTTCTTCATCTATTAGATTAAATATGGTGCATTTAAGGTGCATCTGTTTACATATATTTTAGAAAAATATATAATATATATAATATTATTTGAAGGGAAGAAATCTCCACAAAAATTTAGATGACGCAGCCTGCGCCTTAATTCTCTCCTGTGGGCACCCCTGGGTGAGTGGAGAAGGTTACATAATTTAGAACTACATAATTTGTATTCATGTCCAGATATTATTAGAATAATTAAATCAAGAAGACTTAGGTGGGCGAATGGGAGAGGAAAGAAGAGTTTACATGATTCCTGTTGGGAAACCTGATGGTATAAGAGACCAGTAGGAAGGTCAGGCCAAGGAAAAAAGGAAATTGGCAGAGATAAAGAGTGGATAGATCTTGTTGCAGCCATAATCCTTCGGGTTTAAGAAAACTAGAGAGTTAGTTGGATTGAATTGAATTGGTGTTTTGAGTCAATTTTATGCACAGTAAGGCTACGGTTTAAAGTGGGATCGGAATCACTGTGCCATGTGCCTCCACCGGGTATCGAGCTCGGGACCCCATGAATACAAGGTGACGACACTACCACTGCACCATCGGGGAGGTCCCGAGAGTTAGTTGAGTTCGTACCCTGGTTGTTCTGGTTTCCAGGACAATGAAGATTTAAATATTGTAAATTGTTTGAGATTGTGACGTTATGCTTGCCTACATATGAATATGCGTGTGGATTCCGTGGATCTCCTAGGTAAACAAGCGCAGATCGTACAAAATCGTCAGGGTTGATGCTATTGCACCGAGGCCACGGCACGCTTCAAGGCTCAGGGTGAACCTCAGATCTTCGACTGCGCACAGTCGGTTAAATTGTGTGTTCGAGACAAGCTCGAAATGTATATCATTAATTTTAAATGTTGAAACACAAACAACATTCGAAATTGCACTCAATACAGTCAAAAACCCAAACGTACTAGATCTACCTATACGATTTTCTTCACCAAATCTAAATTCTACAAAACAATAAATCACCTTTTGGTTAATTATCTTGGAGGGAAATGGGCATAGGCCGAGATAATTATATTTTAACAATGCAATTGATTTTCTTAGTGAAGGTTCGCAATATATATTTTAACACAACAGTTACTAAATAGAGCAATTGCTTTGAAATATGACGTAAAAATATACACATATGCACTGTTGCTAAAGTAGCGATGTGCTCAAACAACATCAATCTTGAATGTAGTAAAAAAACTCATACGATCAACGAACTTTATTTCGTGATAATAGTGAATTAAGTTACCAGGTACTATTTTTTTTTAATTTTACCCATAGTGCATTTTGTTTATGACACCTTTCATTTGATAAATTTGAATTTTTATCCAGCAAAATTATATCTTAATAACATTAATTGTATCTTCCATACGACATCAAAGTTTTATTGTGGCTAAATACCTAGTTTTACACATTCCGACCAGAAAATGCTCAAATATCAAAAGGGGTGGAAATGAGAGAAGTTTTCCTTCGCACACAATTATATTCCGTCGTACGAGTAGAACCTGATCTCCTTACATTCATATCTCATCTGTAATTGTGGATCGCCACAATTCTTTTATTTTAACAACGTTCACTTACACTTCCAATTTCATAAGTACTATTAACTTTAATTTTGTAAAAAAAAAAACATTTTTCATTCGCGTTCAATTCAATTGCTATGCAATTATTAACGTTGGAATAATTGTTTTTAAGTACACGCACTTTCAGATTAGTAACTTGAGAGGGCTGGATGAGTTCGTTACGTGGATTTTACATTTATCGCTGTAACAGGTCGATAGCACAAGGAAAGTAGTATTATATGGTTTTGACCTTTGTGCTATTCGACTGGGCTGAAACAGTGAACAGCGACGTAGTTCAAAATCAAACGCTATTGCACTCGCACGACACATACCTGTTGTATCTGTAGATGTACAGCGTTGCCATGTCTCCTTTCGCAGAATGGACAGTCGTCAAAATGGTAGTCTGCTCAATTACCATATTCCTCTCTTACGACAATGGTCACGTACTCTGGACGATGTGAAGAAAAGCGTAAAACTTCTGGCTTCCTTCGTGTTCTTCTAGCCTCAGTTCTGTGAAAGGGGCCGTTTACCCACAGTACCCCCTCAAGAATTACGTCGATGTTGTTTTAATCGACAGATTTCAATGTTTTACGTAATGTAAAACTGGTTCCAGCTTTAGGAAAGGACAACTAATGGAGATATTTGATTCCAATAAATGGCCAACGTAAGTCAAAACCTGCAATTTCAGAGTATTTTCGCCGCTTTTTGTTAGTAAAAACTGTTTGTATGCACACAAAAATAGCGAAAGAACACGTCGAAAATAACTACCAGTACCAAACCTAACATTCTAACCTAACTACGTAAAATTATAGCTGCTGTTGTGGAAAGTTGTTTTGGGTGCTTTATTCACTTGCGTGAAGCTTTCGGGCTGTTCTGCTACACCGTAAAGTAACACGCTAAGGTAACAGACATACTTTACTTCACAATAACAAATTTCCGAGAGCTAAAATCAACTGAAAACGTTCATAAAGAACAAAAACTTCATAAGCTATGTAAAATATTTCACTTTCTCCAGGGGGTACAGAGGGTCAAGGGTGCACCGCAATTTCGAAAGTCATGTTGCTAGTGCAGCTTCCGTCGTTTCCGGGAACAAGGACGGAGTGCTTGCGATGCGAAGCACTGGAACTCGGCGTATGGCATCAATCTGACGTTTACCGCGGAAGGAAAGCGTCTCATTGCTCATTATATCGCAACATTCGCCACAAGACAGAGGTTGAGTAATGTTAGCAAGATTAGTATATTGTTAGATATTATATGTTGACCAATGATTGGTATAGAATTATTGGTTAGTTTTTTTTTAAGAGTGTAAAACTCATTAGTCAATAATTAATTGTTTGATTTAGAAATTGCTTATGAAAACAAGGTATGTATTGAATAAAAAAGATTGTACTTAAGGTAGCCTGATCAGGGACTGGGAGGGGAATCGTCAGCCCTTGAAGAGAGGTTAAAGATAGTTAAAGGGTTGGGGAAAAGTTGTACACCTTGCGCCTAAGTATGTTTAGATTTAGATTTATTTTCTTTTTGTGCGAGCCATAGGCTGTACGTACTACATAGTTTTGATTTTTCTACAATATTTTGTTACATTTAGTTTTGTTTTAAGCTATCTCTTAGTTTGTCCCCTATATACACATTCTTCCCTCCCTCGACAGTTCTTCTCCCAGTCTTTCTTCCATCTTCCTCTCCCCACTTCTCTTTTCCTGCACTCTCACCAAAAAAACGCATACATTTTACTTTACACACACTTACACTATAAAGATGGCTCGTCTGGAGCATGATCACTCATTTCGCTGCCTTCTCTACTAGCTTCCCCCGTCGTTCTCTTACTTCTCCCAGGTATTTCCCCACTTGCTGCCCCGTTTCCTTTATCTTTATTCTGTCGTCTACCACTTCTATCACCTCCCTCCCTGTTAAGTTTTTCATCCATTTGTCCCTTAGGTCAGGTGTAGAAGGGGTGTTTAGTAGGATATGCTCGTCCGTCTCCTCCTCATCGCACAAAGGACATATCGTTTCCCCTGATTCATTTATCTTCCTTAGTTGTTTCCATCCCCCTAATCTGAACCATGCCAGCGCGCCTTTTTCATTTTTTCCCACAACCTGGATATATTTCGCTTTCCCCATTTTCTTACTCTTAGCTGTTCCATGATTGAGGTCTTTGTTTGGCAGATGGTCATGGGCGATTTCGTTATTTCGTATTAACTTTCTTTGTGTTGTCCTCCATTGTTTTGGTGGTCGTTAACGTAACGGTACGAATAAGCAATCTCAAATCAATAAAAAGTGCAAAAGAAAAAAGTAGAACTGATGGTGATAGTGTACTAATAATAATTTAAACTCTCTTTATGAAATGGCATGGTCTAGTCGATGTCCACCTCCATGTCGGCATTGATCCTGGGTTCAAATCCAGGGAAAAGTCGGTAGGGCGGTTGACTGCCACGCGGGAGACCCGGGTTAGATTCCCTGTGGATGATCTATGGTCGGAAATTTTCCGGCCTTTCCCCTCAAAAAGCGGCTCTGAAGCTCATCCAGCCTAAAATCAATGGGTAGAGTCCAATTACTTTCGGAACATCTCCAGCGGACTACGCGAGTCTGTCTAGTGAGCCTAGTGGGTGTGTAGAGCCTGAGCAGGGGCTTAGCGATAGGTTCTGGGTTGAGATGACGTCAGTGGCTCGCTTCGTTCATTGGCTGCTTCGAGAGTTGTGACTCGTTCCGAAGCTTCAAATGCATAACAGCCAAAGATGTTATCGAAATAGTCTCCCTCTCCTTTCGGTCAGGGACGGCGCTAGTGGGATGCGAAGGGGTGCTTGCACACCCCTTAATTTTCTTGCGCACCCCCTTTTCAAAATCCATTTTTAGCCGAAAATACTGAAAATAACTCTTCACAGATGAAAACGTTTGGAATAACCAAACATAGTTTCTGGCAAGCAAACATTTGTTTAAACAGGCGACAAACAAATTGTTATTCTCCAGTACTAAAGGCTCTTTAGTACTCGAGCACATGTGACAATAGTTACCAAAGAATTTGATCAAAATTACCAGCTTTAGTAAATGGTGCTATGCTCATTGCTTACATTTACAAAATAGCTTAACCCAACATGTCTTGGTAATTCACTAAATCATTTTTTTCTGTGCTGCAGTGTGATTTACGTTATGACTTACGAAAACTAGTCGTCATAAGCGTATAATATTAAGTATTGAAGAGAGACCACTATTATTATATGCTAAAGCAAGGTATTAATACCAATCAGAAAGGGAAGCTACATTTAATTCTTTGTGCATGTTTTGGTCAAAGCAAGGAAGCAAAAATTAATCAAGTCATTTTCGTTGTTTTATAGAAGTCTAGTAATGGTTGATTGGTATTGATGTAATGGCTTAAAGCATACGTGCATATTTTTGCTTTATTTTCCACACCGCAGCCTCCTAAATTTCATTCCGTACCTACTCAGCACCCCTAGATGATTGATCCTCTGGCCGACGTTGCTGGGGGTAAAGGCGGCCAGAGCGTGGTGTTGATCAAATCAGCTCCAAAATGGCCGAGATGGAGAATGTGTGGCCACTAACCCCACATTCCTTAAAGTGTCTTCATGCCACGGTACCATAGGCGTAGCTACAGGGTGTGCCGGTTGTGCCTAGGCACACCCTAATGAACTGCTTTATCAAAGAGAATTAAAGACAGATATTTCAATAAGAGAGAAAATAAGCGGCAGTTTGTAAGAAGTTGAAAATGTCATTACTTGGTACAAACGTGTGCATTATCGCTGATGAAACGAGTGTCTGTAAATTTTTCGATTTTTTTATGTCATTTGAGAAAGAAGATATTTACTGCATTCTACTCTGTACTACAGCGCTTTTCTTCTATACCTGTCACAAGCTGCACGTGTGAGAGAGGCGAGAGCTTTCTCCAAGCTTTCCCAAGTTAAAACTAAATTAAGAGCAACTCAGAAGCAGGATAGATTGGAAACCCTACTCTTGCTATTTGTGGAACAGGAAAAAGCTTAGTCTATTGATGTAAATGAAGTTATTGATGAGTGTAAGAACATTGTACATTTTGACAGACGTCTCTTGTTATAGATGACGTGTATTTTGATGTATTTGTTTGCATTTATGAACATTTTGTGCGTGTGTAATTTCTATGCAATTTGATTTTCTTCTACTATATATATTCAGAAATTTTCAACACTGTCATTTAGTGAATTGATAACATCAGTGCAGTGTTGCAAAATATGCTATTAAAAAAGTACAAGACCTCATTTTTTTTCTTTGTGCACACCCAAATATAAAGTTCTAGTTACGCCTATGCACGGTACTATATGCTTTATTTTTACCCGTATCTGTTATAACGCGGTGTTTAGCAAACAATGTGTTTTTCTCTTGGAAATCTCCGTCGCGCTCTTAACAGCGGGCCCGACACGTTCCCTCCGAGCAGAAGGCCGAATCGATTTTTGTCACATTGTTCTCGTCAGGAGTATCGTGTTGGCCCGCGGTGTACGAGATTCAGATAACAATGTTTACCTCGGCCATTGTTGCGCTGGAAGAAAGCTGGGAGGGTGGAATTACATCCGCCTAATGACGTTTCCCCAAATGCGGGCCCGCGGCATCCGAATTTTCTTTTCCTTCGTTTTCATCTTCAACATTTCTTCTCGCTTTCTTACATTTTATTCACATCTTTCGCGTCTTTCTATTATTTATCTACAAGGGGAGATCAGAAAATAAGGTTCCCTAATTTATTTATTTATTTATTGAAACATTTATACTGCTGTGAACAGCAAGGGTATCTTAATACAGCAGTCTTTCATGGGAATATTACATAAAAATTGAAACATAAAACACAAGATATTTGTAGACATACATTAAGACATATGTAAAATATTTTACAAACGTATCCGAAAACTACATGAATTTACAAGATACAAATAAATATAAACATTGATACATTACAAACTAAATATGGAAATGTTTTTGTTTGATTGCCTTTTTATGTGAAGTTGAAAGTGGTATTAATACAATTATTGGAATTAAACGTGTCTATAAGAAAGAGAAGATACTTTTTTTGTGTGTGTGTGTTCTTCATGTCCAGTAATGAAAACCCCTATTTTCCCTGAGATTCACCTTCAAACATAGCGGTTGAAGATCTTGCTACATTATGTTTTCCCTCTAAAATACCTTCCAAATAAAATATGATTTGTGCTTCAGCTCTGGCTTCAAGTCTGTCTAGTTGGAGGTACTTCAGCAAGTTACCATACTCAGAACATAATAGTATTTAAAAATATTGAATTTATAATAAAAAATGTGATAAACCTGCTCTGTATTATTTTTTTACTGTTTCTTTGAGCTATAAGCGGAATACCAAATTGGAATATTATATTCCACTATGGGTCTAACAAATGTTGTAAATATTAAAATTAAAAATTGTAAACTATTTGAACTACTTCATCTATTTTTTATAATAACGTACATTGCTTTCTTGCTTTACATGTAATGTAAATACATAATGTTCTCTTCACCAGTGTAGTAATCATTGTGAACTTGCATTTTTCAAGATTCTATTGTAACCGACATTGGAAAAAGCTGCGCGTTTGTTAGAACCTGTCCCGTTTCCCGTGCTAGCGATCGCTCGACAGTTTCGGTGCCAATGAGAAACGAGGAGAATGTCGTCTGCTGGGCAGCGAGGAGCGAATGGATTCCGAAAGAGAGACGCTTACGTAGACGCTGTTGCCACGTTGCCTATTTTAATTTGCTGCCTGGCTTTCCCCAGCGAGGAGTTCACGCGGTCTCCAGCAGCAAAGCTGCCTTGTTTATGCTAGAAAAGCCAGCGATCAGCTAGCGCGGGAAGCGGGACAGGTTGTAACAAACGCGGTATAGCAACCAAAATCCAAGTTTCATCTCAGCTAAGCAGCTACTCTGGAACAGAACATGCTAATTATGGAACCTTACTTTCTGAATTCCCCTCATATTATTACGCCTCTGTAAAACGGGATCGGGAGGTAGATATTTTTTCTTGCATTTTTTGGTGCGGAGAGATAATTGAGCAACGAGCGAGAAAGCGAGGACGTCACAGGCTGCAATGTTGAGTCTAGGGTTGCTAAATTTCATAAGTGAATATACGGAACGCCGCTTACCTAAGATGACCAGAAGTCGCCGATGCTCGCTTGTATTGGTCGTATCGGGAAAACAAGAAATACCATGTGGTAGCCTGAAACCTTCTCTTTAAAATGAAACTGGAGGTGTTGCTCCATCTGTCATGGTTTCGCCGCAAGAAAATCCCAAAGCGACCCATTTTTTCTACACCGGTCGCAATGCAAAAAACGCATTTTCGGGGACCTTTTAGCACACTGTAGCCACGCCCTTTGGTCGGTCGAGGTCTTGCGACCCAAGACGCCTTCAGGGTCGATACTCTTTCGATCGCCGCCATTAAAAAAAATCCCCTACTCAGTTCAAAGATATGCCTCCCTAAGCCCTAAGGTCACTTTTTGGTAGGGCCGTGGTGCCATAACCTGAGCTCCAACGCCGAAACGTTTTACCCCGGATTATAGTACTCGGAGCAAAGTATCGAAATATCGACTCGGAACAGGTTTTTATGGATAATCCTGGCCATGAAAATTCCTCAAAAATGCCCAATTTCTGGGGTCCCGGACAAGTTCGGGCTTGAAATTACCCCTGTGGTTCCTATTGGGGCGCCCAACTTGGCCTTTGCATTGTGGTACCGGGTGGCAGGGGCTTCCATCTCCCCCCCCCAAGGCCGTGGACGCATCCCCCCCAAAAGTCGTTCATCCAACCGGCCCTAAAGAATTGTTCATCACAACCCCCCCCCCCACACACACACAAATATAGTTTGGTTAAATAAAAAGTAATTTTTTTTTTTTTTGCATGTCGATAATTAAATTTTCGAAATTCGTAAGTTTTACACAACAAAAACTGATAGTATTTTACAATTATCCAGTCAGTCTTACACAGGAACATACAACCGAAACAAATCGAGCTTGAAACCATCCAACACTTAAACTGAAGTCCGCATGTCGCAAGCGCGTCATGAATCCTCACCTGTGGGCACCCCTGCATCTTGGTGCGGACATTTTGGTGCCAGGACTTTTTGGTGCATAACATTTGATGCCATTCTCACTTGCCCATCCCTTCAGTCCTGGCCCCTGAAATTTGTGAACGAATACACTCAAGCACTTACGTATTACAATAGTGTGAAAAGAAGTGCGAGTGCAATGCAACTAAATGGACCAAAGCTTAATCCGCGTCTGGAGAACTTCGGCTTTGTAGCGCATTACGCTGACCATTCCGCTACGAAGGTCGGCTTCAGGCTTCTATGTCTTGATTCGGCACTAGATTCCTTGTATTAGTTTTAATGCTGGCAACAAATCTTCCTAACAAGATCAACACGTCAACCGATGTTATCGAATTGGAACCAATTCATGGAAGAGATTACGTGCACACACAAACACACACATTTGTCATTATCGCATTGAAATCCCCACCATCCACCTACCCAAACAAACAGACGTAGATTGATGTATCGTGTTGCTTTCATAAAACCAAGCTTCATATCCTAGTATGGTGACGTCATAGTGAAATCAGCGGTGTCTACAGGGGTAATAGCGTGGACAGCAAAGTCATAATTTTCAATAAGATAATTTTCCACGTGCATAGCCCTATACTTTTCTAAAATATATGTAAATCAAACTTTACACCTTGGCACCATGGTGCAATATGCGCAATGAAGCCGGAGAAAGAGAATTAGAATATATTTAGATTATTAATTAGAAGAATTTACGGGATTCTTGTTGGGAAACCTCATGGTAAGAGACCTGTAGGAAAGTCAAGACCAAGGTGGAGGGATAACGTTGAGATGGACCTAAATGAAATCGAGAAGGATGGAAAAGATTGGATTGATCTTGCCCAGCAGATGGAAAGCTTGTGTTGCTGCAGCCACAAACCTTTGAGTTTAAGAAGGCTAGAGAGTTAGTTAGTTAGTAATTCATTTAAGTTAGTTAGTTTCAAGTCACTTTTGCTACTAGGAACATCATATTTAATCCACAAGGAAGAATTTAGGAGTGGCAGATCAAGTAAAGTGTTCAATAAAGCTAAAAAGTTAATTTCAGTAGTAGGATAATAGGAGGGACGCTATCAGAATTCAATACTCTATGGGGATTATGGCACGTTAAGAGGAGGACGAGCCATTGACTTATTTTTGGGGGAGCACCTCTGAAAGACTTTGATATGTATGCCTAACGGAATCCAAGACTTATATGGTTTCGTAAATGTGACGTCACATCGCACACCAGAGCTTAACCAGAGAGTATCCTTTAAACAGCTGAGCGAGTTTTCGAAAGTAGAGCCCAACACATATATTTCTGCCGTGCGATGCGCGACACAACTCAAGAAGCAGTGTTGCTAATGGAGCAGATAGAAAAATCGCTGCAGTGCGTCGATGCACAGCTGTGACATACAACAAGAAAACTAGAGAATTCAGGTCTATCTAACGTTGAGTTTTAAACATCATGCATTATATCCGGACTAGGATTAATATGTACTAACAAGTGGCTTTGTATGTAGCTACATACCTATGGACTAAAATTCGGAAAATATGGACTAACACATACGTAAAATTACCAAAAATGCTGCAAAGAAGACTTCTTCATAGTGATTCCTTATTTGAGTGATTTCAAACAAAATAAACACTTTATTATTTTCCACTGCATTAATGCACTGGTGGAGTTCAAACCCGTCTACGCTGGTACGGAACTGGAACGACAGATAATACACGACCGACACTACCACTTCTTTGAGAACTAATAACATGCGAACGTGTTAAACTGCGACAATTGGACCACAACACTCGTCCTCTAGCAGTATTATTGCCTCTCTGTGATCGGCGACAGTCGGTTGCCTTTGTTGTAAATTTACAAACGATGCCGGCTTCCACAACAATAACAAGTACATATACTGCCACTAGACGATAAGCTGCGAGGCTTTTTTTTTTCTATGAACTTGTCACCCATCAAAGCATGGCAATTTTAACACAGAAAACAATATGCATCGCATTAAGCAACAAAAATGACAGCCTCCTCTATCCAATTTCTACAAGAACACGTGCCGGAGCCAAGAGTTGAAATACTCATGGAGCCACATAATTTATTTATTTTGAACAATTCCAAAGTTATGAAATTTTGAACAATTTGTGAATATCCCGAGCTTGGCTATGCAAGATTTTTGATTTCAACTTTGACAGAACTGGAGGCAAATACTTAGTATAAAATAAAAATATGGTGCTTCCAATCCAACAAAACTCACCGTCACTTTAACTGCATTTCTCCTTCCGTGACAGAAATAGTGCTTCATTATTACAGTTGGCAGCACTAGTTACTAGCTAGCCAATAAAGATGCACTGCATAAAAGAAGCAACCACTTCGTCATGCTATATTGCCACATTACCGTCCCTTCCGAACGGTGTGAACCTCGAGCTGGAGCGGTATTTAATTGTTTTCAATGATGTTTGCGCGAGTGTGTCCAGGAATGGAATAAGAATATGGCAACAATGGTGAAGGTTGGCGAGCAGCGTAGAACACGTGATGCTAAGAGAGAGGGAGACGAAATGAAAATTGGTATGTGCGTAATGGCAAAGATATGTGTGTTGCACTCTAACCCTTCTGTGGCCGCGGCCTTTGCGCGCGATTTTAAAATTTTTACACTTATTTCAGAAAAACGTTATATCTCGGAGACTGTTTGAGCAATCTATTTCGGATAACTTTTGTTTTTCAGCTAAAACATCAGGGCATGCAAGCGTGCAGAAATCAAAACGACAAAGCCAATAAGAGGGGTTGGGTTGGCCGCGGCCCCCAACTTTCAATGAAAAAATCATAAAAATGGGGAGTTTTTTCACATATTCTATAATGTAATGCACCCAGGAACATCAAATGACTTCCATTCGGTTGAGAAAGGACCATTCTTTGAAAATTAAACTATAGTCTGCCTCCCCTTTTTAAAATAGCAGGAGAAGAGGGGGCAAACTCCCTATTTTTATGATTTTTCCATTGAAAGTTTGGGGCCGCGGCCCACCCAACCCATGTTATTTCCTTTGGCGTTTTGATTTCTGCACGGTCGCATGCCCTGATGTTCTAGCTGCAAAACAAATGTTACCCGAAGTAGATTGGTCAAATATTCTACGAGTTATAACATTTTTTGTCAAATAAGTGTACGAATTTAAAATTCGCGCCATCTTCCATACGTAACTTTGGAGTCGGGGGGGAGTGGGAGGTCCTGGGTGGGTGGGTTTTCTTCCACATGACATTTCAAAGTTTTATATGAACATCTGTCAGCGTTTACAACCTCACATACAAGTATGAAGGTCCTAAAAGCACATGATTTTTTAATCAGCACGATGGTCCCGAACGGTACCATCGGCGGACTAGTCCTACATTATCGATGGTCCCGTAGGGGACCATTGGCCGATTAAAGTTTAACCTTCAGTAACAGCCCCACCCTCTAGTGGCAATTGTGTGAACTAACCAGTTTGCGGGGTGGTTTGAATGTGCCTGTTCGTGTGTTGGCTGGAATGCTGCTTTAAGTGCATAGTGCGTGTATTTCAGTGGCTTCTAGTGGAGTTTTAACGTTACGTATACGTTCACGTAGACCCCACTGTGACGAAAGTTTAAGTGTGTTTCATTTTCTGATCCTCCGGTAGGATGTTAATCCCAAATCATAGTAACAAATTCACAAAAACTTAAATAAATGTATAAAGTGTTAAAATACTTACGTCTTGAATCTTCAAAGCATAATTTTTCTCTGCAGTCAAACTCATTATACTGCCTATTCCTGACCTAGCGCGCAGTATAATCAGTTTGACTGGAGAGGGAAATTATGCTTTGAAGATTCAAGACGTAAGTATTTTAATACTATATACATTTATTTAAGTTTTCGTGATTTTTTTTACTATGATTTGGTATTAACATTCGTTCCACGCTAAGTTACATGTTTGGGTTACTGAAGATTCTCTCATCATATAGTGTTATACGTAGACAGGGGCGTCAATTAGGGGACAATTGCCCCCCCCCCACAATGACCTATTAATGTTAAGCCTTGTCTACTAAGGGAAAGTAAACTGTCCTTGACTTCCCCTCCCCCGGACATCAAAACAGTCCTTCTGAAACCGGTTTCATTAATTTATCAGTGACTACGTTTTTGATAAGACAATTGCTGACATATTCAGGATCCGACGTAAGTTCACCCTAAGAAACACATATAGCTAAATCAGTTGCCTGGTCATTAGTTCTGTTCGATGTCAGTGCTTGATCATTGTGATGCATAATAAACAACCAGGTTACTTGATCGGATTCGATACCTGTTGAAGGCACACAATGGTTCGGATCTCACTGTAGGTCCAGTCCCGATTAGCCTTTCTGTGCATAAAGTAGACTTCAAAAACAGATAAGTAAATAGCAAATAGCACAGTGCCATGAAGGCACATTTAGTGCACGTAGGGGTAGAACCCCACACATTCTCGATCTCGACCATTTGGAGGTGATGTGAACGGTGCCACGCTCCGGCCGCCTTTACCCCCAGGATTGCCCCCCAGGTACCCTTTGATTTGATGCTGGGTGACCCCCAGAGCCGCTTTCTGAGGGGACAAGGCAGTCAGACTCCCTATTGACTAGACCGAGTTTTGAGAAACGTTGGGTGGGCTAAACTCGGAGATTTGTTTCATGATTTTGTGCAATATTATATGTTTTAACTTGGCTGGGAATTTTCCCTAAAATGTCTTTTTCGTTCGTTGTCATTTTACGTTTGAAAACCGTTTCAGGCCATTTCTGAGAAGAATGCATGGATTAATTTTTACGTTAGTCATAAGTGCCTATTTCGCAGGTAACTATTTTTGAGTGCCAAATATATCATTTTTCATCTATTTGAGTGCCTTTTGTATTTTTGTGTGCTTCTTTGCCGGTTTTGAGAGTTTTTAGTCCTATGTACACTCATCCCGGTAATAAACTCTTTCCTCCCTTACTTTCCTAATAACGACGTGACCGTTAATAGTGTAAATAATATAGGGCACTAAAAAGTATCATATTAGGGAAGTTAACAAATTATTACGAAATATTTTGATAACACTCAACCAGTAATTAAGTTGTGAGAATTCTTAAGTGCATAATGATGAAAACATTGTTTTCTTAAGTACGGTGACTTCATTTCTAAAATAAAATATAAATACTAGACTGAGGATTTCTATGCAAATGCATGTTTTTACTGGAAGGGCCAATTTTAAAAAAAACATTTTTTTAAATATTTTGACATAAATGTAAGGAAATGGTATATTTCCGTTAAATGTTTTGCATATTTTTTCCACAAATTCATATTTTATTTTATTTTCCATATGATGTGCATATTTTACAGAATTTAAAGAAAAGGTGTAAGTATGTTTTGTTTTGGAAGGACATTGTGATGGTACGCTGCCAGAAAAGCAGTTATTGCTTGTTCGGAACATAAAGTTTGTCCCGGTTACGTTAAGAGATCATTCTGTGTCTATAGACTTCAACCCTTAATCGACACACCTAAAGAAAGTTACACTTAATACACACCTGGGTTCCTGTCACCCAGCATTGTATTATATTTTTTATGTATATAACAATTAAAAAATGCACAATATTTATTCATGCTGGCTATATATGTGTTTATTTGTAATTGAAACAAAAGTATGTTCATATTAAAGAAAATAATACATTTACACTGTAACAAACAGGTGTAGCCTATTTTGAAAAATATATTTACATGAAGAATTATCTGCCTCATTCTCTCCAATCTTCATATGTGAGATGCCCTAATGTGCCATTGATTAAATTCTAATTATATTAATTATGAAACATAGAGATAAGAAAAATAACACAACTACAGTTTGACCAAAGCTTCACCGCGAGAGCATTGGTATAGTACCTTTCTCTAAGCGATTTTTCTCACTTTTCAAAAGAATTTATGCAACTTATACAGGTATTTACTATAAAAAATAGATTTGTTCGTCTCACTGCCATATTCAGCTTCTTCATCTTCTTATACATTGGCAGATTCACCTTCATTACCATCCTCTTCTACGCTTTCCCCTGTATCTGAGTCATGTTCACTAAACACTTATTCACTTTCAGTACCACTGATATCATCAATATCTGTTAGGGGATCATTCAAGATTTCAAGGATGTCTTTTTCGTTCACAATCCTCTATTTAGCTTGGTCGATGTAAAAATAACGTTAACACAAAAAAGTAAAACTAGCGACACGCCTGGGTCCTGGGGACCCAGTGTTAGTTGCTTTTGTCACATTTAGTGCCCTCACAACGTTAACCACTCCCCTGGCTCGAAGAGAACAAAGGGCTAGGAGACTACTGAGCCAGTCACGCCATTGCTACCAACCACTTCGTAATGCAAGGCAAAACAAATATCCGTCGGGTCCTAAGGACCCAGGTGTGTCGTTTAAGGATTAACAGACACACGAAAGAAATTTACAGTTGAAAATGTATAAAGAATATTAGTTATTTACTGTTACGCAAATTATTGTACATAGCTTTCACCCAACATTTTCAGTAAAATATTCTGTGTGTAATCTGTGTAATTGTATTACCAAATATTCGCATTTCGTAGCAAATGATAACGGACAAATCATTGTGTGGACTCGATAGAGGCATATAAGTTTTGCGCCATTGAGAAGAGGCATCATTCGGGATGTTGCTAAGGTACTGTAACATTACACCATGTGCTATTTGAGATCAGTCGAGGAGGCAGACGAAAGCGAGGGTGAAATGCAACAGCTGTTGGAGGGACATATTTCAAGGGAGTCAAACAAGATGTTGAGTTGCTGCTAAGGATTTTGCCAAGGCGAGTGAAATGCAGGGAATGGGGCCATTAATCACGCAGGGTGACACTTTAAGGAAACAGATTTATGCCTTGAAACAAAAGCTCCCTCTGAATGCTAGTTTTTTCTAAGTAGTGTTAATAAATTCAAAAACTGGAGATAGAAAAGTTTCCTTTTCATGAATTCACGGAGTGAATTAAGAGCCCATCCGCCTCTTCCCTGTCGGCTCTAACGAAGCGTCGCATTTTTCATTCCTGCCTTTTCTTCTTCCTTTAGACAAGAAAAAACTTCTGTTTTAGATTCTGAAATTTACGCAGCTGTACGTGATTTCTACCACAATTAAAGTTGCCCTCCTCAGAGCCTTCTGGAGACCGAAGCAACAGATTCCGGTGAAACTTAATAATGCCGTGGGGAAGCGAATGTTGATGGCAAAAAAACATAGTTCAAATTTTCACCACCAGATGCAAATGTGGCGCTGAAGTAACAACAACCAATAACTTGAGTTTATGTCAGTCCAGCAGTGTTCAATATGGGTCCTGTTAACGTAAATGGCTATTTAGAAACGTAAGACAACGTGATCATTGGTCGCACGAAGCGCTTCCCGGGATGTTGTTCACTGGGAATCAGATTTCAGCGCCATATTTCAAACTGGTGGTGAAAATTTGAACTATTTTTTTCTTTTCACTTATCTTAAGATAGAATTTTGACAATATTTGCAATTTCAATTGTTTCTTTGTTCCTGTTGTGTTTTTAATGTAACTAAATGGTGAATACTGTAAGAAACCTAATAAAGTTTAACATATGCAGCGTGAATGAACATGTACATATGCATGAATATGGCGATTTTGCAACACTGGATAGAACTAGTTGTTGCATCATAGGTAACACGTGACTACGTCATTTTGCAGCCCCTGCCTTACCATTCAGTTATGATGGAGTCGTACAGTGTGGAAATTAACGGGGGATGCAGGGGATTTCTCCCTCAACAGAAATGTTTAAATCCCTACCAGGAATGTTTTTATCCCAGACAAAGAAATGGAATTGAAAGCATATAGTGTAGCAATTCTTAAATATGGAACAAACACTAAAAAAAAACATTCGGGAGAACAGTTAATTAACCTTTAAAATAATTGCATCCTACTTCGCGTCTGAAGTTCTATTTTTAAATAGCTCATTGTTGTCGGGTGCAGAGGTTTTAATAAAGCTCCCAGAGTAAAGCTCTTGCTCTGTCAGTCCATGTCAAATGAACTACGAAAGCCTACTGCCATAGCAAGAAGAGCTGATTTCGTCGGCTTTATTCGTTGGAGGTACATTGATCATATTTCTCGCCCCACACTGTCATTGAGGAGTTAAACGCGCGATAGATGTTTGGTCAGGTTTTCTAGATTTTTGATTTTCTTAGAATGTAAATACGAGGGTAGGTTGATAAGTTCTCAGCCTCATTAAGAAAACAGGTAGAACGTAGGCAGGCTGAGAACTTATCAACCTACCCTCGTATACTGTTTCTAAATTACGTCTAAATGTTATCACAAGATCTAATGTCCCACGCACTTAGAACTAGCAGGCAATAGTAGAGTTTACTAACTGGCAAACATACAAATTTGCGTACCTAAAAAATCTCACCCTCGGAAATCAAATCATAAATATGGCACTCAGTGGATATCCACAACAAAGCAAAAAGCATTCGTACACTGGAGACGTAGAACGGGGCACAGAGTGCATTATCTATAACGGGGATATTTCTTGGTCGGCCAGTTCACCGGATCTGTCCGCGTGTGATTATTTTTGACTGGTCCTCTAGGGCCTTGGAATGGTCACATCTAGGTTACAAAATCGGACTTCTTAGTCAGACTAATAGGGAAACAGATAACAGGCACTGACTGGTCACTGGTGTTGGATTTATATCTTTCCTTTAATTAGAAATGAAAGGTTATGGAAATTTCTTCTAATGAAGTTTGGTTTATTATCTTTTATGCACAATTACAATAAAACTTATCCACTGGCAATCCTGGATCGAGTTGACAGATGCAGATCTGCGTGCAAATCTGTAACGGGCAAGCAACCCTTCCAAGATTGTTCACGGTTTAATGGTAGGCCTATCACAAGAACCCAGAGCGTGAGGAGCAGGTTATGAGAAACTGACCCAAGCATAAGCAGAGCCCGAAATGGGGCACGGGGTTGACCTATGATACCAGCAATCGGTTAAGATAGCCGAAATATACAGAAATCTGGTCCCCTTTTATACCGAATGATTCTTTACAAAATGCAAAGAAAACTTGTTCGATATTTACACGTATCCATGGATCTACATAATTACATCATGGAATTTAGTATCTTACAATTTTTACATAAAATTATTAAAGTTGTAAATTACATACCTTCTTAAAATATTTTTTCAACGCAGAAAAATATCACATTAATATTAATTTTGTTATCTTAAAAGACTGCAGATTAATTCCAGAATGTTCGAATTTCGTGCAAGTCACAGATAATGTATGCGTAATCTAGCACGCGCAGATGTTGAGCTCCTGCTTTACAAATGGAAGCACGATCCGATTCGACTGGGGCGACACATTTTCTTTGTGGATATTTGAAAGCAAAAGTGTTCCAACCAAACCCCACGACCCTCGATGAACTTAAAGACCATATCCAGGAAGAGGTGACTCACATTCCTACCCAAAGACTGATAGGACAGCTCTTCTGATAGAGTACCCGTTGGAGGCACAAGTGGTTCGGATCCCACTTTAAACTGTAGGTCCAGTCCCGATTAGCATTACTGTGCATCAAGTGGACTTGAAACACCAAATCAACCAAATAAAATCTTCTGATAGAGTATGTGGAACGGAATGGAGTTAATCGTAGTAATGTTATTTTCAAATATATGAAAATGTAAGGACTGTATGTTTGCATTTTCTTTTGGTATTTCTTCTTCAATGAAGATAGTAGTTAATATGGTCTTAATTATGTAAGTTTTGGTATGCCTTTTGAAATTTTTTGGTCTCAAGTGCGGAGTATTTAAAATCGCCCGATTCTCTGCCGCATCCAGCATGTTTGTCAATTCATAAATTTGCTACAGTTAACTTATTTTTCGAAAAGAAGGATTGGTATTCCCCAATTAGGTACTTTCGTCTACGTTTTATACCAGCCCCGTCCAGTTCGCTGCACTTTTTGGCTCTCTCTGCACTCGCGCGTCCAGTTGGTTGCACGGTGCAACACCCACTCGTCTACTTCGTTGATTTGGTGTCAAGTAGTGTATTCGGTGCCTGCACCGTTTGCACTACGTTCTGGATCGATGTAATGTATGGTCACGTGGTGCGTGATAACTAATCAAACGAACGTTTAAAGCAGCAGACAGGCATTTTCTGAATCTTCTGAAGTTGAACACCACTATTCGTCTTCTTGGTTGAACGTCATTTCCTTGCACCAGCCTGACACCGGGATACATCTGCACTACACGGAGTGTGTAAAAGTGTAACGAACAGGACGGGCCTAGCATGCTATGTTTGTTTCCAATCTGAAGTCCATTCGATTTTCATGCGGAGAATGAGACGTCTGCGTTTCCGCTACGATGCAGCACCTGCGCATGCAAAGTTCTCGTGCAGACGTATACATTATTATTTAAATTTTTCAAGAACGTCCCACAGAAGGGCCCTTTGTTGGCCCCGTCGCAGACTGGGCACTTGATGATTGCAAGTCAGGGAGGCATCATGAGTGGAAGCCGGCTTCTCTTTTGTCTCGACGCGTGCTTGGCGGCGACATTTATTAGCGCTCTTCCCTGAATATGCTAACTTGCGCGATGGACAGCGCCCCCTTTCCCGGCGCAATCCTTTCTCGCAATTCGCCAAAAAGATTTATGAATTCGCAGCCTTATTCATAATGCAGCATACTTTCTTTGTTGAATGCAACTTCCGCGTGCATATTTCGCTCGTTTTTCAACCCTTGTTGGAAAATGAAGACTACAAAAAGCTTGAAAAATTTGCCAGGCAACAGTGCACCAATTAAAATAATTTCCTTTTACACAGGTAGTGGAATACATGGTATTATCTTGCATCCCACCGTTTCGTGTGTGCGTGTTTTCATTATTTTTCGTCGCTTTTTTGCCATTTTTGGGTAGAAGATGAAGGTAAGGCTGTTGAAGGTCCAGGAATCCATAATTTCTAATTCGTTCTATTGGGTTCCGTTGCAGGACGGGATACTTTTTTCTTGCACAATTTAAATTCGGTACAAGTTGTGTATTGTTTCATTGAAAAACAAAGTTCCTGTATCGTATTTAAATTCATCCGGAAAAAAGATTCCTTGGCCGATTTGAAATACTTTACAGATGAAAAGGTTCTTCACGGTCCAGAACTCATTTAATTTTCTGTCCTGAATCTGAATTGATTTTTTTTAAAATCCTGGACCTTTAACAACCCTGGATGAAGGGTGAGTATATGGAATTGATGAAGGTACGCTCATACAGGAAAATTCATGCCTATTCCAGGACTCAAACCAGGGACTGTCGATGGTGAGATTTTGACTCCATTACTTAACGCATTCAGCCACGCTGCAATGTCATGATAAGAATAGCGAATGCCTAACGGTTACAAAGCAAACTATTCTATCAGTAAAATAGTTATCTAGATTTCAATTTATTTAGGATCAAATCATAATCTCAGTATGGTTGTTTTCTGATGATGTAGTGTAGTGGTTCTCAAACTGTGGTATGCATAGCCCCAAGGGTACATGAACAACTTGAAGGGGGTACGCAATCAGCTTGGAGAGTGGGTTTTCATCCATGGTGTACCTGAAAAACAAATTCCGAAATAGAATAAATTTGGAGCCGAATCTCCGCTCGAAAGTTTCAACCAGACATCAAGAACCTGTGTCAGGCTATGCAGGCACATCCTTCTCACTAGAAACTCTGAGGATTTACAATAAAAACTACACAATTGCGTTTTTTGTTCTTTACTTTTTTTAATTACTTCTAAAAAAATATATGAATGTGATTCACATTTTTATTTCTGTAACTAATCATAAAGATTGTAAACGTAGGAACACCCAATAAAATAATAAACGTAGGATTCTAATGATTATTTGTTTACCATATTTCCACATACAGTGTGAACACCATTTTGCTCTATTGCAGATGCAAGCCTCCAACATATCAAAAACGCTCCACCAATCAGGCAGCCCAAAAAAAATCCCCAAAACACGCTATTCGGAGAAATCATATGGTGGGGTACATTAGACGTTTAGTTACGGCTAAAGGGTACAATGAGATAAAAGTTTGAGAACCGCCTGATGTAGTGGATGTCGCCCCCTTTCCACCTTTTTCATGGTTGAGATACCTTGGTGGAAATTTATACACCACGGTGCCAAGATTGTCTGAGAATAAATCCCTGTGGGATTTGAAGAAATATATTTTCAGGGACATATTCCAACCCCATATCTGTGAATGGCTGCAAGAGTTTGCCCACAATTTCTATGTACTTCTAAACTAAGATTTTCCAAGTATAATTTTTTGTTAAACCACTTTGATTTTTCACTTGGCTTAACAGGATTTATAATTTTCCATCTGGAAATGAAGCTCAATTTCGGGTGGTAAATAGGCTATTCCCGGTCTTCATTTTAATACCACTATACGAGGAGACTTTCCCTTCCAGTAATGAACCCAACAATGGAAATCTCTAACTCATGAATTGTGTGTGTGTGGGGGGGGGGGGGGGATCTAAGAATTGAATAGAAACTCTTTTGGTCCAGGCATAAATAATCTGTAGTCTGGCTGTTCTTTCTTGATAAAGAAGAGCGTTCAAATTTATCGTACAAAAAGGTAGGTAGGTTAGTTTTTGTTCTGAAAATTTCAACGCTTTTCTTTCATCTGAAAACTGATTGAATAACATATCCAGATGTCTGACACGCCTGAAAAGACCAATGTTACCACTACTCCTCGCAATGTTTTAAAAAACATACTTTTTATGAATATGTCATATTCAGGGGTGACCAGGCCTGCGTCACGGAAAGTTTTTGGGGGGACAACATTTTATACCAATTCTATATATCTTCACACAAAAATAGGGAAGAGGATCGTTTCGTTCGATTGACTTGTTATTGATTTTTAGTTTTGGTTATTATGTTCAGTTTTCTACCTACCTGTGGGTGATCGCGGCGATAGGGTTGGAATTAAGCACCGCCTCTTATGCCTTTAGAATCGGTTTGGATGGGGGGGGCCATGCTAATTCGTATTAATACAAGGTTATGCGAGCAGACAAATTGTGAAGAATAAGGTTCAGTGCACTAACAATGGCAGTGGCCTGAGCAGTGTTGTACGTTTTATGTTAGCAAACATGAAAGTGAGCCTATAGTACCTAAAGTACCTATAGTACCTAAAGTAAACATTATATTGATTAAATATGTCTGTATTATATTCGTCCGCAAATGTTGTCTGGCCAAAATAATTTGAGTAAATAATTCGACATAAATGGGGGGAAGGGTATGCAAGGGCGAATGTTCTACCTTTTGTGGTGTGAGTCATAGGCCTTTAGGGGGAGGGGGTATGGACACCTCTGGTCATACTTAATCCCATAAATCGTCTGTAATGCATAACATGTGTAATAATTTATCGTTTAATTATCGACCCTGGAGACACATGGAACATTTTTAGAAGCGACTCCACAGCTTGATACGTTCTCAGGCACGATTACTTCACGCGTCGTATTATTTTACTATTAATATCAACTTAATAATACTCAGCGGTGAACGATGAGACTCGGTGAAGTACACAGACTCCTCTCAGGTACAGGGATAGTGTTAGGCAAAGACAATATTCACAGCACAGAGAAATAAAACCACATTACTGCCGTATGTATAAACTGAAAAGTTTTATTCTTTATTTATTGCAATTATAATGCAACTATACTTGAGACGAAGGCGAGGATTTCGCTTTGTCGATGATTTGACTCAATTAAAACGCATAAACTCAATGCGTGGCTATCGGCAAGCCTATGATCACATAGACCTAGCTTGCGCCCCGAACTACCACACCAAGAGATATGCAATGATAACTGAGCCAATATTTGCTCTTTAGCCTTTTAATTCCAAATTAATCCTTAGGCTAACTTTATTATTTGACGTAGAATGGTTGCAGTATTGTGCATATCATCAATGCATGGCTATCAGCGTACCTATGATCACATAGGCCTAGCTTGCGCCCCGAACTACCATACCAAGATGTGTGCACAACACCGAGGAGTTATTTTTAAGTTTAAAAGCTTCGTCGATCCGTGGCGAAAAGTGTGATGATTCTCGCTTTTATACTATTTTCGAGAACACAGATTAAAGTACAGATGAATCATTCACTATCTACAAAAGGATACTATCAACAAAACTGACATCTATACATCTTTAGAAATACAAATTCGTATAGTGCACTCTTGCAAACATGAAGATACATTAAACTACTCATAACAGAGCATAAAATATAATACACATTAAACAAAAAATATATATTACAAACAGGGTGCAATATTACATATAATAACAAAGAAATTACGCTTCCTTTTACAAAAATAAATACATTAGTGACATATATTCTACTGGTGACGTCACATAAAAATATGGATCATATCAAGCTGTCCTTTATCCATGTTTGTTTTCACTTCGTACAAAATCTTTCTTATACCTTAGTAGCTTTCGGCACACTGAACGTTCATGTAGAGCATGATTCGTTTGATGCTTCAGAAATATCCATATAGCTAGGCAATGACACATCTCTATCGCTTATGTACAAAAGATACGTTCGTTCAAAATCTCGGTTGCATCACTTTTCCGACACGCGTATATTCTCGACGCCAAAAACAATTTTTCTCCAATCTAACGTTCTTGTCGGCAAAATTTTGGTTATCAGTATGTTCGTGTGACCGATTCAATTGTTTGAAAATTCTAAATACGAATAGAAAATATGCTTTTAGACGTATATCATGTTTTGGCTACTCGTTAATCCAGACTAATGGGGAGGATAAGTTGGCCGGTTTAACTGAAATAGCCAAAATGAACAGTAGAAAGTGCATTATAACTCCGTTTATAGCAACAAAACATGTTTATTATGGTGTATTTCAAGGGCATAGGTCTAAGTACACTATAGCAAAGTCTGCGGGAGACAGAATTTCATCAATGGTTGACTGCCTTATCTTTGGTAAATTCTCTTGTTGACTTCTAGACACATTCAAAACCTTCCACTGTACTTCATTATTTTTTTTTTTTTTGCCTTTTGCCTGTCCGGATTAAGCGAAGTCCGGCATATCGGGATCCGGGCTAACGATGTTTTACGGTATTACCAAAAGACTTAAGTGCTAAAATATGTATTATTATTATTAAATATCTATTCCTGAACAGAATTGTAATGAGATAACATTTAATTAGTGACAGTAAGCCTTAGTCCTTAGTGCATATTGTGTATTATGTGTAATAATGTGTAAAGTACAAAGCGACTGTGCCTTTTTCTCACCTGTTCGAAACCTGTTTATGCGGCGGATGTTATCACCGCGTAAACCCGGCTATTTCTATAGCCGTCTGATTGAAACGTGTTTAAGCTCCGGACAAGGATTTCACAAACACGGATGACGCGTGTCATTTATCAGTCTCGCAGCTACAGAACTGCTCCTTCGAACGTCCTTCTGAAAGCACCCAAGGCGAATGATTAGATGTAATGATTGGTTAGGTGGAAGCCAATGAAAACTTCCAATCGTACGAAACTGTGTTGAAAACAAAGATCTGTCGCCATGAGATAGCAGCTGCTGCATAGTAGTGACCTGTGCATACGAACCAATTGAGTTTTCGAAGTAGAGATCGTTATGCTCTGAATATGGGCGTCACCAGAATGTTTATGCAAAGGGGGGGAGGGGTGTTCGAGCCAATGATATAACTTAAATATTTGAAATAAGAATAAGAAAAGGTAGATAAAACTTTAAAATATACTTGTTATTTAACAATAAATATTATAAACTAATATAAATAAATGGATATTATTCCAAATTATTATTATTCTCATTATAATTACCATATACACGGGGACTCTTTAGTACTGGATGCAACAGATCCGCCAACATCGCGTTACGACGCCAGGGTTTCCGGGTTCGAATCCCGACTGTGCATGGATGTTTGTGAGTGTCCATTCACAAATTTCATCATATCATCGCTCATCCCCAACTTCGCAAATTAGCCGAAAGTGGCACAAAAAAAGCAAAGTAAAATAAAGCAAATCAACCATCAAATCAACAGATCAGTGAATATCCAATAAAACTCTGTTTTATCATGTTTCTTACATTTCGTAGTAAGTGTACTGAAATTCACATTCATTGATTTTGTGATTAACTTTTGCATACCTTATTCAAGAACAGGCTGCAAAAGTTAGGGGAAGGATATTGTGTGACCTAAAGCTATAATTTTTGGAATTGTGAAAATAGTGTAACCATTTTTTTTATTATATGGTAGAATATGGAAATACAACCTGCTTCCTGTATTTTTATTCAACTTTTTCGATCTAATGCAGATTTTTTTGGTTATTCTCTCAGAATACCGAATAAACTTATTTTTGTTATTCAAAATCAAAATAACACGTTTTCTGCATATTTGTAACTTGAAATGAACGATTCCTATTTTCAGGGGTTCGGCCGCCCCTCCCGACACCCATGGCCCCGAACATTACGTTATAACTGTATGTTATTTAGTTGGAATGCTGTGCATGATCGTATTTTATTTCGTCAACTCTTTAGAGTGTCACAGACAATTAGTATTAGAAAGACAAATTGATTAACCTGTATATGTCAACCTAGCAACGAAATTTACAAAGTGATAGATGTATCAACAGTCTGACCATAGCATAGCAATAAGATAACAGTAGTAAGGAAATATCGAGAATACTACTAATGTGTGTCTTCTAAAATTATCATTATTTTGTAGTTTTTAATTTTTTATACGCTCTACTTCCATATTACCAGCACTTTTTGTGTGGTGACTTATTTGTACTTTTCTCGATAATTTTTACACCCATTAGCCTCTAAGTAGAATATTGTACATTCAAATTAGGAATGGGTAGCCAATGGAATCTTCAAAATAGCTCTAAAACAAAATGTGGCTCCTTACTACCACCTTTTCCTCTACTACTGACCCCACTCAAGAAACTCTTTTCGCTTTTAGTCATCAAATCAAGTCAATCAAAAATATTTTTGAACCTTAAAATTCAGATTTTTAAGATATTTAAGTTTATTCATTGAAAGAGGACAAAAACTGCAAAATTTCAGCATATTTGAGCTCTTAGTGTTTGAGTTATTGACTTTCAAGGAAGTAAAAATCCCAAACTTTGATGACATTTTTAAATACCTGTACATAAAAACCAAGAGAACTCAAATTGGTGTCATTCTTCTAATGAGCTTTAATTTCAAATGCAACATGACTGTGCTCTTCGAATTTTGTAACTTTTCAAAAACTCCAAAAAAAAAAATCTCAAAAACAGCCCTTTTAATTATATTTTTTTTAAAAAATAATGTTTTGAAGACATCAATTTACTATTTGTGTGCAAAATTTCATAATTGAACGGCAATGGGCTATTTTGTTATTTTTTTTATTTATTGTAATGTGTTTGAAATTTGCTAAATTTGTTGAGTTTAATGTTAAAGCCAAAGCTGTACCAAAAATTATGAATATCTGAGATCAAGGTTGAGACCATTGGTTGATTTGACGTGGAATGGCCCTTGCCTGTTTTACTTTCTGGAGTCGTTATTCATTTGTTTTGTCTCCAATGAAACCAGTGAATAATTGAAAGCACTCATATCGGTAGTCCTTCCCAGCATGTAATTAAATGCATATTTTAGCGCTTGAAATTGTGAAATGCGGTTGTTACAAAGCGAGGGCCATCAATTATCACAAATGAGAACAATGAAAGGCAATCACGTGACGGAGCAGGGCCGCGTTTTGATTGCGTGTGCAACCAACGTCAGCGAACAATATCTGAGACGTACGAACAATGGCGCCACCTACCGACGAATCCTGGAGGTTGGAAATTTACCTTGCTAAGCAATCTTAATTGCTAGACCAACTGTTGCCTGTTGACAAAGGAGAGTTTAAACTCTGGAACGGAGGGTATTTCTGCTCGAATCGAAGGAAGGCAATTATGAACGCGGCTTTGTGATTTGAGTGTTCCGTTCGACTGCGTGAGGTAAGAGAGGAATTATGGGATGTGTTTGTGAATAAGGGGACTTTAATGTCTTCCGCTTCGCATTCAACAGCTAACTTACGGGTGAAAATCACATGGCACGGTGCGTTAGTTGGGGAAAAAATCTTACAATTCTATCATTTTTAAAACGAAACTAATATGATATTGTAAAACACTAATCAAAGCTGAAGTAAAAGGTTGGTGAACCAAAGGTGTCCCTAGTTAAGCTTCTAGGGAAATTGACAAATCTCTAATAAGAGATAAATTTCTGGAATTAAAAGAAAAAACTCCCGTAACGAATGAACAACATGTACCAAATGGATATTTTGTAACATTGCTTGTAACTTTAAAAAAAATAATAAGTAAATTTAAAAAGACGTTACAACTGTTCGCAAGGTGGCCCATGGGTCCCGAAGGTGACCAACGTTTTATAGTTGGCTTAGGAAATGATGCTTGTGCTCAAGGAAATATATTTATTACTTATTGTTTTCACGTTTCTAAATCATATTAGAGAAACTTGTTGGTCGCAAACTTTCGAGTGTTGACATGCATTGTACACAGTAACGACGAATAGCCGACCTCCGTGGTTAACTGGTCTGCACAGTCCCTACGACGCAAGGAGTTCCACATAAAATGGCCCGAGACAGTTCGTTGTTTGAATAGTGCACCTGAGGGGGACTGGTTATATTAATGTAGTGCCATTTGTTAGCTGTGTTAAATACTAATATGATTTTCGTAAAGTAGGCCACCTTGGGAACACGGGCTCCCTTTGGCTCACCTACTTTATTATAAATTGAGGATTATTGGAGGAAACTATCATTAATTAGTTAATCATGAATCTTTACTTTTATTTAAATCCACTATGTGTGTTATATTTACACTTGCGTGTCATTTACCAGATGTTTAGTACAAGTGTGCAACTGATTTTATAAGTAAACCTATACTATATTTATATTTGGTTATTACTAGTGTTTAATCAATCGGCAAGACATTTCAGGTTTTAAGGCGAAACGGAAAAAGGCGAAAGGAGATCTACTGGTCTCTGTGTTGTAATAAGGAAAAAGGCTAAACGGGCACAGACCTGCCCCGCATCACTCTGTACCATCGTACTATCATTTTAACAAATTTTTGGGGTCCGGCAATTGCGACCGTTGACATTTGCAATCACGGACAATTGCGAATACATTCCAACCGAACCAGTTTAATGCCAACATTCTTAAAGGCAATTGCGAACTAAGGGGAATCCCCCTTATCATAGGCGAACCCCACCCCTCATTGTATTCCTTTCTCTCCCTCCCCTCTTTCATTTAGTTATTAATATTCAGTTACATCCGAATGCAAACATGAAATTTGGAAAGAATCAAAATACAGTCGAGATCGTTAAACTACTGTAAAAAAATGTGAAATATAAACATGCAAGTAATTTTACATTCTCAAATCTGAAATAGAAACTAAGAATGAAACTTGAAATAGAAACTTGGAATGTCATGAAAGGTACATTAGGTTCCCTAAATAAAAGCTTTTGAATTACAGAGATTTATCTGCAATCAATTTTTATACATTTATATGTTCTCTTTTAAAAGTAAGGAATCAATCTATACTTATAACGTAGGCTATAGTAACGTCCCAAACGTTTTCTTCGAAGGGAAATAATGCGTTTTAAAAGGAGATCAGAATAAGTAGTCAATTTTATTGTTAATTGTAACAAATTATGGACCGTAATGCGTGCGGAACCGTTTTCTCTTTTCCCGCTTTCATATCTGTCAGTTTGGTGGAATCATGTTTATTATTGCCTCCACAGGTCAATAAAATCAGTTACGCAATGACGTCATAACGAAGCCTCTGTGCAACCTCGCAGCGCATTTTGCATTCTGACATAGCTTGCCCCCTCCCCCCACTTTTCGCCACTTTTGCCCCCGCATTATGCTAAACCTTATCTACAAAGGGATATATACTGTATTTGACCCCCGGTTTTGGAACCCAATCTAAGCCACTGCTCCAGGTAGCCACGAAGTTTAGGGTGTCCGAGCAACCACGATATGGAGGAGAATGCTAAGTACACAATCCATACTGCTTTGAAGTTCCGAACTTGCACTCACTCATATAATTATATTTAGTTCATGAATTAAATCTTCCTTAGTACGTGGAGAAGTAACTTAACTGTGAATCATTGTTCTGTTGGCCAAGTCTTAAGAGACAATGTTTATCCTCATAATGCATAATATCAACATAACAAATCAGCATGTAAACTCAGGGAATTTTATGTTTTTAAGTACAGGGTGTATCAAAAAGAATCATCCAATTTGGCAAGTCTATATATCTGAAACAAATAAACATATACAAATTTTTTTTTTTTGCCCATGAAAGTGAAACTCAAAAAGTTTTTGTTGCCTCTTCATAGGTGTTCAATATGCCCCCCGTGAGATACACGGCATATGTCCATACGGTATTCAAATTGTTCCCAAACTGCAGCTAGCATGTCTTCAGTTACAGCTTCCACAGCTGCTGTTATGCGATGTCTCAGTTCATTCATTGTTCTTGGTAACGGAGGCACATAAACTGAGTCTTTTAGAAACCCCCACAAGAAATAATCACAGACAGTCAGGTCAGGTGACCTTGGAGGCCAGTAATGTAACGCTGCATCATTTGGTCCAGTGCGACCGATCCATCGTTGTGGAATTTTTCGATTTAAAAATCCCCGCACTTCCCGATGCCAGTGTGGCGGTGCCCCATCCTGTTGGTAGATGAAGTCATTCGAATCAGTCTCCAACTGTGGGAAAAGATAGTACTCAAGCATATCAAGGTAGGTTATTCCCGTCACAGTGTTCTCTGCCATGAAAAATGGACCGTACACCTTGGTTCGGGAAACTGCACAAAACACATTCAATTTTGGAGAGTCCCTCTCATGTTGTACAACTTCATGTGGTTGTTCCGTTCCCCATATTCTCACATTATGGCGGTTGACCTTTCCACTCAAATGGAAAGTTGCCTCGTCACTAAACACTAACCGTTGAACAAAACTGTCATCGTCTTCAATCTTGCCAAGAATGAAATTACAAAACTCCATACGTAGTTCCTTGTCGCCTTCACAAAGAGCTTGTAGTAGCTGAATTCTGTATGGTTTCATGTGTAAACGACGACGCAACACACGCCAGACGGACATCGGGGGCATGTTGAGCTGTCGACCTGCACGCCGAACGGATTTCTGCGGACTGCGTGTAAAACATTGATGGACGCGCTCCACGTCTGCGTCGGACACTCGGGGGCGCCCGGTGATTTTCCCTTACACAAACAGCCTGTTTCTCGGAATTGTGCATGCCATCGTCTAATGCTCTGTGCAGTAGGAGGGTCCACACCATACCTAGTACGAAAGTCACGCTGAACAGTTATCACTGACTCGCACTGCGCAAAACGTAGTACACAAAACGCGTTCTGTTGTCCAGATGCCATTTTCACCAGAACTGAAGTGGGCGTTCACCGTGTAAAACTTGAGATATTCTTCTTTCCAACAGCACGTTGTTCACTCACATATCTGAAAAGACAGAAAAGATATTATTGTTTAAAATCGGATGATTCTCTTTGGTACACCCTGTATATTGTGAGGGTTAGACTATGTCTTACATTAATTTAACAGTAAACGTCATTGTAAACGAAAAATATTAAAAGGATGTTTGTGATTTTCCGTAGTCTGTTATTTTCCATGTAAGTAATATATATATATATATATGATTAGGTACTAAGCTAACGGAGGAAAGCTTTATAAAGGTTGATTCTATTTATTGCATCATCATATTTCTTTTTGAAAATTTCAAAAAATATTCTATATGGTTTATCAATTTAGTGCAAAATACTACTCACTTAAATATAAGTAAACAAAATACCATTAAGAAAACACCTAGTGAAAGTTGGAAAGTTGAGGGTTCATCGCAGTAATTGATTAACAGGGTAAGTGAGTACGGGAATTCCAGTATTTTTACGCCCAAGGTCGGTCGACCTGGTAGCAATTGTCCGTTGTTCAACTTGTAAAGAAGAAAATGATTGCAATTTTCCTAGACTCACAAATATGTGCTAACTGTTTTGAAGTAGCAACTATAAAAATTACTCGACTAATAGAAATTGTTATACAGGGTGTCCAAAAAAGTATCTATTTTGTTGAAATAATTATTCTACTCGAAATGGTTTTCACGCTATATGTTCGTTGAATCCACGACTTTTGCGACACCGTCGTATGCGACACTAGCATTTCTGCCGTCATATGCGACACTGTATGAAAAATATATTCCATGACAGTTGCGACACCGCCATCTGCGACACAGAGTGTAAATAGCTTCCCGTCACACTTTATCCAGGCTTATACCGCGTTTGTTACAACCTGTCCCGGTTCCCGCGCTAGCTGGTCGCTGGCTTTTCTCCGTGGTGGGGAAAGTCAAAGCCAGGCAGCCAATTAAAATACGCAACGTCGCAACAGCGTCTACGTAAGCTCCTCTCTTCTGGCTTCTATTCGCTTCTCGCTGCCCAGCAGACGATTTTTTCATTGTTTCTCATTGGCACCGAAACTGTCGAGCGATCGCTAGCGCGGGAAACGGAACAGGTTCTAACAAACGCGGTATAGGACTGGCAGCATCATGGAATCTGGTGGGTTTTTTAAAACCTTTATTAGTTTTCCTTCACACTGGCATCATGGAAGCTGGGTGTTTAAAAGCTGGATGTATTTATCCTTTGTCAATGACGGATTGTTTAGATCCTTTGTCAGTATAGGAGCAGACTGCAATCCCTTGTCAATGTAGAAAGGTAGAATGCGTCGTTTCTCTTGTAGTTGAAAAAATATCTTACTCTTTTCATTTTAATTTCTGAACGCACGCCATTCTCCTCCAAAAGCGCTTAAGATCTCTATGCCTTTCATAGTCGGCAAACGCTCTTTGTATTCTCTCATCTAATGTAATGTACTGACGTCGTCTACGTTTCCCTTTAAGATTCAAGGCCCTCCTCTCACATAAGTAGTCGTAGTACACAGCTTCTAATCTTAAAGTCTTCACTAATTGGTACACGTTAGGACTTGACTTTTCCGTCAATACATTAATTGTATGGTTCCATCCCTCGACTGCATTGTTAGTCCTGTGCCGCTGTTGGGAGCAGTTTCACATGGAAATGTAGAAAACAGAGTTGTTCATCCACTGTTCAACGAAATAATCCAAACATTTTCTCAATACTATGTCGTGGTTTGGCGCATCTTCCATCACACACAGCCATCCATCATCGACGTCAGCCACAGGAAGGTAAGCCAGAGCTGAACACATTCTTATACACAGCCGCACGTCTGGATCTGTTTTGTAATCGTTTGTCAGTCCCAACTCCTAGACCTTTCGCCACAAACATTGGTTAAAGTGAGTAGTATAATTGGCTATAGGATAAGCACCACTTACAAGTGTAGGAAAGAAGAGGTTATTTGATTGAACAGCCCGATTTGCTTACACTTAAAACAATGCCAAGAGGGGCCTATACCCCAATTCTTCAGGTGTGATATGCTCTGATTTTTAAGAAATTCTGGATTCTAGTGTAGAAAGGATGAAGCCTCTCAGACAGATTTGCCTATACTTAAAACAATGCCAAGTTCCCATATGATCTTATTGTTTACAGTGTGTTTTTCTGTCAAAATCCCAGGAATCTTGAATTGACATAAAGCTCATAGCTACTGGATTCTGAGACCCAGTGGAGTGTGGTGCATGGTTTTTATTGCCTTGTAATCGGGAGGCTCGGGTTTGAATTCTGGTAAAATGTGAAGCCTCCCCTGATGGCAAAATGTTAATATTGTTGTCTTGTAATCAGGAGGTTTTTGGGTTTGAGTCCTCATAAAATGTGAAGCCTCCCCTGATGGCAAAATGTTAATATTGTTGTCTTGTAATCAGGAGGCTTTTGGGTTTGAGTCCTGATAAAATGTATAAGATTGAAATACATGTTGCAAAATAATATCTCCACACGTGAGATTTTGAGAATAATTATTGCTAGTTGATATACAACTGATAGCCCCCAGATCTGAAAACCTGGTAAAAAATATTTTACAACAATATATTGTACAAAAACTGAATTTCTCAGTTTCCTTATTTTCTCATGTTTTATAACCACTCGCTCAATACAATATGAGAAGAGCGGACAAGCATAATTAATTGCTTTTATGTCTTGCTGGCACGCAAGAGATATAATCTACACAGCTAGAAGGGGCCATTAATAATATTTCTGTGTGATACACTGAAGGGGCCATTAATCTTTCTGTGCGACATGTAAAAGTGTAGCAAAGATCATTGAGATAAAGATACACATTTTCTGTGCAACATGTAAAAATGTAACAAAGATTATTGAGATAAAGATACATTTTTTCTGACACAGTAGCAATGAACTGCCTTTCATGCCGAAACCAATTCTTATTCTGATAATACGAGCCTAGGCAAGACTTAGAGAATATTATGACAGTTCAAAATCCAATTTTGTCTGTATTAGGGGTCTCAGAACCCAGTAAAATGTGGATATATTCCATATGGAGAAGTGTTAATATTGTTGCATTGTAATCAGGAGCTCTGGGTTTAAGTCCTGATAAAAATGTGTAAGATTGAAATACATACAACAAAAATAATATGCCCACACATAAGATATTCACTGCTAGCTGATATACAGTTGAGGTTTGTGTGTTGTACAACAGGATAATAGAGCAAATATCTTCTAGAATTGCTCCGTGACTCTCTCATTTCTTACATCATAAACATATGATTTTTCACCTATGAGAATAACACTACATATGGTGTCATCAGGTAATGCCTCATGGAATTCACAGATAATTTTAATGTTTGTCCTGTCATTCACCACAACTTGTTTCCTTTTTGAAGTGTTAATTACAAACATGGGTCTCTGTGCTTTGAATTCATCTGGTGTGTAATACATGTCAGTATTGCCAGTAGTGACCCTTTTGAATGCCGAAAATGCCTCATATAATTTGAGGAAATCATCCTTGGACATGTCTAAATTATAATTTTCTCTAGGAAAGACCTCATTTCTGCCATTTTTAAGATATATGTTCTTGATGTTGCAGCTATCAAATTTACTTGAATTTTTTTCCTGATTATTGTGTCTTCCAGTCTGAAACAGTACCACCACAAAATCAGGCATGTCATATTGTATACTGGAGAATGAATTTGTAGCATCAAACTCATAATATGTACCAGTTGCGGGCTTCTGTACACATTGATATGTATAAAATTGTAGAGAAATTTGTGGATTTTTTATTATATCAGCTTTGTATATAAGAGCATAACTGGCCTCATATTCAACAACAGGGATTCTTAACTCCATAGTCTGAATAATGCATTTGCCTGCATCTGGTAGGGTATTAGGCAGAGCTTCCCCTGTAGGGTTTAATGCACTGTACCTCATCAAAGCATTATTATCATTTGCAGCTCTTCTAAATGTGATTCTTAAACCACCCTTCCACATAATATCTTTATAATCTGAGAAGAATCCTGGCAATAGGCGCATCGGGAACAGCACTGTGTGGTTCTTAGATAATATCTTATCACCAGCCTCAAATCCACCTATTTTGTAGTAAGAAGCCTCGGTTTTGGATAATTTTAATGTGGCCAAAGCTGTGGAGGTAATGCCGGGATAATCTATTCTGTTTATAACAACACCATGTTTTCTGATCTCAATTTCAGAGAATAGATGCGGCACAAAATTGTCCACTAATCTTATATTTGAATTTGCCGGATAATCTGTACCATCGAGCTTTACAACATCAAATTTGATGTATAGATCTGCTCTGTGGGGGTGTATAAAGCCATCCCCTACATCAAGATCAACCTCAATTTCTGTGTTGGGTTGATTTCAATTTGCAAATGTCCTCCTGTTTGGGGGGAATGATTGTAGCTCATAACTCTCAATATTTTCCATTTTTTTCTTGTATGTATTTTTATTTAAATGTTAATCTCTATGATTGCAGTTGTTGTGGCTCCAGCAAAATCAACTAATTCTTCTTTTTCATTAGTGACCATCAATTCAATATAATCTATTCTATTATGGCACACAGGAAAATATAATGTTGGGGATGGATTGTAGATGATGGGCTCCATGAATTCAGAATTAGGTTTGAATGTTGCAATGATGCCGGTTTTTTTTGTGAGTGCCTATGCTATTTGATTTGGTGATCATACCCTCAGCCACATTACAGTGAATATTCAGAGTCTCTATGGCTAAGAATTTGGGTATATTCATAGCAGTGTGTTTGATGCCTGGTTCAAGTTTTGTGTTGTTCTCAAATCCTAACAGCTCTCCTATAGTACCCAGATCCACTGTTTCTGTAGCAGATACAATCTCTACTCTGTGAGTGACAGAATTTTGACTTAACACTACACCTCTGGGTAATTGAGCATTTAGAGTGGACAGATTATATTGCCCTGGAGTAATGACAATTTTTTCATCCCCAACTGCAATTGTGTTGTTGTAGTGTGTAATATTAGGGACCAAGTACATGCCATAAAATGCTCTGAGAGCTATTGTTTTGGGATACACTATGTCATCATGCAATTTGAGTTTCAATATTGAATTTTGGCTGGTGAGATGGAATACCCCCATGATGTTTTAAATACCACAACGCCTTTTGAAAATCTTCAATTGATGGTTTATTTATTTGAGACATATATCTAAGAACAGATAAACACAAATGTCCGCAATTAACATCTTTGAAGTTTTGAACACGGGCATTATTGTAATATAGATTAGATGAATTTAGATATTTTATTAAATTTTCAGGTGGAACACCTCCAAATGAATCAAACACAAATGCCTCATCTTTTAAATATTTAAGATAACAAATCCAGTGAGTGCCTTGATTTTTGTACTTATCCAAATTAACAATGCCACACTCTTTGTTGAGTGGTTGTTCTGGCAAAGAATCAGACATGTACACACCTCTAAAATGTTTGATGCCCAGTGGCTTGATTAAAGCTTCAATATCTTGGTTTGTAAGCGGCTCTTGTTTTTTTTAAACTTATTCATGGCTCTCTTAACACCTTTGCCTTGTTTCTCAATGGCCAGGTTATGGCGCCTCTGCTCATCTAATTCTGCCTTATTTTTTTTGGCATCTATTACTGTTTTTGCTATGGCAGCTGATCCCCCAGCCAAGCTCCCCACAGCCCCGAGAGCAGCTAAGATGGCCGGGATGGTAAATATAAATCCCCCCACATGTGATGTTTTTCTTGATTGCTGTAATTTTTTTAATTGGGGGGTACTAAGCAACAATTTCATACCATCCCCCTTTGCAAGACAAGATTTTTTTTTCTTGCGCGGCTTTTTGGTCAAAAGACTGTCAATAGTTTTAAGAGATTTGAGACCTGCATAAGGTATTTGATACATAACACCCTTGGCCTTCATTGTAGGTTTATTATATATATATTCACAACCCCCACCCCAATTTTTGTTTGGTGCTCATAGCTATGGTGGTCCCCAATGCTGCTATTTTTTCACTTAAAGAAGCATCTTTGCTTACAAATCTACCAAATGCAGCCTCTTCTAATTTCTTGTCTGCAACATGTATCTTCTCAAGATCAGAATGTGTGTTGTATGCTATGTCATGGTCTCTACAAGCAGCATCTAGGGGATTAACACCAGGATCACCTCTGTTTAATCTATGGTCCAATTTTGTACCGGGACCACAATATTGATAGCCTGGAATGTGTAGTTCAAATGGCAGCTTGTTTATAATGTCATTAACAAGGCCCCGACCCTCAGAAATATTCCAAAATTTAGGTGGTAGAGTATTAATAATTTTTATGAGATATCCAATCCCCTTAGTGTCATTCACTATAAAATTAGACAATTTTGTGCTTATCATGTCCATAATTCCAACCTTTTCATTGTAAAAATTGTGGTTCCCAGCATTTTCCTCCCCAGCTATCACCAATAACCTATCTACAAGTTTCCTGACATCATCAACCCACACAAATTCTTTAGGCAGGGTGTTGTATTGTTTGATTCCACTGCCAGTCTTGATCTGTGACCATATGGGTTTGATTAAATTATTGTATTTTGCTCCACTGCTAGACTTGACTCTTTTTTGTGTGGGATCATTGTTCTGGTATAGAGCATCTGATTTTATTAATATTTCTTTGTAATATTCATAATCTTGATCTGTATAGCTGCCAGGCCTTTTCCTAGTCATCAGTTCCCACAATCCAGGTGTGCCGGGGTACTTAACAAAAGCACCTTTTTCTCCGAGACGAGATTCTGAATATACAATTAGATCATCTCCCATAAATGTTACTCTGAAATTGCCAATTCTATGTATGATGCTACCATCAAGCTCTGTGTCAGCATATAAGCCAAACACCTCATCTTTATTGTCTTTAGGTGTGGTTAAATATTTTTGAGCAAGAAGACCCAATTCAATAGGATCCTGAGTAGCTTCAATTCTTCTAGGAGCAATAGGACTAGGTGTATGAATACTGGAAAGTGGGGTGAATGGATAATCTAATATGTTTCTTGCAGCTACAGGTACAAGCTCTGTGATCAAATTTTGATTTTGCTCTGTAACAGTTTTGATATTTTTACCTAATTCACCAATAGCATCAATTATGGGCTGTTCTGTTTGTTTGTGTTTTTCATAAATTCCTCGGTTCTCTGATTTCCATCCCTTAAATCATTTTACAAGATAATCTCTTAATTTAAGATCATCAATAATTGGCCTTTTCATGGTTATTTATTTATGTTTCAATGTCTAGAAAATTGTTGATTTTATTTCTGTATTTGCCAGTATTAGGTGTTCTTGTCATATCAATTGTGACAAACCCATAACTGTCCTAGTTCCAGCACCTGCTGCAAATCTTGGAAAAATCATTGTAGCTCAAGTCCCCACCTACATATTCATCATGTATGTGTTTGAGGTTGGTATGATCCTGATGAAACACACATATAAAATTGCTGTTGTCTCGGATCAGTTGCTTCGGTATTTTTGAAAAAGTCTGTGCCAGGTAGAAACAATCAATGTTTTTGTGCCGGCCCTGTGTAAAGAAATTTCTAACCTTGTTTTGATTATCCAGTATAATGTCATCAAACACAACAACAGAATTATCGAGACATTCATGAAGTGGCTTAACATCTGGTTCAAAAGTGGCTATATCCAATCCATCATATAGCTTCATCAGCTGCTGATATTTTAATTGTTTCAAGCTCTTAGAGAAGATATACAAGTGCCTGTTTTTCCAGTCTAACCAGTTGGGTGCCAATAAAAAATTATCAACCATTAGTGTAGTTTTACCACAAGCAGATGGCCCAACAATAAGACACCTAATATTATCAGGCAGCAATTTGCCATTTCTCTTATTCTGCTGTTCAGGTTCTGGCAGCCTCTTTATAACATCCCAGGTGTTCATATTATTATTTTGTTTGCATCGATCCAGCTGTGTTCTGGAAGTCCTAGCCATTTGACAAGTAACTTGTTGCCTTTTCTGCGGATAATTTTTTCTATGAGATATGTGTCAGGCTGTTTAGTTTTGCTGAGCTCTTGTTCATAGAACCGGCCTTTGAGAATTTCTCCTCGGTGATCCTTTATTATATATGTGTTAAGGGTCCCAGGTTTAACTTGAACCACTGTAAATAATTCAGTGCTCCAGTTTCTGGTAAAGCCTCTTTTGAATAAGTGCTTATATTTACTGATTCTTACTTGATCACCCACCCTGTATTTGGCCTTTCTTGTTGTTGGCTGGTATCTAGGAGCATAAACAGTTCTGATCAATTTTTGCTCATCAGATGAAGTTACTTCAGAGGGTTTCATGTTGATTGTGGAATGGACCGAGTTGTTATATTTATGTAGAAGTTCTGGAAGAATATTAATCCATTTATAATTACCTTGAAGTGTAAATTGTTTATACATAAGATTTTTTAAGGTTCTGTTGAATCTCTCTACAATTGAGGCCTTGAGATCACTGTAACTCGAATAATGTTGTATTGCCTGGCTTTTAATAAATTGTTGAAACACTGAATTATAAAATTCTTTGCCATTATCTGTTTGCAAATAGCGCGGTGATCTTCCACTCTGATTGATGATTGTCCTGATGGCTTCTGTAACACATTTTCCAGTCTTGGATTTGAGTGGCACAGCCCAGGCAAATTTTGAAAATGTGTCTATTACAGTGAGTAGATATTTGTAGCCCTTGTTGATTTTGTCTAAGTTTTTCAACTGTCCACTTGCCATTTCAATCAAGTCGCTCTGCCATAAATCATCTATGCCCTTTGTGACTACTGGGAGTCTCTTAAAATTATGTCTGGCTTGTCTGTGTAATTCATCAACAATAATTTGTCTAGACATAATATGTAAACAAGAATATTGCAACTATGGGGTGTTCAGCAGCTGATACTACAGGATTTTCTAAATATAATTTGTCCCCTATTTGTATTTTAAATTCCAGAGAGCCATCATTTTCAACATATGCTGTTTCCAATGTATTGGGATCTGTAAAATCCTCCAATTCTACACTGGTGATTTTCACTTTGTTGTCAGCATTTGTTATTGATAAGGTAGGGTAGTGGTGTGCCTGTGGTTGAAGCCAATATTTGATCTTGATAGGTCTCAATGTGCCCCCAACAAAAAACTGGTAATAAAATTGTGCAGGGGACAGCATATATATTTTGCCGCCTGGTGTAAATGGAGAATCATATTCTTTGTTGGGGATGCTGTACAATTCAAGAATTACTGTATGTTTATTATTTTCAATTATGCCTGTTATTTCCTTTTCTGCTGTGAGCAATCTGCTTGTTACAGATTCAAGATGCTCATTGATGGTCCTAACAACATCATCATGGCCCGGCTTGATTTTTATGTCCACAACAAGTTTCTTGTATTGTTGCACAATCTCTTGTAGCTGGGTGGCAAAAACAGACAGAGCATTTGCTTGATTGGATTCCATGGTCCCTAGCTGTTGCTTGATATTAGCTACAATTTGCTGCAAATTTTCAACAACTGCCAATTTTGAATTTTGAGCAGTAAGATCATGGACTTGTCTTCTGATATCCTCAAACAGGGCATGCAGTTCATTAATATGTTGATTGGTTGGTAGAGTGGCCACTGTCTGAGTGAGATGTTTGATCTCTGCCTGGATATTCTTGATATCTTCTGATTTCAATGTCCTATTCACTGCTCTCTTAATATTTTTAAGTTCCTGTGATGTGGGCAAATTTGATACTGTATTTTGCAAAAATTCAAGTGCCAATTTCACATTGTTTAATTCAGAAGCATCAGCCACATTTTGCATAGCATTTTGGAGCAGGGCTATATCTGCCTGAGAGGGTGTTGATTGTTGTAAAATTTCAAGTTTTGTTTGGATATCATCGATCAAATGATGAAAATGGGATAGCTCAGATTCAGTGTTGAGGTTTTCAAGCTTTGTGATTTGTTGCTGGACACTGACAAGGGTATCTACAATCCCGGGCAATCGGGATTCTTGTATATTTGACAAATCACTTTGCACTGCTGCTATTGTACCTTCAAGATGGGTTATGGTACTTTGAATTTTTCCAAAATCTTCATATGTTTCAAGTTGCAGCTTAATATTGGCTACACTGCGAGTTATTGCACTCAAAGCATCAGAAGATGGCAAGTTGTTCATAAAATTTTCAAGTGTCTCAATTTTTTCTTTAACCTCGGCTATGGCATTGTTCAGAGGATCCAGATTAGGTATTTGGAGTGACTGAATCTGTTCTTTTAGAGTGGAAATCACTAGATCAAAATCTTCTTGTGATTTTATGCTTTTGACAATTGTTTGGAGCTGTGCCTGGACATTATTTATCTGTTCTTCCAATTGTTGTTTCAATTGCTCAGAGTTGTTAGCCTGGGTCTTAAATCTGGCTTGAAGAGCTGCAACAGCCTCTTCTAAACTGTGAAAATTATCCAATGTGGCCAAATCAGTATATTTCTGAAGCAACAATTTGAGTTCAGAATCAATTTTAAGAAGAGGGTCCATGCATTGTGATTGCAAATTTGTAATTTCTAATTGAAGACTGGCATTAAGTGTGGTTTGTAAAGCTTGTAAATCACTTCTTAATTTCTTGACTCTGACATCAAGCATCAGAATCTCATCACTGTGATCTTCATGTCTTGTATGGCCAAAAATATCATTAGGCATTTTTTGTTTTAGTAGTTATTATATTATAGAATATTTGATTCTTAATTCTATAAAAAAGGGTATAAGCTTGTCATATGATCCAGGGACCTCAATATATAAGCAGTCACCAGCAGAAACAGTATAAACAGTGCCAGAAATCATGTTTGAGTGCTTAATTCTATAAATATTTCTCCCTACTGAAATTTTAACATCACCCTCAGGAGTTGTAATAAATTGTAATTGCCCACCTACAGGTAATTGGTAATGATTTAAATTATTGTTAAATATGTACAATTTTTTACCTGTTTCATCATCAATATCTGTAAGTATGCTGTTCAGATGAATAATTAACAAGCCACTTAGTTTAGATATTATATCAGAAGAGGGTTGTGGTGTTGGCAGCTCCATAATACCTTGTTTTTTGAACCCAAATAAGTTCATAGGCATGTTTATTTATTTCAAATCATGCTCTGTGCTTGGGCATTGATTGACATTTTTCAAATAACAATGACCCCATGGTAGAGTATGTATGCCACATGATAAAATACATCTCTTATCATCATGTGGGTCCAGAGCCACTTTTCTTACAATATTGCTAGTCAATAAGTGATCCACACTCTGAATTCTGGATTCTGATGTTTTGATTGTGCTACATGATTTGAGGCAATTTTTATAATCTTCAAATTGGAGCTCTTTTTCAACAGTTACTCTGCCAATGCCCTTGGCCTTTTTGGCAACAACACCACTACATGTTTCAAAACTGTACATCTTGGCCCTTAACCCAGCAAATGCCACAATAACATCACCAAGTGTCTCATCTTTTAACTTGCCAGGCACTTTTTTGTTGTGGGGTTGAATTTTTGAATGTTCACTGGTATCAAAATATTCAAGCAATTCAGGCTGGGACATATCTTTATAAACATCTTCTGTTTTAATATCAAGAACAAAACTATCCGTGTCCATGTACATCAATTTTACACAATTACCATAAAAAGGTTTCAACACATTATAATACAATTTTAACATGTGTAATTTGGCCAATTCCAATATCACAGCCCCTACATAAATAGGTTTATCAAACTTAATCTTTGTTTTTTCATGTTGAAAAGTGCCATATTTTCATCATAAATTCTTCTATAATTGAAATTAGGCTTTGCAACCAATTTTTTGCTCAGGCTGGGGTCAGTAATTATTTTAACATCGGTATGTTTTCTGACATTTTCAATAGTTTTGCCATACACAGAATTGACCATCAATTTAAACAAGGCCTTATCAAATTGGCTTTTTGCAGATGTTCGAAGCTCTGTGTTTGTATTAATATATGGTTTCAACCATTTTGAGTGCCTGAACCTCAAAACTTTGCCAATTTTGGTTACTTGAACACCATGATGCATCAGGAACTGGAGGTTTTTGTAATATATGACATAACCCTGTTTTGGCTCCAGTGTCATCATGAGCTTCTTCTGTTTAGAGCCAGGTGAGCACTGAACCTCGAGAATTGGGGGCAGATCAGAAAATTTGTTGTGTAAATTATCTGGAATTGTCAGATCAACCTCTAAGAAGAGGCCATAATTACTGTCATCAAAATTCTTAAGATCTTCAATATTGAAATCTTCAACCCATTCAAGCCCTGCATATGGCAGTTTATCCATGGCATAACCATACAGGCTGTTTGCATCTACATACAGTATATATTTTGATGATAGTGCTGGATTATAATCAGGAATATATTTGTTATTAGCTCTGGCATATCTCTGAGAGCATTGCACCATGCCTCCTCTTATACATTGTTCCATAAACAGATACATGTCTTGATCTTGGATCAGATCCAATTGCCTTTTAGTGTTTAAAAACATTGCATCCCATGCTAGGCCCGGGGCACTGTAGAAATATATTGGATCCAGTTCATAATTTTGCATGGAAGATTTTCTGAATGCCTGCAATATATCAGCTAAGAGGGTCACATCAAGTTTTAAATATGCCATGTGATAATCACCAAATGTCTGGCATTTTAAATTGTTCCACATCAACTGGGCATGGTGATAATCATCATCAGTGATTCCAGATCCTCTGATTTTGCTGTAAAACTATTGTTTTGGTGGCAGAGCAGACTCATCAAATTTAGAAAAATCTGTAACATAATCATATGGATATACACCCTTCCGCCTAATTAATTTCAGGTCCTGATTTGGAAACATGGCACATGTGATTTTGAATTGATCATCAGATAATTGAGTGGCCAATGTAGCCAGGCTAGCAGATAAAATTCTGTATGAATCAAGAAATCTTATGTGAATAGGAACACCATTAACTTTAATTATTTTGCTAATAGCAATATATTTCTCATCATTTTCAGCTAAAATATTTAAATTCTGCTTGTCAAACCCCTCATATCTGATCAGATGATGGAAATCATAATTGGATGCTCCATGGCAAAATATGGGGACAAATTTTGGTCTCTGGATCTTAATATTACAGCTATTACACAGGGCCATTTTGAATTTACCATCTGTATGAGAATGGTGTTTCACCTTGATTTTTGTATCTGAAAATTCAGATTTACATACCGGTCATTTTTCTGCATTGTTGAAATCTTCAATCTATTTCTCTGTTAAAGGCAACATAGGTTTTGATTTTAATAAAACATTAGTTGCTATGTCATGGAACTCATTTTCTATTCTATGTGCAAATTTTTTGATGGCATCTGGTCCCATGTATGAATCTTTTTTACTAACAATACCATCCTGTACAACCACATAATAAAAACTAGAAGGTTCATGTAACTGGTATGGTGTAATTGAAGATTCCTCAGGATCTGGGCTACAGAATGCAAGAGGTTTGAGATTTGATTCAAAATCACAGACTATATATGCTGGGTGTTCCGACAAGGCTTCAAACTTTTTGAATTCTGCATTTTCTCTTGGATTAGGCATTACCATATGAACAGGTTTATAATTGCCACAATATTTCAGATGCTCAATTAACTTGTTTTTGGCAATTTCTGCATTCACTTCCCGAACCCCATTCACCATTTTCCTGCCATCAAATACAGTCAAACATCTTCTGCACAACTTGAATATTGTATTGGATTTGTCTATTTGCTTTCTCACTAAAGCTTCAAGATTATGTATCAGAGTGTAATAATATGTGCCATCCCCTTCAATTAAGAGCAAATCAATCGGAATAGCAGATTCATCATCAAATGTACTGATTCTGAGAGGTTCTATCAAGCAATTGCCACGGCCAGTGGAACAAATAAATACATTAATACATAATTGTTTGCCATTGATATCCCGGGCCTTTTCTTCAAATTTATCAATATTCTGAACAGACATTGGATATTCTAAGCCCTTCATTGCCTCATCAAAATCGTGCTCATGTTGTTTGTAATAAGTTATTCTCTGAGGATTCCTTGAAACTGGAAACAAAGCAGCTAAAATACACCACAAAAAGCATTTATCATCATTATTTTCAATATTAACCACGGCTTTTTTGTTTTTAATATTGGCAGGTAATGGCAAATATGTAGATCCTTGTAATGGGCTGAATTCAGAAATATTAACATATAACTTGTGTGGAGATCCGCATAGGCTCCATCCAGACTCTTTTCCAGCAAATTCAGAGTGTTTAATATTCAATTGATCTATCAAACTGCTTATTATTTTGTCTGAATTTGCATTTGAATATACAGGTACAGTTTCTGTTATGTGGGGCTGTGTAAATTTTGTGCCATTTGGTTTCTTATATTGTGTAAACAATTTGAGGGACAGCTTATAAGAGCCATTTTGTGCATTTAGAATTGCTTGCACATCAGGATTTACACTGTTCAAAAAATTCTTAATACCACATCTTGGCTCTGATACAAACCGATAATCCCTTAATTGGCCATTAAAACTGCTATGGATAGGTGCATAGCGTGGCTGCTTTGCAGGTCCAGCATTAACAGGTGCTTCATGCTTTCTTTTCAGACCAGATGTAGATGGTTGTGGGGGCAATGTTGATGACTGTACATAAGAATTACACTTGTGCCATTTGTAATATGCCTTGCTTAATATTTTATGGCATCTTGGACATATTTTTGTGGCCTTTCTGCATTTCCTAGGCTCACAAATATGCCGGTGCCTAGACCAATTAGAACTAGATATATTTTTTTTGCATTGATTGCAATATTTTTGATTTGGCATTTTTGTTGTTTGTTTATATAAAATTTCCTTGTCCAAAAAAACAAAACTATGGACAATATGCCAAAACAATTATAACAGCAGTTAGTGGCTGAGCTGATATTTTTATACCCAGACAACAGCAATAACTAGGCTCTGGTGATTCCCAATATAAAATAATTTTGCTCTGTTGTAAAATATTTTTTACCAGGTTTTCAGATCTGGGGGCTATCAGTTGTATATCAACTAGCAATAATTATTCTCAAAATCTCACGTGTGGAGATATTATTTTGCAACATGTATTTCAATCTTATACATTTTATCAGGACTCAAACCCAAAAGCCTCCTGATTACAAGACAACAATATTAACATTTTGCCATCAGGGGAGGCTTCACATTTTATGAGGACTCAAACCCAAAAACCTCCTGATTACAAGACAACAATATTAACATTTTGCCATGAGGGGAGGCTTCACATTTTACCAGAATTCAAACCCGAGCCTCCCGATTACAAGGCAATAAAAACCATGCACCACACTCCACTGGGTCTCAGAACCCAGTAGCTATGAGCTTTATATCAATTCAAGATTCCTGGGATTTTGACAGAAAAACACACTGTAAACAATAAGATCATATGGGAACTTGGCATTGTTTTAAGTATAGGCAAATCTGTCTGAGAGGCTTCATCCTTTCTACACTAGAATCCAGAATTTCTTAAAAATCAGAGCATATCACACCTGAAGAATAGGGGTGTAGGCCCCTCTTGGCATTGTTTTAAGTGTAAGCAAATCGGGCTGTTCAATCAAATAACCTCTTCTTTCCTTGTAAGTGGTGCTTATCCTATAGCCAATTATACTACTAAAGTGATAATTACAAACACTGATCTGAGCCTCGGGAAATACTTTCTTCAGAGACGCTATTGCTGCTGCATGTACGCAAATGTCGCTAATTCTGGTAAACAAATTAGAAATCGTAGGGGAAAATCCAAGCAGTGTCGCTAATGACGGGAAAAAAAAACAGTTTCTGCCTTAGTGTCGCAAATGACGGTGTCGGAAATGTCGGAACTCCATGTTCGTTACACATTACTTTCAACATGTTCACCATCCACATAGGACACACTTCCCATCTGTTGGCGCGAAAGATGTTCTGGAACATTGCCGTTGTTATGGCGTCATAAGCTTGTGTAATGCGGTTTTGGACCTCCTCCAATATGGTTTTGGGTCTTGCGAACACACGTCAACAAGACAAGGCACCATGCTATTATGCCTTAGATGTCCTCACATTCCTGAATGCTGACTTTCATGGAAGATAGATTGGACAGCGCGTTCCCCTGACCTTAGACTTCTTTCTGTGGGGATTTACAACTGTATCAAAGGACGTTGGAGGAGTTCCAAAGCAGCATTACACAAGCTGCTGCCGCCATAACACCAGCAATGCTCCAGAACATCTTTCGCGCCAACAGATAGGAAGTGTGTCCTATGTGGATGGTGATCATGTTGAAAGTAACGTGTAAGGAACATATACCGTGAAAACCATTGCGAGTATAATTACAATTTCAACAAAATAGATACTTAATTTTTGGACACCCTGTATTGCAAGCGAAAGTAGAAACAAAACTTTGCTTTATCTATCACTTTGTAAATCGACAACAATATTAATTTCATAGATCCTTAATAATTTCTCAATGACCTGTGAGGCTGGCTGTTCTAACGTTTTCTTGCTAATTTGGCGCCCTGTGTTTTCTCAACGCCCGTGGCAACGGGCCCCGCCCCACCTCTAGCTAGACCTCGGACTCTATCACAAAATTGCACGCTGGACGTAATTACGAAAGTTAACACAGCTCCGTACGTTCATATTTATCGAACATACATTTGCATATGTATATTCGTCATATGGAGGCAACAAGTGGATTGCTGATTTTCGCATGGAAATCAGTGAACCATCCAGAATATTTATGACGAATGAAGCTGTAATTCTTTCAGTTCATAAAGTTATCTATTTGTAACTTTATTTTCTCGGTCATATTGAAAGGTTAAAGAGATGCCGATTTTACGAGTATATTGTTTGACTTCCAAAAATAGATGCACATGCACACAGTGATAATTTATACTGTGTTGAAAGTAACATGGAAGCATCGGACACTTACTTCAGTAAGATGGATGTCTTTAGTTTTACGCAATGACTAAGCGTGTAGGTCCATACAGCACACAAATATCCAGGAGGCATATAATGGATATATTCTGAATATTCGTGCCAAAATTCTGGTCATCCAGTAGATATCCAGGAATGTCCAGTTAACATCTTTTGTATATCTCATTGATATCCATATGCTTGTCATTGTGACATCCATAGGATATCAAGGAAGGATATATTTTGGATATTCTGTGGACGATTTATGGACATGTTTTGGACAATAGTCCAACTTGGTTCACGTGGACGGGATGTTACCTGGATGTTTTTATGTCATTGTGGGCAAGAATATACAGGAATGTGGGCTAGAATTGGACCTAATCTAGATATTGTCCTGATATTTTTCACAATACTTTGGATACGAAAAGGACATTCGTGGATTAGATTTAGACATATCGAAGACCTTGTTTACACATATGTTCATGATAAGTATCCTCTTTCTGTCTCTCTCACGCTCACACACACGCACGGATACAAACGCATGTGATACACACAGCATGATAAACACCACAATTCCTCAATTCAAGCTGCCGTGGGAAGTGATACAAAGAACTTTCACTTGGACTTACGCGCATGCGTGATTCGCTGGCACGATGCCTGCCTCCGGGTTATGTTTTCGAGTTATGAATATCCAGGACAAGAATCTATGGATCTGATCTGTACATTGAGAATATCCTGTGGATGTCCCTTGGAGATTTGTGCAGTATGGGGTACTGCATTAATACGTTTTGGGTGTTGCTTTGAACAATTAAGTAAAGTAAATAGCTTCAGCGTGTAATGTTATGTGCAGCCAAATTGGAATTAAAGATCTATTTCCACCTTCTCAAATTCCTGCTTGCAGCTTAAGTAGTTATTATCGGTCTATGTATGTTGTATGTATTAGTTATACAATAAAAACTCGTTAATCCGGACCCCGATAAGCCTGATTCGCTTAATCCAAACAGGCAAAAGGCAAGAAAAAAAGCAGAGTGGAAGGTTTTAATTGTGGCTAAAAGTCAACAAGAGAACTTCTCATAGAAAAGGCAGTGAACCACTGATGAAATTCTGTTTCCCAAAGACTTTGTACTGTATATTGTATTTAGGCCTATGCTCTTTAAATACACCATAAGAAACGTGTTTTAAAATGGAGTTTTAATGCACTTTCTACTGTTCTTTTAGGTTATTTCAGTTAATCTTCACTTTCGTTAAACCGGTCAACTTATCCCCCAATTCGTCGGGATTGACGAAGTTTTACTGTATTGTGTTTTTTGTGTACATAACAATATATGCATACGTTTATATGCCTTCTGCAAATGAAAGTTTTTCACTGTTGAGGGCAGTAATTAATTAAGATAAATAAATAAATTATTGTAAGTTGAAACATTAACTACCTTAGACTGACGAAGACAACCCCAGTCATAAGCATACTTGAAAGGTTTTTAAATATCCCAGTCTTGTTCGCTACACTTTTTGACATTAGGTGTAGTACAGGTGTATCCCGTTGTCAGGCTGGTGCAAGGAAATTAGTACGTTCAACCAAGTAGACGGATAGCGGTGTTCAAGTTCAGAAGGTTCAACAAATGCCTGTCTGCTGCTTCAAACGGTCAATTGATTAGTTAGCTCGCACCACATGATCATACAGCACGGAACATTGTGGTACGGTGCAGACCATAGGTGGTTTACCTTCCGGAAAGGGACCCTCATGAGGGCAGACCTCAACCTCACTCTCTGAAGACTTATGAGGGTGAGGGTGAGGGTGATAGCCGAGTCGTGAGGGACTTTAAACGAAAATAACCACCTATGGTGCAGACAACAAATACACTACGTGACACCAAATCAACGAAGCAGACGAGTCGGTGTTGCACCGTGTCTAGACGCGTGGGTGCACACAGTCAAAAAGAGCAGCGGACTAGACGGGGCTATTACAGTATGGAGAGATTTAACCTACGCACGATTTAAAAGAGGAACATAAATTAAGAGTATTTGAAAATAAAAACCTTATAAAAATATTTGGACCTAAAAGGAATTTGGAGACAGGTGAGTGGACAAGGTTGCATAATTTAGAACTGCATAATTTCTATTCCTGTCCAGATATTATTACAATATTTAAATCAAGGAAGGCTTAGGTGGGCAGGCCTTGTGGCACGAATGGGAAAGGAAAGAAGAGTTTACAGCATTCTTGTTGGGATACCTGATGGTAAGAGACCTGTGGCAAGGCCAAAACGAAGATGGAGTGATAACATTGAGATGGACCTAAAGGAAATCGGTAGGGATGGAAACGATTGGATTGGTCTTGCCCAGGAGAGGAACAGATGGAAGATTTGTGTTGCTGCAGCCATTAACCTTCGGGTTTAAGAAGGCTAGAGAGTTAGTTAGTACGTGCGAACGAATGGGCAGACAGACAGACTATTCGATACGTCCATCGCGCACACAAGATTTTGAAAACCGCGAGGCTGTTTCTTCATAATATCTCGAAGCAAATCTCTGGAATCGACCGGAGAGTTTTAAGTCCTCTGCCTGGAAATTGAATCATGGGAAAACGAGTCCATTAGATGGCGCGGGGAAACTTCGGCCACCCGAAATGACATTACACGTAATGTCTTGTACTCGGGAAATATCTTGCGGTGAATTAAGAGAATTTAAAGAGCAGAAACTTGAGGCATTATTTCCCGGCGGCCGAGGGAGTTCGTTAAGTGCTTTCCTCCTCATTTTATCTCGCGAGAGAGAACTTCCTCATTTGCGGATATTGTTTGTGAGTTAAGCGAGAGGCAAGAATCTCTCTGGAAGTTTGTCTCGGATGGGGACGCGCACCGGTCGCCAAAATTCTTGAACCGAAAATTTACATAAATATGTTTCCTGACTTAAATTAATCGAAAGGGAACCTACGCAGAAGTCACGCAATCCAGGCTTCGGAATCGTAAATATTCCGCCCATCCCTGAAATTAAATTAGGCCTATAAATAACTTTTCATTTTTTAAAGATCTCTCCCTGCTATTTCAAAATCTTTCTTGTAGGTATCAACATAGATGGTTTACAGATAAATCTTCCTAGACTGTAGCCTAATATTTTTAAAATGACGAAAATAAACTTTGAAGTAAGTGAGGTTAAAATGCACTACCGATGCAACTCAATTCTCTAATACTGTATATACTAATCAGTTCCGTACCTAGGGGAGGGGCCATAGGGGTCATGCCCCCTCCTCGAGCTGTGAGGTATTTAAATGTGAACCTATAAAAATCTACGAAAATAACGTCGACGATTTTTCAAATTTGAAAAAAAATCAATTTTCTTCTTGTATAAATGAATGTATTTGTTGTGTAGAAAGGCACACAACATAAGTGTTCTTTGTAAGTGTATTCCTTCATCAATTTCATCATATCATCGCTCATCCTCATCGTCACGATTAGACAAACTTGGCAGAAAAGCAACGTAAACTAACCTAATACAATCAGCCTCATAGCATTTCTGATCATCCTTTTGTTCTTCATATTCAGATCTACCCCAACGCCCTTAAATATATCCTTGGTACGGGCCTTTTAACAATATACAGAGAATAAAGATAAAACACGAATGCAAGCTGATATAAGTATGAAATATAATTGATCATTATTAAGCAATAATCGAATAAAATCCAACACTTAAGAAAAAATTAAACATTTCAGTTATTTTGTAACCTCCCCCATCCCTCTCTTTTTATATATGTTTGTGTGTGTATAAACACACTTTCAGATCTGACCCCTCCCTTAAAAAGATCCTGGGTACGGGCCTGATACTGATTATAATCTAAATCCTTGGAATAATTAAATCGGCCAACCATTCCTGGGGAGAGTGTTTCGCCAAGTACGTCGTGGTAACGTCGTTCCCTTGTAACGAAGGCTTTATTCGAAGGACCTGCCCCATGGCGCAGTGGTAGCGTCATTGCCTTATAATCAAGGCGTCCCGGGTTCGATAACCGGTGGAGGCACAAGTGGTTCGGATCCCACCTTAAACTGTAGGCCCAGTCCCGATTAGCCTTCCTGTGCATAAAGTTGACTTAAAACACCAACTCAAACAAACAAACGAGCTTTATTCGAAAGATGTCCTTGTGGCGGAAGTATGATGGCCAAAGCTAAATAAGGTAGTTTGTGTATTGATAGAAATAATAAAAAAACAGACGCTTTTAAAATTACTTTTCTTTCAATCCTCTGAATAATATAGGAACATCCTCGGTTACAGGATGGTATATTTTTCTTGAGGCAATCGAAGTGTTGTTATTAGTTATATTTGGAAGGGTCCTTCATTGTGGATCTTTGAGTTATTTCAATGGAGTAAGTGGAATGTTGAGAGACAATGGGATTGTTGGTGTATACAGGGTGTTTCTGTGACCTTGAATCAAACTTGCAGGGTAGATGGAGACTGACCCAAGTACCAATATGAGATAAAGAACCCCTGTCCGGAAACGTGTCATTAAGAAGTTATAACCCAAAACTTGAGGCTCCTAGATTTAATATCGACATTCAGGGTGTACTGCCTGGTAGTAACAGCTGATGATTGGGACACCCCTTGAATTCTCTCCTGGGAAGATTCTTCGCTGCCTGTGATGCCTTCAGAACGACTCCAGGGATGTTAGAGAATGCGACAGAACTTCTTACGACGCTGCCGTGCCTGTACCGACGCTGGGACTCCATTTTGAACACTTCGTCGTAGAGTGCTACAAGCCTCAACTTTCAGTTGTTTTATTCCACTGTCTTAGACAAACCCTAACTACTATAAGTGACAAAAATATTGAAGCCTCGGTTTGCTTGCTTGTAAAATTGTACTCCGTTGGAGAAAAAATGTCAAATATACCTCATTGGAAAGCTACAAGTCTCTGCTTTTAGAAAAAATCAAGACAAAGTGATTTTAAGTCTGTCTGTTTTCTATTCAGACAAAAATGTTCGTAAAAGTGTAGTTTTTTCGGGTGTTTTTTTACATAAGTCGAATTCAATTGAATGTAGCTTCATGTAAAACCATCGTAAAAATATGATTTTTTTTGTGATTGAACCCTTTTTATGTGGAAATATCTCAGCAAAATATAATGGTACTATCATCTGTGGAACAGTCACAATTAATGATTAATTATGATGTTGCAATCTCGGTAATTGTCAGCCCAATGGTCATGAAATGAATATCAAAATGATGGCCGTGGAATAACAATCAAACTTTCATATCTCATTCTTGCACACTGTGCGAATTGATAACAACAGAGAGAATTGTTTTCCTTGGTAACCGGGTTCCCGCGCGGTTCACGTCGTTGCTAAGAACGCGTGTAGAGTGTTGCCAAGTGTCGCCGCTTGCCCTTTAAACTCCGCGTCCAAGCAGTTTTGACACGGGAAATGAGCCGAAACAATGTGTTGCGCAAAGGAAAGCATTGTAGATATGCCGACATGTTATTTTGCCACTTCTGTGTTTACATTCCTGCCATGAATTATTGCCTGAACTTCCACATAGCCATAATAATTCTTACATGCATTCTATCCAGGCAGTCCGTATCTCACAAGTTCGCGTGTTTGTTCGTACGCACTGTATTGAGTGGTGGCGGTTCTGTAAAGTGATTTTTTTGTTGCATGAAAATGACAAGACTGTAAACGGTGCAACAGAAATTATAGTCAGTGCCAAGAGATATTTTGACCAGGGGAAACGAGTAGGCACATCTCACGACATAAACCAAGGTGTCAAGTGCAAGGCGGAGTGTTTGGAGGTTACGTCATCACAGTGAAAAAGGTATGTAAAGAAAAAGGGAACAGCAAAAATTTGCATCGACCCAATATTTTATTGCGCGAGTTTTTCCAAGGTGTGGTGAGAGGAAAGATACACGACTTTTATTTTAATTATCCAGTTCAACAGAATCCATTATGAACAGTATTTTATTCTTTTACCTTTCACTCATATTTATTGAAAATTTATTAATGTTTTTAGTCCTTTTGTCTTTCTTAATGAACGCACAACTCCTTGCTTATTACAATAGTTGCAACTGTGAAACAGACAAAATATAAAAGCAATATCTCAGATGTGGTAAATGCTGAAATCACCACCACTACTCGATACGATGATTATGTGAATTTTGAGAGATAAACACAATTTAGATGCGTTTTTGCTCGAAATATATTTTATTAAAATGTTAGTTGGCTGGAAGGTTTCAAATGCGCAATTTTCTAAATATAATTTCTATGCGTTGCTATCGCTAGTATGCACCTCGCTCTGTTTCCCTTTCTTATGAAATCATTGTACACAGCAGGTGCGTTATTATTGTATACAAAGAAGACTGTATCTCTCATCGACTTCATGCAAATAGTCCTCATCCAACTTCGTTTTACTCAATACATCTGTTTAAATGTGCGACATAAAATAATGCTGGGAAAATGACGTTCTCTTTAAGTCCACTTTATGCACATGTAGGCTATAAGGAACTCGACTTACAGTGGATCCGAACCACTATGTACCTTCACCGGGTACCGAAGGAGGCGATGTTCATATGAAGATAAAAGCTAGACAAAATGGGAAAAAAAACCTGCAGTACAGCAGTACTCCATTTGCAATATGATAAATATTTCATTCATTATTTTATGCTGCGACAATACTTTGGATCGGGTCGACGGAACGCACTTGCGCGATTCTCGCAGCGAAGCGGCAACGCTGTGGAAGTCCCCTGCTGCCCGCGGAGTCTGAGATTGGCCGCACTCCGCCATACGTCATGCACCCGTTTACCATATTAGGAGTGCGAAATAATAATTAATATCTGCAACCATATTTGAGGCACGCACGTCAAACTTCTGGAATTTGATCAAATGCGTTATATCAACAGTTTTTTGCAATTTCATTGAATTTCAAGTTTGCACGTTTCCCTAAAATGTCAATTTTTGAAGTATCTAGTAAAAATATGCATATCTAGTAAAAATATGCATTTGATTTTTTCTACAGAGGTGCAAAAATAATCAAACTTCAAGTACACGAAATCGCAATATTATATGTACAGTCGATTATGAACTGTATGGTGTTAAGTTCTCCGTTCGTGAAAATGGGAGGGAGAAACTACACTTTTCAGTGAATTTTTCATTATAGCAAGCTAACAAAATTAAGACAAATTTTCAGATAACAATTATTAAAAAGTAGATACTTGAAGCTATTTGACTTTTTTTTACAAGTGCGTAGACCGAGGCCCAATAGTTTTGTCACGGATAGTAGTTTTGACTATAACTTTTTAATGACTCGTTTCCAGACTGGGGTATCGCATATTGGTACTTGGGTCAGTATTCAAGCAACCTTGGGTGACCAACTATCCGGTATTCCTGGGATCTCCCCTAGTAGAGCTAATTTTTCTCTTATCCTCCCGGCTCCCGTATTAATGTTATTCTATTTCTCCTGTATTTTTCATTAGCAACCAAGATCGTGAATTGTGAACTCATTCAGAGTTCGGCGAGCCATACAAAAGTTCAAGTAGACTGCAAGATATTGCACATCTAACCTTTGGCGGGCGCTGAAGTTTCGTCGTATCTTGCAGTAGTTGATGCTTGGTTCTGCAGCAACAGCAGACAAATGTACATATGGGTTAGAACTAAGAAAAATGAAAATTTGAAAATTATTATTCTCTATTGTGATCTGTATGTTACATAAAATGTAAATTAATTATTTTTTAATTCCATAAACATTTGTTGTAGTGTTGCCACGCCGCTAAAAATGCGCAAAATATTTCGCGAATAAATCTCCCCTAATCTCTGTTAAATTCAAAGTCGAAAGTTTGAAATTTCCTTTAATTTCATGGACGAAAGTTGATTACCCTAATCCACCCTGCCAGTTTGATTCAAAGTCACGGAAACACTCTGTATATAAGACTGTTAAACGTAACCTTCCGTTTCCAATGTAAAGATGACGCCGACGGAATTTCCTTCTACTCTAGGTGGAATGTGTTGTTAATACCGACGACGATGTGCTCATGCGCCGCCTTTGGTAACGTGGAATGAACCTGGAGACCATCGGAGCGGAAACGCCAAAGAAATGAAGTGATGCGATAGAATTCCTCCGGCCTGACTGCGCCTCCGTGAAACATTACATCAACACAGAGGCTCTGCGTATTGTACGAGCTGCCCTCAGCCAGAGCCGTGGAGCGGAAAAGCAAGGGCGATTAAGTGTTGACTTACGCTCGCAAAGAACTCGCGTCTCTTTTCTTTCTGGGTAGGATTCAAAGCTGCAACGGAAGACACTGCATGGACCACGTTTCTTCACAAACCCCAAAAACGTTCAAGACTCTCCAGTAATTGCATTCCTTGCCCTGAGGATATGGAATTTAGTTAATATTACGACGAAATGTTGTTGTTGTTAAAGGTCCAGGAATTTTAAATATAATGAATTCCGGTCCAGGAGAAAGTTTAAATGGGTTCTAGACAGTAAAGTAAATAACTTTCTTTCTATAAAGTATTTAAATACGGTCCACGGCCTCCCCGATGGCGCATTGATAGTGTAGTCGCCTTCTAATCAAGAGGTCCCGAGTTCGATACCCAGTACAGGCACGTAGCGGTCAAATCCCACTTTAACCCGTAGGTCCAGTCTCGATTAGCTTTACTGTGCATAAAGTTGACTTAAAAAAAAACAACTCAATCAATCAATCATTAAATACTGTCCAGGAACCTTCTTTCCGGATCAGTTTAAATACTTTCCAAATTCCACATTGAAATGAAACAATAAGCAACTTGGACCGAATTTAAATTGTGCGAGGAAATGTTCCAGTCCTGTTAGGAACCCATTAGAATTTATGCATTCCTGGCCCTTTAACAACCCTGCGGGGGGGGGGGGGGTGCCGTAGATTTTCTCTCAACAAAAAAAAAATTGTCCCCGCCAAAATAAAATTATTTTTATCCTTGCTAGGAATGTTTCTATGCTCATCAAAGGAAATGGAACTGAAATCCCATACCATACAATTTCTTAACTATATACGTAACAAACACAAACGAAAGATCATCCGTGTCCATTAAGAGCCCAGTCATCTAAGATTTCCTTACAGAAAACTATGCAGCCGTGTGGATTAAAGAGAGCACCATTCTGCAACTGACCAAATTCACCAAGTCGGAACACCAGCAGGCTATTTTCCACTTAAGTTCCATGGCATAGTGATATTTTAAAAGTATTAAAGTATTCACACCAACCTTCTTGGCAGGTTAGATTGTCATTAAGTTTGAACTTGGCAATAGAAGTTTAGTAAAGTTTTTGATGTTATTATTCAATAGCTCTTTTTGTGTATGAGTTTGGGTTTTCTTGGAATCTAAATATACAGTGTGTTTCTAAATTACGTGTAAACGTCATCATAAGATAATACCATTAAGCCTTGTTTCCATGATAACCAAAAACTCAATATGCTGACCAAGGCAGAATAAATTTTATTTAAAACAAACTAAACGTTACGTTTCAACCTTCTAGCAAGGTCTTCTTCAGACTCTACCGAATACAATTGAAATATGGTGCAAGACAGGAAGATATATATATATATATATACGCACACACACACAAAAATTACTCCCCTCCAGACACAAGATTATTAGAAAGTTGTTTATCTGGAACATTCCTTTCCAGGTGTTCCAGCAGGTGGCTTTCTCCTGTCAACTGTTGTTTCACCTGACAGGCGATTTAGATAAACATTTCCCTTCATCTGGAACGTGGTTGGATTCCTTATCTCATGCTTTTTCCTTATTATTTCTTTCTTCATTCCTCTTCCTTCTTGTCTCCTCCTTTGCTCTTGTCCTTTTCACTCTTTCTAACACCTTCTTCCATTCCTTGTTTATCTTCAGTCCCCCATTCCAGTTCATTCTGTCTTCTTCCCCTTCCTTCTCTATTTCCTTGGCCTACATCCATTTTTTTACTAGTACTCTCTTCTCCCTTCCTATCCGCTTAGCCTCATCCCACTCTATGTCATGTCCTGTATAAAATAAATTTCTGCCTTGGTCAGCATATTAAGTTTTTAGTTGTCATCATAAGATTTAATGACCTCGGTTAGAACCAATGTTCTAAGGTACTTAAACCTATGAGGCAATAGTTTACTTTGCTGACTTGTAACACCTAAAACGTTTGTATACATAAAAGTCGAAATGAAATCGCAAATACGCCACTAAGTGGGCATCCCCCCCCCCTTAAGCAAGAAGCTTAATTCATACTGTTTTGATTGATTGATTGATTTAGTTTATTTTACTTCGCGTTTTGTGCCTCTTGGCTAATTTGCGAAGATGGGGATGAGTGATGAAATGATGAAATTGATGAATGGACATTCACAAACAACCAAGCCCGACCAGGATTCGAACCCGGGACCCTTGGCGTCGCAGCGCGATGTGCTAACCACTCGGCCACAGGGTTGGGCTTAATTCATACTGTGTAGTAGAGATATTTCGTATCCGTTTCCACAACGTCCCGATCACCATTACTGTTATTTTTTGTGTTGTTAGACAAGAAACTTGAGAAAATATAATTCTAGAGCATGACATTTAGAGGAAAGAAAATGGCTGCTGCGTTTTATCTCTAAATTGGCAGTGGAAGGCTGTGAAGGAGCCAGGGCAGGACGTGGGATCGTTTCCCGGGCACAAAGGGAACAGACGTATCGGGGCTCTCAACGTTAAGAACAGGAAAATAGGGACCTCGTTTCGAGTATAAGCAATCACATGGGAGTAATTGCCTCCGTCGACGCTTGATGGCAGCAGCATCGTAAAGCAAAGTAATAATGCAGAACGTTACACGGAAGATCCATTGTTCTTGGCAGCCGTTCTCACTTGCAATCGACCAATGCGTGGGTGGGGGCAACTTCCACGTTCTTTGGGTGCAATCATCCACTTCCACTGCCGGAATTTCTCGGCCGTCCTTGGATCTTACAAAGGAGGCATTGCAACCACGCTCTGTCGTCTGATGCTTAAAAGAAAATGGTGTTGCGGCACTTCAACAACGCACATTGTTGCATGACCGAAGGCAGTGAGGCGGCTGCGGGGGAACAGTCCATGTTCAAGTCTCAAATACAATAACATGTCGGGCCTCCCCGATGGCGTAGTGGTAACGTCGTCGCCTCGTAGTAGGGGTCCAGGATTCGTTACCTGATGGAGTCACATTGCACAGTGGTTCGGATACCACCATAAACCAGTGTGCGAATTGAGCTTCTTGCTTTGGGGGAGGGGGGTGGTGACCACTCAGTAGCATATTTGTGACTTCATTTCCAGAGGTAAGTTTTCTCGGGGGTACGCAAATATGTATTTGTTACCAGTCAGTAAACTTAACTATTGCCTCGCGGTCAAAGTACCTTAGCATATTGGTTCTAACCTAGGTCATGGCGTCTTTTGATAACATTTAAAGATAATTTAGAAACACATTTACATTCTAAGAAAACCCAGACTCATACTCAATAAAAGAGCTATCAAACTAGTAACACTTAAAAAGGTGACCGAATTAATATTGCCAAGTTGAAACTTAATGTTCATCTAACCTAATTACAAAATTCTTGTGAACACTTTGATACATGTAAAATATCAGCCATGAAAACATAAATAGAAAACAGCCTGCTGTTGTCTCGGCTCCGTAAGGTTTTGTCAGTTCCAGTCCTTCTTTAATCCACAAGGCAGGGAAATCTACTTTTTGGCAGGGAAATCATTGGATACGAATGTGTTTGTTACATACTTAACAAATGGTATATGCTTTGAAATCCATTTTCTTTAAGAGTGATGAAAACAGCTCTGGTAGGGGGAAAAATATTCTCTTCTGCCGGGATAACATTTTTGGTGGGGTGCAAATCCCTGTCATCCTCCCGTTAATTCGGACATTGCTTTAAACTGTATGTTCAATCCCGATTAGCCTCTCTGTGCACAAAGTATACTTAAATAAAAATTCAGATTCAAACAACAAGATACCAAAGATTTACGTGTAACTTCTTGTTTATCTAAAAAGTCACAGGCAAGAGTAAATCGTTTCTCTCTCAAAAAGAGTTAAGTGTCTCGACGAGGACTCCTTGTTTAGTAAAATAAAGTGACGAAAGGAAATAGGAAGTTTTTTATTAAGACGAAAATACGCCCAAGACAAGGACGTAAAGTACGATTTCAGTACTGACCGTGGGCACTACAATATGCAAGGAGGTATAGGCATGCATATTTCCTTTTGACAAAAACACGAAATGAGTAATAGCATGATGTAATGTTCATTTTTCATGTTTTTCAAAGTTCTGAGGTGTATTTTCTTACCATATTTTGTCACGAAATGATTTGCAAAATGCAAAATAAACTCTAAAATACAAAATCTAGAGTTTATTTACCGACGAGACACTTTCTGAAGTCTGAATTATCGTGTGAGTTATTCTGCTGTAAATATTTAAGAAGCAAAAATTGACTCCTTTTAGCTACACAGGATAAAACTTGATACTTTGACAACTACATAAATGTGTTATTTTGTGCAAAAGTGCAGTTTTAAATCATATTTAGTTCTGTATTGACTATTTTAAAACTAAAATGTCATTTTATACAACGCTTTGGAACCCGAAATGTGCTTATTTTTTGAATCCGAAATCTTGATTTTTTTATTCACCATATGTGGCTCTATAAATATGATTCATATGTGCATTTATTTTAATAAAACGCTTAACATGTGCATTTGCATATGCAATATGCAACATGCATAACTATTCGGGTTCTAGTTATAAGATTTTCCTTTTTTACCTTTAAATTCGTCGGCGCAGTGTTCCTCGTGCAGCAATGATGGTGTGCAAGAAATTTGGTCTGCAGAGCCTGTTTTCCGTTGGGGCAGGTGGAGAATCCATTAGTTTGTCTTCCTCTGGTGGAGAGCGGAAATAATACCTCCACAAAGGCAGATTGATTGATTCCCACATGGCAACAAATGCCCGCATGCTTGGTCTAAATGGCAGACTCTATGCGACCTGATTTTCCTTCGGAGTATAGTGGTTGTCTACATTACCCATCGCGTCAGCTAGCAGGGGACGGAAACACTGCACCCGTGAATGGTATCAGGAAGCATTTGAGGCTTTGAAACAACAATAGCTTATAAACTACACTTTCACTTTTATCGAATTTATTTTGAAGTTCAGCTACGAATATGCATGCATTTTCAATGATGAATTGTTTTTTTTTGTTGTTTTTTTTAAAATTATTATTGTGGAATCGAGTTATGTCACCTACATACTATGCTGAATTAGTCCACAAATTGTCAAATTTTGATGTTGCCTTTTCCCCGGTTCGAATCCTAGTCTCGGCATGGGTGTTCTTTGTTCGAGTCCCTTCATCAGTTGCTTGATATCGCCATTCATCCTCAGCGTCGCGGTTACCCAAAAGTGGAAGGAAAATGAAGTAAAATAAACTAAATCAGTTGAACTATAGACTATGAGAGGTGTTGGGAGTGATCGTCACAAAAGTCATTCAAAAGTCAACAACTCTTCCAGTAACTGCAATTTTACGAGATAACGAGGCTCTATCGCCTGATTCCACAGCCAGTAGTCCTCTGTAGGGGTGTGTTTCCACTGTGTTTTGTCATTTGGTGTGTTGAGCGCCCCTTTACAGCCTCAGTTTTTAACATAGGTAAGGAGATTTTAATACTCACAGACACTTGTAAAGGTCTAATGTGACAGTAGGAAATAGCCCAAGCACTGATGCATCCAAAATTTTCAATTCATTCATTCAACCATTCTACAGACTTTGGATCTTTTCTTTCAGCTGATGCATTTCCTTTTAATTGTGCAAAATCTTTTCTTCTTCTTATTTATTATCTTAAGGTTACAATTAAGGCATGCAACATTTAATTTAGAACAATGTTAATACAAATAATGGCTTGATGCCCCATATACAGGGCGGTATACGCCGTATACCCTCTGGTTAACCTTACTCATTACCCTTTATTTTCTGCAACAATGCGCATACCTTGTACTTTCTTTTCGTTTATGTATAATTTATGTATCGTATTTGCAGGTGTATAAGACGCAACCCCATTTTTCGTACACATTTTTGAGGAAAAAGATTTATCACTGAATGTATAATTAATTTACAGTATTTCAAATATTAAATAATATGTAGGTCTACTTTCAAGAAACACTTATCTGATCTAACTAGGATATAATATATTTTCATATTCTTCGCCAAACGCCGCAAGGAAGCAAGAAAGAAATCGTCCAAATCAGAACAGAGAGAATTTCCAGAAATGAAGGTAATCAAAAACTGGCTACCGGCGTATAAGACGCACCCTGTTTTTCAGACCTTTTTTTAAAGGAAAACGTGCGTCTTATACTCCGGCAATTACGGTAATTCGGCCATTTCTCCAGTGAGTTTATTATGATGAGGGTGTGAATAAAAGATACACGTCAGCATTCTATCACCATCATCTAGCTGCTGTAATAATTTTGTCAAAATGTGTCCAGTAAATTTTAACAGAAACTTCGCTAGCTTGGTTGGAATGTTTCGTGCAGGCCTTGAGTAATATGAGAACTGCCTTTTCTTATCATAAGTTGACTTAACATGGTTGGATATTTCGAAGTATCGACTCCCAACAATGTTCGTGTTTCTCTTTTCTGCAACAAACGGCAGCGGACTACGTATAAAGGCTCTTATCGTTAAACGCCACAATTGAGGTCTCTTGTATTTAAGTTTTATAAATAGAGGGGATGGAAAAAAATAGCATCGTTGCTTTTACTGTTCATTTTTCACTTTTTGGTATGTGTTTTCGAGTTTTTAAATTTTAGTTTAACTAGCAGTACACAAACTGATATGCAATATAAAAAAAATACAGGAACATCTTGTACTGTAACGTATAAAACGCTGTAGACTTTGTGTTTAAATGGAATCATTAACAAAAGCGTCTCATTTGTTTAAAAAAATACCTTCTCTATTACAATATGACTCTTTCAAGTCAATTATGGGTAGACCACCTTCATCTGTATTCTAACATGAATGACATTTTGTTTTGAAAGTTAATTGATTTCATCCATTTTTATGGAAACATGGTCTCCATTTATCGTTTCATGTAACTTAGCCATAGGAGTAGCTAGAACTTTATATTTGGGTGTGCACAAGGGGAAAAAATGAGGTCTTGTACCTTTTTAATAGCATATTCTGCAACACAATCACTTGGCTCTTTAACTGCACTGATGTTTGTAAAGGAATATAAATTCACTAAATGACAGTTGAAAATTTCTGAATATATGTAGTAGAAAAAAATCAAATTGCATAGAAATTACACACACACAAAATGATCATAAATGTTACAAACAAATACATCAAAATACACGTCATCTATAACAAGAGACCTCTGTCAAAAGGTACAATGTTCATAAACTCATCAATAACTTCATTTACATCAATAGACTAAGCTTTTTCCTGTTCCACAAATAGCAAGAGCAGGGCTTCCAATCTATCCTGCTTCTGAGTTGCTCATAATTTAGTTTTAACTTGGGTAAGCTTGGAGAAGCTCTCTCTCACACGTGCAGCTTGTGACAGGTATAGAAGAATGGCGCTGCAGTACAGAGTAGAATGCAGTAAATATCTTCTTTCTCCAATGATATAAAAAAATCGAAATCTATAGACATCAGCGATAATGCACACGTTTGTACCAAGTAATGACATTTTCAACTTCTTACAAACTGCCGCTTATTTTCTCTCTTATTGAAATATCTGTCTTTAATTCTCTTTGATAAAGCAGACCATTAGGGTGTGCCTAGGCACACCCGGCACACCCCGTAGCTACGCCTATGAACTTAGCGTAGTATACCCTGTGAACATTTTGGTACGCCAACAAGAAACCTACACGAGGCTACATCTAAGGATTGTTCATTGGATGAGAACATTGCTGAGTTCGTCTGATAAGAAATTGTTCGTATTCACTGAAGCCAGTTTGTATTTCCTCTTTGCCTTCCGAGACTTACCAAGTGGGACATTTTTCCAACGGAGCTGGGAGGCCTAAGAGACCAGAGTGGTTGATAAGGTGGTTGCAGGGAACAGGGAAGAAGGACTGGATGAAAGGGACGACTGCTTGTTTACCCTACCCCGCGGCTTCAGAATTTGTTGAAGGAGATTGACAACGAGAGAATCTTTGAGGACTGCAGAGAGAATGCTTCACGGCGTTAAAACCCGAACTGGCCTTTGATCAATGATTCACAGCAGAGTTCCTACTCCGCTTCCTCCTTCTTGTCTTTCTTCCATTTTCTTCAGCTGAATTCCTTTCAGTTGATCCACAATTTTTGGTGACTTACTTCACTCGTAATACAGAGTTGTAGACTATCAGAAAATCAGCGAGAAGGATGTAAAAATATCTTCAAATTTGACTGATGACGTATTGATTTCCTAGTAATTATTAATAGATAGGGACATTGAATTTTCGCGATGCGCGAAATTGCGAAATGTTAAAAAAAATATGCAATTTAGAACATTCTGCACTTAACTACACCCCCAATGACGAAATGTGCATGAGTTTTATTCGCGAAGTAATGCGAAATGTGTGCATTTCCACGAAATGAACGCTTTTTCGCTAAATAACCGTGAAATATCATCAAATTAAGTAGAAAACACGCAAAAACCGGCAATCGAGGTTGTACGCGCAAACTGTCGATTTGTATCGAAACGTTTGCCTAAAGTTTCCTACCACTTGCAGCTGAAGAACGTTTTATCTTCGATCACATCACAGTAGTTCCTCCATTCATATCGGGGGTTAGGCGTAGAGCTGACAACTCTGCACTGTAAAAAGACATGTCAAGAAACAGAAATATAAGGCCATGGATGTTCCCAAGGTAAAATATTCCGGAGGTAAAATAGTCCCCCGTTCGGATCTCCGGGTGGGGACTACTTTAGGAGGTCCCTGGACTAAGGATAAGATCTACGTTAGGAATAAGGATATTAAATTAGGCACCTGGAATGTTCTGAGCCTTTACCGGCCTGGGGCATTTCAGTGTACAGTTAATGAGATAGTGAAGTATAAATTAGATGTAGTAGCTGTCCAGGAAGTTAGGTGGCCAGGAGAAGGGAATTGTAAAACTAATAATTATACTTTTTTCTATGGTGGTACTGAAAATCATAATTTTGGAACAGGCTTTTTCATAAATAATAGAATTATCTCGGCTCTTAAAACAATAGAATTTATTAATGATAGGATATCATATGCAGTTTTACAGGGTAGGTGGTGTAAAATTATTTTAATAAACATACATGCACCAACGGAAGATAAAGATGATAATACTAAAGATGATTTTTATACAGAGTTAGAACAGGTCTTTGATAAATTTTCTCAGTATGATATGAAAATTCTGTTAGGTGACTGTAATGCACAGATTGGCAAAGAAGAGACATTTAAACCCACGATTGGTAAAGAAAGTCTTCATGAATTAAGTAATGATAATGGTATAAGATTGATTACTTTTGCAACCTCAAAGAATTTAATTGTGAAAAGTACCACTTTTAAACATAAAGATATCCATAAATATACCTGGTCTTCTCCAGATGGTAAAACTCATAATCAGATAGACCATATTCTCATTGATAAGAGAAGGCATACTAGTATAATTGACGTTCGTACACATAGAGGTGCTGACTGTGCCAGTGACCATTATTTAGTAATTGCTAAATTAAGAGAAAGACTCTCAGTGATAAATCATAAGCAACAAAATCTAAAAGTTATAAAATTTGATACAGGAAAGTTTGCTGATGAAAGAATTAAGAAAGATTACCAAATTAAACTGTCAAATAGATTTGAGGTTTTGCAGGATTTAAATGATGATGAAAATATAAATGAAACAGACGTAAATAAGAATTGGGAGCACATACGTAATGCAATAGAATCAGCAGCTAAACAAACTATAGGATACCATAAACCAAGAAAAAGTAAGCCATGGTTTGATAATGAATGTCATAGTCTAATAGAAATAAGAAATCAGGCTAGACTTAGGTGGTTAAATAACTCTAACTAACTAACTAACTCTCTAGCCTTCTTAAACCCGAAGGTTCATGGCTGCAGCAACACAGGCCTTCCATCTGTCCCTATCTTGAGCAAGATCTATATACTCTTTTCCATCCCTACCGATTTCCTTTAGGTCCATCTCAACGTTGTCCCTCCATCTTCGTCTTGGCCTTCCTACAGGTCTCTTACCATCTGGTTTCCCAACAAGAATCCTGTAAACTCCTCTTTCCTCTCCCATTCGTGCCACATGGCCTGCCCACATAAGTCTTCTTGATTTAATTATTCTAATAATATCTGGACATGAATACAAATTATGTAGTTCTAAATTATGTAACCTTCTCCACTCACCTGTCTCCTCATCCCTTTTAGGTCCAAATATTTTCCTAAGGATCTTATTTTCAAATACTCTCAATTTATGTTCCTCTTTTAATGTAAGGGACCACGTTTCACACCCATATAATACTACAGGTAAAATTACTGTTTTGTATATTTTAACTTTTAGTTTCTTAGATATTAAACGAGAAGACAAAAGTTTATGAAGAGAGAAGTAACATGCATTTCCTGAATTAAGCCTACTTTTTATTTCCTCTTTAATATAATTTTCATTTGTTAATATTACTCCTAAGTATTTGAATTTGGAAACTGGTTCAAACGAGTTGTTATCAATAATTAGATTTTGATTATTACCTAACACTTGGTTTCGGCCTGTAAGCATATATTTAGTTTTCTCTTTGTTAACTTCCAAACCTATCTCTTTAGCAGTTTTGAAAAATATTTTAGCATTATTCTTAATCGTATTTATATCATCCCCTAATAAGTCTACATCATCTGCATATGCTAACAAATATGGTTAAATAACTCGGATGATACAAATCTAAGCAATTATAATACAATAAAGCGATAAGTTAACCGCACGTTTAGAAGTAAAAAAAGAGATTACTTGAAAAGCAAAATTAACGAAATTGAAACAAACAGCAAAAATAAAAATATCAGAGATTTATATAAAGGTGTAAATGAATTTAGAAAGGGGTGGCAACCTAAAGTAAACTTGATAAAAGATAAAGACGGTGATTTTCTAGCTGACCCAAGCGATATTCTAAATAGATGGAAGAACTACTTTAATGACCTTTTAAATGTCCATGTAGGAGATAAATCAGAAGTAAATGAAGTCCACACAGCAGAACCTTTAGTCCCAGAACCTAACTTGACTGAAGTTAAAGATGCTATTAAAAGGCTTAAGAATAACAAAGCACCTGGCATTGATTTAATACCAGCTGAGTTAATTAAATATGGTGGAAATTCATTAATATGTCAAATTCATAAATTAATTTGTTTAATATGGAATAAAGAAGAAATCCCTCAACAGTGGAAAGAATCCATAATTGTTCCTGTGTTTAAAAAAGGTGATAAAATGAACTGCAATAATTACCGTGGAATTTCTCTACTCTCAACAACATACAAAATATTGTCTAACATTCTTTTAACAAGACTAACCCCATATGCTAATGAAATTATAGGTGATTATCAATGTGGATTTAAACGTAACAGATCAACTACAGATCAAATTTTTCACATCAGACAGACACTTGAAAAAAAGTGGGAATATAATCAAAATGTCCATCAGCTATTCATTGATTTCAAAAAAGCATATGATTCGGTCAAAAGAGATAAATTATATAATATATTAGTAGAGTTTGGAATACCTAAGAAGCTTGTTAGTATGATAAAAATATGCACCAGTGAAACAGAAAGTAAAATTCGTGTGGGTAATAATATGTCTGACAAATTTATAATTCATGATGGGTTAAAACAAGGAGATGCATTATATCCATTGCTCTTTAATTTTGCCTTAGAATATGCTGTTAGGAAGGTAAAAGAAACTAAAGAAGGACTAAAATTAAATGGTGTGACTCAGTTGTTAGCATATGCAGATGATGTAGACTTACTGGGGGATTATATAAATACGATTAAGAATAATGCTAAAATATTTTTCAAAACTGCTAAAGAGATAGGTTTGGAAGTTAACAAAGAGAAAACTAAATATATGCTTACAGGCCGAAACCAAGTGTTAGGTAATAATCAAAATCTAATTATTGATAACAACTCGTTTGAACCAGTTTCCAAATTCAAATACTTAGGAGTAATATTAACAAATGAAAATTATATTAAAGAGGAAATAAAAAGTAGGCTTAATTCAGGAAATGCATGTTACTTCTCTCTTCATAAACTTTTGTCTTCTCGTTTAATATCTAAGAAACTAAAAGTTAAAATATACAAAACAGTAATTTTGCCTGTAGTATTATACGGGTGTGAAACTTGGTCCCTTACATTAAGAGAGGAACATAAATTGAGAGTATTTGAAAATAAGATTCTTAGGAAAATATTTGGACCTAAAAGGGATGAGGAGACAGGTGAGTGGAGAAGGTTACATAATTTAGAACTACATAATTTGTATTCATGTCCAGATATGATTAGAATAATTAAATCAAGAAGACTTAGGTGGGCAGGCCATGTGGCACGAATGGGAGAGGAAAGAGGAGTTTACAGGATTCTTGTTGGGAAACCTGATGGTAAGAGACCTGTAGGAAGGCCAAGACGAAGATGGAGGGACAACGTTGAGATGGACCTAAAGGAAATCGGAAGGGATGGAAAAGAGTATATAGATCTTGCTCAAGATAGGGACAGATGGAAGGCCTGTGTTGCTGCAGCCATGAACCTTCGGGTTTAAGAAGGCTAGAGAGTTAGTTAGTTAGTTAGTCACATCAGGAAAAAGCTGCAAATTGGGATTTCCCATGCACATAATCTCAGTTCGAAAAGTTCGCTCTCTGTCAAGCTGCATTCCTTTCTTCCCCCTAATATGCAATTTAGAAATGAAGTGACTTTGTGTTGATGTTTTCTTTTTGGTTGGACAGCTAAGTACTTGTGTGTGTGTACAATATATAAAAATGAAGTAGTTTGTCAATTTATAGCTCTTTTGTATGTTGTTTCCTCTCATGATGAAAAAGTGTGTGCCAACTTTTTTTCCACCGCTGGTATATACCGCTGATCTAACATTTTATATACCTCTCCTCTCAGATTTTATTTACCATAAATTTGTCTCCTATTAATAGGGTATATTAGTAGAATTTGGAATACCTAAGAAGCTTGTTAGTATGATAAAAATATGCACCAGTGAAACAGAAAGTAAAATTCGTGTGGGTATTAATATGTCTGACAAATTTACAATTCATGATGGGTTAAAACAAGGAGATGCATTATCTCCATTGCTCTTTAATTTTGCCTTAGAATATGCTGTTAGGAAGGTAAAAGAAACTAAAGAAGGACTAAAATTAAATGGTATGACTCAGTTGTTAGCATATGCAGATGATGTAGACTTACTGGGGATGATGTGAATACAATTAAGAATAATGCTAAAATATTTTTCAAAACTGCTAAAGAGATAGGTTTGGAAGTTAACAAAGAGAAAACTAAATATATGCTTGCAGACCGAAACCAGGTGTTAGGTAATAATCAAAATCTAATTATTGATAACAACTCGTTTGAACCAGTTTCCAAATTCAAATACTTAGGAGTAATATTAACAAATGAAAATTATATTAAAGAGGAAATAAAAAGTAGGCTTAATTCAGGAAATTGCATGTTACTTCTCTCTTCATAAACTTTTGTCTTCTCGTTTAATATCTAAGAAACTAAAAGTTAAAATATACAAAACAGTAATTTTGCCTGTAGTATTATATGGATGTGAAACTTGGTCCCTTACATTGAAAGAGGAACATAAATTGAGAGTATTTGAAAATAAGATCCTTAGGAAAATCTTTGGACCTAAAAGGGATGAGGAGACTGGTGAGTGGAGAAGGTTACATAATTTAGAACTACATAATTTGTATTCATGTCCAGATATGATTAGAATAATTAAATCAAGAAGACTTAGGTGGGCAGGCCATGTGGCACGAATGGGAGAGGAAAGAAGAGTTTACAGGATTCTTGTTGAGAAACCTGATGGTAAGAGACCTGTAGGAAGGCCAAGACGAAGATGGAGGGACAACGTTGAGATGGACTTAAGGAAAATCGGTGGGGATGGAAAAGAGTATATAGAACTTGCTCAGGATAGGGACAGATGGAAGGCCTGTGTTGCTGCAGCCATGAACCTTCGGGTTTAAGAAGGCTAGAGAGTTAGTTAGTTAGTTAGTTAGTTATTAATAGTGTATCAGTAAGTATCTATTTTATTTACCGATACTTTTTCTGGCGTTTTGATTGTTCGCGGGCCAGGCAAAATGCCGTAAACCTTTCTCGCGAAGTCTAATTATCTCGGAAACAGCCACGTAGCTAGATATTTTGGCGCCCTATGCAGGATTTTGGTATTCATGCCCCCTTCTCCCCCACGCACCGACATTTTACGTGCGTCTTTCGATTTTTTTTACACCCTGGTTTGTGATATTTACATCCTACAAATTTTGAAATGAGGAACCAAAAAACACTCGTTTAAAAAATAAGGTTATATTTAAAGATTCGTGGTTTCCATTTCTGATTTTAACAAAGTTTAGCATATTAATGAATACTTCAGTTATGTATTAGTATCTAATTCCGTCACCTTTGCAAAGTGAAAAAATTCTCAGTCGCTATTCTAATTTAAAAAAAAACATAATTGTATAGCGACCTCTATCGTACGATCCTGCCAGGAAGTTAAGAAAAATCGAAGTTTTAATTGATTTTGTACAAATATTAATGAAAAATATGTACTTGTGATTCCATAATGAGTATTTTTATATTCTGATGTACCTTTTGGAGTAATTTATAACACATTATATAACAAAACTCTCCTTATAATTGTATTTGAATAATAAAACACTAATAGTGAAGGCACATAGGGGTTCGGATCCCTCTTTAAACTGTAGGTCCATTCCCGATTACCCTTCCTGTGCATAAAGTGAACTTAAAACACCAAATCAACCAACCAACCAACCAAACAAACCATAATATTAATCAATATTTTGAAAAGTTTTACATTGTTGCAATTTCTAAGCATCGGTGCTGGTATCGGCTCAGTTGTAATTAATAAATTATATTATAACTCGCAAGAGGAGCTCAGGGAGAGGATCTTAGCAGCTGGTCAACACATCAAGGACATCATCACATCACGAGTTAAGAGAACAAATGTCCGTAAAAACCTGCGTGCCTGCATTCGTAACGGAGGTGCCCACTTTGAGCAAGACGTGTAATGTTCTTTAATTGTATTGTTCATTGATTCCATTCACATGAAGATGAATGAAGTATTATTTCTTGTACACAAATGTGAATGTAAGCAATATTTGTAACTTGTTGGATAGCAGATGACACAAGGAAGTAATTTAAGTAATTTGTACGCTTCGTGTCATACCATTTTTGTTATTTTTGTTATTAATACGTTGCCAAGTAAACTAAGAGTGCATTTTTTTTATCATCACTTGTAAGTTTAGATCCACCCGTTACTTACATTGGATTGTTATTTGGGACAAACTTTTTTCCAACCAACCAGTTATATGTTTGTTATCAGAAAACGCTGAAATATGTGCCATACAATGAACTGTTTTTTTCTCAATTCACATTTTCATGTGGAAAATTGTCATCTAAAAAAGAAACAATAGAAATTCGTTTATCTTAAAAACTACTAACTTTCGGACGGGGTATCATATGGTCAAATTTATTGCAAATTGCCTCTACTTTAACCTCTTTCAGGGAGTACATCCAATTACAGGTCACCCTGTATATTGGAATCAAAATAAATATTTACATAACAAACATCTTACAGGTCTCCCTGACTCATTCTTTCATTCTCTCACTCATTCATTCACGTGAGATATTTAACATGAAAGTAACACACAAGGCTCGTATTTAATCAACCTACTATTCCTTTTTATTTAACATGAACTTGAATTAGGTCGTTAATCTTTCTGCTCCTGTGCTCGTTACAATCAATATGCGCCAGCCCTGGGAAAAACAATTATCCGAAAAATATGTCGGCGTGGTTGAACCTTTCGTTCAAATGAACATACGCATCTATACCGCAAGCATGACATTTACCAAATTTCTCGGACGGGGGTTTTACAACAAGCCTCTCTCGTCCCATGAAAACAATTACACCTCTACAGAGTGATGCAATACTTAATTAGTCTCCAGCTACCGGAATACATCAATTAACATCGGAGCGAGCAAAAATTACAATATCACTATACAATAGAGAATACCTCACTTACTGCACAATTTAACAAAGTAAAAGACTAAACAGTCGACTTTCGATAAGTTATTGAAAGGACTTGGCGGCTGATTACATTACAATGAAGCACACATTCACAAGTAACAATGGAATTTAACGCAATAAAGGAGCTTTATATTAAAATACTGACATTTAAAAGATTAAAAAATATAAACATGAAACGAATTATAAAACAATTACTCAAAATACAAGACACGAAAGTTAGGTTCGGAATTCCTGAGTCACGTTGAGAATCGCAAATCAATGTGATTTCGGCTTTAGTGGTAGGGTGTTAACAGAAAACAATACATTCATACGTGGATGTGAATCGACAGAAGAATACTCTACCAGACTCTGCTACGTCATCGGGTGGTCTATCTTTCCTAGGTACGGGAATTCGCACTAGGTTCCATTGTGACGAAAAAAATGTTCCTTCGGACGTCAACCGCGACGAAGGGCAGTGGTGATGATATTTGGCACTTTCACTTCCTCTCGACGTCGCGTATCTCTCATTCTCTAAAAATCCGGCTGGAATTTCCCCATCTCAACGTCGACTGGACGTTCTCATCTCGGGCGTTGACTGGACATTCGCTTCTCGGGCATCGGCTCATCTCGGGCGTCGATTGGACATTCTCTGGTAGGGCGATCGCAGCGGATGGTGTTGGCGGCGTCGCTGGACGGTTTCCACGGCATGGTACGTCGATGATGTTGGTGTCGGCTGGCTCGGCTGTAGCTTCGCGCCAGATGGTAGTGGCAGCGTCGTTGCGCAACTCGGGAACCCGACGTTCCTCTCTCCTCTTATCCTCTTAGCCTGCCAAAGTTCTTGATTGTCCTTGTTTCGCAAAACAATTCACTGCGTAAGATCTCACAGAATCAAGCACACGCGAATCAACTCACTGGCAGTTAATCGCTGACGGTTCGCAAAAATGTAAGATCTCGAAAACAATAAGTACACAGGAGTCTAGCGCAGAGGTGTTCTCGCTACAAAAATTCTGACAAACTGTGTTGAAAACTCGAAAACTCGCAGTTTTATACCAGATTCAAAAATGTCAGTTGGGAAGATGCTAAATGGAGCGTCGCTTGTGTTCCAGCGGGGTATATGAACCTTGGTTCTATTGTGTTTGAAACGCGGTCAAGACGTGTCTTCAGGTAGGTGCAGCGGATTAAGTCCTGGCCTCACTGGCGTCTGTCTTGGGAATCCGTAGTTGGCCCATGAATCGCCTAAAAAAAAACAATTCGCCCTTACTTCGTGGATACTCAGTTGATCTCCTTGAAATTAAATCCAGACATCATTTATAACTTGCCGCTTCGGTTGTCCAAATTCCATGTAGATCCGCCGACCGGAAACTGAGATATTTCATAAAGTCGATATTCGTACAGGTGTAACGTAAGGAAGAAACCTTGTTGACGATCAGTGTCGTGACTCAGAGAACCTGTCCCCTAACTCTTGTTATCTTGCTCGAATGCCATTTTCACAACAGATACCTACGAACTATTCAAATGACAAAACCAAATCTTACGCCTTACATAAGTCATATTATGGTTAATTATACATAATGATACATGTGATTTACATGTCACTAAATACCGTGACAACCTGATGGTTTGAGAGTCCAGCCGTTATTACTAGACCTCTGATTTTAGGTTTTTGACCTATTTTCTCCTTTGCATATAAATAACAAATAAAAAATTATATCAGCGTTTCATTAAAAACGAAACAACTGCCGAAGTTGTATAGTGCCAAAAATAATCTATGTTGCTTGTTAGAACCTATTTTAGGTTCATGTGCCTAAATTAAACCGTTTTTTAGGTTTTTATAATTTTTTAGGTTTTACAGGATTTTTATCTCACATAGGTATTTACTAGGTTTGGTGGTGACATAATTCAATGACTGGCGTGTTTAAAACATGTTTTCCGTCGATTTCCCTCCCTCCATGTATATGATCTTTATCAAAGCATTAAACAAAACAAAAATTCTGCAGGTGACAGTGACGTCAGAAAGAGGACAGTTCCCCATTATTTTTACCCCTGCACTACAGACTCTTAATTCTAAGCTTTGCCTACTAAGATAAAGTAAACTGTCCTTGCCCCCCTCCTCCCCATTCTCAGTTTTGGCACCCAATCGTCTCTACTGACTGCACAGTCTCAAGGGCAAGCTTCTGATCTGTGCGGCCTTGCTCACTCTCGTGTCAGTTTGGTCCTTATAGGCATTCAAGCTTTGCGAAGTAATGTTTCAGCATTCAAGTTAGCACTACTTGATTTTTGATTTGATTTAGTTTTATTTTACTTCGCGTTTTGTGCCTCTTGGCTAATTTGCGAAGATGGGGATGAGTGATGAAATGATGAAATTGATGAATGGACATTCACAAACAACCAAGCCCGACCGGGATTCGAACCCGGGACCCTTGGCGTCACAGCGCGATGTGCTAACCACTCGGCCACAGGGTCGGGCAAGTTAGCACTACTGACTATGTTTCTGTTGAAAGATAATTTTCAGCAAATGAAATTATCCTCACAGACAAAAGGCGGAATTTGAGTGTGGATAACGCAAAAAGATTCATAGTGGTCACTAGTATAATTCCTGGTTTACAAGGCGAGCTTTCCAAAAATTCAAGAATACAAGCAGATGTTTTCTCTATTCCAACCTTACGTATTATCAACTCTCACCCTCCCTTCCATACGCAAAAATATTGACAATATATAGGGTTTGTATGATTCTAATGTAAAAAGAAATTTACCAAATCAACTTCATATTATTTTGTAATAGTCTTCTGTTTGTCAGATAGATTCTTCTGTAAAAGACACTAACAAAGTAAACGGATTCAGAAAATGTATTTTTATTTTTCATGGAGCTTTGTTTTCCTTCCTAAAAAAAACTAAACTGAGAGAAACTTGCCTCAGGGCATTTATAAACATGTTTAAATTTAACGGGATTTGGATTAATAAAAGTTGCAATTTTTCACGTCTACGGAGAAAAAATTGGAATAGAGAAAACATCCGCTTGTACCTAATTTCATGTTTTGCCAAAATTCATGAATAATTTCCAGAGCCAATAATTCACACATAATTTCCGGTGCCAATAATTCACGTGTAATTCCCGGAATTCGAGAAATTCGAAGTGAGTAGCCATCCTGATATTGTGCAGCAAACTTATACATACGTGATTCATTTTTCATATCAACAAGTAACATTTTCTAACAGCACAACTGCAGTGTTATAATAATTTGTAGATAATTTTGAAAATGATGTAAAGAAATGAAAATTTGTTTAGAAAATTAATATTTGGTTATTACTGTTCTTGTGAAATTTTGTTTTTAACGATTGTATCTAATCAGTATTTTTCAGAAATTTTGTACCTAATTAAGTCTTTTTCCAACCTATTTCAGGATTTTTGGAACCTAACTTAAGGTTTTTAGAACGTATTTTAGGATTTTTAGAGCCTATTTTAGAAATGTAAAAGCACACTTTTTAGAACCTAAAATTCCGAGGTCTAGTTATTATTTGCATAAGACCTTTCCCGGGCAGTGGATCGGAAGAGGTTCTAAAGATTACCCAGCTCCCTTAGACTGGCCTCCAAGAAATCCAGACCTCATCTCTGGGGGTTCAACAATGACAGCTAGTAATAAACAGGTATTGCACATCACAAGAGTCACGAGCAGCTGTGGAAGATGTTTTCCCGCACGTCACCCCGGTTATCTCCTAAAACATCTGCCAGGACATGGCGTAGAATTCGGCTGTGCTACGAAAATGACGGTCTCCAAACCAATGTTCTAGACTCTTCTAGACTCATCAGATATGTGTCCATTTCATTCATTCAACCATAACCACCGTAGTGTCGGAAATAATGCGGGGTACGCCCACTTCGTGACCACTCTGTACAACATGTTATAAAAACAACCAAACAATTGCCTTTCCTCTCATCCTGAAAGCTCGTTTCGTTACTTCTCCAATATCGCAAAACGATTCCCCGCAACACACTGCCCGGGATTCAGCTACTTTTGTCTCCCTCTCGCTTTGCTTTTATCCATGTGTGGCTCCAGCGGAATTCTGCTCAGCCGCCTGCTTTCATGGCCGTGCGTTTAGGAGACGGCAGTTGCTGATTCGGACGCTGCCTAAGAATCGGGCATTTCTGCGCATGCGTGCCTGTGTTCGGGCAGGGTTGCCAACTAACATTGGTAGATATAATACGCACCACCCTATATATTGCTTTAAGAAACAAACAAAAAGGTATATACTGGTCCTTTTTGTTCTCTCCTTGCCTACTACAACGGCGGAAACAAATCGTTGTAAATGTTGCATGAAGTGACTTGAGATCTTACATTATGTTGGCTGCAAAAAGGGGAAAATGGAACATTTCCATCAATTGAATATGACTTTTCAGGCGAGCTGCACATCCTCTCCCGAATTCCTGGAAGATCGATGCTGGCTCCCTCTCGCTTCTGGAGTCCTCTCCCTTAAACAGCCGGAGGAGTCTGTCGCCAAGGCAGAAAGAAAAAACGGAATCTCGTGGAGGATCTGTAGGCCCCGGGCGCCCCGCTTTGTCTCTCCTCTTGAGTGCCGGGATCTATGCTCTGCGCAGAACGCGCCAGCTACCACGGGGGACAAGGGGGGACGTGTTCCACTCGATAATTCGTAAAACATTGTGTTACACACACGTGCAAGATATTGCAGACAGGCACGTATCTAGAAATATATTTCGGGATGGGGAAGTCCGAACCACGTGACTCAATATTATTATTATTATAGCAATAATAATAAAATAATAATAATTCTTAAATTAAAACAAATATATTATAATTATATTAAATTAAAATACTAATTAAATATATAAATTAATATATTGTTATTATTACACGGATAGGTAAAAAGACGGTTTAAGAACAGAGATATACCATTACATGTTCATTTATGTCGAGTTACGATCAGCATAATTTGTGTAAACCAGTGCACTGGCAAAGAAGTCCAATATATGAAGATTTGATAATTTATTGCATAACAAAAAGGGATGTTAGATCCAGTTAGCGAAAAGTAAAGTTCTTGATTAATATTTTATCCATAATATCATAAATATTAGCGTGCAAGCATAAATCTTTCGTACTGTCCTTCAAAGTCATATGATCCCAATATAATTACATGAAATTAATAATCCTCGATTAAACAAGAAGTTCCAAACAAGTATATTTTCATTACTTAATTTTATATTTCGTAAGTTTTGGGGGAGATCAGGACCCCCTGGACGCCCCCTAAATACGTTCTTCAATATAGAGAATATCCTCAAATAAGTGTGGCGTGGTTAGCACAGCGCGCTGCGATGCTAGGGGTCCTTGGTTCTAATCCATGCCTGGGCGTGTGTGTTCTTTGTGAGTTTCCCTTCGTCCATTTCATCAGATCAATCGTTCTCATCTTCACGACTAGCCAAAAGTGCAAAAAAAGTAAAGTGAGATTAACCAAATCAGTGAATCAATAAAATACCTGAAGGTTAAAGACGCTTGTTCCAATTGTATCACTAGAAGCATCCACAGATTTTTCCCCTAAGGTGAGCATATTTTATTGATGCAAAACAATTCAATTTTTTCACTTTCCGGTGAAAATTTTAATTCCGATTTATTTGTCTTTGGACTGCCACGTAGCAAAATGGTTGTCACTCGTGCACACAATATGAGTATCTTATCTTCAAAGTTTAGTACATCTAAATATCACTGCATTAATTGGTGTATTTTGCGCAATATGTTCAACTAATTGTGGGCCTCCCGATGGTGTAGGGTTAACGTTGCCACCTTGCAATAAATGAGTCCGTGTTCGATACCAGATGGAGGCACATAGTAGATCTCGCTTTAAACTGTAGGTCCAGTCCCGATTAACCTTCCTGTCCATAAAGTGGACTTGAATAAAAATTCAAATTGAAATTTACGGATCTGTGACTGTTGTGTCAGTCACGAGGGGCACAGATGACAAATTCGAAGGGGTCCAGGGTTCGATAATCCATGGAGGCACATTGGAAAGTTGTTATGATTCCACTTTAAACTGTAGGTCCAGTCCAAATTACCCTACCAGTTTATAAAGTGAACAAACAATCATTCAATAAACATTTAAATTGGACGAGTCGTTTACACATAGTGATGAGCAGGGAACGGATTTTTACGTATGTAAATACATATTTATGTAGGAAGATAAAATCAGTTATATTTTGTATTATCTTTGCGCATCATGGCATGTAGACTCGAAAAATGCAGTTTTAATTTTCAATATTCATACATATATTAGGTTTTGGTTCATATTTAACATATTTTAGTTATTTTTACATATCATTTTCATATTTCAGAACATTTCTCAACATATACTCCACATTCGCGCAATAACTACATGTCCCCGTTTGACCGAAATAGTTGGGTGACTTTCTTGCGAGTAACTCACAAATTTGAAACACGCTTCCATTACTTCTTGCGACATTGAACGCAGTTTTAGTCCATATAAATCCATCCTAAGAGACAACAGAAGGTAATTTACGTTCGAACACTTAAAACAAATAATTGTTTTGGAAACAGAAAATGTAAACATATTTTAACTTGTTTTACAATTAATTTCAATGTAAGCTTACTGTATTATAGCTATGTAGCTCGTGTAGTGTCTTATATTATTAAAAAGGTAAATTTTTACAATTTTAAGTTCATATTTTCTTGAAAATAACTAAATTTACATGTTCCCTGGTTATCAGTCTGGTGAGAAGGTTTACTATCGTTCCAAAAGAAAGAAGAAGAACAGAATGCTGATTACAAAGACAGCGACCGCCCTCAGATGTTCTCCTTGAGGAGGACCAAAACCTTAATTTTGACTGTACAAACATGTTTTCATATTTCCTATTGGAAACAATTACACGGTATGGAAACAAAGAGTTTCGAAAAAGAAACATAGATGGCAGCACAAGATGGAAAAATATACATGCATAAATGAATTGTTGGAGAATAAGAATAATTTTAGTAGAAGAAAATTATGAAAGGAAAATGGAGAAAAGAAGTAGATGTACAAAAATTGATAATAGAGGGAAAGAAAAATTGGAATGTTTTTCATCATCCTACAACCAATTAATAGGCAAGCATAAAGAAGTACTGAATGAAGTTCAAATTCATGGCATCCAGAAACACAGCTAATTGTGGGGTATCTCTTCGTAAATTTTTTAATATATTTCTGCATAACATAATACATACATTGCAAAATCATGCAGCAATTTAATCTAGAGGTTACAGCTATTTTGATGTCATTATGTACGTATTAAATAAATGCATACCTGCAATAAATATATTATTTAACTTTTACTTAAAGTATGATTTTAAAAAATAAGGCGATTATTTTACATATTTAAAACTGTAAACACTAAACATGGGCAAGGTTTTTATTGGAAGTGGAAAGTAGGGGAAGGCGTCAAAATTCCTCCTCGCCCGGTTGAAAATTTTATCTCAAGGCACTCTGTGTAAAGTGTATATTACAAACCACAATTATATGATTATATTAAGTTTTTGCGCAAAAGCAACGGAATTTCATAAACGTTGCATCCCCAGCGATTTGTGCAGAGTCCTTCCTTTCCCCGACCCAACCGGAGCTCGGTTGCGAACCCTGGCGGACAGTTATCGAACTTCAGCGAGCTGGCTCCAGACGAGGATCTATTGCTATGACGTCACTGTTACGCACCGCTGTTACGTCAGCCTACTAAATTTAAATCTATAACGGTCCACGTGTCCGTCGCTTTTCTCTTCGGTACCACTTTGTTGCCATTTATTCGTTTCTTTGTGTCTGTTCCATCTTTTTTAAGGCTGTGTTGCATTCTTGTCTGCAGTCTCATTCGGAAAAATAATGAGAAAACATAAGTGAAACTGGGTCGTAGTGATCACATTAAGTACACCACGTGCGAGACGACCATTAGCCCCCGACGGTTTGGAATCCTAACAGCAACTTAAGTATAGGAAAAGGAAATAAACCGCCACAGCCAATTATACACAACCTGTACCTGGGAGGAACCCACGTGACCTGTACCATAGGCGTAACTTGGCGGGGGCAAGGTGGCTCTCCCCACCCTCAAATTATCAAGTTAAGGTATCTAAGAAACAAAGTAATATTTGTGACTTCCTAACGTCACCTAGGGTATAGGGGGTGACCTTCCACTTCCACGTAGTACACCCTGGACTAACGAGGCTCTGGCGACTGGCCATATGGCCATTATAATTATGTGTGTTGTCCTGTTTTTTTTGTCCTTCTGTGTACTGAGTGCCCCTTTACAGCCTCAGCGTTTAACCTATGTCAGAATATATTTATATTTTAGTTATCCGATATTACAGTTATGTTATATGTTATGGTAAAGCGCTGGACCCCGTATAACGCGACGGGCGCAAAATAGCCTAAGTGCTAACGCACCCAAAATTTTAAATTCAAATTCGAACGTCACAGTTATTTAGCTAATAATTATTGACGCTATTTTTATAAGATTGAAAACTATCGAGTCTCTTCCCCCTAAATTTGATTCTCCCCTCAAAATTAGGCCCCAAGCTACAACCATGACCTGTATCATAGACAAATGCACTCGCAGAATTCTTTCTCAGGTGGGGCAGAGTTAAGATTTCATATCTTGCTCTTCAGTCACAGAAACTTTCATTATTATTACTTTCAAATCATAAAATTTAAATTTAATTGAGAATACTTTGACGCTGTATACATTAATATTCACTTATCGATGTAACCCAAAGTTTCGAACTTACATTCTGTGATTTTTTCATCTTTCTTTCATCTTCTGGTGGCTTAACAACGCAATGAAGAAAAATTCGTTCCAAACTCAAAATTATGCCACAAGCTTAGTCCTTAATATTATATAATTATTTTCTCCTTGCCACACGAACAACAACAAAGTATAAAACTGTGACTCGGTGAAATACGTTTCGTGGCACCTGTTTGCAACAAATAGGAAAAAAGACCACGCGGGGAATCGAACCTAGGATTTCAGCTTAGGAAACTGGCGTTTTACCGACATGCACACAAGCCGCGGTGCGAAAAATCATGCTATTGGGGTAATTTCTCCTGAAAATTGCACTTTTACCTGTCCGGTTCCAAAACTTTCAATGTCCCTTCTCTCTAATACGAGGGCCGCACTGAAAGTTTTGGGAAAATGACATAAAGAAGAAGAATGAAAGTACATAAATTTTTTATTGCTTTCCAAAATATTCACCCTTTACAGCACTGCATTGTTTCATGCGATGGAACCAATTGTTGAAACAGTTATGCCAGTCTGAAGTTGGTACCTGCGAGACATGCATTTCGTATGTTTCGATAGCCTTTTCGGGAGTGAAAAATATCTTACAACGAAACTTGTTCTTCATTGTTGGAACCAAAAAACAATCACATGATGCTAAGTCAGGCGGATAAGCTGGATGAGTCATGAGTTCAACTTGTTCATGGTCCAGAAAGTTCCTTGTGTCAGATGCTCTGTGCGAGCTGGCATTGTTCGGGATGCAGAATGATTCGACGATTGGGGTTTGAAGTTCTGAGCACGCGGAGTACTTGTGGCAGGCAAATTGTGGTATACCATTCTGCATTGACTGTTCTACGATTCTCTAGTGCAACAGTCGCAATGTGACTTGATTTACCGAAAAAAGAGGCAACCTTTTTTTTTCGACACACTGCGTGCACGAACAATTTTCGTTGGTTTAGGCTCATCCTCGAACGCCCACACAGCAGATTGTCGCTTTGTTTCAGGTTCATAAGAGTAAATCCATGATTTATCGCCTGTGACGATGTTAAACACAAGATTTGATGATCCCGACTTGAACCGTTTGATCATAGCCTTGCACCACTTCACACGGTCGTCTTTTTGTGCTTTTGTTAAACTATGTGGCATCCAACGGGCACAAAGCTTTTTCACACCTAAATGATTGTGCAAAATTGTTTGTATTTGACTCATGCCAATACCTAAGGAACCCTGAATTTCGCGATAAGTCACGTGTCGATCACTGTTGATTAGTTCACGAACTGCATCAATGTTTTCTGGCACAGTGGCTGTCGATGGGCGGCCTTCACGAATTTCACCACTAAGGCTAACCTGGCCACATCTGAATTCTTGAAACCAGCGATAAATTGTCGTCTTTGATGGAGCATCTTCGTGAAAAGTTTCCATCATTCGAGTAACACACTGTTGCTGTGTTAAACCTCGCCGAAAATCATAATAAATCATGGCACGTAAGTTCTCTCTTGTTAATTCCATTTCTTTTTTTACAAACACCTCAGTTCAAACTTCTATCCTGAAACGAAAACGAATCCGTGTTACACCAGTCCTTGTAATTACAGTCGACAAATATCACAGTTTATAAATATAACAAAATCTAACAGTTTGCATAGTTGCCAGTACCTGATTCCTGAAACTTTCAGTGCGGCCCTCGTAACATTAATTTGAAAGCAGTACTCTTCATGGTATAGTGTCTCTATGCTGTGCGCACATTGCTCACAGACTATAAGTTAATGTTGTTTGTGTGTATATTAATGAAGACGATCGAAGACAATCGAAGACGTGCTCTTGTGCAAGGTTAGTGTTTCCAACCCGCAATAATCTTCGTGCTCTAGCTTCTGTCAACATAGCAGATTCCGATATGTGGCGACGAATCTTATAAGTCGATGGCAAATACATAATTATATTTTTAAACTAACTATTTGACGAAGAAGAGTGATTTTTCAGGAAAATATGAAGACATTCATCAAGCCTGTACTGATTTTGGGAGTGTTATTATCCTACTTTCTTGTTCAAATTACAAGTTATAAAGGCAGTTTGCATACGTAAGAGAAAGTAACGAAAGTGATCCTGAAGTCACATCATTCGGGCCGTGATAGATATTCTTATGGCCTTTGATTGGTTATTTTCTCCCGTCCGCATCTTGAATGTCAATTTGATTTATTTTTTGTTAGCGTCGCTTTTCTTCCACTTTTAGTTAATCGCGACAAAGAAGATAAATGATGATATGGGAAAATTGATGAAGGGACACTCGTAAAGAACACCCCCGTTCAGGTCGGAATTTGAACTCGCGTTCTCTTGGTGAACGTCGACGTTGGTGTTACGTTAAGCTAGGGAAAGAGGCAATGGATCCTCCATCCACCTCCCTCTGCTTCCAAATGAATATGAGCTTTTCCTCAAGCGAAGGGATTGAGGTAGGTTTTTTTTGTTAGTTATGGGATACTGACTATCTCGAACATATTTTCCCCAATTGTTTCCTGACATTATTTTGTAAAATTGGACACTACTTCATTAATAATTAAAATGCAAGGCTTTCCTGAAACCGTTTCTTTTCACTCGGCAAGTCAGAAAATTCCCTGCATCCGGTGAAAAACTTTAGTGGTCAGCAACACTGCAGAGTGCTGTTTTCCCGAACCTTTACTTCGGCTGTAGTGCCACACTCGATCGGCTCCGAAACTCATCTTTAACTCAAACGAGTGTGCCAGTTTCTCTAAACAGAAGGGTACAAAGAAAGTCTGGCTTTAGATTGCATATGTAAAATCCGCGAAATACTGACAATGAGTGATCTATGCCAAGGGCTGGAGGTTTGGGGGAGAGGGGAAAAGGAGACGCCAAAGAGCAAAGGAGGAATGAATTAGAAGAGTAAACGTCGTGGGGACCAATTCAATGAATATTATTATCTGTTGTCACAGAAACAAAATTTTGTTTGCTTCTCTCTCAATGCAACCGATTGTGTAAGAATGACTTAAAATTTACACTGCATAAAAAAACAGTTATTGTATCCAATTTGCTTGTGATGATATGACGTAAGTATCGAATAGAGAGTAGCATCTTGAAAATATTTGTGTTGCGTTATTTTATAGCTTATACTTGTGAAAGTTCGGCCCCCCTATCCCTCGTTTCTATCCGGCCCTCTGGATTACTTCCTGCTTCATCCCTCAATCTCTCCTTTCACCTCACCCTGGGTGCCAAGCGAGCAGATTATATTTGCGCCGGAATTACAAAAGGGGGGGGGGGGGTTTCACATAACAATTTATATTTTTATGTCCCTGGTTCGTTTACGCATGTACAGCAAGTGAATATACAACTGGTTAAATGGACAGTACCGTAGTTCTTGAAATTATAACATTCTCGTAGGATATATTGGTTTATTATACGTATTATATATATACATATTTTACAGAGCGTTTCCATGAGTGTCTTGCATAGATCAAATTACCAAATCTCTAATAATATATATGCGCACCTATGGCATAACCATCAGCACTTCCTTTACCACAGAGTTAGCATAACTATCTCCGTGGGCCTATCCTCAGCTTAAATGATATTCCGTTACAAATGCGTTTCCTTACGCCTTCACTCCTTCTTTTTGGGCATCAATTAATCAAATACGGAAATCTCCACATAATCAAAGCTTTTTCTAAAAGGGGACTTGGGACAGCAACAGGGGCTGGCATAACCAGATGCTACAGTATTTTATCCAGTTTAGCCACCATAAGTGGACTAAACTTGAGGAGACGTTCCTCTTTCGTCGATCAATGGTGAAACACTGTTTTTTTGCTAAAGCCCACTGGCCTTTTTTATAGTCGGGGTAAACGTCCGTGGACGTGGACCCCGTAGCGTTGAAAAATTCCACTGCCAACGGTCTTTTGAAAGACACCTAGCTCCCCCAACCGGGGAGGTAAAAAACAGGGGAATCTAACATCCAGCAAAGCACAATCCAATAAGCATATACACTTACATGCAATAATAACATAAAAATACACTCATGGAAACATATTACTTAACCCTACACCTTGTAGCTGGCCAGCAATTAATTATTACAATATACCAAAACCAGTAATGGTCAATTCGACCTTTACATACTATTAGAAATAATATTACACTGCACAACACGAAATTTGTCCTTTAAATGAAAATGTGTGATTGTAATGTATTTGTGCATGACAAAAACGAATCTGCAATTTGTTTACGTGTATCACGTATAATTTAGCCAAAACACAAAATTTGAAAGTTACATAAGAAACGTAAGTTCCAACAGCCGAAAGTGTGTTTATCCTGTGTTACAAAGAATGAATGCTCGAAATTATACATTGGTATGACAGGATAAGATTTACGCAAGAAGGTTACATGAAATACTGTTGCTTCCTCTATGAGTGGGACAGTCGGGACAGAGATAATCATTATGTCCGTAAACACTGGCCGCTACTACAGGCATCAAGAACATATCACGAGATCTAATTCAGAAGCCCCAAAATGTTAGATGCGGCGACGAGAAAGAAGTCATTTTAATATAATCAATCAATCAGAATGTATTTATGTCCCTTTACACATCAAGCTAGGTTTGATGAGAATCTTCGTCAAAGCACTAGGCCGAGAAAGCCAAGCTTTCAGGTACCTCTGGACGAAATTCCCACACTTAAGTGAGGCAAAGGTTAAGGAAGGTGTGTTTGTTGGCACACAGATTAGAGCCGTTTGATTCTACACTTTCTGACCCAGCAAATGCAGCATGGCAGGCATTTAAGTTGGTGTGTTCTAGTTTCCTGGGTAATGTCAAAGCACACAAATATGAATCACTGTTCGTGACATGGTGCACTGATTCCATATCATGGGATGCCACATGTACCTCCTTTCTGGGACACACACGTGGGCTTTTTCCCGAAACACCTTGGAGCAATCAGTGATGGTCATGGGGAAAGGTTCCACCAGGACATTGCTGTGTTTGAAAAGTGGTTGGAACGGCAGTATGCTTGCTGACTATTGTTGGTCTATCATCAGGGAGACCCCTACAGATATGTACAAGCGTAAATGCTCTGCAACGTCATGTTTGTAGGTATTGTTACAGCGCTCTCTTACTGTACAGTGTATTGTAATATGCCTTTCACATATGAAAATGATACGTGATAGAAGCATACGGTTTTCACACTTCAATTCTGTATCCTGTGTTTAGTCCAAATCACATAATTTCATCTAAAGGGCAGAAAATGTTGTCAAATTGATATTATTGATTGATTTAGTTTATTTTACTTCGCGTTTTGTGCCTCTTGGCTAATTTGCGAAGATGGGGATGAGTGATGAAATGATGAAATTGATGAATAGACATTCACAAACAACCAAGCCCGACCGGGATTCGAACCCGGGACCCTTGGCGTCGCAGCGCGATGTGCTAACCACTCGGCCACAGGGTCGGGCAAATTGATATTATATATGGACTCGTAAATGTAATAAATTTTACAGTAACGATTAGTAAATTACTCTTGGAAAATGTAACTACTAATTAGAAATGCTGATTTCATGCCTTTTCTGGAAGACAATTTTATATAATCAGTGAACTTTGCTGCAGTTAAGAAACAATAGTGTTCGCTGCAGAAGAGCGCGCACACTCGTGGAACAATTTTATGTTCATAGGTGAGTCAGTAATTTTTCAAACTTCTTATTTAGACTTTTGTTTTTCGAAAATATTGCCTTTCAGAAATAATCTTACAAATAATTAGCACAAATGGCTGGGTGATTTTAGCTTGAAGATTTCAGTAGAGAAAAACATGCATCAAGGAAATGTCATATTTCAACGCATGCCTCCCCTCCACCGTTATTCATATAACGCAAAGAAACCGTGTGTGGAACAATAACTTTCGACTCCTATCCAATTCCCCGCTTCACAAAAACACCGATTCATCACCGCAATCTTCCAGAACCGTCTGCTTTAGTTTATTCGCGAGCCAATAGATCTCTGCGGGAGAAAATATTCAACAATGGACGAGCTATTTATACACTGGCCACTTGTGACGAATGGAATCCCGTTCCTTTGTTGCGCGTAAATCGATGGAGCGAATTGACCGCTCTCATTCGATGGCTTTGTTATGACCTGGGAATGCAAACACTCTGGGTCTGTTTGAGTTCGCGAAAATTTTCGGTCTGTTTAAATTGCGGTTCCTATGAATATGAATAATTAAAAAGATTGGGAGAACAATTTATGACGTATTAACTGCAATTTATCGTGTTAACAACAGTGACGGTGCTAGCCTGATATAAGTGGGGGGCTACAGATTTCCATTTCAAATTCTCCGGGGGCTGATCTGTGACCTAACTTTGAGGTAGGAGGGCAGAATCGAAACTTTTCCATCTCATTAAATTAGTGTTCAGGACTACAGATTTGCTAAATAAATATTACATATAAGGAAATAGATAGAAAACTCAACCTCCAGTTACCAATCCGGTTACGAAGGTCATCCTTGATTTGCCGCAAACTAGGAAAATGTTTTTCCCATCCAGCTGTTGATGGAGTATGCAAATTCCAATAACACAAAGCTTATAAAGTTTGCAAAAGGCAATTTTAAACGTTTCAACTATTCTACTTATTTTGGTTCTTATTTTGAGTTTCCTTTCTGCCTCGTAGCGATACCATTACTTTAGGCATCACATTTCGTACTTCCGAAAATCGGCATTTTCTGAATTGAAACGGCTAACTACAATTAACACAACACTGTCCTTCGTAAAGTTTTGCTCTAATTTAGAAATTAGGTGATCAAGAACTGGAAAATACTGTAGATCCTAACTTTAATATCCTCTTCGCACATGTAGCTATTTTGCTTTCACATGCTGGAATCGAAATGGTTTACTTTGACAGTACTGCAACAATTATTTTCTAACCTCACAAATCATAATTTATTAATATGGACTAGGCCTAGGAACATGAAAATTGCACAAGCATCTTGATTTTTTAACTGTATTGCAGTATTTACGTTTGGTTGGATTTGTATTAACGTCCAATACATGCACAGAGGCTAGTCGGAACGAAACCTACAACTTATAGTGGAATCACAGCCACTTAATGTAATGTGCCTCCAGCAGGGATCGAACCCGGATAATAAACATAAATTAAACTTGACGGTTCTTTAGATGTTCAACGTCCTCATCCTCATAAAAATTTATTGTTCGCAACTGTTAGACCTATTCTTAAAAATAGTGATTCGATTTATTTGGGGCAAATAATTGTACATGTTTAGCTGCACATATTCTTTGTCACCGTTTGAACCTACAACCAAAGAATAATCTCACAGTCGCTGAATACCAGATGGACAGCAGAGTATAGTGTCAATTTAGTAGCAAGTTTGGCCACCCAAACGACGATATAGAAGTTTTATAATTGAACATTTTAAGTAAGAAAAATTATAGTTTTTAATTTTTTTTTTATATAATATTCGGTCGAAATGCATCTACAGACTATAAAAGTCTGGGGGGACTACAAGGGGAGTGAGATCAGATTTGGCGGTATTTCACCCCCCCCCCCCCACCTAGCCTCCATGTAGCGCCGTCCCTGGTGAAGAAATGCCAAATGTCTTCATGGGAAACATTTTCCTCGTTCACATAATTACATTTCACCGTGGTTACGTAACACGGAATCAATTACTGAGTTAATAAATATTCAACTGTTATATCGTTAACAAGCACCAGAACAGGCAGCACTATACTGTGTTCCGGTATCTCAGGATGAACGCCGCGCAGAGCGACAGGGAAGGTGGCAATCAAGTGGGCAGAGCGAAGTAGTCTGATATGATCCACATTTTTATGTGACGTCACCAGTAGAAGATATGTCACTAATGTATTTATTTTTGTAAAAGAAAGCGTAATTTCTAAAGATGTATAGATGTCAGTTTTGTTGATAGTATCCTTTTGTAGATAGTGAATGATTCATCTGTACTTTAATCTGTGTTCTCGAAAATAGTATAAAAGCGAGGATATCGCGTAAGAATCATCACACTTTTTCGCCACGGATCGACGAAGCTTTTAAACTTAAAAAAAAACTCCTCGGTGTTGTGCATACACAATACATGCACAGAGGCTAGTCGGAACGAAACCTACAACTTATAGTGGAATCACAGCCACTTAATGTAATGTGGCTTATTGATTATACACACATAAACACACACATGCTCATGTTAAAATATACATATATGTATATAAAATTGAGGTCCCTATTTCTACTTCTAATTCCCTACGTAGTTTGATTATCTTCTCGTTTCCTACAGGGTTTCATTTTCCACTTCTGTCTAGTGTGGTTGGGATTGTCTTGTGTAGTAGTTGTGCTGTCTAGTGTGTTTGTGTGTTTGTATATATATTGTGTAGTAGTTATGCTGTCTAATGTGTTTCTGTTTGTCTTGTGTAGTATCGGTGGTGTGTATGTATGTGTCTTGTGTTGTAGTTGTGCTGTCTAGTATGTTTGTGTAGTACTTGTGCTGTCTAGTATGTTTGTTTTGTCTTGCGTAGTAGTTGTGTTGTCTAATTTGTTTGTGTTTGTCTTGTGTAGTAGTTGTGGTGTGTAGTTTGTTTGTGTTTATATTGTGTAGTAGTTGTGGTGTGTTTGTGTTTATATTGTGTTATAGTTGTGATGTGTTTGTGTGTGTCTTGTGTAGTAGTTGTGCTGTCTAATGTGTTTGTGTTCGTCTTGTGTAGTAATTGTGCTGTCTAATGTGTTTGTGTTTGTGTTGTGTAGTAGTTCCTCCATTCATATTGGGGGTTAGGCGTAGAGCTGACAACTCTGCACTGTAAAAAGCCATGTCAAGAATCAGCAATATAAGGCCATGGATGTTCCCAAGGTAAAATATTCCGGAGGTAAAATAGTCCCCCGTTCGGATCTCCGGGTGGGGACTACTTTGGGAGGTCCCTGGACTAAGGATAAGATCTACATTAGGAATAAGGATATTAAATTAGGCACCTGGAATGTTCTGAGCCTTTACCGGTCTGGGGCATTTCAGTGTACAGTTAATGAGATAGTTAAATATAAATTAGATGTAGTAGCTGTCCAGGAAGTTAGGTGGCCAGGAGAAGGGAATTGCAAAACTAAAAATTATACTTTTTTCTATGGTGGTACTGAAAATCATAATTTTGGAACAGGCTTTTTTATAAATAATAGAATTATCTCTGCTCTTAAAACAGTAGAATTTATTAATGATAGGATATCATATGCAGTTTTACAGGGTAGGTGGTGTAAAATTATTTTAATAAACATACATGCACCAACGGAAGATAAAGATGATAATACTAAAGATGATTTTTATACAGAGTTAGAACAGGTCTTTGATAAATTTTCTCAGTATGATATGAAAATTCTGTTAGGTGACTGTAATGCACAGATTGGCAAAGAAGAGACATTTAAACCCACGATTGGTAAAGAAAGTCTTCATGAATTAAGTAATGATAATGGTATAAGATTGATTACTTTTGCAACCTCAAAGAATTTAATTGTGAAAAGTACCACTTTTAAACATAAAAATATACATAAATATACCTGGTCTTCTCTAGATGGTAAAACTCATAATCAGATAGATCATATTCTCATTGATAAGAGAAGACATACTAGTATAATTGACGTTCGTACACATAGAGGTGCGGACTGTGCCAGTGACCATTATTTAGTAATTGCTAAATTAAGAGAAAGACTCTCAGTGTTAAATCATAAGCAACAAAATCTAAAAGTTGTAAAATTTGATACAGGAAAGTTTACTGATGAAAGAATTAAGAAAGATTACCAAATTAAACTGTCAAATAGATTTGATATTTTGAAGGATTTAAATGATGATGAAAATATAAATGAAACAGACGTAAATAAAAATTGGGAGCACATACGTAATGCAATAGAATCAGCAGCTAAAGAAAGTATAGGATACCATAAACCGAGAAAAAGTAAGCCATGGTTTGATAATGAATGTCATAATCTAATAGAAATAAGAAATCAGGCTAGACTTAGGTGGTTAAATAACTCTGATGATACAAATCTAAACAATTATAATAGAATAAAGCGAGAAGTTAACCGCATGTTTAGAAGTAAAAAAAGAGATTACTTGAAAAGCAAAATTAACGAAATTGAAACAAACAGCAAAAATAAAAATATCAGAGATTTATATAAAGGTGTAAATGAGTTTAGAAAGGGGTGGCAACCTAAAGTAAACTTGATAAAAGATAAAGACGGTGATTTTCTAGCTGACCCAAGCGATATTCTAAATAGATGGAAGAACTACTTTAATGACCTTTTAAATGTCCATGTAGGAGATAAATCAGAAGTGAATGAAATACACACAGCAGAACCTTTAGTTCCAGAACCTAACTTGACTGAAGTTAAAGATGCTATTAAAAGGCTAAAGAATAACAAAGCACCTGGCATTGATTTAATACCAGCTGAGTTAATTAAATATGGTGGAAATTCATTAATATGTCAAATTCATAAATTAATTTGTTTAATATGGAATAAAGAAGAAATCCCTCAACAGTGGAAAGAATCCATAATTGTTCCTGTGTTTAAAAAAGGTGATAAAATGAACTGCAATAATTACCGTGGAATTTCTCTACTCTCAACAACATATAAAATATTATCTAACATTATTTTAACAAGACTAACCCCATATGCTAATGAAATTATAGGTGATTATCAATGTGGATTTAAACGTAACAGATCAACTACGGATCAAATTTTTCACATCAGACAGACACTTGAAAAAAAGTGGGAATATAATCAAAATGTCCATCAGTTATTCATTGATTTCAAAAAAGCATATGATTCGGTCAAAAGAGATAAATTATATAATATATTAGTAGAGTTTGGAATACCTAAGAAGCTTGTTAGTATGATAAAAATATGCACCAGTGAAACAGAAAGTAAAATTCGTGTGGGTATTAATATGTCTGACAAATTTACAATTCATGATGGGTTAAAACAAGGAGATGCATTATCTCCATTGCTCTTTAATTTTGCCTTAGAATATGCTGTTAGGAAGGTAAAAGAAACTAAAGAAGGACTAAAATTAAATGGCGTGACTCAGTTGTTAGCATATGCAGATGATGTAGACTTACTGGGGGATGATGTGAATACAATAAAGAATAATGCTAAAATATTTTTCAAAACTGCTAAAGAGATAGGTTTGGAAGTTAACAAAGAGAAAACTAAATATATGCTTACAGGCCGAAACCAAGTGTTAGGTAATAATCAAAATCTAATTATTGATAACAACTCGTTTGAACCAGTTTCCAAATTCAAATACTTAGGAGTAATATTAACAAATGAAAATTATATTAAAGAGGAAATAAAAAGTAGGCTTAATTCAGGAAATGCATGTTACTTCTCTCTTCATAAACTTTTGTCTTCTCGTTTAATATCTAAGAAACTAAAAGTTAAAATATACAAAACAGTAATTTTGCCTGTAGTATTATATGGATGTGAAACTTGGTCCCTTACATTGAAAGAGGAACATAAATTGAGAGTATTTGAAAATAAGATCCTTAGGAAAATCTTTGGACCTAAAAGGGATGAAGAGACAGGTGAGTGGAGAAGGTTACATAATTTAGAACTACATAATTTGTATTCGTGTCCAGATATTATTAGAATAATTAAATCAAGAAGACTTAGGTGGGCAGGCCATGTGGCACGAATGGGAGAGGAAAGAGGAGTTTACAGGATTCTTGTTGGGAAACCTGATGGTAAGAGACCTGTAGGAAGGCCAAGACGAAGGTGGAGGGACAACGTTGAGATGGACCTAAGGGAAATCGGTAGGGATGGAAAAGAGTATATAGATCTTGCTCAAGATAGGGAAAGATGGAAGGCCTGTGTTGCTGCAGCCATGAACCTTCGGGTTTAAGAAGGCTAGAGAGTTAGTTAGTTAGTTAGTGTTGTGCATACATCTTGGTATGGTAGTTCGGTGCGCAAGCTAGGCCTATGTGATCATAGGTACGCCGATAGCCATGCATTGATGATATGCACAATACTGCAACCATTCTACGTCAAATAATAAAGTTAGCCTAAGGATTAATTTGGAAATAAAAGGCAAAAGAGCAAATATTGGCTCAGTTATCATTGCATATATCTTGGTGTGGTAGTTTGGGGCGCAAGCTAGGTCTATGTGATCATAGGCTTGCCGATAGCCACGCATTGAGTTTATGCGTTTTAATTGAGTCGATTCATCGACAAAGCGAAATCCTCGCCTTCGTCTCAAGTATAGTTGCATTATAATTGCAATAAATAAAGAATAAAACTTTTAAGTTTATACATACGGCAGTAATGTGGTTTTATTTCTCTGTGCTGTGAATATTGTATTTGTCTAACACTATCCCTGTACCTGAGAGGAGTCTGTGTACTTCACCGAGTCTCATCGTTCACCGCTGAGTATTATTAAGTTAATATTAATAGTAAAATAATACGACGCGTGAAGTAATTGTGCTTAGAACGTGTCAAGTGGCAGCTCAACGTGTTGGCTCGATTTTGTAGTGTACAAGGGCAAGACAATTCTTTAAAGTTGAGATTCATTGTGCAAGAGCACTAAACTTTTATATTTGTAGAAAAGCACAGAACTACTTCGTTCGAAATGGAAAGAAAACATTTGCGTAGCGCAAATAAAAATCTTGCTTCAAGTTCAGAGCTTAATACTCCCGATTGTTGTCGGGCTATTGATAAAGAAAGAACCACATTTGTATGCAAGAAATGTACAAAGCTTCTACATTATGAATGTTGTGGTTTAGATATTCGAACTGAAAGCCACGAGTCTACCGATTTGGTTTGTAAAGATTGTGAATTATTGTCTACGGATAGTTCATCTGATCCATTAAATATGTTCAAAGCATTAAAAGCCATGATTGAAGGGATTAGCAAGCAACAAGTCGAAAGTATGGAAAATTATAGGCTGATATTAGCAAAGATATTAGCAAACAGTCTTAAACACTGCAGGCTGATATTAAACAGCAAGCTGATTCAATTACCAGCTTGAAAGCTGATATATGCAAACAGTCTGAAACATTGCAGGCTGATATGTGTAAACAGTCTGAAGCACTGAAAGCTGATATCTGCAAACAGTCTGAAACATTGCAGGCTGATATGTGTAAACAGTCTGAAGCACTGAAGGCTGATATCTGTAGACAATCTGACATATTAAAGGAAGATATCCTCAGACAATGTGTGCTATTAAAGGATGATATCGGTAAGCAGCACGATGAATCTATAAAAGTATTAAGAGCTGAAATAGGCGAGATGGCCTGTGAGATTCAACAACTGAAGTCTGAGAACGAGGAATCTAGGGCGCGACTCTCTGAAGAAATCCGGCAGGCTAGAGAGATAGACTTTGATGACTTCCGGCGTAGCTTGGCAGCCGATGTTAATAAAGCCACGGAAAGTGTTCGCATCGATGTAGAGGATATTAATTCGAGATTCACTGAGGAGTGCAATAAGATTACTGAAAAACTGCTGACGATGGAACAGATATTGGCCGAGGCCGAGACTGACAAAATACAGTTTCGGGCTGAGGTCCAAGAAAATATTAGTCAGATTTCAGTAGTTATGTCTCAAAGAAGCAAGGACGTTGAGGAAATAAAAACTCAGTAGAACAACTTACGAATCAGTTAGAGACCATGCACGTTACCCGCCAAATGGAAACAGAAACTGGATCTCGAACAGCTGGTCATCCGTCTGCAGTTGCTGAGAGTGCAGTGTTGCCAACCATGAACATTGAACTAAATGAAGCGATGGACAGAGCCGGTGGAGAGAGAACTAGAGAAGACAAACAAGTCTGTCGCCCACGAGTTACTGCTGATTCAAGAGCTAATGAAGTGGTGTCTGCTGTTCCACCTACCTTTAGTCTTTCGGTCGATCATAGAGGTTACAGAGAGCGTGAATCTCGCAGGGCCCGGCACAGTCTTTATGAAGAAAGGACAAAGAGGAAACGTCTAGAAAGGAAGAAAGATCGCAGTTCCTCCTCTTCCAGCACCAGCTCTGACTCTCAGTATCAAGCAAAAATCAGGAAGCGAACACGAAGGCATGGAAATTCAAGGAGCGGGCCAGATGAGTCACCGCCAACAACTCAGCGATCAGCAATGACTGGAACTCCAAGGATGGTAGACCTTAATTCCTTGTCAAAGTTCAAGGGAGACCTGGAAGCCCAGAATGCTGAGCAATACTTAAAAGAACTTAATATCAATTTTGATTTAATGCAGATTCCATACGAATACCGATTGGAAATTATTCCTCGGCTTTTCAAGGGCCAGGCTGAGCATTGGTTTCGAGCAAACCAGTTAGAGTTCAAGTCCTATTCTGATTTCTGCCGTCGTTTTCGCAAAAACAATATGCTTCAGAAGAGGTCAAAGAGAGGCAGCTGACAGCAGTAAGATCTCGCCGATACATAAAGCAGTCCGGTATGAGCATGGAGGAATATGCCTGGTCCATTTACTCAGCCTACCGCAATCTGTCTGCCCGTTATGTAGAACCAGAGATAGTGAACTTAATAATCTCTCAGCTTCCATATAGAGCCCGCAGCCTGAGTTTGGCTAATTCTCCTCGAACTGTACGACAGCTTGCTGATTTTTTAAAAAGATTCGAGGTGCTTGAAGAGCAGGACAGTTGGAAGCCTGTGTGGAATAGGGAAGGTGCAGGCCAGGGAAATGCTGCCAGACAAAATAGAATTGGAAACCAACAACCCAGAGTCAGACAAGTTATGCAGAACCAGAGGAATGGATATTCCAATTACAACAGACGACGTAATCCTCCTAGAAGGGATGGCAGGAACAACTACGCACGTGGGCCGCGTCGTTCCAGAACTGATCCAGAAGACCATTCCCGTGACTCCTCACGTAACGCCTCTGAACCCAGTAACTTCAGCGCGACGGCGCCTCCGTTTGAACCTTCTGCTTCACGTTTGATGAACGAGCAAACGTCAAAGCGTCGACATAACAAGAGACTTTTGTTGGGCACCATCGACTAGTGCTAATCCGAGTGGTATGCAGTCGGATTTAGCCAGTCGCCCAACGTGAATTCTTCGTTCCCGATCACGGTTGGGCTAAAATCTTGGACTTCTCTGGGAACCGATGACATCGTTATAAATAGTGAAGATGATCATCTTTTTGTTGTGCTGACTCTCAATGAAGGAGAACAAAGTTTAGATAGAGCACTACAACAGGCAGTTAGAAAGGAAAATTTACCCAGGGCTCCGCTAATTAAAGCAACTGTAACAGGCGTCGATTTTATTTGTGTTCTGGACACTGGCAGCGAATGTAATCTCATGAGCTACGCCATTTGGAAGAAGATTAAAGAGAAGCTGCCGTCATTGCAGTTACAACCATGTCCAGATGTTAGGCTGACTGATTTCACTGGGAGAAACAAAACTAGAGTTGTGGGATGTAGACAAGTATATCTAGAGATTGCTGGAAGAAATTTATTGGAGGACATGTTTGTCTTGAAAGGTCTCGAAGCTGACTTTATTTTGGGCTACCCATTCCTCAGGAAATACAAAGCAGGAATTGGCCTACAGCGCGAGCAGTTATCCCTCACCGTAGACGGAGTTCCGGTAGAGCAGGACCTCGTGAATAATGGATCTTCGACAGGGACGTATGTAAGAAAAGTCCGTGAAGATTCCCATGTCGATCAGTGGACGGCTAGTCCTGACGACATTCTTCAGAAGGTCAATGCGAATGAGATTTTATGCGAATGGGGTAGAAGCCAATTGAAAGAAGTCTTATTGAAGCATAGAGATGTATTTTCCGAGAGACCAGGTACTATTAAAAACTTCCAGTGTGAGATTGAACTCACCACCACAGAACCTGTGTATCGATCTCCATATCCCATACCTACAGCCTAAAGAAAGCTCCTGAATGAAGAACTGATAAAGTGAAACAATGAGATGTTACTGTGCTTTGATGTTCATCTTGTATGAGCTCCTTAATTTTTTGTGAGCCTGATGGTAACACATGCCTCCAGTCGTTTTGCTGATTAATTATTCTATTTCTGAAACAACTGGATATTCGCCTGCTGAACTATTCTTCAATCATCTTATACCCAGAGAGATCCTAACTCATTTCAATTGGCCCGAACGGGAAGAAGCCCAACCGGATTGGAAGTCCAAATTATTCTTAGCCCAAGTCAGGGAGAAGAAGAAGTTGTCGAAGGATTTAAAACAGAAGGGAAACGCCAAGACAGTGACAGTTGGAGACTTCCTTGATGGTTAAAAACCATTCCTTAAGCTCCTCACTAGATAGGACCATTCAAAAGTTATTTATGTTGTGGATAGGACCTTATCTAGTGGACAAAGTGGAAAATAATGTTGTGACATTGCTAATTCCAAGGACTAAAGCATTATATGGTAAGGTTAACTTGGATAACCTGAAACTGGTGCGTTTTTCAGAGGATAAAAAGAAAGAATTTGTACTTTAAAACTAAGTTTCCTCCAGGTAGATAACTTCCTTCCTGAAACTTAGTTTCCGAAAGGAAGGGGCAGATGATATGATCCACATTTTTATGTGACGTCACCAGTAGAAGATATGTCACTAATGTATTTATTTTTGTAAAAGAAAGCGTAATTTCTTTGTTATTATATGTAATATTGCACCCTGTTTGTAATATATATCTTTTGTTTAATGTTTATTGTATTTTATGCTCTGTTATGAGTAGTTTAATGTATCTTCATGTTTGCAAGAGTGCACTATACGAATTTGTATTTCTAAAGATGTATAGATGTCAGTTTTGTTGATAGCATCCTTTTGTAGATAGTGAATGATTCATCTGTACTTTAATCTGTGTTCTCGAAAATAGTATAAAAGCGAGGATATCGCGTAAGAATCATCACACTTTTTCGCCACGGATCGACGAAGCTTTTAAACTTAAAAAAAAAACTCCTCGGTGTTGTGCATACATCTTGGTATGGTAGTTCGGTGCGCAAGCTAGGCCTATGTGATCATAGGTACGCCGATAGCCATGCATTGATGATATGCACAATACTGCAACCATTCTACGTCAAATAATAAAGTTAGCCTAAGGATTAATTTGGAAATAAAAGGCAAAAGAGCAAATATTGGCTCAGTTATCATTGCATATATCTTGGTGTGGTAGTTTGGGGCGCAAGCTAGGTCTATGTGATCATAGGCTTGCCGATAGCCACGCATTGAGTTTATGCGTTTTAATTGAGTCGATTCATCGACAAAGCGAAATCCTCGCCTTCGTCTCAAGTATAGTTGCATTATAATTGCAATAAATAAAGAATAAAACTTTTAAGTTTATACATACGGCAGTAATGTGGTTTTATTTCTCTGTGCTGTGAATATTGTATTTGTCTAACACTATCCCTGTACCTGAGAGGAGTCTGTGTACTTCACCGAGTCTCATCGTTCACCGCTGAGTATTATTAAGTTAATATTAATAGTAAAATAATACGACGCGTGAAGTAATTGTGCTTAGAACGTATCAAGTCCACGCTACTGGGAAGGCTGGTAACTGCAATTGCTTCCCCCTCCACGCAATCCCATTTCTCTCACGTCTTCCTTGGTGGAGCAGTCTCGTATGACTACTTGCTCTGAGACTTGTTTTCGTTCGCTTGCTCCAGAGACACCCAGGACAGAGTATAACAACAATGAGAAAATAAACATTTTAAATTAGGTAAAAGATAATGAAGTCTCGATCTAGTGGTAGTTAAAATACTGCGCTTATTACGATCTTAAGAAAGTATAGAATTAATAATGGTCTGACAATTACAAAAAAAAGAAAGAAACTTGAAACGAAAAGTCCTTCGCGGATTACGTAAAAATTATGCTTCGTATCCGGAACCTATGGCATCGTACACATTGTGCTAACCACTCCGCCACGGAGGTGGAGAAGTCTCTGATAATGAAAAGATAATAATAATATATTTACTTAAGAGATGAGTACGATATGACAACCAGGTATGTCAAAATAGGAGATACAAAATTACAAAAATTGAACATATAATTATAAAATAATACAATGGATCCTACAAACTTATGCACACATAAGTTCATATTGTAGCTTTTCACAACCTCTGGACTCTTTTACAGTTATTCGATTTTAGATATTCCTCGTATTCCACCTGTGCATTTTATAAGATATACTTTATTCATAAGGTATTAACTGCTTATTTGGAAAGATAAAATGTTCTGTACTAAATTGTTCCTTTTCAATTTTCTTCTAAGGTAGCATATTTAACTATGTTAGTATTCAGAATAATACTCTTCATGGTAATTCTTTCTAAACTTCATACATAGTAACCTGATATTGAACTGATTCTACTTTTTGAAGGTAATTCTTGGCTGTCCGCGACAACAATTCATTAGCATATTCAAGAATAAGACGAACCATTGTTTCATGCATGTATATTAATGTACATTATTATTAAAAAACTTTTCATGAGAAAAATACATAGGCTATATAACCAAACATATCTTTCCTCTTTTGCAATTTTCTGAAATGTGCTTATCAAATAGGAGAGAGGAGTTATTAATTCCAAATGTTTATGGCTATCAGACACTTGCATTTTACTTTGACAAACGTGATAGTTAGAGACTAGAATGAATTTTCATAGTACATCCTGAAACTTTAAACTTTTTCAAGTTAATTTCCATTTCATTAATCTTACTCCAATGTGTGATTCTATTAAGGTCATACTGCAGTGGAACGACATCATTATTTGTTAAAATACTCTTAAAAATGTTTATGTTATCTGCATACAGCAAACATGTGCTACATTTGAAACATAAAATATCATTGATAAAAACAGCAAATTGGATTGGGCCAATAATAAAATAATAATAATAATAATAAAATATATTTTATAGCAACAATAGAATGCAATCTTACAATATCGTGGCTAGGCTACACTCTGTCTCATCTATCTCTGGAGGAAGCGAACGAAAACAAGTCTCTGCGCAAGCAGTAACGCGAGACGGCTCCACCAAATGAACACGTGAGAGGGAACGGGATTGCGTGGAGGGGGAAGCAACTGCAGTTACCGGCCGTCTCAGCAGCGTACACTCTATTTCTTCCGCATCTCTGACGGTACACGAGCCTTCCTCCAGAGATATCTGGGGCAGAGTACAGCAGATCCCAATTGCCCGTTGCGGAGTTCTTGCAGCATCTGTCTCTTAAAGAGCTATCACCCGAGTGACGACGCGAGGGGAAAATTGGAAGAATCGCGGAAGGGAGCCGTGCTGTGTCCTCGGCCAATGGGAGCAGAGCTTCGATCCTCCCGGTTCGACAACATGTAGACTCACCACCTGAATGGGTGGATTCCGCCCCGCTGAGCACGTTCCGTGGTATTGAAAATCAATCAGGACCTGTTGGCCTTTGTTGGAGGTTGCGAAGATTGGGGGAATCCCCACGCGACAGTCGAAAATTGTAATTTCCTCTCGGCGAGACACTTCCCCTTATCAATTCCTCACTGTGTGACTTCCAAATGCTCGTTGGGAACCATAATTTGGGAAAAGAAAGTCATATTGGTTTAGCCTAGATGTTACGCTCAGCCTTGAGGGTTGACAAAATTGGATTCCTTGAACAAATTTTGCGAGCTAAAGTAAGAATTCATTTAAACGTTAACCGGAAGTGATAAAATAAAACAATGAAGGATTTGATTTATTTTATTTCCCATTTCTGCCACTTTGGCTTATTGAAAAGATGAAGATGAATGGTGATGAGATGAAATAAGAAACACATGTAGACAGCACACAACACATGCTCCATAGAGGATTATGCTGGCCATGGGTCCAGACGCCAGAGACTCGCTAGTCTGCAAAATGCAGTCCAGGGTGTACTACGTGGATGTCACATTCACACTTGAGTGTCTTTGGAAAGAGTCACCTCTTATATCCATGATCAAATAAAAGTAACCTTCATTAAATACAAGGATATATTGAAATATTTATTTTATCAACATCCACCACCGCCGTCAAGTTAGGCAACACACGTAACGACTCCGAGTCAGTACCGGGCAACCGAAGAAGTGCTGGGGGCCTCTGATGTTTTGTAAATGTCTAAACACATTGAGATTTATTGATCGACCTCGAAATTTTCTTTCTCCGATCCTTCCTTAAATATTTTTCTTCATGTTAATTATCAGAATTTGAATACTATTTATCTCTCTGTGTTGATAATCTTTAATCTTTATCTTTTCTTCATATTTTACCTTTCTTCATCAATTTTGGGTATATTATTAATTATTTATATTCTTTGGCCTATTGCTGCCATCTACGTTTGACCGTGCATCTTTCGTACATATGTAGTCTTGTAAGGTAGAATATCATCATCATTATTAATTAAAATTTGGAGCTGCTGACCAAAATGTCAAGTTTAGAGATATGGCTATTTACAGAAGGGTAAAATTCCATATTTCCACCCACAAGAAATGAGCAAGGTCCCAGCAGTGTGCGAATTAAGCTTTATGTTTTGGGGCGTGTTTGTGATTTCATTTTGGGATGTTGGTTTTTTGGGGTGTGAGCAAATTTCTACAGGGTGAGTCAAAAGTTCCTGACCACCCCTTATGAAATGAAAGGGAGAGTGTAGATTGCAGCAATTGTTCATGGTAGTAATATGTTAGGCCTAGGGGGAAACTTTTTGGTGCATGTCATGACAAAGTCCGCCATCTTGGACCCAATTTAAATTCTTTAAATGGGAAGGGGAGCATGTGGAGTACGGTTTTGGGCTAGAATTTCACCAGGAATTCAGTGGTGAAGTCAGATTTATCAAAACTTTAAATGTTACCAGTCAGTAAATAACTGTCTTGCAACCTTAGAACGTTGGTTCTAACTCAGGTCTTTAAATCTTATGATGACATTTACACGTAAGTTGGAAACAGTACTATATTTACAACCCAAACTCATACAGAAAAAGTAGCATCGAATTTGTAACGCATGACCAAAGTTTAATTGCCAAAATCAAACTGAATGTTCATCTTAGCTACATCCAAGTTTGTTGTGAATACTTTAATACATGTGAAATATCAGTTGAAGAATGGTGTCTGCAAAATTTTTAGCATGAAAAATCTTTGATGTCTGTACGAATTATGTACACGAATGGTTTTTCAATTGTGCTCGTTACATAGTTAAGAAATGTTATTTTATTTATTTATTTATTTACTCAGAGTTTCAGATACAGTCTTATTTGGCCATTTTACACTGAAACAACATAAAGTAGAAACGAAAAATAACAAAAGATAAAAACAATAACAAGATGGGATACATTTACATGTTCTTGGTCAGTAATATACAAAAATTACTTTCTGGAAGGAAAATATCTACATTTAGGGGAAGTTTGTTGTAGATTTCTGGGAGCCTGTAAAACAAGGATCGTTGTAGAAGTTATAGCCTAGTGGTTGCGTTGTGGAAGAGTTGCAGGTTGCGCGTTTGCTTTTGGGGTACCCTAAGTGTGAATTCACTGATTAGGAGATCTGTTCTGATTTTTCCATTTATTATCTTGTATAAAAATTTCATGTCAGCTAGATCACGACGAAAGGATGGAGTGTGAATATTCAGAGCAGCCATGGTGTCTGATTTGGATACATGTCGAAAGGAAGGTATTCTATGGCGAACGATTGCAAGAAAGAAACTGAGAACAGAATCTATACTGGTGAGATTGGTTTTTGAGGCCATTGCCCAAATTGGGGAACAATATTAAGGATGGGCGAGATGAAAGATTTAAAGAATAAAGCAAGAGATGATGGGTTTTGAATTTCGCTAAATCTGTATAGAAGACCAAGAAGGCGCATGGCTTTTTTAGTGGTAGCTCTAATATGATAATTAAAAATGAGTTTTTCATCCATGAAAATACCTAGGTCCTTTTGGGTGGAGACGTTTTGGATTGGATTGTTTTCAATATAATAAGTAGACAGCACTTTGTTCTTTTTTAGAGAATAAGTAAGAAAAGAGCATTTCTGAGGGTTTAGTTCTAAATTCCACTGACACCATTTAACAAGTTCTGTGAGAGCATTTTGAAGAATCATCATGTCATGATGCCTTCATTTTCATTTTCTTTTAGGGGAATAAAATCATCCCTGACAGGGTTAAACATTTTCGTTGGGGGGGAGATCCTCGGCTCCCCCCGGTAATTCGCACACTACCTAAGGAACGCATTTCTGTTACACATCTTCATCCTAAGCGACTTGCCTTCAGAGCTAAATTCTAAATTACGTTGCAACAATGAATGCTCGAACGGCTTTTTTATCTTCGCGGTGGTCTGTCTTCAGTTTGTTTCCATAAAACACTGGAAACCGAGTTTTTGATGGAAAACAAAGTTTCACTTTACAACACGTAAACCCATCAACGAACCTTTAATGTTCGTAACATTTCACGAAATGCACCGCGTTACGTCATGTTATGCTAAATCTGTTTCCATCGCATTCTCTTAACGTATGCATTTCCATTATTGTTGGAAACCTGTTATTGTTGTTGAAATTTCTGTTCGGTGTAATTTAGAACTGATATTTCAGTCACATTCGAGTGTTACGCTTTCGCATAAATTATGTATTATGTTAACACAATGCATCACGGGCAACTTCGGTTCCGCTTTTAACATCATTTGTATTCTGTCAGTCGGTGGGGATATTGGCAGGTGCAATGTATGGAGGGGGGCACGAAATTCAATTTAACTAGCATCAAATGTACAAAACCCGTAATATCCACAAATATCAAACGACTGAGAAGGATATTCATGTGGGCGTAGCGAACCGGTACGCTGGAATGGCTGGTAGCTGCGGTCGTGTTTCCCCTTCAAGCAATCCCGTCTACTCGCACGTCTCATAGGTCGAGCCCTTTGGAGTCACTCCGCGCAGAGACGTGCTTTCGTTTGCCTCGCACCAAAGATACCTGGGACAGAGTATAGAAATTTCGAACTATTGAACATCTCCAAATCTACTGCTTGTGACATGTAGATAGTGCCGCGATACGAACCGGTCTCCAATCGCAGCTCAGAACATCTATTTTGACAAAATCCTGTTTTCTTATTGGTTGCTTCGGGGAGGATTGTTTCAAATGTTGCCGCTTGTTGCCCAAAGAAGGGGCAGCGGTAGGTCTAATTGGCTGCTTGATCGCAAGGTTCTTCGTAGATAAACGCGGCAACAGAGGGCCAATACCATAAAGACGATCCTTGCACCGACTATAAGCTATAACGTAATCCTTAATTTTGCTACAACCACTGCATGTAAATCAAAACAATAGCGCATATTTATCACTCTGTGGCAGAAGGCTTAACGTAGCGCCTTCAAAACCAAGAGTCACGATTAGCTAAACATGACTGAAAAGCGACATGAAATAACAAACATTCAAATTCAAAACCAAGGGATCTTACGTTCAAACTTTGGGTAAGGAATTAATGTTTCATAGGGGTACTCCAATAACCGGTGGCGCAAGAGCCTTTGAAGGCCAGGGCCTATCTGCAGACTGCGGCCTCACTCCCACCAGAGGTTGAAGATCATCCAACTAGTTACGGAGTGACGTATGGTCAGCACGACGAACCCCCCAGTTGTAGGTTTCCATGAGCGGGTTACGCCACTCATTTGTAGCTCCCCGGTTTGCTCACGATGCTGGATGGCTACCATAGATAGGCCGAAATCTCAGGAGAAATGTTGCTATGGGGATGGATGATAAGATGGAATAGATAAAAGAAACGTCACAAAGGAACAACAAACCGTTACTGGAACCGCACACACTCTTCGGTGCTGAAGATTTTTCCTTGACGAGTAAATGAATATTCAAAGGTGAAAGAATTTCAGGAATTAAAATAGAAAGTTTGCTTTTCCATTTGCATTAATGGTTTGTTTTAAGAATTTCCATATATTTACGTTAGTGCTGGCAATAATTCAAATTTAGAATGTTTTCCCGTTTGATTTCTGAACGGAAGTGACAAAATAATTATATTGTTATGCTTATAAATGCTATTCCTTCCTCGCCCTATCCGATAGATCCGTTTAGATTCTACTTTAAGGTTTTTTTAAAGTTTTAATTTGTTTTTTTATTTTTGTTTGTAAATGTATTGGGATTGGATATTGTTGTTTATGGAACGGCGTAGGATTAGAAAGTTTTATTTTATGTTTGTAATTTGTGGCAAGGTTTATGTTATTTTTAGATTAATTGAAAATATTTTTGTATAATAAAAGTTTTAAAAGTTGATTTTTTATGTTTTGTTAATTGTGGATTAATGTTAAATTTGGATATATCTATTTGTGGGATATTGCTGTTTTTTATTTTTTTGTTAAATTAATTGTTATAGAATTTTTTTGATCTATTGTTGCCAATTTATAAGATTCTGCGCCACCGATCCGAGTATTTTTGCTAATTATAATTGTATAATTTAAAGGGTTGTATATTTAAATAAGTTGTGTGGCAGGGTTGAGTATTGATTTTGGTATTATTGTGTTTATCTGCAGGGCTTAAAGTGGACCGGAACGCACCGGAACTTCGTTCCGGAAAAATCCCTTTGGTGCCGAAACTCAGTTCCTGCTGCGAAGTTGGACATCCATTTAATTTACTTAATACACTTAATACAATTAAAAATTAGAAAAAAATAATATTTTGATAAGTGCTATTCGTTTCAGATAATAATAATAATTAGTGCTTTTTCTGGCATTGTGCAACGATACCCCGTACTGGGTCCTTTTTGGAGGTGAGAATATTCAAAGCAACACATTTTAACGATAGAAATGTGTGTGTGCGTCCGTGTGACAACATGAATGAACAATAATTTATGAGCATACAACAATGCTTAGAGTAGTTCTTATAATGAGCACAATAGCAAAGAATAATAGTAAAGAACAACTTGGACGTCATCACCTTGTAAGCAAGGGGTCCCGGGCAAGATACTCGGTGAAGGCCACTGGCGTACGCAGGATTTTATTTCGGTGGAGGCTGGAATTATAAAGGTGGATATCACATAGCTTCGTTCTGGGACACAATAACATTTCATAATTACCATTTTTAAGCCTTTTACGAAGACATAAATTGTAATTTTAAGGGGTTTTCCTCGAGTTCTTTACTGCTTTTATGTGATTTTCTTATAATTTCGGGAGGGGCAGTAGTCCCATCAGCCCACCTGTGCTTATGCCAGTGGTGGAGACACATGGCATATTGGTTCTGGTCGCACTTTAAACTGTAGGTCCAGTCCCGATGAGCCTTTCTGTGCATAAAATGGACAAAAACAAAAATCAAGCATTCAAAAAACTTGAATGCAACCGAAACCTTTCTTCTGAGAGAAACGTAATAATAATAAACACCATCTTTATTGTTATGCAATTAGTAGCAGCAGCACTTATACCTATTCACTTGTGGTTAGCGTTCCGGCTATTGACTGAAACCCTTTTCACGGCTTAGATGACAATAGTCGTTCGCTAGTCATACACAGGTTTACATATCCTTACCGTTGCAGCACGACGATGCACTTTCACAGTATACTTTCGTATTCTCTTCGCTTCATGGTGAATACCTCTCAGCAGAAAGACGTACAGCGTCTTCCTCTCTTGCAACCTGTGTTGCAACACTGAATTATAAATGTACGTGGATTGCACGGAGAGGACAAGGAGCTCTTTTATAAAGTATAGTAATTTAAAATTCATGATTTCGTGTTATTTCACGATACATTATGCATTGCGCTGTTTGTGAAATGAAGCACTCAGACCTAAGCTGGTGGCTCATGGCGCTGTATACAAGTTTTCTTTCTTCTTTCCGTCTTTGAATTTCGTTTATGTTTAGTATTTGAGCATCGCAAGGGAGAAATTGCTTTGGAAAGGAGGTCCTAACGACAATGCGCGACAAATTGTTGTTGTCCTTGAAGAACCGTACCTAGCGATTCTTCAATTTTGAGGTGAATTTGGCAAATGTTACGTATCATACAAATAAATACAATCTTTGGTAGTGGCGTGCGCAGGCTAATTTATTTGGGGGTGCCTTAATGGGTGTTTCAATTGCCTATCTGGACAATGTTAGTCCAATTATTGTAACTTCATACAGTGGCGTAGGAACATATCGCGAGGCCCTGGCGATATCAGAATGAGAGGCCATCCGTCCTTTAAATTTGAAATCTCAATGTGAATCGATACAAAATCTTCAGGATACGTCATGAAATTATAATATTTAAATAATAATAACAATAATAATAAATTACTGACGACAATGATATTTAATAATAATTTCACTCACCCTAAAAAATGTCCTCTGTTTTTCCTGGAGCTGAAATCTGAAGCTGTAGGAAGGAAGAAAAACTGCTTATATTATAATATTTGTATATAAAAATTAGAAAAACTAAATATGCTGACCAAGGCAGTAATTTATTTTATTAAAAACATAAACTAAACGTAACGTTTCAACCTTCTAGCAAGGTCTTCTTCAGACTCTGTATCAAGTACAAATGTAACAAGATACAAAAACAGGGCATTATATATACACAAACATTACTCCTCCCATCCAGACTATTAAAAAGTTGTTCTGGAACTTTCTAGCAGGTGGCTTTCCCTTCTCAACTGTACTTTCACCTAAAAGGCTAAACATATTTTCTTCCATCTAGAATGTGGTTGAACTTTTTATCTCACGCTCTTTTTCCTTCATTCTTCTTCCTTCTCCTCTCCTCTTTCTCTCTTGTCCTTTCCACTCTTTCTAACACCTTCTTCCATTCTTTGTTTAACTTCAGTCCCCCATTCCAGTTCATTATGTCTTCTTCACCTTCCTTCTCTATTTCCTTGCCCTCCTTCCATTTTCTCACTAGTATTCTCTTCTCCCTTCCTATCTGCTTAGCCTCATCCCACTCTATGTCATGTGTGTTTAAATATCGCATTTCTCTCTCTCTCTCTTAAGTCGCACATCATCCCTATGTTGTTTCTACCTGTCCTTCAGCCTCTTTTTCGTTTCTCCTATGTACACACTCTGACATTCTTTACATTTCACTTCGTAGATAATCCCTTCCTCTTCCTCTTCTCTGTTTTTTTTTCTTGTTTGCATTCTTCGCTATTCCTAAGATGCTTCTCCCTCCCTTCCTGTAAGTTTTAATGCCCGCTTTCCTAAGCATTTTGCATATCTTTTCTGTGGTATTCCTCATACTCCTTATTCCAAACCTTCTCTCTTTTTCTTTCTCTTCCTCTTTTCTTTCTCTTCCTCTTTTCTTTCTCTTCCTCTTTTCTTTCTCTTCCAATTCTTCCCTGCCCCTTTTCTTCTTTCTTCTGTTTATGTCCAGTCTATCCTGCTTTTCATAGCCATACTTTTCCAGCTGTCTCCATAGGCTATTTATTTTACCTTCTTTTTCACATTATTTCGTGCATATTTTTTTTTTCTGTCCTCCATATTCTTTATAAAATTTATTTTTGTCACCTCACTTACATCACTTCTTTTGTGGCAGAATACCCCTGCTGCACACTTCTTCTGATGCCAAGAGGTTTCAATTTCTTCTCCTCTTCCTTTTCATCAATATATCTAGGTAGCTTAACTTGTCTTCTTCTTCTATTTCAAGTTCCAATAATATCCCTCTTTCTTCATCTTGTATTTCTTTGGCAAAAATATCGAGCTGCCTCTTCGTTCCCTTCCATATGCCAAAACAATCGTCCACATATCTGCAAAACAGAATTATTTGGCATATGGAAGGGAACGAAGAGGCAGCTCGACATTTTTGCCAAAGAAATACAAGATGAAGAAAGAGGGATATTATTGGAACTTGAAATAGAAGAAGAAGACAAGTTAAGCTACCTAGATATATTGATAAATTGTAACCGCTTGACATCAGAAGAAGTGTGCAGCAGGGGTATTCTGCCACAAAAGAAGTGATGTAAGTGAGGTGACAAAAATAAATTTTATAAAGAATATGGAGGACAGAAAAAAGAAAATATGCACGAAATAATGTGAAAAAGAAGGTAAAATAAATAGCCTATGGAGACAGCTGGAAAAGAATGGCTATGAAAAGCAGGATAGACTGGACATAAACAGAAGAAAGAAGAAAAGGGGCAGGGAAGAATTGGAAGAGAAAGAAAAGAGGAAGAGAAAGAAAAGAGGAAGAGAAAGAAAAAGAGAGAAGGTTTGGAATAAGGAGTATGAGGAATACCACAGAAAAGATATGCAAAATGCTTAGGAAAGCGGGCATTAAAACTTACAGGAAGGGAGGGAGAAGCATCTTAGGAATAGCGAAGAATGCAAACAAGAAAAAAAAACAGAGAAGAGGAAGAGGAAGGGATTATCTACGAAGTGAAATGTAAAGAATGTCAGAGTGTGTACATAGGAGAAACGAAAAAGAGGCTGAAGGACAGGTAGAAACAACATAGGGATGATGTGCGACTTAAGAGAGAGAGAGAGAAATGCGATATTTAAACACACATAACATAGAGTGGGATGAGGCTAAGCAGATAGGAAGGGAGAAGAGAATACTAGTGAGGAAATGGGAGGAGGGCAAGGAAATAGAGAAGAAAGGTGAAGAAGACATAATGAACTGGAATGGGGGACTGAAGTTAAACAAAGACTGGAAGAAGGTGTTAGAAAGAGTGGAAAGGACAAGAGAGAAAGAGGAGAGGAGAAGGAAGAAGAATGAAGGAAAAAGAGCGTGAGATAAAAAGTTCAACCACATTCTAGATTGAAGAAAATATGTTTAGCCTTTTAGGTGAAAGTACAGTTGAGAAGGGAAAGCCACCTGCTAGAAAGTTCCAGAACAACTTTTTAATAGTCTGGATGGGAGGAGTAATGTTTGTGTATAGGATAATGCCCGGTTTTTGTATCTTGTTACATTTGTACTTGATACAGAGTCTGAAGAAGACCTTGCTAGAAGGTTGAAACGTTACGTCTAGTTTATGTTTTTAATAAAATAAATTACTGCCTTGGTCAGCATATTTAGTTTTTCATATCATGGAAACAAGGCTTAATGGTGTTATAAAAATTAGCCATTGCCTCCTTGAGTTGAAAACAACGCAAGGATTTAAATGCGCCACAAAACTTCGTGGCAGTTGGGGGTGCTTCATTGATAACATATTAAAATCTGGATTAGAAAGTTGAGAGAAAAGGACAATACAAAAGCAAAGTGCATTTTTTTAAAGAATAGAATAAATGGGTAAAAATTTGCAATCAAGTTATTAGATGTTTCACATGAGAAATAAGATAATAATTTTTACTTTATTCTGGCCCCCTTAGGCTTACGCCACCGCTGCCTGTATGTTACGCCTCTCTATTCATACAAATTATGACGTTTAACTAGAATTTAAAGCCAGATAAAATCAGAAAGTTTTTATTTTATTGCCCAAAAAATTAGCGTTTTCAATATCTTTACACACTTCCATTCATTACATTTTTCGTATCAATTACATGGGAAGCGAGGCCCCTTCATGCGCGAGGCCTAGGGCGGTCACCCACTTCGCCCACCCCCCTCTGACTTCATGTTCCTCTTTCCCAGAAACTTACACGAAGATGAAATTTTAACATTACAGATTCTGATTATTCGTTATCCCTTTAGCACAGATTTTCCGATCATTTTGACGATATTTAAATAATAAGCATAAGCAAAACACTAAAACTAGTCAACAGCCAAAATGCGACATGAGTGATATATACAATTTCTAGTCAATATTGGTCTCCTAAATACGAAACTGTAGTTAAAAATCGCAATTGACTAATTATAATTGAGTTACAGGGCATTGTTGATTTGGATAAGTTCCCTATATATATGGTATTGCATAGCTGTAAGAAGTAAATGTTGAGTTTTTCTTTTCTTATCTTATTTTTTTTATTTGTTGTAAGGAAAGGGGGAACTGTTAAAGACCAGCCACAAAACCTCTCTATTCATTGTTTTGTGAGGTGTTAATTTGTGCATTCGTGATTGTGGCTTTATAAAACTAGGTTGAGTGTGTGCATTTACCGAAGATCGTGTTTGCGTATTAGGTGGTCCGTTTATGGTAAGGTTGACATTTAATTAAAGTGCTGAGTGATGTTAAAAAATGCCACGTAAATGCATTACAAATGCTAACAATGTCTGTTATGTTTGTGGTCAAATTGTGTTTCTGGACAGCGGAGAAATATTACCCCTGCTGTAAGAACAGCCTACAATCTATATTTCGGTAAATACTGCAAATTCGGAGATGAAGATAAGACTTGGGCTCAACATTTCCGTTGTAAGACCTGCTACACGAATCTGCTGGACTGGACGAATCACAGAAGACCCTTGATACCATTTGCTATTCCCATGATTTGGCTGGAGCCCACTAATCATACAGACGATTGTTTATTTTTTTGTATGGTCCCATCAATACAACGTATGTCCAATACTAAAAAGAAGACAATTGTATTTCCAAATATTCGTTCTTCTTCTCATCCTGTAGTGCATAGTAATGAACTACCTGTTCCAACACCCCCTGAATCCTATTCCGTAGACTCACAAGACGAACCGTACAATCCACAACCTTCCACATCTACAGATCCGGACTTTGCAGGTGATGTTAAACTTACAGAACAGCACAAGGTTAGCCAAGGCAGAGCTATTAGCCTCCAGAGTTCAACAATGGAATTTTCTGGCTAGTAATGTGAAGGTGTCATTTTAGCGTGAAGGTCAAAAAATGTTGGAAGAATACTTTTCTACCGAAGGAGATATGACATACTGCAGTGATATTAATGGTTTATTGGGGGCTATGGGCATTAAGCACATCTACGAAGGGTGGCGGTTGTTCATAGATTCATCGGTATAAAGTCTAAAAGCTGTACTGCTTCATAACAGCAATCAATTGACGTCAATCCTTATTGGTTATTCTGTGTAAAAGAAAGAATCGTATGACAGCCTAAAATTCCTCCTTCAATCAATTAAATACAACAACTAGGTACATACCTATGGAAAATATGTGCAGATTTGAAAGTCGTTGCTATTTTAACTGAACTCCAACAAGGCTATACCAAATATTGCTGTTTCCTCTGCGAATGGAATAGCAGAGACAGAGCTTCTCATTTTATTAAAAAGGATTGGCCATTACGTCAAAGTATGGAAACTGGAAATATGAATGTACATAAAGAACCTCTCGTTGAATCTGAAAATATTATACTTCCTGCACTTCATATAAAGCTTGGACTGATCAAAAACTTTGTCAAAAAGTTGGATCGATACTCTTTGGTATTCAAATATCTACTTAACAAATTTCCAAAAATCAGTGAACAGAAGATCAAGGAAGGAATTTTTGTGGGCCCTCAAATTCGTCAACTTCACCAGGACGAGATCTTCGAACACCTGCTAAGTGATGTTGAGAAAGGTGCATGGAGTTCTTTCGGAGAAGTCTCCAACAATTTTTTGGGAAACAAACGTGCTGAAGACTATGAAAAACTTGTAAATAATTTGGTTTCATTGTATCAAAAAATGGGTTGCAGTATGTTCCTTAAATTGCATTTTCTACGCCCTCATCTCAATTTCTTCCCGAAAAGTTGTGGGGAGGTAAGTGATGAACACAGTGAGCATTTCCACCAACAAATATCTGTAATGGAGAAAAGATACCAAGGGAAATGGAGTACAGGAATGCTTGCCGACTATTGCTGGACAGTAACCAGGGATGATCCTGAACTTCACTACAAGAGGGAGGCAAAGAGGAAGCGGATTTAATCCCACGTAAGTAGTAAAGAACACACCGTACAGTAGTATAGTAGAACATATTTATTTTGTGATTAATGTAAAAACTATGATTCATGAATTTACTTGGAAAGGCAGATGGAAATGTACCCACGTTTTGTACTGTTCGCATAATACAGTTCAAGCGTAAAAGTCACATGCACACCAAGCATACGTCATTCCACTACGTTAGAACATTGGGAAACCCGACTTTTCGACAATACCTCGTATAATTCTTAAACCGGAAGTCGAGTGGCATTTTCATTGTCAGTTTCGTGTTCAGCACCATGGATTGATAAAGAAAAGTGAATTTTCATCCATGTCGCAAAAAAAAAAAAAAATTAAAATTTGTTGACCAGTGAAATCAATATTCGTAAAGAATAACCAACTCTAACAAATGTAATACAATGTATTATATCTTCACAGGTAATATCAGCCGATTTCCTCTCGTTAAAAAAATGTGTGGTTTTCGTGTTTTCACGTTTTCTAATGACCATTAGTTCATAAAATATAATATTCTTCCTGGCCACTTCATAGTTAGTACTCTGTGCGATTTATAAAGTGAAAAACATCAACTTTACTATGCAATTACTGATTACATTGTTTTACAGACCGAGGGCGGGTCATTTCAAATGAAACAAAATTGCTTACCATTTCAACATGGATATTATTTTCATGATATTCGTGGCAATTTCTACATGTTCTAGTTTTGTGGGCACATTAGGGGGTGTCCAGGTACCCCGGCACCCCCATGAGCACTTATGGTAGTGGGTTTCATCTACAAGCCTTGATAAGTAACTAATGTAACAGCATGATCAGTTCCTATATTTTCACATTTTATGCACATCAACTTCTTGCAAGCATGAGTTTTAAACATCTACTATTGTAGTTCAAAGTGAGCACATGCAAAAAACAATAGCTTTATATACTGCAATATACCTTGAATTGCTACAGTTCACTCCTGTAAAATGTTCACATTTGTAGAAATATTAGGCACACAGAAACAACAGACTTATTTTATTTCAATTAATCTCGAAAATTGGTCGAGCTCTGTGATACGCATAAACCCCAAAGTGTAGTATACCCTTGCTATTCGTGTCCTTTCTTCAACAGAGGGTATAACATTGCTAAGAATGAATGAAATGCTTTACTTATTTTATTTATTTACTGAGAAAATTTCAGATTCAGCACAAATAGCCACTTTACACCAAAATTGAAATTGTAAAAACTCAAAAGACAAATTTAAAACTAACAAAATCACACAAAAGTATAAACGTAAAATAAATTATATATTATTTGTAAGTATTTTGTATGGTGGAAGACAGAAAGGCATACTCTGAATTGAATATATCAACTTTAAATCTATATTACCCTTTAACGGGCAAAGGGAATATAGTTGCCACCAGTTTTCTTCGTCTACAAAGTGTAGTGGGAAAATATTTCCCATGTTGCGTTGTGTGCTGCCGTCTGCTGGAACTTGTAAGAAACTGATCCTGGCCCCGTGCTCTTGCTTTGTTTGGTGCCTGCAGCAGTGAATGCACCATACGTTGCTCTATGCCAATTACATAGAGCCTTCAGGGAGAATATCTTATTTTTCAAGGTATGTTGAATACTTCTTAGATTGCTACATGTAGGTGTAATCTTTCAGTTAGATGTTTGCGTAACGTTTCTCAAATTGAGTGGAATGTGCTTCCAGAAATTTTATTTTGCGAAGCACATGCTGGTGGGAGATTGCTTCCCGCTGCCCACGGGAGAAGTGATTTTACACTTGAAGTCAATGTTTTTTGTTTTGATTAGTGGCGGAAAGTCAAGTAAAGTGTACTACAGATACATCTACATCACATACACATGTTTTACTATATTTGCCTATAACAGATAAAAAATTATAGACAGTATAAAGTAATTCAATTTTATTTAGTGTACTTTACGTCGTTTTTCGACACTTTTGGCTAATCGCGATGGTGAGGAAAATAATAAGGAGGCAATGACACACGTAGACAAGACACAGAACACAAAATCCCCCACATATCTTGATTATTATGATTTCTGGCTAATGGTGTGTTATGACCCCCCAGTAGTATGATTGGTCTTATTACTGGAACACAAAAGTACGACCCCCCCTCAGATTGGTTTGACTACACTTAAAACTATGTCAAGATGCTTATATAAGCTTATTGCCTACAGTGTGCTACTCTGTCGAATCCAACAATTTAGTAAAATAGCCCTCGGGGATTTCCCGTGAAAAGTACGACCCCCCTCAGATTGATTTGGCTACACGTACAAAAGCTGCATCTGTCAGATTGTTGTCCATAGGATCGTAAAAAATATGTCCCTCTTGGCATTGTTTTGCCTACACTTAAAACTAAGCCAAGATGCTCATATGAGCTTATTGCCATTAGTGTAATACTCTGTCAAGTGTGCTTAAATACTTGACAGTCAGGTCAGAGTATTAATATGTTAACCCGAATATTTTAATTGGGCACCAGACTCAACTTGTATATCTAGTACTAAGACAATGCATTGTGCAGAGGTCTCTTGAGCCCCAAGAAATTATATATAAATACCAAAACCAAAAAATAGTAACAGACTAAGTATACACACTAAGTATACACACTAAGTATACAAAGTACACTGCTGAACCCAACTGATATTTTTATTAAGTATATAGTTTTTGATTTGAGCCCCAAAAAATTATATATAAATACCAAAACAAAAAATGCCAAATCAAAAATATTGTAATCAATGCAATAAGATTATATCTAGCTCTAATTGGGCTAGGCACCAACGTAATTGTGATCCTGAAAAACGCAAAATGCCCACTAAAATATGCCCAAAATGCCATAGAAAATTTAGCATGACATACTTCAATAGGCATATATGCTCTTTTTCTGCACAGGCATCAACAGTAACCCCACAGCCATCTACATCTTCTTCTAAAAAGAAAGCTTGTTACATCCGATAATACTAGACCGTCAAAGCACCCACGCAATGCACCTATTCATAGTAGTTTTGACGGTCAACTAAGGGATTGCCGTTTCGTATCAGAGCCAAGATGTGATATTAAGAATTTTTTGAAAAGTAAAAATACTGATACGCTAGCTATTCTAAATGCACAAAATGGCTCTTATAAGCTATCTCTTAAATTGTATACTGAATATAAGAAAGTGTTATATCACTACACTCTGATACGCAATCTTCAGGCTTTAGTCAGAAAACAACAAGGCAAATCCAACGCAATATACAAGTTGTGTCGAAGATGTTTGACTGTATTTGATGGTCAAAAAATGGTAAATGGCGTTCGTAAAAAGAATATCGAAATTGCTCAAAATAAGTTGGTTGAACATTTAAAATACTGTGGCAACCATAAACCTGTTCATATGGTTATGCCCAAACCAAACAAAAATGCCGAATTCAAAAAATTCGAAGCCTTGTTGGAGCACCCAGTGTATATTGTTTGTGATTTTGAATCAAATCTCAAACCGCTTGCATTCTGCAGCCCAGATCCTGAAGAATCATCAAGTACAGCGTATCAGCTACACGAACCTTCTAGTTTTTGTTATGTGGTTATACAGGATGGTGCTCCCCTGTGCATAGCACCACGCCATGAAGGCGTATAGAGGGTGTGGGGGTAATGCCCCACACTTTCTTGATCCGGTCGTGAGTGGGGGTGATGTGATCAGCATCACGCCCCTGACCGCCTTTACCCCCCAGGGTTTCCCCCAGGTACCCATGTTATTCGACGCTGGGTGGGCGCCGGGGCCGCTTCCAACCTTAGAAAAGTTCCCGGATTTGAACCGGCCGGGGATCGAACCCGGGACCTTGAGCATGGTAGTCAGACGCGTTACCGACTGAGCCACCGCGGTGTTGTTAGTAAATTCTACTTATACAGGAGACCAGATGCTGTTAAAAAATTTGCACGTAAAATAGAAAATGAGTGTCGTCGCATAGCCTAAGATATATTATTAAAATCAATACCTATGCTACCTTTAACAGAGGATCAAATCGAAGGTTTCAACAGTACAGAAAAATGCCCGGTATGCAATTCTGAATTTTCGGATACAAATATCAAGGTGCGTCATCATCGCCATACGGACGGTCGATATAAACAGGCTTTGTGTAGAAGCTGTAATATTAAGATCCAGAAACCAAAATTTGTCCCGATATTTTGCCACGTTGCATCTAATTATGATTTTCATCATCTGATCAGATACGAAGGGTTTAAGAAGCAGGATTTAAATATTTTAGCAGAAAATGACGAAAAATATATAGCTATTATCAATATAATCGGTGTTAATGGCAGGCACATATACCTAAGATTTCTAGATTCATATAGATTTCTGTCGGCTAGCCTTGCCACTCTGGCGAGTCAATTCGTAGCGTTCCTCTGAACGCGGGGATCTTAAATAGGGATGTAACTATTAGTACTAGTTGATGGTAGAGACAGCCCTGAACGGGCAGGTACAAATATCTAACTATTCATTGACATAGACTCATGATTCGTTTCTAGACTGAAGTGAGCAATGCAAATGGCAGAATGGGTGTAGACTAGCTTACCCTGTTCGGTTTAGAAATAAGACCAGTAGCTCCTGCTTCTCCGTTGATTCCAGATTAAAAGACCTCGTGTCGCTCTCATGCGCACGTATATAAACCCTCGCTTGGCCTCTCGTCACCTCTTGCCAAAGGCCAGTGTTCTTACCATTTCCTGTGAAAGGCTTATTCTACATATTTCTGAGCAGGAGCTGACAAGGCCTGCCAGGGTCAATATTTCTTAATCGAACGGGGTATGGTACGACACTCCCTCTTGCGAAACAATTTCCAAAATTGAAATTGTAATAATTAAAAGTTTAATTGAACCTTCTGCCATTCACCAAAATTTAAAAGGTTTTGTTTATTACATGAACAAAAAGGATACATAAAATAAAATAATAATAAAAAAATGTCGGAGACCCTTCACCGAAAATTAAATGGAACAGAATTAAGCTCAAGCTTGAATGCTGAAAGAGAGCCTTTGTTTTCATTAGCCACACGCTGGAAGAGTCTTTCGTAATCAACAATGCTGACGGTTGGTCAACATGCGATATAGAGTGTTGTTCGGAGGTCCGTGGAGTCAGCGGAAAGTTCAACACACTGCATCGTAACGCGATACATGCGAATGTCTTCAGAACAAGTGCTATCTAAGCACCGAACTTAATCCGTGAGAAACCTTAAGGCCGCATGCTCGCAATCTTCCGCCTCATCAGGATGACAGTTCGAGGCGAGAGCAAAAGGACCATGGTAAACACCAAGCTCCACTGGACTGCGCACAACCACACGAAGATTAAAAAAAATATATTTGAAGATGATGTTTTCACTGACGTTCGTAGCACACTATGACCTGAGAAATCAAAAGGCAGGGCAAATACACTCAAACCCCGGAGTCCTGGGGTACGAAGTACTGTTCCGGGACATACACGGTCCTTGACCGATCACAATTTCACTGGGGGACCGGATTCGAATCCCGGTGTGGGAAGTTCAGGAATACTGTTCAGTACAGGTCAGATGAAAAGACGTTGGCCGTGGGGCGGGCGAACACAGGGTAGTCCATGGGAAGCCACTCCAAGTAGCGTTTCCAAGCCCCAAAATATGCGTTGTTCAATGGCGGACACTGGGGGGGGGGAATGTTAGGATAGGCCCCCGAAAGTTCACAGCAGACGCCATTGCATATTTCCGGCACACAGCGAATGGCGACACGAATGCGAAAACGGAAGGTGTACCGTGCTGCGAACACTCCAAGAAGGGGAACATCAAATATGGCCACTGGTAGGATGAAACTGTTCACAGGTGGCTGGCAGGTTGCTGATCCACAGGGGTGGGTCTCAACACATTTGGGTCGTTGACTGTACCCGGAAAGTTCCAATATGTTGTGAAATACACTGCCTGGCCTTACAGAGCAAAAGGGGACGATGTACATGAAAGATGTTCATGCTTCTTCTTAAGGGGGGTTAGAGTCGTGGGGGGGTTGCTCTGTAAGATGACATTTCTTCTTATGTTTCTGACGCTCTTCTGATCCTGGGATGTCACTTGGAATAGGGTTTTCGGTGCTGCTACATGGCATACACCGCTGAAGCCCAAAGGAGGCTGGTGAGCTCCAAAGCCTTCAGGAATGCCTTCTTCTTGCGGCCTCAAAAAAAATCGCTGGGCGACTTTCGAAATTCCTTGAACTCGTGGAATTCCCGAACAGGGGAGGAAATAGGTTGGACATAGGAAAAACTACATTGCTCTCAGTCATTCAATATTGAAAATATATAAAAAATGTGTAAAGTAATCGTCTTTTATAGGCAAGTGAAAATCATGAGTAAAAATAAGTAAAAATAAACTGCCCAATAAGTGATATAAGGTATAAAACAAAGTTTGAATGAAGGCTAAAGAAAATAAAAGGCGGAAAATGTCATTTGACGCCTTAACACTGGAACACCATTAAAATGAAAATCTGACTTCATCAAAAGTAATATATGTATATATTGACTAAATTATATATATATATAGCCCCTGGCTTCTCCCAAAATATAAAATAATGTGCAACATAAAACTAAGGTTATGACATGGCACTATAAAATAAACGAAAATATGTAGATGGCATAAAATATATCCCCTGGTATCAGAAAATTAACCCGACGAAATCCATTAATATCATGTCAGAAGTGTCAAAGCATTGTAAAAAATGAGAAACTGACGGAAAAAAAAATAATTAACCCAAAATTTGGTAACGTCACAACTGTTAAAACGGACCTAGCCACAAGTAAATTCGGGATCACTAAAATATAATAAAAGAGTAAATGACATGGCTCCAATGACGTTAAGATCATTAATTACAAAAATACATAAAATGGATGAATAAATCAAGGCGACATAGTGGCGCACTGTTAAATCTCACTAGTCAAGGTTTGTTTGCGCTTGCATACGCCTGACGTATAGCATAAATAAACAGTTAAAATGAAGTTCCAAATTAGTAATAGGATAATAGTAACGGGAAAATGGGACAAAAATATTTCATGAAACAAATTGATCTAAATAAACGGAGAAAAATGGAAAAAACGGTTTAGAATACTAACAAAAAAATCAAATTAAAATTGCTCAAAGCAAACCATAAACATCCCGGGTGTGACCCTAGGAGGTTGCCTTGACCGGTCTGAAACCGTCGGCAAAATAAGGGGGGGGGTCGCATTTGTCTCTCTTAGGTAAAGATGTAAATTCAAAACTGAAACTAATCTGGGTTATTGATTTAGAAAACATTTCTTGGCTATCTGTGAAGTAAATTTACGGTTCTGAGAATAAAGGAAAAAAATATAAGGCATTGCGTTAAACAGAAAAGAGGAAAAACTACTCTACGTCATGCTATAGCCCGCCGTGTATTTTCTTTGTCACTTAGCATAAATGCTCGCCGCGTAAGAGATTACACTTGACCCATGACAACTGTAAGCGTCTAAATCCACTGTTTTGAGGTTTTAGCCTAATAAGGTAAACAAAAACTACTTTTTATGGTCGCCTTAGGAAAAAAATTGAAACGGAACCGTAAATGAACATCATGACGCCGGGCCGGGAGAAAAGTATAGGATTTCGTATGATATTACTTCAACTAAAGTCTATGACGTGTGGGAGATTAAAATATAAGCACAATTACTCGCTATTACCTACTTTACGAAGATTAACATAAAGTTAATCTGTAAGAAGTAATTAAATTTTATTTGGGAAACTTTTAAAAATTCTGAAGGGACGAGAAAAAAATCGCATAAATAAACGCCCTTGAAGAGGCTATTATTCACACCTCGTTTGGAGACTAGGAATTTCATTGCCGAGGCCAGCTGAGTGTAAAGTTCATCCACAGCAAAGAAAGGTGTCATCAAATTCTCTCTCTCCGAGACTGAAATAAGATATGTGTCTTCCGCTAACTCGAATGTGGAGTAGAAAACTGCGCACCGAAGCGGCCTCGATTAAGATAACTGCGAGGGAAATGCAATTCAGCATAAAGCAGGAACTCGAAGAGTCTAGCTAAAGACATCTTTTCAAGTCTACTGGATGTGTGATCGGAGTCGGTGGGGGGGGGGAAGGAAGGGAAGGGAAGATATATGGCGGCCGTTCTGGATGGGCGGAGCCCCCCGTGAGTGATGACCAATAACAGGAACGTGTTCTTTCTCTGCGAGGAACACGACGAAAGAAACTTAGGACTGGTAACGAGGGAGGCGGTGCCAGGGAGCAAATAGGAAGAGGAAGAGAGTACCTTTCATGAACTTTTGGTTCTTGATGTACCTGGATTTCAGCGAGACAGAACCAGAGGAAAAATAAAAAGAAGGGGGGAAGCTTGCTGGGCGCCCCAAGCTGCTACGAACTCGGTTGCATAAGTGTTAGGGGAGTGCATGGAAAAACAGCTTGATTATATGTCGTCATAAAACATGTTTTGAATAAAAGGGACAATTGGTTCAGAGTGGTGCTGGGGGTCGTCGGTTCGAGACACATCTACGTTATGTGTTTTCACCGTAACTCCTTTAACTCTTTTTACTTTAACAGGATTAGTTTGAACAGAGCGAGATGAGGTGTTAACATCATCTAACTTTAATGGATTAAGAGTTTGACATGCAACATTAAATGTATCTAGACGGACGGGAGGAATTTCAAGTGGGATAATTACGTTTGGAGTATCTGCTTGGTCATAAAAGGGGTCTTGAAAGGTAAAAACTGACTCAAGATTTCGACATGTAACGGGTTGGGTGGGACCACTGTGCCAAGAGTCGCTATCCGACTGGGATATATTTAAAAATTGTACACTTGAAGACATATTTACTCGTTCCATTTCCCTTGGGCAATTATTTTCCAAAACTTTTAACTTTTTACATCTTCGCTGACAACAAATGAAAGCAATAATTAACATACAAATAAAAATTAGTGTTAACGTAATTACTGAACAAATGATGTACGGGTATTGGAAAGATCTGATGACCACTTCCTTGAAGGATAGGGAATTGACATGCGAGATAAATGCAATTAAAATTAATAAATATAGGAAAAACTGCATCTTGTTGAAATATGTAGCAATTATTGAACCTAAACTTGCTAAAATGACCACAACTGTTATTTTTAGTTATTATTGAGAATAAATGAATTACTTTTCGGCCAATAAATATCAAATCAATAAATTTGATAAATCACATATTTTACACAAAATAAATTTAACTTAAAATTTTCTCGGGTATTTTAGTTAGTTTTTAGAAACAATGCAATTAGTGCAATGTAAATAGGAATGATTCAAGGAGGGGTCAAGAAGATAAAGTCAAACTGTCGGCCAGGAATAATTTTAACTGAAAATAAATAAAAAAATATCTCGTCAAACGTATGAAACTTCACACCTTGCTTATTATTAGCACAAATTACATGGTCTAAATGAGAACTTGGTTCTCTGCTTCATTTTAGTCGGCTTACGCAGACTTCTTTCTTTATTTAAGGCTAAATGTCACGGGGACATTAACATTTCTTACGTTATTAACTATAATAACGGGTCTTTTCACATACTACCGGTAGGTTTAATATACACAATAGAAAAGACAAATATACACTAGATAACGCTCGTGCCGCACTTTCGTTGCTTTAATTAACTAAGTGAGCTCACTGACAACATATTTAATTCTTTTTATAACTCATGCATGGATGGAAAAAAATGCACATATATTTCAGAGCGTGTTTATAAATAACTTCATATATAAAACATGCAATTGCCTAACAAAATAGTTTTACTTCTACGAGAAAACAACAATGGTGCGTACATTAGGTTTTATACGTTTGGCGAGAAAACGAATTGACGTATTGATACTTTTAGGGAAATGGAACGAAAAATAAAATTAAACTAAAATATAAAAATTATAAAAATAAGGTCCACACAGAAAGTAAGCAATTACGACATGTGCTTTGGGCTACGTATGGGCGGTTACTGGTTCGAAATCTTCCTCTTGAAGAGATACGATATTCGTTTCTTCCTCACCCCCTGAAGGGCGGTGATAGCGTTTTAACCTCTGTACAGCCACTAAATCCGACACAATCTTGCCGCGTTTGTTTTCATATTCCACTAAATAGGCATTGTTATTTTCCTTTCTTACTATTACCGCGGGCCCAAAATAAACACCTGAAAAGCACTTAGCCGTTTTTGCCTTCTGAGTGGGGTTATATAATAATACCAATTCACCAGGAGCGTAACTTGTTGCTTGATGACGTCTGTCATAATACTTCTTTTGGGACTCAAATCGTTTACGTAAATTTTCTTGAGCTGCGTCTCGTGCCTTGTTTAGTCTTTCAAGTTTGTCTGTGTTCGCACTATTTTCGCAGGGATCTGCGTGAAGCATACTTTCCCAGGGCAAACGGGCTTCGAACCCATGCATGAGGTAAAACGGACTAAAACGAGTGGAATCGCCGCGCGTAACATTATACGTAAACACAGCTGGTTGTAGATAGGTAATCCAGTCATCATGTTTCGGGGTTACAAAATGCTTAATTATACTTTGCAAAATACCGATACCTCGTTCCTCTAAACCGGAAGTATTATGGTGATACGCAGTAACAAATTTTAACTGAATACCGAGTTTAGCACTAAGTTCTTTAAATACAGAGGAATTAAATGAACCACCCCTATCACTGTTGAGAGTTTTCGGACAACCAAATCTTTATATTATGTGCTCGTAGAGAAAGTTAGCAGCCGTTTGAGCAGTGGTATCGACCACAGGAGCAGCAATCATATATCGGGTACCAAAATCCATGCATGATAAAATGTATTTACATTTATTTGGGCCACTGGGAGGGAAAGGTCCCGCGAAATCTATAGCTAGGCGTTCAAAAGGGCGACAGCTTGGAAAGGTCTGGAGTTCACCTTGTGGCAGCCCTGTAGGGCGCTTGTTTGTTTGACAAGATAGGCACTGGCGACATTTGTCCTGTATAAAACGTTTCATATAGGGAAAATATATGCGATTGAGCGCATTGTAATATGTTTTAGTAAACCCTAAATGACCACCACCACACGGGTGAGAATGTAATTGTTCAACTACAGTATGACGTAAGGACTTAGGTATACAAAGTAATTTCTTACTTCCCCCACCCATCTTATGGTTCCTGTATAAAAGACCATTTTCCAGCACATAATAAAAAGCCTGTCTTTCGAAGGGGGATTGGGCGTCATCTGCCCCCTCCAAAACTTTTATGATTTCTGAAAAAAATGAGTCGTCGCGCTGGTGTTTTTCCACATCTATTGATTCATCCTGGAGGAGAAATATACGAGGTTCGCCCAATTCTGGCGATTCGTCGTCCGGGGGATTGGTTGATTTCCTGCTAATAGCGTCGGAAATATTTTGTGTAGATTTACAATGAACGACCGTGAAGTCGTATGAATCAAGTTCTGCACTCCACCTCGAGAGCTTCGAACTCAAATTGCGAGTGGTACGCAAATAACTGACTGCTTTATTATCTGTTACAATTTCGAAATGTTTCCCAATTAAATAAAACCTAAAGGTTTTGAGGGCATAGAGAACCGCTGATAGTTCTAGTTCCATGATGGATAATTTTTCTTCCCCTTTTTTGAGTGTTCGACTTGCATATGCTACAGGAAGGAAATCATTATTTGCATTTGGCTGTGTTAAAATAGCACCAAGGTCTTTCAGACTTGCATCACAGTAGACGCGTGTTTCTTTAGAAGGGTCATAGGGTAGCAAAACTGGTGCAGTTATTAAAGCGTGTTTTAAGTTTGTAAAAGCTGTTTCTTGGTCCTCCCCCCATACAAATTTTTTGCCTTTGCCCAAAAGGGACTGGAGAGGTTGGGCCTTCTCTGAAAAGGATGGGACGTATCTACGGACATATGAACATAAACCTAAAAATCGTTTAACTTGTTTTGTGGTGGAGGGGGTGCGGTAAGTCTTAATAGAAGAAATAATACGGTCACTCAAGCGTAGGCCATAACGACCAACCAAATGTCCAAGGGCGAGTATCTCAAAATAACCAAATTTACATTTGTGTGGAGAAATTTTCAAGCCAGCGTTTTGTAGACACTGAAACAATTTTTCCAGTGTTGTCAACATTTCATTAAAGGTATGGCCCCAGGTAAATAGATCATCCATATAGAAGGCGAAGTTATCACTTTGCATTCCGCTACAAGCCAATTGAAGGGTTCGATTCATCGCTGCAGGCGAGGTTATATGGCCTTGACTTAAAACATTAAATTCAAAATGACCTAGGTTGGGAATAGAGAAGGCTGTGTACTGTTTACTGTCTTCTGTGAGTGGAATTTGAAAAAATCCTGAACGTAAATCGCAACTAGAATAGTACTGCTTTCCCCCCATATCGTGCAAGATAGACTGAATGGAAGGCATGGCCATCGCATCGAACACAGAGCGTTTATTCAAAAAGCGACCGTCTTGAATAAAACGGTAACTTCCGTCACGCTTTTTCACAAGAATAACTGGTGAGTTATAAGGACTTGTACTTTCCCGGATTATTCCCTGTTTTTTCAAATTCTCAATTTGTTTCTTTATCTCTGTTCGCAAATGCACCGGGATCGGATATTGCTGCTTATGGAACGGCGTAGGATCAGAAAGCTTTATCCTATGTTTGTAATTGGTGGCAAGGCCCATGTCATTCTCGGACCAACTGAAAACATTTTTGTATTTTAACAAAAGCTCTAAAAGTTGATTTTTCTCATGTTCCTCCAATTGAGGATTAATGTCAAATTTGGATATATCCACTTGTGGGATATCGTCGTTTTCTGATTCTTCCTTTGTTAAATTAACTGTTACAGAACTATTTTCCTGATCCACCGTTGCCAACTCACAAGATTCTGCGCCACCGATCCGAGTACCTTTGCGAATTACAATTCTATAATTCAAAGGGTTGGATACCCAAACAAGTTGTGTAGCAGGGTTGAGTATCGACCTTGGTACCATTATGCCAGATTTAGCCTGAAAATTTGCATCCGGATCAAGTAAGGTTAAATTTGGATTTGCTGTATTGACTAATTTTAAAGGGATGCACAAATGTGATCTTGGTTTCACAACAATTCGTTTAGAAGCCACATATTCAGGTTCAACAGTATGTACCAGCAAACCTGCCAATTTAACGGAAACATCAAAAGCTTTCCTCGATTCAAACCGAATGCGGTTGCGTGGGGGAGTGCCAAATCTGCTCAAAGCCAATTTATTGTTTTCAAAATCTAAAGTTGCACTTTGGGCTTTTAGAAAATCATTACCAAGGATGGTATTATGACCAAAATCTTGTATCACCCTGAAGGGGTGCCTAAATGTAAAGCCATTTAGAGAAAAATCTAAAAGTACAATTTCTTTAATTGTTAAACAATTATTCGTGACACCTTTAACTAGAGTGTTGATTTTAAACCTCTTAGCATGGGCAGGAATACCCTTATCACTTGTTACACTTATTTGGCTCCCACAATCGACAATAAACCTTTGACGTTCCCCATTTACGTTGGCATGTACATAAATGAGGTCTTCAGACGGGAAAGTAGAGACTAAAATCTTTTTACTGCCCGCAGGTATGTCTCCATTACTTGCGGTTAATTGGCGTTTAAATCGTCTGGATTCTGAAGACAAAATTCTTGGTGGTGATTAGGAAAACCACATTTATAACAAAGTTGTTGGCCACGCCGGTCACCTTGATCGGGACGACCGCGGGAGGCTGGTGAACCTCGCCCCCGGCCACGCTGAAAATTGGAACGATTCTGAAACCGGCCGTTGTTTGAACGGTAGCTTCTACTTCCCCTGCCCTGAAAGCCTCGTCTGTTGTTTGAACCACGATTGTGATTAAAATTACCCCTTTGATAATTTTGGCCTACAGTTTGAAAATTTTCGTGATCGTTTGACTGTATAACTTCCTCGACTTTTAACGCTAGGTTGCTAACCTGCTTAGCCAAAGCTTCTACAGCGGACGGTTCTGAAGTTGGGAGAGACGTTTGTTGTCGTTTGACAAGGTCCAATTCAGCTTGCAAGGCTTGCAGCTGATTAGTCATTTCTTGATTAACCCGAGGTGCTGATTCCGGAGCAACCGTGGTAGTGCTAACTACGGGGTTCTGGTGAGGAATGCGCAACTCAGCAGGAGACGGGAAAAGAGTTTCCTTTTGAGCCGAATGCAAGAGCTCTTGCACCGTTCTACGGCGCATAAGGAACTTTGCTTTTTCATATTCCTTGAGGTCTTTCAAAAGCTCCGGAACTGAATTATATTGTTTTTTGTATATCTCCCTGATAAATTCCGGTTGAAGACCTGCGTTTATGTATTTAAGCTGCTTATTAACAGCCATGTTAGGGTCCATCTTAAACAAGAGGGTCTGCTTGTCCCTAACATAAGATGATACCGGTTCATCGTCCCTGTGGAACCGATATCTGATCTGCTCCTCGATCTGCAGCTGATCAAGGGAGCCTGTGAATTCTTCAATAAGTTTTTTCTTGACGTCCTCATAGCTGACTAAATTGACGCCTGGTTGCTGGCTAATTGCATTAAACCAGCGGAGGGCTGGGCCACATAACAACGCCGGGAAAAGTTGCCGTTTTTTCGTCTCGTCCCAATTGTTCAGAATCGCCGCACTTTCGAAACGGTCTATGAATTTAGAAACATCCTCCCCCGAGGCACCCTGAAACTGGATGCTCTCGAACATGAAGGGATGAACAAAAGGTAGTTGAGCCATGGTGGGTGGGTCCACAAGAACTGTGGGACGATTATCAATTTGAAAGTGAGCCTGCGCGCGTGCGCGGCTTCTAGTTAATGGAGGACTTCTGATTGGGGTGGATGAGGCACAAGGTAGGCCCTCCACATCAAAAGATGGACCAACAGCATTATTGGCGAGAATTATGAGCCTATCCAATGTGGTATCAAGCTCGTCCTCCAACTCTATAAATGACATAAGGCATTACTAACAATGGTGACGTACCTTATTTTAAAAAAAATAACCCCCCGTTAGTAAAAAATTCCGCGAAGAAACAAGTCTAACATGATATTAATGCATTTCGATTGGCATTTATTTCAGAGTGAAATAAATGAAAAATTCCGCAGCCTACCCTTTCAATTGTCATGTCTGTTTAGGAAAACAAGGCATGACGCTTTTCATTTCCAAAAGAAAATGAAAATGACCGCATCAATCCACCACGTAGCGTTCCTCTGAACGCGGGGATCTTAAATAGGGATGTAACTATTAGTACTAGTTGATGGTAGAGACAGCCCTGAACGGGCAGGTACAAATATCTAACTATTCATTGACATAGACTCATGATTCGTTTCTAGACTGAAGTGAGCAATGCAAATGGCAGAATGGGTGTAGACTAGCTTACCCTGTTCGGTTTAGAAATAAGACCAGTAGCTCCTGCTTCTCCGTTGATTCCAGATTAAAAGACCTCGTGTCGCTCTCATGCGCACGTATATAAACCCTCGCTTGGCCTCTCGTCACCTCTTGCCAAAGGCCAGTGTTCTTACCATTTCCTGTGAAAGGCTTATTCTACATATTTCTGAGCAGGAGCTGACAAGGCCTGCCAGGGTCAATATTTCTTAATCGAACGGGGTATGGTACGAATTATCTGATACCCAATTCAAAATTACGTCTGACACGTTTCCAAATTTGGACCTGAAATTGCTTAGGCGTAAGGGTGTATCTGTATATCCATACGATTATGTTACCGATTTTTCTAAATTTGACGAGTGTGCTTTGCCACCGCAAGAAGCGTTCTACAACAAACTCAGAGCATCAGGAATCACCGATGACGATTATCGCCATGCCCAGTTGATGTGGACCAACTTAAATTGTCAGAATCTTGGTGATTATCATAAGTGCTATTTGGCACTCGATGTGACGCTCTTAGCCGATGTTATTGAGGCATTTAGAGCATCCTCAATACAAAATTATTACCTTGACCCGGTCTATTTTTACAGTGCTCCAGGCCTAGCATGGTCTGCGATGTTTCTGAACACTAAAATAAAATTGGATCTGATCCGGGACCAGGACATGTATCTGTTCATCGAACAATGTATACGAGGGGGCATAGTACAATGTTCTTAAAGATATAGCAAAGCCAACAACAAGTATGTTCCTGATTATGATCCTGCACGACCATCAAACTATACATTTTATGTGGATGCCAACAGCCTGTATGGTTATGCCATGATGGATAAACTGCCATATGCAGGGCTTGAGTGGGTTGAAGATTTTAATATTGAGGATCTTCAAGACTTTGATGACAGTGACTATGGCCTGTTCTTAGACGTGGATCTGGCAATTCCTGATAATTTACACAGCCGGTTTTCTGATCTGCCGCCAATACCTGAGGTCAAGTGTCCACCTGACTCTAAACAGAAGAAGCTGATGATGACTCTTAAGCCAAAACAGGGTTATGGCACATACTACAAGAACCTCCAGTTCCTGATGCGTCATGGTGTTACGTAACCAAGGTTGGCAAAATCTTAAGGTTCAGGCACTCAAGATGGTTGAAGCCATACATTGATACAAACACCGAGCTTCGAACACTTGCAGTAACACAATTTGATAAGACCTTGTTCAAATTGATGGTCAATTCGGTGTATGGTAAGACCATAGAAAATGTCAGAAAACATACTAATGTCAAGTTGGTTACTGACCCCAGCCAAAGCAAAAAATTGGTAGCAAAGCCTAATTTACAACTACAGAAGAATTTATGATGACAATCTGGCACTCTTCAACATGAAAAAAACAAAGATCAAGTTTGATAAGCCTATTTATGTAGGGGCTGTAATATTAGAATTGGCCAAATTACATATGCTGGTGGTTTATTACGATGTGCTTAAGCCTTTTTATGGTGATTGTATAAGACTGATGTATATGGACACGGACAGCTTTATCCTTGATATTCAGACAGATGATGTTTATAAAGATATAGCACAGCCTGCATTGCATGAATATTTCGATACTAATGAATTGCCTGGCCATCTGAATATTCAACCACACAACAAAAAGGTGCCTGCCAAGTTAAAAGACGAGACACTTGGCGATGTTATTGTAGCATTTGCTGGGTTAAGGGCCAAGATGTACAGCTTTGAAACATCCAGTGGTGCTGTTACTAAAAAAGCCAAGGGTGTTGGTAGAGTAACTGTAGACAGAGAGCTCAGATTTGAAGATTACGAAGATTGTCTCAAATCATGTAGCACAATCAGAACATCAGAATGCAGAATCCAGAGTACGGATCACTTGTTGACCACAAATATTGTAAGAAAGGTTGCTCTGGACCCACATGACGACAAGAGATGTGTTTTATCATGTAGCATACATACTCTACCATGGGGTCATTGTGACTTGATAAGTGGCAATCAATGCCCAATCACAGAGCATGGTTTGCAATAAATAAACATTCCGATGAACTTATTTGAGTTCAAAAAACAGGCTATTATGGACCTGCCAACACCAGCACCCTCTCCTGATATACAATCTATGCTATCTAAACTAAGTGGTTTGTTAATTATTCGTCTGAATAGCATACTTACAGATGTTGATGTTAATACAGGTAAAACATTGTACATATTTAACAATAACTTAAACCACTACCAGTTACCTGTAGGTGGTCAATTACAATTATTTCAACCCCCGAGGGCAATGTCAAGGTTTCAGTAGGCAGAACTATTTACAGAATTAAGCACTCAAACATGGTTTCTGGCACTGTATATACTGTCTCTGCCGGTGACTGTTTATATATTGAGGTTCTGGGACACTATGACAAGCTTATACCTCTTTTTATAGAATTAAGAATCAGATACTCTATAATAAATAACCGATAAAAAAACACAATGCCTAACGATATATTTGGCCATACAAGGCACGAAGATCACAGCGACGAGATTCTGATGCTTGACGTCAGAGTCAAAAAATTAAGAAGCGATTTACAAGCTCTACAAACCACATTTAATGCCAGTCTTTAACTTGAGATTACTAATTTACAATCACAATGCATGGACCCTCTTCTTAAAATCCACTCAGAACTTAAATTGCAGCTTCAGAAATACACTGACTTGGCTACACTAGATAATCTACAGAGTCTTGAAGAGGCCGTAGCAGCTCTTCAAGCCAAATTTAAGACTCAGGCTACCAACTCTTAGCAACTAAAACAGCAACTAGAAGAGCAGATTGGTAGTGTCCAGACAGCTCCAAACAATTGTCAAAAGCATAAAGTCCCAAGATGATTTTGATCTAGTGATTTCTACTTTAAAAGAACAGATTCAATCACTACAGATACCTAATCTGGACCCCTTAAACAATGCCATAGCCGAGGTCAAAGAAAAAATCGAGACACTCGAAAACTTTATGAACAACCTACCATCTTCGGATGCTCTGAGTGCTATTACTCGTAGTGTTGCCAACATCAAGCTACAACTAGAAACATACGAGGATTTTGGCAAAATTCAGAGTACCATAACCCATCTTGAGGGTACCATAGCAGCAGTACGCAACGATCTGACAAATGTACAAGAAACACTGGAGTCCCGTTTACCTGGTATCGTAGACACCCTTGCCAGTGTCCAGCAACAGATTACCAAACTTGAAAATCTTAATACCGAATCTGAGCTATCACATTTTCATCACTTGATCGATGATATTCAAACAAAGCTTGAAATTTTTACAACAATCAACACTTACTCAGGCAGATTTAGCCCTGCTACAAGATGCTATGCGTAGTGTGGCTCATGCTACTGAATTAAATGCTGTAAAATTGGCCCTTGAGTCTCTGCAGAATACGGTGGCCAATCTGCCTACATCACAGGAACTTAAAAATATTAAAAGAGCCGTACATCGCATATTGAAATCTGAAGACATCAAGAATATTCAGACAGAGATCAAACAGCTTACTCAGACAGTGGCTACTCTTCCAACCAATCAGCATATTAACGAACTGCATGCCCTGTTTGAGGATATCAGAACCCAAGTCCATGATCTTACAGCCCAAAGTTCAAAATTGGCTGTTGTTGAAAATCTACAGCAAATTGTAGCCAACATCAAGCAACAGCTAGGGACCATGGAATCCAACCAAGCAAATGCTCTGTCTGTTTTTGCCACGCAGCTTCAAGAGATGGTGCAACAATACAAGAAACTTGCTGTAGACATAAGAATCAAACCAGGCCGCGACGAGATTGTTAGGACTATCAATAAGTAGATTGCTTACAGCAGAAAAAGAAATAACTGGCCTAATCGAGAATCCTAAGCACACAGTAATCCTCGAATTGTACAGTGTCCCCAACAAAGAATACGAATCACCGTTTTCACCAGGTGGCAAACTGTATATGTTGTCCCCTGCACAATTTTATTACCAGTTCTTCGTAAGGGGTACACTCCAACCGGTCAAGATCAAATACCGGTTACAACCACAGGCACACCACTACCCTACCTTGTCAATAGCCAATGCTGACAACATACCAAAAATCACCAGTGTGGAGTTGGAGGATTTTACAGACCCCGATACACTAGAAACAGCCTATGCTGAAGATGATGGTTCTTTGGAGTTTGACATACAAATAGGGGATAAGCTGTATTTAGAAAATCCTGTAGTATCAGCTGCTGAACACCCCATAGTTGCAATATTCTTGTTTACGTACTATGTCTAGACAAACCATAGTTGACGAGCTACACAAGCCAGCCAGACGTAACTATAAGCGACTGCCAGTGGTCACAAAAGGCATAGACGATCTGTGACAGGCTGACTTGATTGAGTTGGCAAGTGGACAGCTGAAAAACATACACAAGATCAACAAGGGCTACAAGTATCTACTTACTGTCATAGATACATTTTCGAAATATGTCTGGGCTGTGCCACTCAAATCCAAGACTGGAGCATGTGTTACAGAAGCCTTCAAGACAATCATCAATCAGAGTGGCAGATTACCGCGCTATCTACAAACAGATAACGGTAAAGAATTCTATAATTTGGTGTTTAAACAATTTGTTAAGAGCCAGTCAAAACGACATTACTCAAGTTACAGCGATCTCAAAGCCTCTATTGTAGAAAGATTCAACAGAGCCCTAAAAAGTCATATGTATAAGCAATTTACGCTTCAAGGTAATTATAAATGGGTTGCTATGATACCAGAACTTCTAGATCAGTATAACAACTCGGTCCACACCACAATTAATAAAAAGCCATCTGACGTAACCAAATCTGACGAGCAGCAATTGATCAACACTGTTTACTATCCGAGATATCAGCCAACAACCAGAAGACCTAAATACAATGTAGGTGATCAAGTAAGGATTAGTAAATATAAACACATATTCAAAAGAGGCTTTACTAGAAACTGGAGCACTAAATTATTTACAGTGGTTCAAGTTATACCTGGGACCCGTAACACAAATATAATAAAAGACCATCACAACGAAATCCTCAAGGGCCGATTCTATGAAGAAGAACTCACCAAAACTAAACAGCCTGACACATATCTCATAGAAAAAGTCATCCGCAAAAAAGGCAACAAGCTACTGGTCAAATGGCTAGGTCATCCAGAAAACAGCTGGATCAAAGCAGACAAAGTGATACTATGAACACCTGGGATGTTATAAAACGACTACCAGAGCCCGAACAGCAGGCTAAGAAAAATGGCAATCTGCTACCTGATAATATTCGTTGTCTTATTGTTGGGCCGTCGGGTTGCGGTAAGACTACGCTACTGGTTGATAATTTTTTACTGGTACCTAACTGGTTAGACTGGAAAAACAGGCACTTGTACATCTTTACTAAGAGCTTAGAACAATTAAAATATCAGCAGCTGATGAAGCTATACGATGGACTGGATATAGCCACTTTTGAATCAGATGTTAAGCCACTCGATGACTGTCTCGATAACTCTATTGTTGTGTTTGATGACATTATACTAGATAATCAAAACGAGGTTCGAAATTTTTTACACAGGGGCGGCACAAAGAGATAGATTGCTTCAACCTGGCGCAGACCTTTTCTAAAATACCGAAACAGCTGCTACGAGACAAGAGCAATTTTATATGTGCGTTTCGTCAAGTTCATACTAACCTCAAACACATACATGACGAGTATGTAGGTGCAGACTTAAGCTACAACGATTTTTCTAAGTTTTGTGGTAAGTGCTGGAAGCAGGACAGTTACGGGTTTGTCACAATCGATATGACAAAGAAGCCCAATAGTGGTAAATATAGGAGTAAAATCAACTATTTGCTAGACGTGGAGACGTATATAAACAACCATGAAACGACCAATCGTTGACGATCTTAAATTAAGAGACTATCTTGTAAAACGATTCAAGGGATTGAAATCAGAGAACCGAGGTTTTTATGAACAACACAAGCGCACAGAACAGCCTATTATTGATGCTATTAGTGAACTGGGTAAAAATATCAAAACTGTTACAGAGCAGAACCAAAATTTGATCACAGAGGTTGTGCCGGTAGCTGCTCGGAATATATTAGATTATCCAATCACCCCTCTTTCTAGTATTCATACACCTTGTCCTGTTCGTCTTCAAAGAATCGAAGCTAGTCAGGATCCTATTGAATTGGGCCTTCTTGCTCAAAAATATTTAAGCACACCTAAAGACAACGAAGACGAGGTCTTCGGTTTATATGCTGACACAGAGCGTGACGGTAGCATCATACATAAAATTGGCAATTTTAGGGTAACGTTTATGGGCGATGATCTGATTGTATATTCAGAATCACATCTTGGAGAAAGAGGCGGTTTTGTTAAGTATCCTGGAATACCTGGATTGTGGGAACTGATGACTCCTAAACGGCCTGACGACTATACAGATCAAGACTATGAGCACTACAAAGAAATACTAATAAAATCGGATGCCCTGTACCAAAACAACGACCCTACACAAAAAAGAGTCAAGTCTAGCAGTGGAGGAAAATACAACAACTTAATCAAGCCCATATGGACACAAATTAAGACAGGTAGCGGAATCAAACAGTACAGCACCCTGCCTAAAGAATTTGTCTGGGTTGACGATGACAAAAAAATAATAGATAGGCTGCTCGTCATAGCCGGCCAAGAAAATGCCGGTAAACACAACTTTTACAACGAAAAAGTCGGAATTATGGATATGATAGCCACCAAATTGTCTAATTTTATAGTCAACGACACTAAGGGCATTGGATATCTTATAAAAATTATTAATACTCTACCGCCTAAATTTTGGAATATCTCTGAGGGTTGGGGGCTAGTTAATGACATCATAAACAAGCTGCCATTTGAGCTACACATACCAGGCTATAAGTATTGTGGTCCCGGTACCAAATTAGACCATAGACTAAACAGAGGGGACCCTGGTGTTAATCCCCTAGATGCTGCTTTTATAGACTATGACATATCATACAACACACATACCGATCTTGACAACCGACATGTGGCAGACAAAAAATGAGAAGAGGCTGCATTCGGTAGATTAGTAAGCAGAGATGCTTCTTTGGGTGAAAAAATAGCAGCATTGGGGACCACCATAGCTATGAACACCAAACAAAAACTAGGGTGGGGGTTGTAACGGACTAAATAAATTGGCCCAGCAATAAGTGTTACGACTTGAATTTAAACCACTTAATTAAGCTATGAAATCCCAGAATATGTATATAATAAACCTACGATGAAGGCTAAGGGTGTTATGTATCAGATACCTTATGCAGGTCTTAAATCTCTTGCGCAAAAAGAAAAGCTCTTGTCTTGCCAAAGGCCATGGTATGAAGTTGTTACTTAGTACCCACCCATTAAAAAAATTACAGCAATCCAGAAAACAATCACATGTAGGTGGCTTTATATTTAGTATCCCGGCTATCTTAGCAGCACTATGTGCAGTTGGTAGCTTAGCAGGGGGATCGGCTGCCATAGCAAAAAGAGTAATAGATGCCAAGAAGAATAAGGCCGAATTAGCTGAACAAAGGCACCATAATCTGGCCATAGAAAAATAAGGCAAAGGTCTTAAAAGAGTCATAAATAAGTTTAAAAAAACAAGCGCCGCTTACCAACCAAGATATTGAAGGTTTAATCGAACCACTGGGCGTCAAAAATTTTAGAGGTGTGTACATGTCTGATTCTTTACCAGAACAACCGCTCAAAAAAGAGTGTGGCATAGTCAATTTGGATAGCTACAAAATTCATGGCACACACTGGATCTGCTATCTTAAATATTCAAACAAAGCATTTGTATTCGATTCGTTTGGATGCATTCCACCTAATAATGTAGTAAAATATCTAAAATCTCATAATCTGTATTACAATGACGATCGTATTCAAAATTTTGAAGATATTAATTGTGGACATCTGTGTTTATCTGTTCTTAGATATCTATCCCAAATAAATAAACCATCAATTGAAGATTTTCAAAAGGCCCTGTGGTATCTAAAACATCATGGGCATATTCCATCTGACCAGCCAGAATTCAATCTTAAAACTCAAACTACATGATGATATTATGTATCCCAAATCAATAGCTCGTAGAGCATTCTACGGCATGTACTTGATCCCTAATATTACACACCATAACACAATCACAGTTGGGGATCAAACAATTGTCATCACTCCAGGGCAGTATAATATATCTACTTTAAATGCTCAGTTACCTAGTGGTGTTGTCTTATCTCAAAATTCTGTCACTCACAGAGTAGAGATTGCGTCTGCTACAGAAACAGTGGATCTGGGTACTATAGCAGAGCTATTAGGCTTCCAGAACAACACAAAACTTGAACCAGCCATCAAACACACTGCTGTTAATATACCTAAATTCTTGGCCATAGAGACTCTGAATATTCATTGTAATGTGGCCGCGGGTATGATCACCAAATCAGATGGCATAGGCACTCACAAACAAACTGGCATCATCGCAACATTCAAACCTAACTCTGAATTCATGGAGCCAATCATCTACACTCCATCACCAACATTATATTTTTCAGTGTGCCATAATAGAATCGACTACATTGAGTTGGTGGTCACTAACGAAAAAGAAGAATTAGTTGATTTTGCCGGAGCCACAACAACCGCCATCATAGAGATTAATATATAAATAAAATACATACTAAAAATGGAGCATATCGAAAGCTACGAGCTGCAGTCGTTCCTTCCGAACCGTAGGACCTTTGCCAATTTGAATCAGCCCAACACAGAGATTGAGGTTGACCTTGACGTAGGGGATGGCTTTATACACCCCCACAGAGCAGACCTATATATCAAGTTTAATGTTGTCAAGCTCGACGGCACAGATTTTTCTGCTAACTCAAATATAAGACTAGTAGACAATTTTATACCGCATCTGTTTTTTCAAATCGAGATCCGAAAGCATGGTGTTGTCATAAACAGAGTAGACTATCCTGGTATTAGCTCTACAGCTTTGGCCACACCGAATTTATCCAAGACCGAAGCCTCGTACTACAAAATCGTTGGATTTGAGGCTGGCAATAAAATAATAACTAAGAGCCACACTGTACTGTTTTCGATGCGCTTGTTACCTGGATTCTTCTCAGATTACAAAGACATTATGTGGAAGGGTGGTTGAAGAATCACATTTCGAAGAGCCGCCAATGATAATAATGCTTTGATGCGGTACAGTACATTAAACTCTACTGGTGCCCTACCTGCCGAAGGCAAATGTCGTATTCAGACTATGGAGCTAAGAATCCCGGTTGTTGAATACGAAGCCAGTTATGCTCTTAAATACAAAGCAGATATACTAAAAAATCCACAGGTGCCTATACACTTTTATACATATCAATGTGTCCAGAAGCCTGCCACTGGTAGCTATTACGAATTCGATGCTACGAATTCATTTTGTAGTATACAATATGACATGCCAGATTTTGTGGTGGTGCTGTTTCAGACTGGTCGAGACAACAACCAGCAACAAAATTCAAGTAAGTTCGATAACTGCAATATCAAGAACATATATCTTAAAAACGGCAGAAACGAGGTGTTTCCTAGAGAAAATTATAATTTAGACATGTCCAAGGATGATTTTCTTAAATTATACGAGGGCTACACAGCATACAAAAGAGTCACTACTGGCAATACCGACATGTATTACTCACCTGATGAATTCAAAGCACAGAGACCAATGTTTGTCATCAACACCTCAAAACGCAAGCAGGTTGTAGTTAATGACATGACAAACATTAAAATAATCTGTGAATTCCGTGATACACCACCTGCCGACACCATATGCAGTGTTATTCTTATAGGTCAGAAATCATATGTTTATGATATAAGAAACGAAAGAGTCACAGAGCAATTCTAGAAAGTCTCTGCATAATGCATTATTTTAGTACTAGATATACAAGTTGAGCCTGGTGCCCAATTAAAATATTCGGGTTAACATATTAATACTCTGAACTGACTGTCAAGTATTTAAACACACTTGACGGAGTATTACACTAATGGCAATAAGCTCATATGAGCATCTTGGCTTAGTTTTAAGTGTAGGCAAAACAATGCCAAGCGGGCCATATTTTTTACGTTCCTATGGACAACAATCTGACAGATGCAGCTTTTGTACGTGTAGCCAAATCAATCTGAGGGGGGTCGTACTTTTCACGGGAAATCCCCGAGGGCTATTTTACTAAATTGTTGGATTCGACAGAGTAGCACACTGTAGGCAATAAGCTTATATAAGCATCTTGACATAGTTTTAAGTGTAGCCAAACCAATCTGAGGGGGGTCGTACTTTTGTGTTCCAGTAATAGGACCAATCATACTACTCCCCTCCTTTACCCTTTAACACACCACTGCTCTGATTTATGAATATGTTTATGAATACATACATTTATTAGTTGTTAATAATTATATCATGTTCCTAATGGCATAAATATTTTTTTTCTATGTGTCGGCCAAACGTTACAATAATGAAGAGCTCCTGTGTATCCTGTTTTCACTCCCAGATTGTCCCGGTGATTCAGAGGCTGAAGGAGATATTGATGAAGCTGGTGCTGTTGAAGAAGGCTTTCCCTCATGACTCCACATGCAGGCCCCAGCAACGTTACTGAAACTAGTCCAGGAATAATGACAAGAAAAAGAAGAATTGATGAAGAAAATTTGAATCAAACCCGTGAACGTAAGATGAAGAAACAAGAAACTTATGTGGGAAAGAAAGTGACTCGAAGATCAGTTTCCTCTGAAGGAGCTTTGATTGACACAAATATAGATTTGTTGCCAGTGTTGAATAATGAAGAGAGTGTTGGTGAGATTTTATCAGATGATGATCCTGATAGCGATACTAATGTTATTGATAATGGTTGGTGTAGAAACCTAAGTGCTGCATTTGATCAATTACCTACATTTGATAATGCAACAGCGCCTCAATTAGGGCTTGGTAATGAAAAATGAAAATTACCTGGGGACTACTTCATGCAATTTTTTGATTAGCAATTGTTTGAAGAACAATGGACTCAGTGAAAGGGAAATAGGGCTCCAACTGAACTTAACCAAGTCAACCGTTCACTGCATCATCAAACACCACCAAAATACGGGTACTACAGAGCCAGGTAAGACCCCCGGTCGAAAACGCCTGCTGAGCGTGCGTGACCTACGGATATTTAGGCGCTATATCCAGACCAACAATCATGTTTCTGTGGCCGAATTACGACTGTGGACTCGAGAACGCTTTCACATTGAAGTGTCAACCAGAACCATTCGCCGTTACCTACAGCGATGCGGTTACCGAGTGTACAAGGCGAAACTTAAACCCTTCTTTTCCATGTTGAACAAAGGCAATCGACTACGGTGGGCACGAATGTACCGGGGATGGACATTTCGGCAGTGGAACAGGGTTTTGTGGACGGACGAATCCATTTTCAATGTTGTGTACGGGAAAATACGGAAAACGGTCATTTGTCGGAAGGAGGAACAGAATGAAGCAAAATGTTATGCACGTCGGGTACAGAAACCTGCGTCAGTGATGGTATGGGGATGCATGACGGCATCTGGGGTTGGCCCACTACACGTCTGTGAGGGCATTGTGAATGCACACGCCTATACACGCATACTGGAGCGGCATCTTCCCACAGTGCGAAGGCACCTGTTCCACAGGCGGCGTCTCATCTTTCAACACGACAATGCCAGGCCTCATACAGCGCGGCTGACAAGAGAATGGTTGACTCGCCATCACGTGCGAACTCTGCCATGGCCACCATCGAGTCCCGACCTCTCGCCCATTGAGAATGTGTGGCGTGTTCTTAAGCGACGTGTGCAACAGAGGGGACCCACGACAGTGGCTGCTCTTATCGCCTGCCTGCAGGAGTAATGGCACCGCATCGATGTGGAATACCTTGAACGACTCGTCCGCAGCATGCCCCGACGCATTGCCACAGTTATTCGCCGACGGAGCGGCGTCACACCATGGTAAACAGGATCCCCTCTAACAGTGGTCGAACTTCAATGTCACGTGTAGATGGACGAAAATGTTTTATTTTGTGTGGACACCATACATTGCTGCGTTGCAGCGGAAATTTATGTTTTCCTTTGTTCCATGTAGCCTGCTGAATAAAATATGTTCAGCATATGCATGTGTTCTCCTTCTTTCACAACGCACTCCTATATTTGTGTGACTGGTGGAACTTCATTGTCACTAAGGTTGTATTTACAGTAAAGAATGGAGTTTTTGCTATCCAATGGAAAGATACGAAACATATAAACCTTCTTACCTCAGCCCATAAACCTGTCTCTGTTCTATAAGTGAATAAGACACAGAAGGATAGCACCAAGCAGCTGATAACGTGTCATGTTGCTGTGAGGGACCACACACTATACATGCGCGGTGTTGGTCGTTTTGATCAGTTTCGCGAATCTTATACAGTTTCAAGAAGATCACGGAAATGGTGGTCCCGTATCTTTTACTTTCTGTTAGATGCTGCTCTTGCGAGTTATATTATGTACAAAATTGCTAAGCAAGGAAACAGAAATGTGCACACTCATCTTTCTTTCAATCTATCAGTATCTAGATATCTTGTAAAGGATTTCACATCAAGGAAATATGCCGTTTATCCAAAATTCTTAAATAGAAACAAGCATCTGACTGGCAAAGCATTGGGAGTTTCTGAGGAAGTAAGATTATGTAATGTAGAGCAGCATTTGCCAGAAGGACTGGAAAAATTCAGATGATGTAGACTATGCTCAACAAAGAAAAATGACAAAAGGACAAACTTCATGCCATTGTGTACAGTTCCCTGCTTTGCAAATTTTCATAGGAAATAGTGATAATGGATCATATTATATGTTTATATTCAACCATTGGCTTACAATAATTTCGCCTAATTGAGCAGTGGAGAAAATATTCCCACATTGTATAGGAGTGTATTTGGGCAGTGGGAATATAACGCCACCTCATAAAAATTATTGTGCATTATTTATTATTAAAAAATCACCTTTTCCATCAAATTGTACCTAAACTAGTGGTTATTTGTCAAAATTCTTATTTCATAACAGAATTGCCCATTTAAGGGTTAAATTTAATGTCACGTGTTTCTTGCCCTGTGTAGTGTATTTATAAAAATATATATTACATTGTTCAATGTAATGCATAAAAATACTATTCTATGTGTACCGATACTTGGACAAACATTTTCTCAATTTCGTTATTTTCCCCTAAGAGTTTAATTCCTCACAACGTACGATTATGCTTTAAATGAAGCTCTACGTTGCTTGCTATGCTATTCTGTCTTACACATGAATACGTTAATATTTTACGTACATCGATACATTGTGTAAGTTTGTCTAATACTGAGGTCCTGCGAGGCATGCTATTATATTTCTATTATATTGTACTGGTGTATCATATATCTTGTTCCTCATTGTTTTATATACAGTATTACCTCATGTTTGTATACGTTGCATATAGTTGTGTATTGCCAAGCGAAAACTTCCACTTGGCACAAATTGTTGATACGACGTTCCCTGAGTGTCCATGCGTAACGTTCCGCGCACAGCACATGCCTGCAAGCAGTGCTTGTCAAGGTCCGTCGAATCAGTCTTCCTTCCTGCCTGAGAAGCGTGCAACGCCCTCTAGTGCACTTCTTAAAATAAACTTATACCACGGCTACAGATATCTTAATCTCAGGGGATAGGTTCTTTATTCGAGAATTCCAAATAATAAAGCGTTTTATAGCCAAGAGGATATAGTTAAATGCGGATCTACATTCTGAAAACTATACACAACACAGAGAAAATATATAGCGAAGCTTGTATATACATTGAAATATATATTTATTGCTGATTCCAAATTTGCGTCGGTTATATTCTTCTTGAAAGGAAATCTTCATCTTCTTTCTTCTCGTAATTTCTGGAAAAGGCTTCTTCTTCCTTCCTATCTTTGATTTGGGAAAAGGCTTCTTCTTCTTTTCTTCCATCTATTTTGGAAAATTCTTCTTCTTCTTTTCTTCTTTCTATTTTTGGAAATGACCTCTTCTTCTTTTCCGTCTTCTAATTGTCTTCCCTTTTTAAATCGTAATCTTATTTATTACATATATGCGCTCGGTTTCCCCGCTTCTTTGGCAAACGATACAAACTGTACTTATAGAAACAGTAGGGTCGACTAAACTGACAATAGCGCCACCTCCTATGTAACGACCAAAAGGGGAATAGCCCAGGATCGCTAACAGCAAGCGCTGCCTATGGCCCAGTGCGTCTAATAAGAAGCGCAACCGTAAGTGCTTCGGGGCGTCTAATTTGACCACAGCGCCACCGAGGGACGGACAAATACAAAAGCTGACGATATTCTCTTCGTCAGAGGTATTAAATCAAATTCTGATCACTAAGATCAGAATGGAGAGAGATACATTTCTGAATTCATTTGCTCACTTATTAACTTTCCCAATGGTTTCATATATGAGCATATTCTTAATTATCTTAATTGGCTATATACAACATTTTATTTACTCCTTCTATAATTTTTATACTCTTTCTTTATGTATTTTGCATTTACTATAATATATATAATCGCTCTTCTCCGCTCCAAGTTTCTACAATGAGCTCTGCTCTTCTTTATATGGCGTGCTGCCATCTATCGTCGCTCTCGGGAAACATTTCTTCCTTGCATTTCTCATTGTGTCGTCGGAACTGGCACGTGACAAGCGGGGTAGGAGAAAGTCTTCACGGACCTTGGTTGCGTGGAGTGCCGCTCGTCAGCGACACACTTGAAGTATATAAGGGGCAATCCCCGGCACCTGACTTGTTTTTGTGTGTTCATGTGTGTTCATGGCCGGTTGTTGGCCTAGGCAGCGGAAGTAGAGCATATTCCACAGAGGATATTGGATGATTTAGTGCTACAGCAGAAGTAGTAGTGTAAATCAATTGAAGAGAATATAGAAGCGGTGCCATCAGCGTTGATGCAGCAGATGGGAGCTAAAGAGAGCCTGCGGAGGGGAAACAAATAGAAGAGACGAGACGACCCACCTAAGCAACCCAGACGTCCCCAGAAGCGAGCAAAAGGCATGTAAGTACGCAGAGTTGGTATCTTATTCTTATTAAGTGAAAGTGTTACTGGAGAGCCATACGGAGAGAGAGGACTACTTCACAAATTATTTTGTGGCCCTATCAAGGGTTACAAAAAGCGAATTCCATAGTGAAAGTCAAGAACGGATAACTGGTTTATGAGAAAGGAGCTAACAAAGAAGAAAGAATCAACCAACATAAGAAATGTACAAAGGGAGCAGATAAAGTTATTCATTAATAGAGAGGAGGCGAATATGGACGTGCTACACAGAAGTCTTAACGAATCAATGATAACAGAAAAAGGAAACAAGAAGAGACATAGAACAGCGAGTGAAAATAGTCAAGAAGAAGAAGACCCAGAAAGAAGAACAAGTACACCAATATATGAACAGAACAGCAAGAGAAATAAGATGGCAAAACAAAGCAACAATAATGAAAATGGAATACCCACTAGCAATAGATATCAAAACCTGCAGGACGACGATTGTGGTGAAGGACAGACAAATCTTCCTGGACCCAGTCAAATAAAAAGCAATGTTAAGGAAAACAGCAGAAAGACCCATCAGACATACAACAAAGAGAGAAACCTGAGAAGACCACAACCAATATTCATCTACAGAATCACTGAAAGATATAACTTTGTAAAGTCAATAGGAAGGACGCTAAAAGACAGATCTCAAGTTTTTCAAACCAAGTAATACTTGAGATTACAAACGAACTGTAACGAGGACCTGGGAAAAATAATAGCTTTTTGCGACCAAACAGGGTACGAATATGCGCTAGTACTACAAAGGAATAACAGACCAATAAAAGTTGTAATTCGATTTATACCAATTGACGCAATAAAGGATGATATTGTAGAAGCTCTACAGGATGATGGTTTTACTGTAGAAACAGTTTACCAAATGTATAGAAAGGACAAACAAACGCAAGACAAAATATACCATCCACTATTCCAAGTATGGCTAAAAAGGACGGAAAATGTGGCATAAATATTTATGAATTTCCATGTAAAATAGAACCATACCGCTCAATTGGTGCAATGCAATGTAGAAACTGCCAGAGAATCGGGCACAACCAGGACAACTGCAATGCAGTCACAAGATGTGTAAAATGTGGAGACTATCATATTGCCTCAAACTGTCAGCTTAAAGAAGACGAAGCACCAAAATGTGCCAACTGCAGCGAAAAACACCCAGCCAACTACAGGGAATGTGTATACTTTCAAAACTATCAGAATAAAGATGAATACTGTCCCCACCACCGGAAGTAGCAGCTGTACAAGTGAAGAAGAAGATGAATTTGAAGAAAACCATCCAAACAAAAATAAACCTTCTACAAAAACCAAGCAAATAAAAGGAAAAGTAGAAAAACAAAGAGAAACGAGACCATCATACGCTAACAAAATCAACAAAAAAGAAAATCCATCCAATAAAAATAAGAAAAATGAAGATGAGGAAGAAGGAAACATCATGGAAGATATTAAGTCAGTTGTCAACTTTATGAAAAGCGAACAATTTAAGAAGATACTAAAACACCTGAAAAGAGGAATGAAAAAACTTAAGGAAAAGAAAGACAATATTTCAAAAATAACTACAGCGATAGAAGTAATCTCCGAAATGATCGAATATGGGTGTTTCTGAAAGAGTCATCAAAAGACAACTTAGAATAACTGCATGGAATGCAGATGGAATAAAGGAACAGAAAGGGATTTTTACCAAATTCTTAACAGAAAATAAGATAGACATAGCACTAGTAAATGAATCCCACTTAAAACCCAAAATTCCATTTAATATAAGGAACTATACAATATTTAGAGACGACAGAGTAAATATTGCAAAAGGAGGCACATTGGTACTCATTAAGAAAGAATTAAAGGCCATAAAACTAGACATACCCACTTTTCAAACTTTAGAAGCAACAGCCATAACTTGAAAAACAAAAGATAGACAAACAATCCTTATAGCAGGATACAAATCGCCAAGCAGGATGATGGAAGAAGGAGACATTAAAAAGATCATCGACCTGGGAGAAAATGTAATTTTAGCAGGAGATCTTAACGCGAAACACAAACATTGGAATTCTAAGAATCCCAATGAAGCGGGCAGAAAGCTTTACAATATTATATCTGAACTACCGGTCATAGCAACAGCACCTAAAGAACGTACCCTATATCCAAAAAGTGGCGGAGAACCAGATGTGCTAGACATGATAGTGTCCAAAAACGAATATCTTTGTTACGAGCCAAGATTCAGATCATCTACCTATCATATTTCGAATACCGACCAGCTTGGAAAATAATACTATGAATCATTCAAAAATAATTCATACGGACTGGGAACAATATCAGAAAAGACTCCACGAAAGAACAGACCTGAAGAAAAAGTTAGAAACAAAAGAAGATATAGAAAATACAATAGAATGTATAACACAAGAAATAAATACAGCATTCAAACTTAATTCCAGAGAAGAGAAAAATCAAGAAACCACCGAGAACGAGGATAAAGTCCTAAGCATGTTAATTAAAATAAAAAAAATGGTACAGAAAGAAATAGAATAATTCCAGAAACAAAAAGTACAAAACATTGTGGAACATTCTTAAGAAGAAAGTGAAGGAGAGAATAATTGAAACAAATTAAAAACAATGGGAAGAAAAATTCAAAGGAGCTGCTCCACTAGATAGTAACTTCTGGAAAATCTTCAAAGAATACCAGAAAACAGACGAACAAACAAGTACAATAAAATACAAGAATGGTCAAGTTTTTGAAGAAGAAGAAATAGAAAAATTCGCGAAAATGCTAGAAGAACAATTTCAAATAAATGAAGACCTGGATAATATGGAAACAACAAGGGAAGCAAAAGAAAACTTAAAGATAATAAAAACAAATATTTATAAGGAAAAACCAATTCTTACAACCCCTCAAGAAGTCTTAAGAACTTTAAAAAAGTTAAAAAGAAACAAAGCAGCGGGACCAGATAAAATAAAACCAGATATGCTGAAACATATACGAAGAAGAACAATTGTATTCCTAACAAAAATCTTCAATGCAATCATGCTCTTAAGCTACTTCCCAAAAAGCTGGAAAAAAGCCAAAGTTACTATGATCCCGAAAGGAAATAAGAATTCCTCAAACTTGGAAAATTACAGACCTATAAGTCTTCTATCTCAGATCAGCAAAGTTTTCGAGAGAATATTGATAAAAAGACTGCAAGATCACTGTAAAAGTAGTGCAGTATTATTTACCAAAGACTCCCATAGAAAAGAAGAAACCCTAAAAATACAAGGGAAAAAAATCGAAAGGAAAAATGAAACTAAATATTTGGGTCTCATTTTGGATCACAACTGACTTTTTGGAGACAGATCGCAGACGCTGCAATTAGATCAAAGACCAAACTACATGCACTGTACAGGCTTTTTAAAACAAATGCGATATCGCAAGAAACTAAACTACATTTATATAAAATGATAATCCGACCCACAATGACATATGGATGCACATCCTGGAAGCATGCAGCAAAAGACCACATAAATAAACTGCAAAAAGTGCAAAACGAAGCAACAAGAATCATCACAGGAAGGAGTAGGAAAACAAGAATAAAGATACTACATACCCAATTAGGACTCGAAATGTTCGAGGAATACATAGACAGAATTGGGAAAAAGAGATGGGAAAGAAATGAAGCACATGAAAACGAAATAATAAGAAACATCGGTAAAACAGTCACACATAGAACGATGTATAATAGGCCTATACCTTAAAAAAAAGCGTAATCAACGCTTTCAAAATAAGACAATACAACATTAAAAAAAGGAAAAATTATTAAAAATCTCAATATACCGTGTCATTCTATAGAATGAAGGGATCTGAACCAGTTAGCTGATGGGGTGATGTAAACTACTCATCATTCATCCTCTTGATGAGACCACTCGTCATTGACATGACGAGTTATTGCTTGGCATGCGAAAGGTACAAATTACACAAAGGAATTAAACTACTGAAAAGACAATGGCAACTCGTTGGATTTTGTGAACCGTTGAACCTGTATCATGGCTGGATGTAGGATAATTACCTGTCTAACTGAAGTCTCTGAGCTGAATGAAAATAGCGAAGTCCTCTGTGAGCTTCTCTCTAACTGTTGACCAAAGCGTGCTTCCACTATCGACCTCCTGTCTTCCTGACCTCCTCTCTCTACCAACTCAATTCCCAAAGTCCAGTCACTTCCCAGCTTGTCTCACCTCTCTATTCCCTGGCCATCGAGCTCTTCCTCGATGCCGAATCGCCGAATCGTGTTTATTATAATTGCTACCATGCAAACCGCTGACACCAAACCCAGAAGTGTTACCTGTTTCCTGAATGCTCAGGAGGTTTGCATGGCACAACACAATGCATTGTAAACATGCCTAAGAGGCTTGAGACAGCTGAGAAAAACAAGTGAATGCCCTGGTCAACATGAAGCGTTCAGAGAGACTTAATAAAATAAACATACAATCTTAGGGATTGATACGTTCGCGCCTCCTAGGAAAATTTTCTCCTTTGAAAATTTAAAAGTCAAATCGCAAAGCTTGACATGACTCAGGTTCGCCAATTCCATATATTTTCTTAAAAAACCCAAATATACAAAAGAAATACACCATAACCTAACTTTCCCTTGTTTGCCGTAGCCTGAAGGAAAAAATTTTTATTCCCTAAACTTTATAATGAATAATACCCTTAATACTAACAAATTTGTATGTTTATACGATGTAAAAAACAATAATATATACTATTATAGGACTAGAAATCACAAAAGTTCGTGTCGTTAAGAGAAAAAACTCTTAATGTACCACATTTTGTGCGTACGTACTGTTTATTATGTATAATTGCTCATCCATTTGCTCCTAGTCAAGAGTCTGTGATGCCTCGCCACGCGGTAACGACTCTGTGTGTTCCGCGAAGCCAACGGCTGGAGCGGAGCGTCTTTGCAAGATAGAACGGAATTCACAATGTTTGTTTATATTGCCCCTCGATATAGACTCTTCAAATAAGTAGAAAACCTTAAAAAGGTGCACAAGTAAGTACACGTAAGTAAGCATGTAAAACATTGTCACTTCTCACTGTTTTGTCCGTGTAAAAACCTGATCATATCAAAGTGCGTATGTTTTACGAACTACGTAGCACTGCACTCCTAACATCGCCAAATATATGAACTTGCATGGCTGTGTTGCACATTCCAATGTATTATAATACAATATTCAATGCATATAGTGGGTTACACTGAAAACTGTCGCTGGTAAAACTTAATTATAGCGTTCAATTTTCTTTTCTACATTAAACTGTACACTGTATACATATATCTGGCTTGGTGATTACCTTTGTATGACTGCACACAAAAATTATTAATCTTGCAAGTGACAAAACTATGTGCTTGAGTTATAAAAATGTTCTGCGAACAAATGTGTCGCTTTTAACATTCCATGTTGGTGAGAAGAAAGAAAAAATATATCACAATAATAACTGCATGCTATAAACATATGCATAAAATATTGTCACTAAAGCATGCTTTCTAAAATGTTCGAAAGTGCTGTAATTATGTTATTTATTGCTTGCATGTCCGTTTATTATTCAAAGTGCAAAATTTCATCGTAAAAAAAAATATGCACTAATTAATGCGCTGGTCAATTGACACCACTGGTGCTTGTCGCTTCCTTGTAATATACTGTAAACTTGAATGCATATAAAACTGGTTCTTATGCATGGCACAAAACTGAAAATGTATATAAGGGCTATGGAAAAGTATTGTTTCCCATAATGCATGTTAAATAACAAAATAGATACACATGATAGGAGCTCGCATGTGTATGTGTGGAAACACTGTAGCACAATTCTGTAATTATTGTTTGTGACCAGAACTGCTGTTTGTAGAATGTATGTTTTCTCTGCTTCCTCTTCTTTCTGGATTGCTTGTCGTCTTGACTGCATTGGGGCAATGTAAAAATGTAGTAAATTACCCGTAGAACTTGGGAGATGGGGAAAAGTTGTTGTTTGAACTGCGAACAGTGTGGAGGGAAATTTTATCTAGCTCCGTCACTAGGTGTTGTTGATAATGTATAGTCCGCTATACTGGGAAATGTATGGTTGACTACATCCTTCCTGTAAGGTAGTCTCCGTGTAGTAATAAGTAGAAATGTCTGCATGTCTCCCTCAAATTGGTGGTGACGAGTCTCTTCTTGAAATAGTACTTAAAATATCTGCATGTCTCCCTCGTAGAATATTAATCAGTCTTTCTGCCTGGTAATAGACTGCCTGCGGATGTCCGTCATGAAAATGCCCATGGATGGTGTAGGTATTGCTTGTCCATGACGCTCCGTATAGACAGGTTAGGTTAAAAGGAAAAAATATGACAAAGAAAGGAAATTGCAATAGGATGGGTATATATAATTCAAGTATGCATGTACACAAAACCAACTAATTTCCACTGCCTTTTCTTTAAAATTAAATTAAATTGTCTCATCAAAAATAAAATATGATTAAAATAAATTGATAAAATAATTGCCATAACTCTTTGAAAATAAATAAGGAAAATTTAAATAAAATATCCAACCGTAATTAAAATATTAGTGTCCATGATTAATGTGTTGCCTTAACCTATTAATTATTACTGCTCTGCTCTGAATTAATCTGTTTCACAAGCTGATGATGCTTATAAAAATAATATCCTACGGTTGCGGTTAATAACACATTCCAAATAACAAAAACTAATATAGACATGGGCAACGGGTTTAGAACTAATTCCTGAAATGAAATGTTTTTACTAATTGATTGATTAAGTTGTTTTAAAGCAAGTTCAAGCGAAGTCCATTGGGGAATAGTGAAATCAGATAAATTCTTGGGAATATTAGGTAATAACTCAATTTCCTGCATTTTGACTTGTTCGAAAGCTAAAATTCTTGTGTGTAAAATTTGTTGATCCACAATAATTTGCGAAAAATCCTGATAATTAAAAAATAAAGATTCCCCTTCGTTAAGCTGAATTGATCTGTGCGTATTCAAATTATTATTCAAATTCTGAATAACAATAAATTGACCTGAACCTGATATTAAAATACCATTACGTGTCCTAAGAAACTGGAATAATTTATTGTCAGTAATAGACTTCACTTCAAAATTACAAAATGTAGAATTAATAACCAAGGATAAGTGTTGCAAGCATGTTCTAAAGTCTGTTGAAATTATAAAATAAATTATTATGTTGTGAACCCTTAAAATAAATATATAAAATTTGAGTTGCGCAAAGCAAGCTATTAGAGTGCTAAAAGTTGCTTTGACAAGCCTCTAATGGCCTCCTAATAAATGATAGGCCGGTGCAATTTGCCGTGGTTCATTAATATGCAATATAAGACAAAAAAAATTCAGTAAATGCTACTTCTGAGTTTCGTTGAAACTCCAGGTGGTAACAAAATATAGCATCAGGGAATTAAAAAAGGTGATATTCAAATTTTAAACACAATAAAAATAATAAAACTTTCTCAATTTCAAATTTTCTTTAAACAAAAGAAATTTAACCACTCAAAACTTCTTGAGTCCGCCGTATACCTCAAATCACTTGGTCATGTAAACAGACCCGCCGCGGAAAGGTATACTTGACCCATATAAGAATGGTGTGTCAATTCCTTAGGTATGTTTAAACAAAATAGATAGAAAATAGTTATGCTATATATTAAAATATAAATACAAATTACTAATTATTACCTACTGTACTAAAATTAACACTAAGTTAATCAGTAAGAAGTAATGAATTTCATTTCTGCATTGTTGAATAAGGTGCAAATTGGGTAAGTGAGCTAAATTTCCTAATAATAAATATTAATAATAATAATAAATTCCCAAATTATAACATTTGTGGTAAACCACACTGTTTAAATTTGGACAGGCTAACGATGCCGTGGCGACTTTTGCTGCACATGCCTGTGCCAATCACCGAGGCTTAGCCTGGCATGTTGCTAATGATCTTGATTACTCTAAGTGCATAAAGTGCTAAAATTGCCCTTTTTTAGAAATTTCCCTGATTTTATCAAAATTTTCGTTTATCTTTATCCTGATTTAAACCAAATGTACGTCGATTTCCCAAAAACGTACTTACTATAAATATCTCTATGAAAAACGGGAAAATTTTGCGAGAAAAACGCAGAAAAATTCGTCTTGTTGTTCCTTTGTAAAATTATTGGTCGTGATTAGTCTAAAGTACATAAATACGACGTTTTACGGAAAAATTTATCTATATAGAACAAAATATCCCTAACATTGTTTACATGAACTTCTATCGTAAAATTCAAATTCTGATGGCTATATGCGTAACTAAACTGATTCCCTAAAATTTTAATGGACGACCGCCACTAACTCAAAAAAAAAATATGCAAAGCTTATGGTAAGTGTTTTCTGACTTCTAGCGTGTTCAAAGTACTCGGGAGAGAGCTTGAGTGCAGAAAAGGAATTTGCTGATACGAGACATTCTAAATTGTGCAAGGTTGCATTTGTGGTCGCTGGACGTAACTGAAAATTTCTCTATGGTGACAACGAGAGCTCTGGCAAGTTCGCTGCCGTGATCGGCGACTTCGGGTACGTTCGGGTGCCGTCGGAGAGGTGGAGGGGAAAAGGTCGCTGCTTCGAGCAGCGGGCATAGGAACGGAGAAAGAAAATGCAACGCCATGATTCGCTGATACATGGAATGACGCGTAACTGTTTACAAAACTTTAACTTACTACGAACAAAGTCTAGTAAGCGCTGCGGGAGTTCGAAATAAAGTCAAGGACTTTGAAATGACGTAATAAATTGGATGGAAAGGAAAAAAAACTTCGTTGCGCTTACGACAGCGTGTTACCTGAACACTTCCGTGCTGGTAAAATAACAACAGTTGGGAAACTGTTAGCAAACTAAATGACTAATAAACCTTGCATAAGGTACAATCAAACGTAAAAAATGAATTATACTTAAAATTTGAATCGTAATTAATATAAAATTCTAGGTGAACATGAGGTCGTAGAAAATATGGTCTGCAAACGATACAACAGGTTCGGGAACCTGAAAATTTGGCTTACTTTCTGCTTTTAAAGTAACACTTGAAACTTTCTCGGCTTTTACTGGTGAGTGATTCGCAAATAACTCTTTAACTTCTACAACTGGCTGAACACAGGGTGAAATAGGCAATTCACTTTCCATTTTGCAACTGTTTTGAACAAAATTAGGACCCTTGTTTACGGCAAATTTCTGAACTCTATCTTTAACGGATAAAATATTCTTCGGCAAATCTATACTGTCGTCTTTAGTGACTAAACTATTTCTGGATACGTCTTGAACTTCTTTTTGTACCCTAGGTTGACTAATAATGGACTGAGGGAGTGGAGGGGGAATTGGCGGGTGACTCGTTTTCAATGGTACCACTTCAACAATTGGTGCAACATCGTCGTAAATCGGATCAATGGACGGTGGATCATTATTAAGTTTGCTTAACTGTAACTCGTGGGTACACTCATGGTCATAAGTAATAGATTTCTTGCGTTGACATTGAAAATAACAAATTATGAAAATTATAAAAATACTAATAATAAATGTTGTTAATAATAAAATTGTAATTATATTATAAGGATAGTCAAAGGACTTGTTCAACAGATAAATAAAATTAGAAGCTTTCACGTATGGAAGAAATCCGTTTAAAATAACTAAAATCGCAATGATTTTCATGTTGCTTAGGCAATCAAAACAAACAGTTCTTCAAAGCTAATACGTACTTTAAGCCTGCCTAGTCTAAGTAGTAGATATTTTAACTCAACTTTTAATTATTTCTGACTCTAGGCTCAAATTATCTGCGTGATTTATTTATTTAATATAATTTATTTATTCTCTAAATTTATTAGCACTGGTTAACTTATCTTATTTTAAATTTTACTGCAAACTTCTCTTATCTACTTTCAGGTGTTATTTCTAGTCTTAAATACTTAACATCAATTGAACCGTACTGAGGTACACGGTAAAGGAAAAAATTGAGTCTGATTTACTCCTGACTACCTGAAAAACAATAATTATTATTTATGTGATCTTTAAATGCATTAAAATACTAAACATCACTAAAACTTGAAGAATCTTTAATTCTCTCTACTCATTCTAAAATATGCTTAGCATATTATTGTGGCAAAGCTTTAAACTAAAACCGTTGTGGTTTAATCATTATCATTCTGCGATGGCAGAATGGATTTCCAGGATTATCGGTAGCTATCCAATATCCGAAGGAAAATACTTGTTAGTGGAGCGCAATAAAATCTTGACGTCGACGTCTACATATTCATATAATATAAATATTCTCATAATTGGCGCTAAAATAAACTTTGCTAATATAAATCATATACCTTCTTCTGAAGAGTAACTATAAAATTCTAGTGATATATCCGCTGAGCTAGTATTGTTTCATACTGCAAAAAAAACTTTTGTGCCTAAAGCACATTATTAAATAATAAGTCTGCTTTTAATCTTTAATATTATTAGTGCTATTCTATGATAAATTATTATTATTATTATGTCATGCAAGTGAAATTAAAATGTTAAACCTGTTACTTATATGAATTTTCAATTTTAGTGACCATTATCCGTGCGTGAGTCCGCGTTGTTTTCTTGATGATCTTCATCTTCACCTGCCAAATTCTCTTCGCCTTCACCGTCATCAGGCGCACAATATTTTTTGAGTCTCTGGACGGCAATAGAGTCCACTACTGTCTTTCCGCGCTTGTTTTGGAATTCCACCAGGTATGTATTCGGATTCTCTTCTCGAATAACTGTGGCTGGGCCTTTATAAATACCTGAAAAGCACCGTGCGGTTCCAATTTTCTGGGTGCTGTCAAAAATTAATACTTGATCGCCTGGTTGAAACTTGATCTGTTTCCTCTTCTGATCATAATATTTCTTCACTTCAACATGTCGTTTTGCTAAGTTATCCGTAGCATTGGTTCTTGCTTTCTCCAATACTCGGAACCGTACATCATTCTCCACATTTTCACAGCTTGGTGTGTGTAATGCAAGCTCCCAGGGCAAAGTGGGTTGGAATCCATGTACTAAAAAGAATGGGCTATACCGCAAATTCTGATTCCTGGTAGTATTGTAACTAAATACACTTGGCTGTAAATATTGGACCCAATCTGTATGTTTTGAATTAACATAACACTTCATTATACTCTGTAAGACCCCGTGGTTACGTTCCGAAAGACCTATAGAGTTATGAAGACCGACTGGTGAAAACTTGATGGTGATTCCCAATTTAGTGCCAAGTTCCTGGAAAAGCTTAGATTTAAATGCAGATCCGCGATCCGTGTAAATATCCTGTGGGACTCCGTAGCGTAACACTATCTCTTCGTACACAAATTCTGCTGCTGTACTGGCCGTGCAATCTGCAACTGGTTTGGCTATTAAATAGCGCGTCCCAAAATCTGTGGCAGCGATTATGTATCGATGACGAAGATTGGATGAAGGAGGATATGGACCTGAAAAGTCCAGGCAAATCCGCTGAAATGGCTTCTGTGCGGGAAAAGTGCACAGTTCCCCTGCTGGTAGACCTGGACGGCGTTTATTCTGCTGGCATGTTATACATTCCCTAATTTTCCTCTGTATAAACAACTTCATATTTGGAAAATAAATTCTTGGTAAGGCCACATTGTAACACTTGGTAAACCCAAGATGAGAACCTCCTATGGGTGAAGCATGGAGTGTCTCAATGACAGAATCACGTAATGTCATTGGAATGCATAATAATTTCTTGGTAGTAGCTCCTAATTTCTGTTGTCTATACAATAATCCATCTTCCAACACATGATGATAGACCTGCCTCTGGATGTATAGAGGTAATGTTCCATCGTCCCTGTCTGGGTCCTCCAAAACTTTAATAATTGGGCCAAAAAATGAATCCTCCCTCTGATGTTCCGCGACATCTGTGGTTGCATCAAATAAAGTAAGTGTCCTGGGTTCGGGAATGTCCTCTTCAGTGTTGCCATCCTCTACGTTTTCTCCACATTCTCTGCTGAGGGGATCGGCGATATTCTCCGTAGTTTTAACATGGATCGGTGTAAATGAAAAATCCTCCAAAAGGTTGCTCCATCGAAGAAGCTTTGAGCTCAAATTACGGGATGTCCTAATGTACGTAATTGCTTTGTTGTCCGTATATAAATCAAAATGGCGGCCAACAAGATAAAATCTAAATGATTTGAAAGCATATAAAATTGCTGTTAATTCTTGCTCAATAACACTCAATCTTTTTTCAGTGTCGGTCAACGTTCTACTGCAGTACGCACATGGCAAGTACTCTCCTTCTGCATTGGGCTGCATTAATACGCCACTGACCGCATGAGATGAAGCATCGGTGAAAACTTTGGTGTGCTTCGCTGGATCGTACGGTAACAAAACAGGTGCAGTAATTAGAGCTTCCTTTAATTTCTCAAATGCCGATTGTTGTTCAGGACCCCATGTAAATTTCTTGCCCTTACGAATTAAACCCTGTAATGGTGATGCAATATCAGAAAAATTCTTGACATATTTCCTCACGTAGCTGCAAAGGCCTAAAAACATTTTAACCTTCTTCGTTGTGGTGGGAACTTTATAATTCTTAATGGATGACAGTATTCTATCACTTATACGATAGCCATATTTGCCCACATTGTGACCCAAGGCAATTGTCTCATAATATCCAAATGAACATTTAGGTACAGCCAGTTTCAATCCGGCAGATCGTAAACATTGAAACATTTTCTCTAAATTGACCAACATATCCTTAAATGTATTGGCAAAAACAAACATGTCATCGATATAAAAGGCGAAATTATTGTCGTTCATCCCCGCTGTAGCGAGCTGAACACATCGGGTCATTGCCGCAGGAGAAGTCACATGTCCCATAGGTGTAAAGTTCATCGCAAATTGTCCCCTGGCTGGTATAGTAAAGGCAGTGTACTTTTTCGATTGTTCTTCTAATGGTATTTGAAAAAATCCTTGTTTCAAGTCAGCACTACAGTAGTAGCTCTTACCGGCCATATTGTGCAATATCTCTGAGATGTTTCCTATAGAAACTGCATCGAAAACCGACCTAGCATTAAGTAATCGGAAATCCTGCACCATGCGATAAGCTCCTGATTTCTTCTTGACAAGAAAAACTGGTGAATTGTACGGTGATGTTGTAGGACTGATGACCCCTGCTTCTAGCAAGTTGTCAATTTGCTGGTTAATTTCCTTACGCAGGTGAACTGGTATAGGGTAGGCTGGGACGTGAAATTCCGAATCGTCCTTTAACTTTATACGATGTGTATAATTAGTGGCACAACCAATGTCTTGCTCAGACCAAGAAAATACATCTACATATTTCTCTAATAATTGTCTAAGTTGCAACTTCTGATCGGGTTCCAATGCTGGATTAATATCAAATTTAGTAATGTCGTGCACTGGTTTTGTCACGGTGCCAGTCTCCTTGGTCACCATAACGTTAGGTCCTTCGTCGTCTGCAATATGACGTGAAGCTGGTACTGGATTTTGCCATGCCTCTGCGGTACCTAAGCGTGCCCCTTTCCTAATTTTAATTTTGTATGAATTTGGATTAGTAATCCAAATTAAAAATGACTCCGGATTTACAATGGCTCGAGGCACCATTAAGCCTGTGTCCATTTGAAACTGTAAATCTGGTTCCAAATAAGTTAAGTTTTGATTACTAGAATTTGTCAATTTGACAGGAATACACAAATGAGATCTAGGTTTGATTCTAATTTGTCTGGACGTTACAAATTCCGGCACATATAAATCCCTGATCAGACTAGCAACTTTTATGGAAACGTCAAAGGTCTTTCGGTGTTCCGTCCTTAACTGGTTTCGCGGAGGAGTACCAAATCTCCTCAATGTGAGTCGATTTTGATCAAAATCCAAATTTGCTTTATGACCTCTTAAAAAATCATTTCCTAGGATTGTCCCATGTTCAAAATTTGGAATCATCCGAAAAGGATGGGTAAAATTACGGCCGTTTATTGCAAAAGTTAATAGGACAATCTCTTTAATTTCAATTTGTTCTTTTGCTACTCCCCTTATGGCCGTATGAATTTTAAATCGTTTGGCGGTTGAAGGAATGCCTCGATCACTGGTGACGGATACTTGGCTTCCGGAATCCACGAGAAACCTCTGACGTTGTCCCCCTAATACTGCGTTAATATAAATTAATTCCTCATAGGGGAAAGTAGAGACTGATATCTGTTTGCCAACGAAATCTGCGCATACGTCTCTTCTATGGGCAGTCATTGTTCGTTTAAAGCCTCCGTGTTCTGAAAACAAGTGGCTGCTGTGTGATTAGGGTAATTACAAATTGAGCAGCGTGGTCTCCCCCGTTGCTCTTCCCTGTTTTCCTGGTCTCGCCCTGCTGACGACGAGGAACCCCGCGAGTTCTGTCCGCGGAAGTTTCCACGTCCTCGCCATTGTTGGGTATTACCATATCGCCTATTGCGATCTGAGTTGTTGCCATTATTATTACGTCCATTCCTGTACCCCCTATTGAATTGTCGTCTATTATTATTACCCCGATAGGAGCCTCTATAATTATTACTTGACTGATAATTATCCTTATAATAAGGTTCTCTAATTTGTTTTGGAGTAGATGAGTCGGTGCCAGGGTTCTGTTTTTGATCCTCCATGCTATCCAATCTCAAAGTGAGACTGGCTAATCTCGCTTCCAGACCAGTTTCCTGAGCCTGGACTTGAGCTTTGGTATTGTGAGGATTGTTAAATAATTTTAGTTGCTCAACCTCCTTTTGCAATGCTTTGAATTTTGCCTCAATGTCTGAAGTGGGTCGCGCTTGCGCTGACTCAGCAGTAGCCAGATTGTTACTCTGCAGTAAAATCTGCTGCTGTTGCGAAAGTGCTGATGGATTATGCAAAGGAGAGAATAAACTCTCTCTTTGATCTTCGTACCTCAATTCCTTCAGCTTGCGCTGTCTCATCAAAAATTGGAGTTTCTCAAAGGATTTTAAATCTTTAAGCAACCCATGCACGGACTCATACTCTTTATGGTGGATATTTTTCATGTAATCCACCTGTAAACCCAATATGATCTGTTTGATCTGTTGTTGAATACTCATTTTAGGGTCTGCCTTGAGTAGAAGTAATTGTTTGTCCCGAACATAATTCGTAACTGGCTCAGTTTCTTTGTGTAATCTATATCGAATTTGCTCCTCGATCTGGAGTTGATCCAAGGACCCTGTAAATTCGTCTTTAAATTTCTTCTGTATCTCCTCGTAAGTAACTTCCTGATTTTCTGTACCATCTTTCCAGGTCTGGTACCATCGTAATGCTGGCCCGGCCAGAAGGGCTGGAAATAATTCCTGTTTACGGGCATTATTCCATCCGTTTAATATGGCAAGGCTATCCACTTTATCTAAAAATTTTGAAACGTCCTCCCCGGCTATCCCCTGAAATGGGATACCCTCTAAAATAGTTGGGGGAACAAACTGCGACTGAGCCATTGTTGCGAATTGTGTTTGGTCTAAATCTCTAAAATCCTGATCTTGTAGCTCTAATTGTGGTTCACATTTCTGTTTTTCCAATAATTCTCGCTGAAGGCGTCTAGTTAAAATTGGGCTACGTTTAAACTTGGGGGTGGAACTTGCAGCTGGACCGCTGACATCTAAATTAAAACTTGTAGTCCCTCGTGCTATATCTAATAATTGGTCTAATGTTTCGTCGAGTTCATCAGCAAGGTGAAAGCTCGACATCTATCATGGCAAAAATAAATTCTTCTCCCCCCATAAATGCAAAAAGCTTTAAGCCCTATGTATTTTCAAAATTAATTTTGGCAAGGCTATACCAAAAAACTAAACAAATGAGCAAAATTTTGGGGTGGGTAATGAACTAGCACTCCACTACGTGTCAAAATTTGGGGTGGGGAATAATTCTAAACTGGTTACAAACTTTTTTCTCATCGCATTTCCGAAAAAATGCATGAGAAGCCCTAGCAAATCCACCACGTGTCAAAATTTTGGGTGGGGTTTAAATTTAAACTGGTTGTTGAAACCTCTTTTCTCATCGCATTTCCGAAAAAATGGATGAAAGCCCTAAGCACCTCCATCCACGTGTCATTCTATAGAATGAAGGGATCTGAACCAGTTAGCTGATGGGGTGATGTAAACTACTCATCATTCATCCTCTTGATGAGACCACTCGTCATTGACATGACGAGTTATTGCTTGGCATGCGAAAGGTACAAATTACACAAAGGAATTAAACTACTGAAAAGACAATGGCAACTCGTTGGATTTTGTGAACCGTTGAACCTGTATCATGGCTGGATGTAGGATAATTACCTGTCTAACTGAAGTCTCTGAGCTGAATGAAAATAGCGAAGTCCTCTGTGAGCTTCTCTCTAACTGTTGACCAAAGCGTGCTTCCACTATCGACCTCCTGTCTTCCTGACCTCCTCTCTCTACCAACTCAATTCCCAAAGTCCAGTCACTTCCCAGCTTGTCTCACCTCTCTATTCCCTGGCCATCGAGCTCTTCCTCGATGCCGAATCGCCGAATCGTGTTTATTATAATTGCTACCATGCAAACCGCTGACACCAAACCCAGAAGTGTTACCTGTTTCCTGAATGCTCAGGAGGTTTGCATGGCACAACACAATGCATTGTAAACATGCCTAAGAGGCTTGAGACAGCTGAGAAAAACAAGTGAATGCCCTGGTCAACATGAAGCGTTCAGAGAGACTTAATAAAATAAACATACAATCTTAGGGATTGATACGATACAAAAAGAGACAAGGGCCAGACCCGGTACTCTCCTATAATCAGAGTTACCGCTCTGCTCCTGACTTGTTGGGTAAGATGAATCAAGGAAAATGGATAATAAACTGGTTCCTGCTCCGACTTATAAAACCATGAGAAAGTTTTATAAAAAGGTTTAATAAGTCGAAGCAGTAACCAGTTGATTATCCATTTGCCTTGACTCATCTCACCCAACAAGTCGTCAGGTATCGGGGCTTGCCCCGACCTGATAGCTTCCTGGAGATGAGACTGCTCGAAATGGTTTATTATCGGAGAAGGAACCAGCTCAAAGCGACAGGCACAGGAACTGATACTACAATCAGCAAGCTAACATAGAAGCCATGGAAAACGATGCTTCACAAAAACAGAAGCAATGAGACAAGAATGTAATACAAAAATACCCAGGCTCTACCAGGACTCGCACCTGGGTCTCCGCCATAATATATCGTTCTTCTACCAACTGAGCTGCAGAGTCAGACTGATTTTGCTTGGTTTTTCGCTTCCGCATCAACATGAGAGAGTGGCTAAAGTGCCTAGATACATCATTTTTACATCTGAAAATTATAAAAATTAGTAGAAAATATATTTTGGAATGTCAGAGCTGCATTCAATGCTTCAAAATTCACGCAGTTGCATCGCCGTTTGTTTAAATATTTACTGTGAAAGATCCCACATACTCTTGCGGTAAATTATAGGAAGCCTGTTCAAGTATAGAGTAGGTGTCCAACACACATGTAACTTGGCAATGTATAAGTGTTGCAATCTCATGATAATCTAAAAGGTGCATGGATTTTTTTCTTTAATCTTCGTACTTAAAAAACAACACTCACGGAGCATACAGGATGGTGAGGAAATACATTTCTTCTCTAATTCTTGAGGCCGATTGCACAAAAATTCTATACCAGAACCGTAAAATACAAATGTGGCTTGTGTTTCTAGTGGAATGGTCTCGAGCCGATGGGACTTTACTCTGACTGAAGAAAGAAAGAGCAAGTGAACTAGAGTGAGAGAGAGAGAGAGAGAGAGAGAGAGAGAGACGGGAGAGGTAGAAGGAAAGGAAGAGATGTATAGCTGATTTGAGTTTGGGAAAACTGAAGTGGCTTTCGAAAAAGCTGAAAAAGCTGAAGCTTGAGTTTCCTTGAGTTCTGGATGAAATATTTAATGTCTGAATAAAGATTCATGTCTGATATAAAATAGTGAAACAACTTTAATGGACATGTTGGGGAACAAATCATATTTATAGAACATATTTCTGTTGATGAATTATGAATGTGAACATGAGAAAAATTTGAAAGCAGTAAGTAAACATGGGTGTTTTCCTCCAAGGGGAGCTGCGGAAAGGAGCATGCATTTTCATGAATGTGCAACTTTAACGCCCACCACCCCCTACCGCACATGCGCACTCACTCACACACATCGACTACCATATAATATGTGAGGTCTGTCCAAAAAAAAAAAACAGAACTTTTTTGAAAATATCTTCATTAACTTCTCATACAACGTAAACAGAATTATTTCTTTCAAAGTATGAACATAGTGGTTCGGATTCCACTTTTACAGTATAGGTCAAGTCCCGATTAGCATATCTGTGCACAAAGTTTATTTAAGACTTTATTTATTTTATTTTTCTACACTCAAAGAACTAGATGTATCATATAGATTGATGCACCAGAATGCATCGGTTGATGAACTGATGTATGTTTTATGGGTTCTTCAAATAATCAGATTCACATTTGATGCATTTGGATGCATTTTTGTATGTCGTGAAAGAAACACAAAAGTGCATCATTTGATTCAAGTGAGGACTTATTACAGTCGAGATGAACTTCAATGCATCTGTTAATGCGTTTTGATGCACTTTAATGCATTTTGATGCACCAGAATACATCTTCTTCGATGACGCACTTAAACGTTTCGTCTGAGCTACATCAACTCTGTAGCTCAGAACAAACGTTTAAGTGCATCATCCAAAAAGATGCAGGAAGGTGCATCAAGGAACATTAACTGATGCGTTGACGTGCATCTCGACTCAAAGATATCCTCATTTGAATCATATGATGCACTTTGGTGTTTCTTTCACGACATACAAAAATGCACCCAAATGCATCAAATGTGAATCTGATTATTTGAAGAAGCCATAAAACACACTAAAGTGCATGAATCGATGCATTCTGGTGCATAAATCGATATGATGTATTTCGTTTTCTGTGTGTAGACGTTACTGCCAAGAGAAGAACAGCTAGGCAAGAGGTCATTGCCATTCTCTAAATGGCCGCTACAATTCCTTGGATGTCGAGATACAGCGAGTTTATTAATTCCCCCACGCGTGCCTGCAAGACGAAAGGGTCCGGGTTCGATATCCAGTGGAGACACATAGTGGTTCGGATCCCATTTTGAACTGTCAGTCCAGATCCTTTTGTACTACTTATGCATAAAGTGGACTTAAAAACTCAACTCAAAGTCGAAAGCTATATTTAACTTTAATTAATTTGTTGTTGTTAAGTTGGTGTTTTAAGTCCACTTTATTCACAGTAAGGCTAATCGGGACTGGACCTACAGTTTAAAGTGGGATCCGAACCACTTGTGCCTACACCGGGTATCGAACCCGGGACCCCTTGATTACAAGGCGGCGACGCTACCACTGCGCCATTTAATTAATTTGGAAGAAAGTTATTAGAAATTTCAAAATCCCCCAGGCGTTTCGAACGTCTGTACTGCAAGAACTATAACACATGCACCATTTCACTACATAAAAAAATTCTCCAAGTTTGGTAAGTATCTTACAGGTGCTCGATATGTGCGCCTCTGGTGACGCTGCAGACATCAATCCTGAAATCATTTAGCGAATTCTAAGACGCAGAACGCTGTTTGTTCACCAGTGCACACGCCATATTTGTTTTCATTGCGTTATACTGTCACCTAGCGGCTAAATCTACAATTGCGTGATTCACCCTATTACGAGTGCAAACGTGGAGAGCAGAGGCGTCTCCTGAACGCATGCGGTGCATGCTGGGCATGCGTCAATTGTGGGAAAAAGGACAGCTTGCTCTGCGACGACATTAATGAGCATCTCTACATTCTAATTTCTTCATATAGGAGAAGTATTTATTTTACACGAGAGCGCTCAACTAAGCTTATATTACATTTCTTGGATCTGAAGTGATGCATGCATCAAGTGTGGGAAAATAATTATTACTTTCTTTTACTTCAGATCCAAGAAATGTAATATAAGCGTAGTTGAGCGCTCTCGTCTGAAATAAATACTTCTTCTATATGAAGAAATTAGAATGTAAAAATGCTCATTAATGTCGTCGCAGAGCAAGCTGTCCTTTTTCCAACAATTGACGCATGCGCAGCATGCTTTCAGGAGACGCCTCTGGTGAAGAGATTCTTTATGCACTGATATGCACTTCTTGCAGTTTGTGTTATAGTTCTTGTACTATAAACGTTCGAAACCCCGGAGGGAATTATGAATAACTTTATACTGTAGTGTTTTTAGAGTTAATATGTAAAATAGAATATTTTAAACTAGAGTACATTTTAGGTAATAAATTAAGATGTAAGTTCCTTACACATGCATGAGATTGCAGGAGCGTTGCTTATAACTGTATTTCTCGCATGTGGAAACACTGGCAGAGAAGTGGCCGACCTTTCGCCGGGAGCGCTCGGTGTATTACGAGCAGTTGAAAGACGATATTCGACCCCTGAGAGCGATGCATCTTGTTATACATGACACGATGTAATCGAAGAGCTCGGAAGAAACGCGGATCGTTTCCAGTTCGCCTGCTTCGTTCCGGGGCTGGGATTTCCTTCCGAGCGGGGCGGGGCGGGGGCGGATGGAAGACGCAAGCACCCTTGTGTTTCCTATTTATTTTTAGCGAATACATTAAGCACGCATACGCGTCGCTATCTCTGGCGTTGCATTCTTAGTCATGAAATATGAAGGCCCGTGAGTACAGAAGAAATGTAGTGATATATATACAGGGTGTCTCGCATAAAACCGGTACGCATTATATGTATCGTCCATTGCAAGCTTGCAGATTTCATATGGGACACCCTGTGTATATATATAATTTTAAAATTAATTTCCCACGTCCTTGAACTAGAGAGCGCCTCTTCATTCTAAGTCTTGTCTACCAAGAGACAGCAAACTGCCATTGTCCCCCTCCCCCGTCCGCCTTATATTTGGCACGCAATCCTCGCCACGGTTTACAATTTTAGGAAAACATTAGGAAAGAGATCAGTCACAAGGGAAGATGATTATGACTGTAATAATACATGTAAGGCAATGTGGACACTGACTAACAAACAATTACAGAGTAGTATAACTAAAAAATACATCAAACTTCGATACATTGGCAATAGCACGAGAGATTTTTCTGACCATAATGCCATAATTTAATGAGTATTATGTGGCTGTTGCAGATATATATTAATATTGATCCGTTTTTTAATGTGTTTTATTTTACTTAGATTTTCCGGCTAAACGCACAGATGAAGACGAGTGATTATTTGATGACTTTGATAAAAGGGACACTCACAAACAAGACCCATGCCCAACATGATTCGAACCCGGTATCCCAGGTGTCATAGCGCGCTGTGATATATGTTCATATTTTTACCTGTTGTATCGAATCTGGCCCCACTCGATAAATTAATATATATATCTAAGTGCAACAAAGCACTTGATTGAAAGTGATATCAATATCGAAAACATATAAATGAGTACTTTGTGATACTCTGTGTATTTCAAAATACATTTGAGATGTTAAAACAGAACAGAATAGTTAGAAAAACATTTGTATTACTCCGTCTTAGATTCCTAGTGACCTAGTCAATGTAAGAGTTCAATGATTGTTGCTTTCTCTCCCGACGCAGCCTCTGCTTCGGATGTTGGCACGTGCCTCGCCTCAAAACACAGCATTAGTCTCTTAAAACATCCCGACATGTTTTAGCAGGTGCTGCCTCGCTCCTTAATATTTCTTCCTGTCATAAACCGGCGGAGGATTTTGGAGGGACGGCGGCTACCTCAAAGGAAGAAGCAGTGTTGCTACGTCGTTGCTTTCCTTTACGGGGTGGCTGAAAGGAGTCCCAATGGTTCCATCATCATTTTCTGGATTAAAATTGTCTGCCGGTTTCTCAACACAATTGTGTAAACTTGTATTTTAACAGGGGTGTGAGGGGAGACATTTAAAACTTCTGCGAAAGTACTTTTCATAATTGCAATTAAATGTTAGCCAAAACTTAGCTTTTCTTTCATTTGCAGCGATTCAAAGCGTCAGCGGCTGCTGGTGGGTCCGAATTAGGTGAAGGGGTAATAGAGAAAATTAGATCAATAGTAACACATACTTATTAGAAAACCCATTTTCTATTGAGTGTGTTAACAACTTTAGATACAATTTTCTCCATTATCCCATTTATTTCAGAAAGTCGGACATTTTGGTACCCAACATCCTGACGCGGCCATATTGGTGTCAGGACCGTTTGGTGCCTTATCCTTTAGACTTCCGAGCGGGTTTTCGAAAGTAACCTTTCTCTGGCCGCCGCCTTTGCGCGTGAGTTTTAAATTTTACACTTATTTCAGAAAAACTTTATATCTCGGAGACTATTTGAGAAATCTACTTCTGGTAACTTTTGTTTTGCAGCTAGAACATCAGGACATGCAACCGTGCAGGAATAAAAACGCCAAAGCCAATAAGAGGGGTTAGGTGGGTTGCGACCCCCAACTTTCAATGAAAAAATCATAAAAATGCGGAGTTTTTCACATATTCGATAATGTAGTGTACCCAGTAACATGAAATGACTTTCATTCGGTTGAGAAGGACCATTCTTTGAAAATAAGGCTAAATTGTGCCTCCCCTTCCCAAAATAGCGGGGAAAGAGGGGCAAATTCTCCATTTTTATGATTTTTTCATTGACAGTTGAGGGCCGCGGCCCACCCAACCCCTCTTATTGGCTTGGCGTTTTGATTTCTGGACGGTTACATTCCCTTATGTTGTAGCTGCAAAACAAAAGTTACGCGAAGTAGATTGGTCAAATAGTCTACGAGTTATAACATTTTTTCTATTTCACAGAGGCCCTTTGGCGCGAATTTAAAATTCGTACACTTATTTGACAAAAAATGTTATAACTCGTAGACTATTTGACCAATCTACTTCGATTAACTTGTGTTTTTCAGCTAGAATATCAGGACATTGAACCCTGCAGGAATCAAAACGCCAAACCCAATAAGAGGGATTGGGTGGGCCGCGGCCCCCAACTTTCAATGAAAAAAATCATAAAAATGGGACGTTTTTCACATATTCTATAGTGTAATGCACCCACAAACATGAAATGACTTTCATTCCGTTGCGAAAGGACCATTCTTTAAAAAAAGGCTAAAGTTTGCCCCCTTCCAAAAATAGCGGGGGAAGATGGGGCAAACTCCCCATTTTTATGATTTTTCATTAAAAGTTGGGGGCCGAGGCCCACCAGACCCCTCTTATTGGCTTTGGCGTTTTATTTCTTGCACGGTTGCATGCCCTGATGTTTTAGCGGAAAAACAAAAGTTATCCGAAGTAGATTGGTCAAATAGTCTACGAGTTATAACATTTTATGTCAAATAAGTGTACAAATTTAAAATTCGGCTAGCTTCCATACGTAACTTTGGAGTCGAGGGGGGGAGGGGTGTCCTGGGTGGGTGGGTTTTCTTCCACATGACATTTCAAAGTTTTATCTCAACATCTATCAGCGTTTACAACCTCACATACAAGTATGACGGCCCTAAAAGCACATGCATTTTTTAATTAGCACGATGGTCCATGAGTGTTCCATCGGGCAACTCGGTGCTATATTGTGGATGGAACACTCATAGACGATTGGGAAAGTAAAGATTAACATTTATCTAGCGCTCTCTCTTTTGCATATCTTTATCTGGTGCACGAGTATATCGGTTCATAATTTTCACAACTTCATCAGTTAAATTGTGGGCCAGAGGTCAGAGGTGAAAGGCATCAATCGTTAAGCACCAATATGCCCAGGCACCGAAGTCTATGGCACCAAGATTACCTAGCACCAAAACTTCCTGTCACCAAAATGTCCTAAAGCATTTCTTCCCTACCAGCCCTTCGCCTAATTCAAACCCAATAGCCGCCGTTGAAAAGTCTTTTTTCGAGGGCTCTGTCTGAAGGTGCTGGAAATCCATTCGACCATAGCACTACTGGGTTCCGGGTAGATCGCATCCCATTTCGCCTAATCTCGTTTCGTCTAATGGAGACTTTCAGCGCCTTTCACCACCTGTCAATCAGATCTGAGAGCTGTCCGCCATTATAGGCGAAATTGGAAGTCCCGTTTCGTCGATTCCCATTTCGCCTAAACCGGATGGAAGGGAAATATTGCAAGTGAGGGAACTTTTGACAGTCTCTGACGTAGCTAACGCACGGTGATCAACGTAAAAGCCAAACAATTCGGAACATGTCCCGATGCTAATTACGAACAGTCACATGAGCCAAATAGTCAGGTGTGTGTCACATGAGCCAATATAACAGCCAATAGCTTTACTTGCATGCTTAGCGCTAACTAAGGAAAGGTTTGGTTGGGTTATGATATTATATTGTATTGTTAACCTTACATAACCTAACCTAACATTAAGCGCTAATTAAAGATCAATTAACAAATCAGAGCAAGTGTCCCCCAGAGTCACGGTGGTCTAGTTGGTAGACTGCCACGCGGAGGACCCGGGTTCGATTGGCCGGGTGGGTGATCTGAGGTCGGAATTTTTCTGACCCTGTTCCGGGTCGGACTCTGGGGCTCGCCCAGCTTCAAATCAATGGGTACCTGGGGGCAACCGTGGGGGGTAAAGTCGGTCGGAGCTTGGTGCTAATCACACCACCTACGGACCTACGACCACATCCCTTAAATGTGTCTTCATGACACGGTGCTATATGAACAGGAAACTTCAACTTTATCTTACGTTTGTTGGTTGGTTTGATGTTGTATGTCCACTTGATGCTCAGCAAAGCTAATCGGAACTGGACCTACAGTCTAAAGTGGGATCGGAACTACTATGTGCCTCCACAGGGTATCGAACCGGGACCCCTTGATTACAATGCCACGACGCTACCACTGCGCCAACGGGGAAGTCCTTTCTTACCTTTCGTGTCTCCCTGTTGAGACAGACAGTTAAATTTCCCTCATTTTAAATATTTCCCTTTCAACCAGTTTAGGCGATATGGGATTTGGCCACAGGATATATCCCGTTTTGCCTAAAATGACGGACAGGTCATAAATGACATTATCTTGTGCTTATAAGCTTAGGCGAAAAGGGACTGCACGCCCGGGCCACTCCAAGCAGCCTCTTATCTGCCACCAGAGAAACATCCCGATGCAGAAGCATGTCCCGGAGACTTGTAGGAAAATAATTTGAAAATCCTACGGATTAAAAAAAAGTGTCTCCCGGAAACGAGGGAGATGAACAGAAGACAGAGAAAGTGTGATATTTTCCTTCCCCAAAGTATAGGAAGGCGGGAGATGGGTTCCTGGTTCCATCAGAAAAGTTTTCCGAAGAAGCCCTGATGCGAAGAGAAGGGAGAAATGGATTTTCTATTTTTCCTTCCTCTGGTCGCCTGAGATTGAGGAAGGAGAATTTTTACCCAAGAACTCTTCTTAGTTCTAAATCACACAACTGGGGGGCAGGACGCTCTTTGCCAGCTTTTCACAACTTGGAGGCAACATTTCATTTTTCGGAGGCTTTCTTTTCGTCTGTGGAGACTGATTTCGTATTTTTCTCCGAACACCAATGTTAATATTTGTTATAACCTATTTGGCTGATATTGAAATTATATAATAGAGGCATTCCTTTGTCACGGGTGAGACACACAGACTACATTTTTGACATTACAGTAAGTATTCTTGTGATAGTTAAGCAACATTTTTTTCTTACAGGTTCTGTGCAATGAATTATGAAACTAAATACTGCTGATTAAACATAACTATCCTTGGAATACTTTCCCAGATTTGTAGCTACAAGTGAAGAATTTTGTGTCACGATTGGGACAGACGAAACACTGCCCCTTTACTTGATAAGAAGTTTATTTTAATTTCTGTAAAACGTCAAAAGAAGAGAAATAAATTATTTAAGAAAAAGAAATAAGGTAATTGACCTTTGAATCAAAAAGTTAAAATAAACGAAAAGTATGTAAAATACCTTCTAACTTAATCCAATATATATAAAGCCCCAATCCCACCACTGACACAAATGTTCTCCATGAAGGAAGCTCCAGAGGAAAAAAATGCCCGATTACGACCCCCAATGAAATCGTCCCAAAGGCCGAGAAAATTAGAAAATTCAAAAATCGCTTAATTGGCCCTTCTTAAAGGTGAAAATGCCCTTTCTTCACGTCCTTAGCAACCGTTGCCACGGACCTTTTTTTGCAGCACACATTGTTTCCTTCAATTCTTAATTGTCGAGATACATTATATTTCTCACAGATCTACAACACACAGATGAATCAACTCCTGGCTTTGAAAAGGTGGATCAAACAAGGGTGACATCTACATAATAAGGAGTTTCAGCCCAGATACAATTACGTATATATTGGTAAACTCAATGCGAAAATATTACCTAATCTTGGTTGTTTTAACTAAATGTCTAGAGGTATAATAACAAACAATTATTTAGAGAGTTTGCCGTGCTTGTTGTTCACCATGGAAACGGACGTTGCTAGGGAACTTAAAAGAAAGTTTATTTTCACCGCAAAAACTACTGTAAGTGAATTATACTAGACATTTCGTATTTCAAAATACGAGCGTCAGAATTTATTACAGACGCAAGGTAGGAATTTGAGGGGAATTACGGAAAACACTTATTATCCAATTACGTTTACAAATGTGAAAATGACGAAAGACGTAAATATTGTATTTTCAATTTAGTGTCGCTATTGAATTCGTTTATGCAAAAACATCCAACTAATTATCTTCAAACCGTTATTACTTACTCAGTTTATTATTAAGAAAATATACAATAATATTTTGAATATTTGTCCCTTATTAGAGCCCATACACACATGAAGTTATTTTCTAAACTTTTCAAATTAACTAACTCATACACTTGTTCCCCTTCATCCAATACAACATGCAGACATTTTAAACCATCTATAATATGACTACGCCCACAACGTGGCCGACGGTCACACATGCGAGCGTTCAAGACGTGGCCAAAGGCCACGTCGAAAGTAGGCGAGTCTAATATATAAAAATGGATGTATGTATGTGTGTGTCTATGTTTGTTCCAGCATAACTCTCGAACGCCTGGAGCGATTTCAACCAAACTTGCTACACGTATCACTTGCAATCTCGAAAGATATACTGTGAGGGTAAGACACCTCTGGCACCCCTGAGGGTGGGGGTGGGAGGGGGTGACATGTAAAAATAATCGAAACCGATCGATATTAGTGTGGAATCCACAGTTTTCTTAGTCGCTAAGATGAATAGTGACTCTCCCAATGCCGTTCAACTCCAAGACACACCTGGGACCTCTGGGGTTAGGGGGTGGGAAGTAGTGTTGCCCACGGGACGAGACGGGACAGGCTTTTAAAAATTCGAGACGAGACGAGATTGACCATGTGCCATAAGACAAACGAATATTTTCGAGACGAGACAGCATTTCCAAGAGACTCCACGAGACGAGACAGGCCAAAGTTTCGTCTCGTGGGCAACACTAGTGGGAAGGGGGTGACATGTAAAAATAATCGAAAACGACCGATATTAGTGTGGAATCCACAGTTTTCGGAGTCGCTAAAATGAATAGTGACACTCCCAATGCCGTTCAATTTATTTATTCTTTCTCTTGGAGGTGAAACTAAAAATGGTGTTCATAAATTGTTGTTAAATTTTAATTATAGTGAATTTGTAAAAGATATTACTTTAAAATTTGTATGCTGTACTTATACCTTTAAATACGTGTAAATAACATTATTTACATTTTACGCTATAGTTAGAATTCATTAAACACCCGGGCAACGCCGGGTAATCAGCTAGTTACGTATAATACTTGAACTTTCATCGAAATGACAATTTTAGATTGTTCACTCACAAGATAGTATAAAGATACAGCATTGCATTCAATTTTGGAAATCGAGATTTCATATGGAATGACCCAAACATTTCTTTACGTTGAAATTACATGTCGGTTTTGTGCAGCAGACAATTAAACATGCAACTTTTGTAAAAACATTAGCATCATCACAATAATTCTAGGGTGTTCGGGAAAAGGCACGTAAGTCACAAATTCACATTTTCTCTTGCTTTCTTTTAAGTTACACTCAATCAATTAAAGAAAATATTGCAAGCATAATTTTATATTGGACATGTGTAAAGATTCTAAAATTGATGATCCAACATGCATATCATGTCTGTATTGTTTGCTATTAAAATATTTAACAAAAATAAATGTCCGTTATAAAATTGCATTTCTTGACTTAAGTGCTTTTCCCGAACAACCTATAATTATTACACAGACAAATGTGAATATTGAAATAATTAATTTCAAACATACATTCAACCTTAGGTCATTGTCAGATAAGAGAATTAATCTTAAAATAAATTTTGTGGATAATAGTTTGACTGGCAAAATATCATTGTTATAAAATTCTGTCTAAAAATCCCAGTATATGGTGTTCAGAACTATAGAACGATAACAGAAATGCATTAAAATGGAAATAAATCATTTTCATACAATCTAATTATTCAAATAATGCCACAAAGAATAACTGTGTATGAGTGTTTTATTTGAATGTTCTGTTCTTTAACATATATTATATATATATATATAATATTATATATCATATATATATATATATATTAACATATATTCTTGTTCACATTTTCACATCTTTCTTGCCCTAATCAAAACAGTTTGTATTTTGTTGCGTTCGTATCGTTTGTTCATTTTCTTATTTTATTTTGTTTCATTTGATTCACTGGTCCACAAATTTCAACTTTTTGTTTGCTTCCTAAATTAAATAAGCCATTTCTTAATCATTTGGATGTGCTGAGTTCAAAACTGACAATTAAAACTTTTGATTAGCTCAGAAAACAAAGATAAATCTACTTTAATGAAGGATACTATGTACGTTTATACATGCAATTCATTACAGGCAACTAACAACACAGTCTCAATACAACTAAATTCTCTAGTCATTGCAATATAAATGTTAAGTTGTACCACAGAATGAACACATTGTATTACTATAAACTAGCTTCCTTGAACTATTTTTGTGCAAATCATCAGGTGTTTTTCGAGTAGCATCCAAACAATAGTGTGCTAGTATTGTCCTTGGTAGAGCTTCCCCACTCCTGCAATAGCCTCATATGAACGCCCTCCGTGCTCGTCACTGACAGAACCACAGGTGTCGGGGAAAAGTCGAGATGGGAGTGCAGAAAATGAATTTCCGAAGACATGTTGCATCCCATTTTTTCATAATATGACAGCATACTTTCTTCCAGTTCTTTGTAATTCTCAGCTTTGTGGTTTCCAAGAAAGTTGTTGTATATCATCAAGAAAGCTTCTTTATCGACACCAGAAAGTACCTCATCGAAGTGTAAGTCCTTATACAGCTTGGAAATATGTGAGCCCTAACTTGGGCGTCATTTTCATGTGAAAACTTGTCTCTGAGTTAACGAAATGCTGCTCCTTTATGGGCCATGGTTTTGACGAAGTTTTGAATTAGTCATAATATTATGTGCAATAGTGGTAATATTATCATATTGGTGTCCATGAGAGATGCACTTACATCGCTATTTAATCCAGGTTGGAGAGATTCCGTTTGTGGCCATTCTCTACTTTTAAAATGTGATCTTCGATCTCTGACGCAGCAACTGAAGTATGATAGCGGCAGCAGCTCTTATTATTAGTATGTGCTTTCCGGGGCACGTTGTTATCATAATATTTAAACAGAAAGAAGGAATACCTCACATGAACGTCCGCAGCATTTCTTCCAGGCAAGGCCAAGCAAGGTATTTTTTTCAAAACTGAAATTACCTTAATATTAAGGGTTTAATTTTAACGCAACTGATATGACATTTGTCTGCAAATCACTGCATATTTTTTTTAAAAATGAACGAATGTCATTTCGAACTTCCTCACTGCAACATTATATTTTTTCAGCTTAAGTAACCTGTAGGGTAACAAGGTTTCCCAGACGTTTAGCGGTTAAATGGCAATCTCATTATGAGATAACCTTCATCCCTCGGTAGACAACACTCAGCTATTCAATTCGAGAGTGTGACCTGAAATGGAAGGGGCGTCTTCCCCGGGGGTAGAATTCCTCCTCCTGCGCTGAGGCATCCAGCGAATGCCGATCCGGGCCGTGGCACGCGGGACCCAAGCATCTTGTGGTGTATTGGGAGACGCTCCCATTTGCGTCCCTGTGTAACGTGCCGCTATCTGCCCAGAATTTACTGCGTCGTTCCGATCGGGGCAGAGAAGATGACGATCGTTAAAGCTGATGGAAAGAGATTCTGTGGCTCAGAGATCAAATACCGATATTTAATACCGCCAGCCTCTTAGGCGACGATGTTCATGGCTTCTGGGAAATTGAGATGCTCCAGGTGCGACACAGTCAGAGTGTTGACGTCACTCCACCTTCTTCAAACAATGCTCTTAACTCTAACGCTGAAGGTTGCAACAATCGATATCTCATGTATTGTGTGGGTATTGGGATATCCTACCAGTCGTTGGAAAGTTCGAGAATATATCCCGCATTCTACGGCGAGATATTGTCTGCTTGTGTGGAATGTACGAAATGTCCCTCTGCCCCTACTTGCATGCATCGTGTTGCCACCATTGGCCGGTATTATTTAATGTTCAATTTAACATTCACTTTATACTCACACAGGGTGTGTACCAGTCAAGAAATTCATGGAAATGAAGAAAAAGTAAATAAATCAACAAGTAGGTCAAGAAGTAAAAAAAAGTCAAGAAATTTTACGATCACTGATTTAGTTTATTTTACATCACTTTTCTACCCCTTTGGCTAACCGCGAAGATGAGGATGAATGGTGGTAAGGTAAGATGGATGAAGGGTCCAATGCAAATATATAGGGACAACAACACGAGCACCACAGAAAAATTACTGGCTGTGAGTCCAGACGCCATAGCTTCGCTAGTCTGCTAACTGCTGTCCAGAATGCATTAACAGATAAACAAGTCTAATTCTCTTGTTAAACAGCTTCATTAAATAAATATTTCTGTTCTGAATTGCTAATTTCCAACTTTACCTAAGTAGGAACCGAAAAAGTAAAGATTAAGAAAGACGAAAAAGTCAAAGTCAAATTTTGGATTTGTTATTTTGCTACACATCTGTTCAGAGGACAATTGGTAGTGAACTAACTCACCCTGCTGAATAGAAGCCCTAAGACGTTCATGACTTTAGGTGTTTAATATTATCACAAAATTTAATATACAGACATGAGATGAAACGCCATAATTGCATTCTTATTTTTCTTATATTGTTATTGTCGTGGTACATTGATATTGTTGATTATATTTGAGTGCGATAGGTATATATAAGAAAGAAACATTTCGTTAAAGACTTATAAACTGTAAAATTTCTCTACAACAATGTTTGGAATCGTTGATATTCGAACCTGACCTTACTGCAAGATATTTATTATTATCCTTTTTTATAAAATGTGGAATTTCAGAGAAGCAACAGTAATTTGGTATTAGTGAAATATCCTTGAGTTAGAAATAATTTAAACAAGAAAAATGAATATAAAAGATTATGTACAATAAGTAACCGTGCGAAAAACTACAAAAGGTGGTAATTCGAAAGTAAATAAATAATATTAATAAATATGTCATATATCTATCCGTAATATATCATATATCTATGTAGGGAGCACCGGGACTTCTCGGACACTATGTAGAACCATTAAATTTCAATTCTTGTTTTGGACCATGTCTGATTTGCACATTTCTCCTACGTATTGGCCTTTAATTCAAAGCAGCAACAAGTTATATTACCAATTTCGCGATCTTATAATCCATTCTCGAATGAAAATGACTAACATAAAGAAATCTTTCTTTTCCACTTTGCGCTTAAAGTTTAGTCCGAAACAAAGCTGACTCGTTTCGTACCAAATTCAGATTGTTTATTAAACACATTCTTCATAAAATAAATATTTTAAAAAATCGTCATGTATATGTTACATTTTCCCTTCATCTCACAGAGGCTAGGTTCGGAGTGTGATGGAATTATTTGCTTCTGCTTTAAGAAATTTGGAAAACACCTAGAAATTTTTCTTGCACAATTTTAGTGTAGACAAATAAATGAACAAAGTGAAAAAACAACCAAAGCTTGGAGATTAATATCCGTAACATATACGGGCCATTATTACAAGAATGGCATAACAGAAGTTAATATCTTACATTTTTAGTTTTCTTTATCTCTGATTTTCTACTTGTAAGATTAAACTCTAAGCAATAGGTTTGAAGTTGCATACTGCTAAAGTATGTTGTAGAGTACATGGCATATCGGTGTATGCGGCTAATAGAGTTTAGGGTATTTTACATTCTGAACAAGTAAACACTTAAAATTAGTTGTAAAATCACTGACGATCATAAGGACCTAAGTATTATTTAATTTTAAATTAATACTTTAACGTTGCCGGCTCCCGTGGCGAAGTGGTTAGCACATCGCGCTACGACGGCAGGGTTTCCGGTTTCGAATCCTGGCCTGGGCATAGATGTTTGTGAGTATCCATTCATCAATTTCATCACATCATCACTCATCCCCATCGTCGCAAATTAGCCAAAAGTGGCACAAAAGTGAAGTAAAATAAAGCAATTCAATCTGTTACGACCTTGCACAATTAGTAACTTTGCATGTACCAGGTGGTTATAATTAAAGTGACGGTGTTCAGAGTGGTACAGCACGGGCTGTAATGAGAGTAGCAGTCTGAAACTTCGTAGATATGCTAATGAAGCAATGCGCTTGCGAATTATGAAAAAAAAAAAAAAAGTTCCAATTCTCGCCACCAGGGTGAAAAATGGCGCTGTGAGCAGTCAAAACTTGGTATAGTTACAGGAAAAACACTATAAATCGCAGAAAACAATACTCTTTGTAATAAAATATCGCTACAATTTCACTATTCGAATTACATGAACATTACTAAAGGAAAAAGCAACAAGCGTCACCAACAACAACCAGGGAGCTCACACAATGGTTAGGCAATTTCACCGACTTTGACGTCAGAGTTACGGAAAATTCCACGTTTTGACTGCTTACAGCGCCGTTTTTTACCCTGGTGGCGAGAATTGGAACTATTTTTTTTTTTTTTTGCATAATTCGCGAGCGCATTGCTTCATTAGCATATCTACGAAGTTTCAGACTGCTACTCTCATTACAGCCCGTGCTGTAGCACTCTGAACACCGTCACTTTAATTATAACCACCTTGTACTTAGTAAAGGAAGAAATATATAGTGCCACCTTGATTTCGTGATAGTGTTTATAAAATTTACATGTTGTATGGCTCAGTTTGTGACGCAAACGTGAACGCACCAATTAGGGCGCTTATGATCTAATGTATTAACCTTTATGTATTAGTCTAATGAAGTCAGCTCGTTTAACGCAACATGCATTTATTATGATGTAAATATAAACTCGCCAATCAAAGATTACCAATGTTAATGAGCTAACCAAATTGTAATTAGATAATGGCTGAACATTTAAATGTGTATATTTTTGTATGCTGGGCATAAACAGCATCCTGTAAATCTGTAAGTCCAATAAAAATTGTTGAGTTAAGTTGTGTATATTTTCCAAAGTGTAAGAAGTTTATCAACGATAAAGAAATAATTGCTAACTCAAACGAATATGTAAACCTTCTTTGTAAATTACTCAAAACTAAACTTATGTATTTTTCGAATATCAATCTGTTATAATTCAGAATATTTTATCAGGAAATTACCTAAACGACGGAGTTCGAGGCTGGAAACTTGAGTATAAATACGACGCATTTTGGCTTCGAAAGGAAGTCTGTGTCAGTCTACGAAGAAGTTATATAGGTTCAAGCCTATCGGTTTAAGCCGCTCTTCTGTATAACGTAGGTTGGCCTAACAGGATGAAAGTTCCAATTTAGGAAGAAGTTATATAGGTTCAAGCCTATCGATTTAAGCCGCTCTTCAGTATAACCTAGGTTGGCCTAATAGGATGAAAGTTCCAATTTAGGAAGAAGTTATACAGGTTCAAGCCTATAGGTTAAAGCCGCTCTTCTGTAAAACCTAAATTGGCCATCTCAGGTGATAATTCCACGTCTAGGAAGAAGTGATATAGTGTAACGCTCTGGGGATACAAACGTTACTTAAAAGGAATCTTACTCGCTAGAACATAACACAACAGAGGTAGATTAAATATGGTTTATTGTATACTGCATTAAACATTGGTCATGTTGCGTCGTACAACAATCTAAGGCCTGACTCTAGCTAAATAAATGACCAGTTATATTAGAGAAAGAAAGAAACGTCGTCTTACCCACTTAAGGTAGAGAGGAGCGAAGTAGACTGGCAGCGTCTCGGTGTATCGATGTAGGTGAACTCCCCCTCGGCTGACTGGATTATCAGGACTGCACTCTCGACTCTCTGGACTCTCAGAATCAACTGACCCCCTTCCATTCTATATCCTGACCTTTTTATATTTGTGTATGTCCTTTGTCTCACCCTTAGTTCTCCCTTAGGGACACTTGCACTGAGTGGCTTGTGTACTTAGTTAGTCCTTTCTAGGAATTAAGGATGTGCAGGTGCCTCTGCACCTACGAAGGAAGTGATGGGTACTTTCGTACCCATCTGGTGCATCCTTCCCAGAACAGATGCACGTATGACATCCTGTTGTTTTCAAAGTTCATTCCCAGAATCGCCAGGGCCATATAGCACTCCTGGCATCGCAAAAGCCACAATGATATCCTGTTTGGTGGTTTTCCTAGTTCACTTGCACCGACCATAGGAAGTAGTAGATCCTTGACCAAGTTCCAAGAACTGAGGATGAGATAAGTGTATGTATGTGTGTGTGTGCATGTGTGTGTCTTTTTCTTGTCTTTCCTTAGTTCGAGACAATGCCAGTATTATGTAACTACCAGGTTTCTGTACGTTACAATAGGTTAAAGCCGCTCTTCTGTAAATTCTAGATTTGGGCCACCTTAATGTCGACTTTCCAGTGAGTATTATTTTATCTATAAAAAGATGATTTTCAAGTTCCATCTACCTACTCGTTGTAAGTGCACAAGTGGTATAATAAACATTTATCTAAAACTTTACAACCTTGGTTGGATTCTTCCTAAACCTACCTTGAGATGGGTTTAATTGAAGACCATTAGAGTCTTGATGTGTACGGCTACTGGAGTAAAGGGTAAGAAGAGTTACCAGGAACGTAACAAATCAATCAATATTTTAACGTTGCCTTAAAGATTTTATTTTTGTTATTTGGCGTCGCTTTTCTTACACTTTTGGCTAATCGCGGCGATGAGGATGAGAAACGATATGATAAAATCGTCGACCTTTGTGGCGGAATGGATACCACGGCGCGTTACGGGAGAGAATGGGTGGAAAGATTCAAAGACAGGAGGCGAAATGTCAGTGATGAACACCGGAGTGAGAAGTCAGTTTGCGTGGCAACTGAGGCAGTGAATCAGCAGATCGGCCAGCGAATCAGATAATTTAGTACTCTCTTTCCTGACTTAAACAATTGTCTCTGTACTGAACCTTCGTTCTGCTGTAGAATTCAGAAGATTTCACCCTCTCTGATCTCAAAAAACGAATAACACTCCGTTGCTCTTCTACGGTAAAAGTCAGCAGTGGTGCGGACATGTTATACGGGCTACTGCGCAAGCGCATACTACTTGATTGTCACGATACTTTTATGGCATGTTGCTAAGGAACAATTTTCAGTCCAGAAAAACACATTTTCGTTGTGCATAAATCTTCATGAAGTTTAGAATAAAATTCCTGTTATTTAATGACTTACCCTCGTATTTACATAGATTTGAGTTCCAAATTTTAGATATCCTTTCAGGTGAGAGCTGGGTCGTTCTCTATGCATATTATTTCCAATTTTCGAGACGAAAATAAAAAGGTTCGAGAGTTTTTGAAAGCCAGGCATCTTGATCCATGATTTGTCGGAGATGCGAGCGTCGTCGCAGCTGTCGCCTCCTCTGCAAGTCTTCGTGACGTCACCGTGGGAAGATAAGAGTGTTCTTCCCTCCAGAACTTGTCTTCATAAGTTGGAGCCAAAACACGAGTAATGTCGCCAATTAGAGGAGTTAGACACGGAAGGATTTTTGATAATGAGACCGCGCGGGTTGTTCCTAGCGTCTTCGGTCTTTCGGAAAGAAGCCGAAGATGTACGAGCTGCTTCTTCCCGCAAAACCCGAGGAATCGGATTTCGGGAGAAATTTCTGCGAGTGATTTAGTAGCGGCGTTGACTGCGGACTCCTCTCCTGGGAAATCACTGCAACAATGAGACGATTGTTCCTATTTGGAGCATTATTAACCTCCTTCGTGCAGTCCACTGCATATACAGGTATTTGTTGTAGATGAATTGAATTGATTGATTGAATTGTTGTTTTAAGTCCACTTTATGCACAGAAAGGCTAATCGGGACTGGGCCTACAGTTTAAAGTAGGATCCGAACCACTATGTGCCTCCACCGGGTATCGAACCCAGGACCCCTTGATTACAAGACGAGGACGCTATCACAGCACCATCGGGAGATGAATTATCTTAAGAATTTCCAAAATGTCAATTTGCTTAATTTGTTAATAATAAATGCAGTTACTTAATTGTTCGTAAAGGCTTTCAATATTATGCCCGAATGAAATTTTAAAGTACCCAGCCGACCTCCGTGGTAGAGTGGTTAGAGCAGCGCGCTACGACCCCAGGGATCCGGGTTCGAATCTCGGCCTGGGTATGGATGTATTGATTGAGTAGAAATTTGCTCAAAATTCAATTCATTTCATGTCCAGTTCATAAAGAAGTAGATAAGCCAATGTAGTAATTATATGGGAATATCGCTTTAAATATATGCTACAAAATATTTACAAATATATTATATTGAAGACTGGTGCCATGTGCACAGGAAATATTACAGGACTGCCAATGTGGTTTTAGAAAAGGACGATAGCATTTATATGTTAAGAATAATATGTGAAAATTTTTTTGAATTTACCCTTGGCCTTCACTTACTATTTATAGATTTTAAACAAGCCATGACTCAGTCGATAGAAAGTTTCTATATAAAATCCTAAAGGAGTTTGACATTCCTAACAAATTAGTGAATTTGATTAAAATAACTTTAGACAATTCTACTAGCAAAGTCAAAATACAAGGACAAGTGTCTGACGCATTACAAGTCAGATAAGGTTTAAAGCAAGGAGACGCTTTATCAACTATTCTGTTTAATTTAGTTTTGGAAAAAGTAATAAGAAACATAGAAACAAATCCCAATGGAACTATATTTATTTATTTATTTTATTTTATTTTATTTTTATTTTCAGAAATTGAACGCAACAGGTATATTACCCATTAATGGCGTTCATTATACAATAATTTTGTGATGACATTATTGAAATATTGCACAGATGAATGTAGTATATAGACAGAAAACATTTAAAAAACATATAAATCATAGGTTCTATCGTAATAGAACAAGACAGTATCTAGCTTATGCTTATGTTTTATTTATAATCTAATTCCATCGACACAAACCTTTCCTGATCAATGGAAAATTAGTAAAATTACGCCTGTTTTTAAAAAGGAAATATAAATAACATTGAGAATTATAGACCTATTGCGTTAATCTCAACCCCAGCGAAGATATTCGAACAGATCCTGTATAGTATTTCTTTCACGTTCAGCCTTATATCTCTGTTGCTCAACATGTTTTTTTTTTTTTCCAAAAAGATCCACCTTGGCTAATTAAATGTCTTTTACCCAATACATTTCGGATTTTTTTTAATGAAATCATTCAGGTAGACGTTATATATACTGATTTTATTAAGGCGTTTAATAAGATTGATCATACGTTATTATTAAATAAACTTTCTTCTTTTGGTTTATCTGATGTTTTATTAAAAATAATTATCTCCTATTTGAAAAACAGGAAATACAAAGTGGTTTATAACTATTCTACATCGACATTATATACAGCATATTCAGGTGTTCCTCAGGGATCAATTCTCGATCCCTTTCCTTTTGCTTTATATATAAATGATCTTCCATCTGTTTTAAAGTTTTCACGCTGCTTATTGTATGCAGATGACTTAAAGATTTTTAAAGGCATCATACTTCCAGAAGATGCTATCTTATTACAGAAAGATATAGATGCTTGTTATCAATGGAGCGTTCAGAATAAATTATATTTTAATATTATTAAATTTTCAATAATAACGTTTACAAATAAAACAAAATTCGTACTTCCCAATTATATTCTTAATGGAAGTATACTTACACGCGTAGATGTAATCAATGATTTAGGATTAATATTGGATAAGAATTTAAATTATAAACATCATTATTCTTACATCTGCTCGGATTCATATAAACGTCTTGGATTTATAATTAGGTCAACGAAAGATCTTAAGCATACGCAGGTTTTAATGAACCTATATAATGCAATCGTTCGTTCAAGGCTTGAATATTTAAGTGAAATTTGGGATCCATTTTATCAAGTACATTCAGATAATATTGAACGATATCAGTTTTAAATTTTTACGATATTTGTATTTCAAAAAGTATAATCGTTCAGCAGTATTAAATAGAATTTCTGATAATTTTTTACTTGTAGATTTTGAAGTGCCACCTTTGAAATCTAGAAGATTAATAGCTCAATATTTTACACTTTATAAGATTATAAACTACTTAATAGATTTTGCAGAAATATTGCAATATTTTAAACTTAGTGTTAAGCCAATACATTTTAGGTGTCTGCTTCCTTTTTTATTGATAAATTGAAAAATAATACACATAAATCTTCAGTTGTTATCAGACTATGCACAAATTATAACAAACTTATTCAAAAGGCAATTAAAGTAGACTTCACGCTTCCATTTATAATATATAATTCAATAATAAAAATATATATACCTAGGTATTGTCATTGCCTAACATTTAAATTCACATTAAATTTGATTGTATTAAAATTTTTCAGTGTTAGTGAAGCTGTGTTTGTATTCTATTATTTTTATCGATACTATGTATTTAAAGTCTTGCTTCTTTTAATCTCATATGGATTTGATATTTGTACAATTTATGTAATTAATCCTAGTGTTTATCGACTATTGTGTGACGTATAATATGTTTGTATCTGAAAGTATTTAGCGATACTCTGTTGTGATTGTACTATATTGTGTTTGTATTTTGTCCTGTTACTTTGTATAACATACCTACTGCCATTTCTATCTTTTTCTTTGTATTTTGTAATTTTTGTAATTCTGTAGTTTTGTATTTCTGTAATTTTTAAAATGTATGTTTATTCTTTTTATAAATGTTTTTTTTTTTTAAATATGATCCTTTATAATTAGAACAATAAGTTCTGTTAAGGATCTTTGCTAAATAAATAAATGCTGACGACGTTGTAATACTCGGACGGTCAATGAAAGCAATTGAAGAAGTAACCACGCAAATATAAGAAGCAGCTCAAACAGCAGGACTACTGATAAATCAACAAAATACTAAATACATGAGAGTCGCAAAAAGTACACGGGCACCTTGATAGCAGCAAAAAAATGAAGTAAAAGAAGAAATCAGTAACAGTGATGTCTCTGTACATTCATAAAGCATAACTATAATGGAACCACAAGGAAATAAACCTGAGCAGACCCGCGACTCCTGTGCACCGTACTCCCGCGTGGAGGGGAGGGAGAGTGGACCATGCTTCCTTATGGCCCGAGCGTAAGGGAGGAAGGGAAAGCTGCGCGGGACTTTTCGTCCAAGGTTTTTCCTTGTGGTCGCTCTAGGACCTAAATCTTCCACTGCGCGTACAATACGTTCACAAGCATTAAACGAGACATTTTAACGTGCGCAAGTTAAAACTTTCATGTGTGACTATCTGACACGCACCTACAAATGTATTTCGGGGTGGGGGGTTTCGATCCAAGAGTCTCAGAAAGAATAATAATATATATGTTCAAGTTATAATAATAATAATATTATAATTATGGAAAATTTAATTAAAATATTAACTAAGATATGTAAATTAAGTAATATTTATTGTTGTTATTACATGATTGATTGATTTACTTTATTTTACGTTGCTTCTTCTGCCAATTATGGCTAATTGCAAAGATGGGGATGAGTGATGATATCATGAAATTGATGAATGGACACTCACAAAACATCCATGCCAAGGTCGGGATTCGAACCCGGGACCCTTGACGTCGTAGCACGATGTGCTAACCACTCCGCCACGGAGTTATTACATGAATAGGTAAAAAGACCATGTAAGAAAAGTAATAATAATAATAATATAAGAGAATGTTTTCATTATCTACATGTAGTTAAGCTCGCCAAAAGTTATATAAAAACAAGTGGACTGGCAAGGAAATTAATGCCAAATAAATAGAGAATTAAATATTTGTTGAACAACAAGAGAAATGTGTGTCAGATTCTGTTGACGAAAAGTAAAGTTCGTGATTCATATTTTATGCATATTATCATTAGTAGTCTCCATAAATGTGCTTCGAGATTGTCCTTCAAAAGCAGAATGATCCTAAAATAAAGCTTGGCTTCCAATAAGTTGGACGGAAATAAATAACCATCGATTATATAAACGCCTCCTTGACCCCCTTGGTGAGTATTTCTAAATTAAAAAGATACCCACATCATTAGATTTCTGCTGTTTGTAAAGTTTGTAGTGACGTGTCCGTCATCATTTGCTGTCTTAAGTAGCAGAATTTCGCCACGTTGTGATATCCATATTTCATGTGCCTTGGCCAGAGATCCAACATGCGAGGCGATGATATCTCCTTCCGTGATTGCCACTGACAATGTTTTGGGTTCTTGCGAAGAGAACCAGATTGCGGTATCAAAGAAATCCATGTAGTTGTCCCTCGACGCCATGACACAAACTGTCACCTACAGTTTCTTCTCATATTAAATTTGCTCGCGCCAAGCAAGTGTTTCGTGTTTCAAGCTGTTCCAAAATTACTTCGTCATTAATCTCACTCGTTCATCCAGGATTCTTCTCTTTGCTTTGCTGTCCTCAAGTCAAGGAGTGTCCTCTTCTTGCATGCATTTCATCAAAAGGAATTTTAGACGTGTTTATTCAAAAGTCGAATAAATTCCAGCCAGAGTGGAAGGTTTAAAACAAAACTGTTCAAAACAACTTGTTTTAAACATTTAAAGCCCACTACTTTGTTTCTTACAAATGTTTAAAACGTTCAAAACACAGTGTTTTAAACATGTTTTTTTTTTTTAAACTTCATCAAAACACATTTTGATACTTGTTAGTCTGCAGTTATTTGCGTGTTTTGTAACTTTTCTTTTCCTTCAATCCGTGTCAATTTGTTTACTGTGACCAGAAATCTGTTTACTCTGAACAGAAATCTGTTGACTGTGAACAGAAATCTGTTTAGAATCTATATAATACGAGAATATAAAAGAATCGTCTTTATTGAGTGGGCGTTTTCAGTTAACAAAGAATCATATCATAATGAGTACCCACGGGTCATGTTTAAAACACATGGATGTTGTTTTTTTCAAGTGTTTTCTCTATTTATTTGACATTAATTTCCTTGACAGTGTTCAAAATATTTCTAAAATTGAAAAGTACGTGGATGAAACAGTTTTGTTCAATGTTCAAGCAACTGTTTTGTTGCTTTTATGATAAAATGTATTTCAGAAAAGACAATATCTATCATGTGGATAGAGTGGGGATTACTTGAACCTTCTTCGAACAGCCTACATGTAAGATTCAAGAGTAATATAAATAGATATTTCAAGAGTTTACTTTATAACTAGAAACACAGTCCATCCTTGGATGATTAACAGGTTCCTTATTAACCATTATTCTTATAAAAGAAGTCTTATTGGCATTATGTATTAAACGTTTTATTTGTTAGAACATATTTTTTTATTAATTAAAGCACTGCTCAAAATATATAAAAATGTTCAAAACAAGAAAATGTTTTATTTGTTTCTTTTAAAAAACACAAATTTTGCCAATCCTGATTCCAGCAGGAATTTCCTATTGAATCCGAACTTTTAAATGTACTCGTTCGCAGCGAGTAAGTAATTGGTTAGGTACTGCAAATTTAAGGTTTTGTTAATTTTTTGGTATCTAGATCATACAAGTGTGAGTGAGTATTGGGTTGTCTTTGTAATCAAAGTGTCCGGGGTTCGATAGCCGGTGGAAGCACATGACACAGTGTTGTGGATCTCACTTTAAACTGTAGATCCAGTCACTATTAGCCTTCATGTGCATAAAGTAGACTTGAAACAACAATTCATATTCAAGGGACTAGCTTCAAATTTCCCATCTCCCCTGAGCCACATGCCACATTTCAGTGCGTTTATTACCCGTCAGTGTTGTTTCTTATCCCTAGAACGGACGGGTACAAAAAAGAAAAGTAAGCGGACGGGTTGGGTTTCTCAGACCCAAAGTGAAATATTCGGTTCAAAGGTTATCAAAAACTTTATATCAATTTTAGTACTACAAGTGTATAATACAGAGAAAGCATTATATTGTTTTAGAATATATGTTTCAATAAACAAAGTTTTTAGCACTTCGGAAAAGAAAATTTCATTTTGGGTCTGTGAGACCCAACCTGTCCGCTTAGCAGAATGGCTGATGCATGGTGGTCCCGATGATACAACTAGTGACACCTACAGAATGTAGACCGAAGGTCTAGCCGAATTTCTAGCACCGGAAACGAAGGAATTTATATTTATATTCCCAAGAATGATTTGGCCCAATTGCAGTAGCAAATCAATCATCCAATGTATAGATTGAATTTTAAAACGCACATTTTGACCATTCTGCTCCAAAAGTTTAACCAAAGATGTGCACCTTCAGTGATTCCCTGTAATTATCGAGATGTTCACTTCGTAATCTTCAAAAACGTAATCTAGACTGATCAGAATTTCATGCTCTCTGAAAATTATGGAAATGTGAGGCTTTTTCCTTGGCGTCGTATTTATGATTTCATTTCCGAGCGGGTGGGGGGGGGGTATTTTTTTCTTTAGGTATGCAAATTTATACATGCTGCGAGTTAGTAAACTCTACTATTGCCTTCAGTATTAAGTACATAGGACAGTCGTTTGCAGAGTGTGCGCTGTGGCTGTCTTACAGGGGTGCCGCGAAATGTTCCAATATTTTCACAGAAATTACACTTTTTTCTAAATGTGTGCTTATTTAGTACTTTTTACACCTAAAATATTTCTGAATTTGAAATATGTTCTTACTTTTAAACTTAAGGTAAACTTATGTGAAACCCAGAAAACTTGATCAAATATCTATTGCGCGTTCAACTCAATGACTGCGTGCAGCTAGAAGTGTGATCTATGTACCTCCAACGAATAAAGCTGACGAAATGAGCTTTTCCCATGGCAGTAGTATTTCGTAGTTTATTTGACAATGGGCAGAGCAATGGCGTTACTCTGGGAGTTCATTGTAGAACTTCTGCACCCGACGATAATAAACAAACAAAGAATGTGATATTTAGAAACAAAACTTCAGACATCAAATTGGCTGCTATTCTATTAAAAGTTCATTAATTGTTTTCCCAAATGATTTTCCAGTGGTGCTTCTTCCATAGTTAAGAAATGGTTTTATATGTTTTCAATTCCATTTTCTTTGGCGGGGATTAAAACATCCCTGACTCACAGGGATTACATTTTTTTCTGCCGGGATAAAAGTTCTTAAGGGAGGAAATCTCCGGCATCCCTCCCCCCCCCCCTCCCTCACCGTTAATTCACACACTGATGATACAAGGTGTAAGGGGTGACCTCACTTCCACCTAGATCATTCAGGTAACTGCTTCTTGCAAGCCAACGAGGCTCTGACGACTGGACAAACGGCCACGATAATCCTTTGTGGGGTCGTGTTGTCCTGAGTTTGTCCTTATATGTGTTGAGTGTCTCTTTACAGCCTGTTTTTAACCTGGGTAGGGAGGTTTTAGTCCTGAGAGATAGGATAGCTTTACTTCGTGTTAAATAATGAATGAATAAATTATATTTTAACAGACATACTTAATTTTCCTGTTAGGGGTCTGTCCTCAATTACGTTTTAGTAAAGGGCTTGCTTATCCGCGTATTGCGCGAATCAAAAATAACCTATGTGCTAATATACCCATTCTATAAATATCAACCAATGAATCAAGCAACATGATATTAGTCTTCGAATGTGTCTAGTAAGTGTAGTGTAAGAAATACCAGAAAAATATCAATAAATTTAAAGCAGTTTTAGTGGATAAAAATCTTTAAATAAACTGGTAAAGTTCCCCGTGCATGTAACACCTTGCCATGAAGGCACATTTAAGAGTTCTGGGGATAGGGGCCTCACACATTCTCGATCTCTGCCATTTTGGTGGTGTGATCAGCACCACGTTCCGGCCGCCATTACACCCAGGGTTGCCCTCAGTTAGCTATTGATTTGAGGCCGTCTGATTCTCGGAGCCGCCAGGGTGGAAAAATTCCAACCTTAGATCTCCTCCCCTACCAGGGGATCAAACCCGAGTGGCAGTCAGCCTACCGACTTTTCTTTAAAGGAATAATCCCTAAGCGGTAGTATCCCCCGTTCCACCGTTATTAACTTTTCTCAGTTTTCACACATGTCAATTTTTAATAAATTCTGTGTGTTCTCATTGCGGACATATACAAACATCCATGTCCGAACCGGGATTCGAAACCGCGATCCATGGCGTCGTAGCGAGCTGTGCTAACCACTCCGCCACGGAGGCCGACTACCAGACCACAGCGCCTTAGATAAACTGCATTATAATCTTAATATTTATTGCGAAATTTTGGTCAAATTAGTGTTGCTTACCACTACTGCCGTCGTGTATTTTGATATAAGTCATCTCGAATGACTCATTAAGCGAACGTGGTCCTTGCGTTTGATTTTAATCCAGGGCAAATCACTATATTTAGCTGCCTTGGCTCTCCAGAAGAGCGACTGCTGCGCCTTGCGCTGAGTCGCCCATTCATCAACGCTTCTGTATGACGCCCAAAGACAAGTGTTGTGTGAATTCTGCAGATCAAGGCTGCTAGGCTCATTCCTATCACAGCAGACGAGGAGACGTCGATCATAGGAGGTAATTTCCTCCGGCGAAACATCAAACTTGACGGGGGGAATATCATAGGCATCAAATTGATTGATTCAGTTGGTGTTTTAAGTCCACTTTATGCACTAAGGCTAATCGGGACTGGACCTACAGTTTAAAGTGGTATCCAAACCGCTTTGTGCCTCCATTTGGAATCGAACCCGGGACCACTTGATTTTAAGGCGACGACGCTACCACTGTTCCATCGGGGAGGCACATTTTCATTATTTTGACTTTAATTGTAAGGAATACTAAATCGGTGCCAATAATTAAATTAATACCAAAAAGGATTTTGTACTTTGAATTAAAATGAATGAAAGGAAGCGCAAGTGAACATGATTGCCACATTTCTAAGCTAATGTCCAATACTCTGCCAGCTTACTGAAATTTTCGGGAAAAGGGCTTTAGTATCTTGGGGGAATTTCCCTGCTCGGGCCACCCCCTGAATTCATCACTCATAGGAGGAGACGTAAGATGAACAGAAAATAAGACATCATCTCCTCAGAAGGAAAATGGATTATTGCTGCATTTCCACCTTAATTCCCCCCCCCCCCCCCCAACCTCCTCTGACATATCTGGAAAGACTTTATGTAATTCGAATGATGAAATGAAAACATGGACGAGGAATGCCGTGAAAGACATCAGATTAGGTGCCTATAGTGGGAATGTTTTATGAGAATTTTCTTAACTGGGGAAAGCATAACTCAACGGTTCCTGTACTTTGAGGACTTCTATCTTGTAGTTTATGAAAAATCAAGCTTTCATTTTAAGAGCGAGAATTATATTTGTCATGTTTTCTTAATTGTAGGTCATTTTTTAATAATTTTAAGTTCACTCTGCAGGTCATTGTTTTAGATTTTTTAGGTCATCAACTTCCGAGCCTTAATGAAAACTGGGTTTCTTAATGGAAACGTTACGGCTATTGCAAAAAGTAACTCTGTCATAGTTACAGCTACTGCTTTTACAAGTAATTAAAGTAAGTAATTACTTCCAAACAACGCATCTACACTACTACGCACTACTCATTCTTCACGCTCGCTCCTCTCCGCAATCACTCGGGTGAACGCAAGTTGCCCTCCGTACAGCAACCCCACGAAAGCTCCCGACCGAAGGCCTGCATCGGCAAAGGACTTACTTGTCCTTAAAGTGGCCGCTCATTGATTTTGCGCCGCCATCACTCTCCATTGTGAAAAAGCACGCCGGAGTTTCCGTAATCCTCTTAACTGGTTTACGATTCCTAAGTTTGTCGTCAATTTCGGAGAAGCGTCGAAGTTGGTCCCGGCAGAGAACATTCCGGGGAGGTTTCCTCGCTCCGACAGATTCACGTAATCCGCGCCGCAAAAAGTTGCTACATTATGGAAAATGCGCAAGATATATCTGTGCTTTAAACACATTTTCTTTTGCACGTTGCAAATATTATGCTTTTACTGAAGAGTGTGAGGGAAAAAATGTCACGTGCAGAGTGTCAGAGAAGTCGCCGTACACGCTGGCGTACGCAGAGGGGGCTGATGTGGCTAAAGCTTACTCGGAAATTTTGAGGAAATGACATTTGATTGCCATTTTTGAGAGGGGAAAGTTCTAAAAAATACAAAATATGTTATTGTGTGTGCAACCAGTTGCGAAGGAACGCTTTTGATTTCAGGGTTTCAAAATTTTGTATTGTGTTCAACTGCAAGTTCATCACCTATCGGCTTGGGGGTGATAGGGGGTGTAAAATAAAATGCCACAAATGACCTAGATTAGTGTCGAATCCATAGTTTTCGGAGTCGCTAAGCTAATTGGTGACATTCACGATCACATTTAAAATTAGTTACATTTTACACTATAGTTAGAATTCATTATTTTCCTAATACAAGATTGGGATAAATAAGTACCCGGGCAACGCCGGGTAATCACCTAGTGTGTGTGTGTGTGTGTGTGTGTGTGTGTGTGTGTGTGTGTGTGTGTGTGTGACAGCTTGTAACCACACATTCGTACACATTATTAGCATTTTACCAACTAGGACGACGTTTGCAAACACTTAAGTCAGTGGCGGCTTGTAATCACACATTCGCGATTATCTCGAAAACGGCTCGTTTGCAGACCCATGTTTACTGAGACCTCTTTGCTTCTATTATAGTGTACTTTCACCTGTGTCAGTTTGTGCTATTATTTATGAGACACACTGTATAAAATATAACACTAGTCTTTTAAATTCACATTTTGGGATTACATATATGAAAATATTGATTTTGTTATCCTTAAAGTATATTTTATAATATGACGATAGAAATTAATAAACTTTAAGTACATTGATAGCTATTCATTTCTAATTGACCATTGATTAATATATATATGTCATCTTGGTAATAGACAATGACCTAGCCATTTCATTGAAACAGAGAATTTATTCACAAGCAACAAAACCAATCTTTTAATGACGGAGTGCTAAAACTTTGGCATATGTAACAAGAATAAATATTAAAATTATATTTTAATATGTGTGTGATTCCTGAAAGGAACTATAAGTTAATTGTAACTACTGCGTTATCAAAATAGCTTAGAGAGTGAATATTTAGTTCAGTCTTCAGTCTTTCTCCTTCAAGAGGAGGATAGGTGATACAACGGTGTAAGAAATTTTTAAAAATCAGTTAAATTTAAATAATTCGAAATATTAATCTTATCTATTACATAAGGATCGCTGTGACAAACTTTCATATTATTCTAATATGTGATAATATTTAAATGCATATGCTGCAACCTTCCGTAGCTAATGATTTCCACTCTACGGAAAAGACACGCTCATCGTTTTAGCATTCCGGGCAACCATTTTCCCTTTCCATTCCAACCTGAAATTTCTAGACCTTCCTCTCATCGCATTGCCATTGATTTGGCAAAGACTTTTCTAATTTCATCCCATTCTTTCTCGATCTGAGCCTCGCTTAATATCGGGTGAGCAAATACCTCCCCAAACCTCCGACATTCTCGGATCTGCTGCGGAATTTTGTTAATTAGGGAATTATGGATTTCACCGGATCTCGTGTGAGTCTGCATACAAAAGGGTTGGGTCATTTCATAAAGTAGCAGGGAGGAAATAAGAGGACGGCTTTTGGGAGGAAATATTGGCGCTCGAAACCTCCGAGCTAAGGAGGACATATGAAATACAGGAGAACTATAAAGTTAGTTACAAGTCATATTGTTGTGTACTGTGTTTCTTAGTTAGTAGCTTACTGTGCGGCAAATACAGAGTGTCCCAGATGTAAGGGGACACTCTGGAATAAGGACGTTGTCGTATCTGAGTTTTAGTGTTGTGTGATATCTTTTATTGGTGTTATTTGCTTCTATCATCCTCACCTTCTTCATGCTATCTCAGAGGATGATCCGGACAGAAGAGTTCAATTTTGTGAATGGTTTATTGGGAAATGTGAAGAAGATGAGGCTTTTCCATACAAACATCTTTTGGACTGATGAGGCATCTTTAAATAAAATGGTCGTGTTAACAGACATAACGGTGTTTTCTGGGCACTCATGAGATTATTAAGTTAGGAGTGAACACTTCAGGAGTTTGTGTGTGGGTTGCAATTTGTGCAACAGGACTGGTTGGACCCTTCCTTTTTCAAGGAACAGTAACAGAATACAGTTATGTGGAGATGCTTGGTGCAGACTTCCTCCCGTGTGTTGCTAATTTGGAAAACATTATTGATTTGTGGTTCCAACACAACGGGGCACCACCGCACTACAGCATCCTAGTACGCCTTGTAATCAAGGGGTCCCGGGTTCGATACCCAGTGGAGGCACAAGTGGTTCGGATCCCACTTTAAACTGTAGGCCCAGTCCCGATTAGCCTTACTGTGCATAAAGTGGACTTAAAACACCAACTCAAACCAAACCAAGCATCCTAGTACGCTATTGGCTGAATGAAAATTCCCTAATCGTTACATCTTACGCCTCCAGACTTTTTCTTGTGGTATGTTCTGAAGAATGAGGTGTATTCCAAGAAACCACGTACGATTGATGAACTGGAACGTAACATCGTACAAGCATGTGCAAACATTCCCGTGGATCTGTGTACCAAAGTGTGCTTATCAATTGGTCACAGAGCTACCAAATGTCTGGAAAGCAATGGTACTCTATTTCAACACTTGTCATGAACTATGTGGTAATACTAATCATCCTATTCCTTCAAACTATTTACATTTCTATTTCTATTTCTATGTGTACCAATTTCAATAAATGTAGATCAACAGATCATACATAGTTGTCCCCTTTCTACTAGGACACCCGTCAGTTGTTTATGATTTTACAGTTTTATCAGTAGGTAGGTATAGAGTAACGGAACGCACAAGTAAAAATTACCAGGATGTAACGAAAATCTTAGTGGAACTAACTAGAAAGAAACAATCAACAATTACAAACAACGAACAACAATCTTACATCAGCTGATATATCTTTGTTTGTTTGAGTTGGGTTTTAAGTCCACTTTATGCACAGATTGGCTAATCGGGATTGGATCTACAGTTTAAAGTGTGATCTAAACCATAATTCCTGATGAATTTACTCTTCCCTGTAACATAGGCTTGAATGCCACTCACGGGCCTCCCCGGTGTCGTAGTGGTAACGTCGTCGCCTTGTAATAAGTGATCCCGAATTCGATACCCGGTGGAGGCACATGGCGTAGTGGTTCGGATCCCACTTACAACTGTAGGTCCTGTCCCGAATTTCCTTTTTTGCATAAAGTGGACTTAAAAAACCAAATCAATCAATTAATCAATAAACGTTGATCAATATATCACACAGTTTCTTCTGAGACTCCCGGTACTTGTTTGTGATTTTTACAGTTTCATCAGTAAATAGGTATATAGTAACGGAACGCACTAGCAAAATTATTAATAGTAATAATTTATAATGAAAATTATTAATAATAAAAAATACAAGGCAAATTATTGAGTGACTCGAACCCCAGAGGCCCATCTAAGTTGGAGCCACAGGTAAATGAAAAATGTTTAAGTTTTTAAAAAAATTATGACGTATGTGATGATATTGTGCTTATATGCTTACACGATAAAAAGAAGAAGGAAAATGGAGCAAATATGAAACAGGGCTGTAAATGAAAGGTTCTTGAGAAAGTCCAGTTGGGAAGGAAATTCTGGGCTCTTATTCCACTGAATGTGTCAAGAATAAATTACGAACAAAATCGATTGCAGCGAAAATTGGGCTTTTAACGGTTTCGTAATTGGGTATTTTAACACAAATGACGTGGTTTAAATTTCAGGAAATCGAAGACTCGTTCCTCGTTAATCCTGGAGAACGCGGCGGAGGGGAAAGTGAGGAGACTCCGAATGAAACAGTCCGGCGGAAAAAGGCAGAAAATGTAATTCCATTAACAGCGGGTATTAAATTGCAAGGAGGATATTAGATAAACATAATGTACCAGCGCCGTCTATGTGAAGAGGGTTAGAGGTTCATTTGTCACTTCTGTTCCTTCACAGCGGTTGAGAGTCAAGAAATACAGAGTGCTTTTGGCCAAGCCAGAAATAATTGAAAGGATGAAGAGGAAGATTCTAATTATAAAGAAACAGTTTTTAGGGCAGGAATTGAAGATTTTCTGGTGAGTCATGTTCTCACGATCAGGCAAGTAAGGTGTGAGTCGGTGTCCAATTACACCGCGGTGGTAGCAATGGATGCAGTTCACTCAAATTGAGAGTTAATATGACGATCACTAAACAAGTACATTAGAAACCCTTTTTGCGTGGCAAATGTTGGGCCTCCCCGATAGCGTAGTGGTAACGTCGTCGCATTTTGATCAAGGTGTTCGATAGCTATCCGAATCACTAAAGCATCCTCCTCGCTGTCGCATTGCTGCCATACAATAATAAAAGAGCGTCTTTCTAGCTAGACACAAGGTTCGACCACAAGGATCCCCAGCTAGCAATTTCCACTTCAAACATTGACTTTAACGTTTTGTTGTTGCTGTTTCTAAGTCCACCATATGCACACATAGGCTAATCGGAACTGGACCTACAATTCAAAGTTGGATCCGAACCAGTATGTGCCTCCAATAGATATCGAATCCGTGATCTCTTGAACTTGAATAAAAGGTTACGATGTTACCACTACGCCATCGGGAAGGCGCACGCACACTGCAGGCCCAGTTTTGATTATTCGATTTTTGTGTAAAGTGGACTTTGACTTAAACCGTTGCAAATGTTTATTACAAAAATTAGTGTGCTTGAAACTTCTTTTCCAATTTACGTTCCTACGTAAATACATTGAAATGTAGCACTAGGACCTTCGTAAATTTCATCACAAGACAGAATCATTTTTATGCCAGCCACCCTTTCTTGATGTCTGATATATCTGTATCGGTATCGGCTCAGCCCTAATATAAATGTGTATGTATCTATGTCTCCCTTCCACATATATATGTATGCATATCACAGAACACCACGATTTTCTATCTCATCTTGAAACTCGTCGTCCAATTTCGTTCAATTTCTACGCTGTTCTAGTTCCTTAAGGTGCCTAATCTCAATCTGGGAGGTATTGTGTATAATACGTGGAAATAAGACAAACCAGGCAGCGAATCATCGATCTCTGCACAGACATCCCTTTTCCAAGTATTCTGCGCCGGACTCTTTACCAAATGTTCGATTCCATGTGTTCTCGTGGCATCATGAAACACTTTGCATAATTCTCGAACAACAAGAGTTAGCTATTTGCAAAACATCAAAATTATTGGCCTTTCTGTTCCAGGTTTATTTTTGTGTCCAGCGCTTTTGGATAATTCAAGGAAGAATTACTGGGAGTAAATGGTGGCAAAGATCTTTTACTCATAGGACCAGCTTTTCAAATAACGTGATGTTTCTTTGAAGTTTTGTCACTTGGTACCTTTCTTTTATAGTTTCGCAGCTTGCCATATCTGTTACAGACGTTACGGGGCTGTTTTTCTTCCATTCTTGTCCTCTTTTAGAGCGAGACGCTCTCCTGTGTCATGAGAAAGGCCTCAGGTGTCCACGTGATAAACCACGGAGCATTATGGGAGGCCGCCATAATAAAGAGCGTCTTTGGAGGCTGTCAACAGGCGGCACGTGAAAGGAAACAACGGGTTTTATGGCGGGGAAAGCTCACTTATCTCGCGTGGCAAAGTGTTATGTCACTGCGCCACTTACGAATGAAAAATTGAAATTTTACTTGGACTCCTGCTCCTCCACATGTGAGAATTTAACACCTGCCAATGACAGCACGAGCGTCGTTGCATCGAGTCGTTCCTCGAAATTCTTTCAATTCAGTTTCTCTCTGAAAACATTAGCTTTAAAAGATTCAGCTGCTAATATTATTTATACACTTTGCAGTTTCACAATCGTTCTCAAGGAACTTAGCAAAACAGCAATACTTTTCCACAATGTTTATAGACACCATGTTGATGATAAACTCCCTTTCATCCAAGGCAAACGATAAAATGACCATCATTCTCCAGTTCAAGTGTTATTTATTTATTTATTTATTCCTTGTTTTGGATGGCGAAGTTAAGGCTCAAGCCTTTTCTTCCACTTAACCATTTCTATTTTACATTTTATAAATTGATTTTTATAGCTAACTGTTTGTGAAATATATAAAAACCAAAAAGCTTAAGATACCAAATAATGAAATACGTATATAAAAACTAAGAACATTAAGAACAAAAAAAGAAAAAGACACAAGAAAAATAAAAGAAAAACACGCAAAAAAACATAAAATATAAAAACAGAAAAATACATACACACTAAGAAAAGTAAAAAAAAAATACACGTAAAACATAAACACACACACAACAAACATACTCAAATTACAGAAAAGTCGCTGGGTGTTGGTCCTACAAGTTTACACGAAGGTTTAATTTTATTTCCGTTTTCAGTACTGGTAAGTTGCCTCCAGAAGATGATTTTTTTAAATTTTGAATTGAATTGGCCGAGGGAAGAAGAGTTTCTTATGTCATTAGGGAGGTCGTTCCACGCTCTGGTAGCACTGACCGTTGAGGAATTTCCATATAACCTTGTCTTGTGGGAGGGGATGGCCAGCAGAGAGTTGTCTCTCGAACGGGTGGCAAAGGTGTGTGCTGCACTTAGGGGTTGAAATCGAGAGAGTAGGTAGGACGGCTCTCGTGAGTTTACTATTTTGTAGAGCGCTGTAAGAGCGTGGAAGCGGCGGCGAGTGGAAAGATCGAAATAATCTAGGTCCTTGAAAGCGGGGTAAGGTGTCAAAATATTTGATATTATAAATATAGCGTACACATGCATTTTGTACTCGTTGTAGACGTCTTTGCTAGTTCACAATTGAGGTCAATATACGTCAAGTCACAGTAGTCTATTTGAGACAGAACTAACGACTCCACGAGTGTTTTTTTACTTCTTGTGGTAAAATATTTTTAAGGCGGTACAGCGAGTGTAATGCTGCGTAGGAGTTTTTGCATATGGCCTTCACATGGTCACTCCAAGTGAGGTTTTCGTCCACAACGACTCCCAGGTCTTTGACCGAAAGCGACAACGAAATGGGGTTTCCTTCGACATGAATGTCAGGGATGGAGGACTTCTCTGTTGTGGAAATGAGCTGACGTGAGCCAATTAAAATACATTTCGTTTTCTCAGCATTTACTCGCAGACCGTTTGCCTGAGACCACTTGCAGACGTTCATAATATCAGCGTTTAGGGCTTTGATGGCCATATTGATGCTTGTTTTAGGGAACGACAAATAACATTGGACGTCATCAGCGTACAGATGGCAATTTGTCGATTGAAAGTTTCCAGATATATCATTTACGTACATGGAGAACAGCAGCGGAGACAGGACGCTACCTTGGGGTACACCGCAATTCGTCGGCAGCCACGACGACTTTTTGTCAGAAACGAGTGTGTATTGCTGTCTGGCTGCTATATGAGCGAGTCCAGTCAACAACGGGTTGGGAAAAGTTGAAATAAGATGACAATTTCGCCAGAAGGATATGGTGGAATATGGTTAGGAAGGATTTGCTGTAATCGAGGAGAACTAGCATTGTCAAATATCTCTTATCCATCGCCGACCTTACATCATCCACCACTTTAATGAGCGCTGTGCTGGTGCTGTGTTGTGGGCGGAAACCGGACTGGAAGGGGTTTAACAATTTTTTCGATTGCACATAATTAAAAATTTGCTCGTGAACGTTGTTTTCAAATACTTTTGACAAAGTGGTTAGAATACTGATCGGTCGAAAATCTTGCGCTGTTTAGATAAACTATGATTCTTCACATACTAACACTGACCTTGTCACATCTTTCCCTACATTATAAATAATATGAACAACAATGTAAAAATATCCAGAAGCTCTTTCTAAATTTCGATGAGGCACGGAGTACTGGACAAAAAATGTCTGTACCCAACATTCGATGTGAATATTTAGAGACAGGATTTTAAAAGGGAAAATTTTCCTCTCAAAAGGATAAAAAAAGGGAAAATTATTGCCAAAAAAAGGAGGAAGAAAGGACTATAGTTTTTTGTACTCCACTAAAGATACTATTTTAAATGAAAGCTCAATATATAGCATTCATATATAAAACAGGATACATTAAATTTCTTATTAATGTAGCCCTTCTTATACAGGGTGTCGCAAAACTCTTTCAACAACGCTCTGGTGCTGGTAGATATCATAAAACAAGTAACTTTTCCCTATAAAGTTTACCTCGAAAGCGCTTAGTTTCTGCGTTATAAGCGCTTAAAATTTATCCTGTACGTATGCAACCCAACACAGCAAACGCTTGCTCTGACATAACTACCAGGGGCGCGTGGCAGGGTTGCCACTAGCGTTTCTCGTTAAGAGAGATGACTTAAAAGCAAAAACTTGGGAGTCTTGCCTGAGCAAAATCCAAAACATTAATGATAGGCTACTTGAGATGTTGTAAGAAGCATTGACAGTATTTATAAACTGACCAAGACAAATAATGGACAGACTGAAATTCAAGATTACTCATTCTAAAGGATCTCCATAATTGATTGATTGATTTGGTTTATATTAATTCGCTTTTCTGCCACTTTTGGCTAATCGCGAAGATGAGGATGATATGATGAAATAACAAATGATACCAATGTCTAGACCAGGATTTAAACTCGAGACACCTGGCGCCGTAGCGAGCTGTGCTAACCACATCACAACGGAGTGTTTCGTGTATCATGCACTATCAACAATTGCAAGGGACACATGAGATAGGGGAAATCCACGAACGAACAAATGTAAACATGATGTGTTTGCTGCCTCGTTTCGAACACGCAGACCGCAATGTTATTACAATTTATTTATTAGAAAATTGTGAACTAGCGCTATTGTGAATCGAGTTTGTTATAAAAAGCAGGCACACCTCTATACTGAAAGATGAATATTCTTGAGCCACTTCGGTGACCGAGTACGTTTAGTGATCAACACATGGTATCTCTACCGAATGTTCCGGACACGAGCTCGGACCTTGACAAAGGTGTCACTGGATATTTTGTCCTCGTATTTACTATTTGCCTGAAAGTGCAGAAAAAGGACGTACAATCAGAAGAATATAAATTCATAAAAATTATCTCGGAAATTCATCTAGATGTTAGAATCTCGCTCGTTTGCTACAAAACGTGATTTCTAGGGTGAACTAAAAGTTTACATTTTGGTGCCTTCCGAAAATATTACTCTTACATTTCAATGTTGATATCAAGTTGCTACAATGAATGATAAATATGTACAATTTATGACGTGTACTCAATGGTTTCCTTTTGATTTTTTTTTACGTTCGATGATAAGAATGGGAAGCAGAGACACAAAATGAGAAAACTAATTCTCACACATGAAAAGAGTGTAAATTACGAGGATGTCTCTTGATGGATCAATATCAAGCGATATCGTGAAGTGCGGAACAAACTAGTACAGGCAGTATATGTACCGAACTCAATGTAATTCCGTTGAATGAAATATTTCTTTCTTTCTACAACTTCTTCAATAGAGCATTCAAGATGAAAAAGTGTGAGTGCAGGGAGAGAGAGAGTTTTTAATTCGCATGTTCCTAGTATTGCAAATAATTTTCAAATAAATTGTAATAACATTGCGGTCTGCGTGTTCGAAACGAGGCAGCAAACACATCATGTTTACATTTGTTCGTTCGTGGATTTCCCCTATCTCACGTGTCCCTTGTAATTGTTGATAGTGCATGATACACGAAACACTCCGTTGTGATGTGGTTAGCACAGCTCGCTACGGCGCCAGGTGTCTCGGGTTAAAATCCTGGTCTAGACATTGGTATCATTTGTTATTTCATCATATCATCCTCATCTTCGCGATTAGCCAAAAGTGGCAGAAAAGCGAATTAAAATAAACCAAATCAATCAATCAATTATGGAGATCCTTTACAATGAGTAATCTTGAATTTCAGTCTGTCCAGTATTTGTCTTGGTCAGTTTATAAATACTGTCAATGCTTCTTACAACATCTCAAGTAGCCTATCATTAATGTTTTGGATTTTGCTCAGGCAAGACTCCCAAGTTTTTGCTTTTAAGTCATCTCTCTTAACGAGAAACGCTAGTGGCAACCCTGCCACGCGCCCCTGGTAGTTATGTCAGAGCAAGCGTTTGCTGTGTTGGGTTGCATACGTACAGGATACATTTTAAGCACTTATAACGCAGAAACTAAGCGCTTTCGAGGTAAACTTTATAGGGAAAAGTTACTTGTTTTTTATGATATCTACCAGCACTCGAGCGTTGTTGAAAGAGTTTTGCGACACCCTGTATAAGAATGGTATATATTGTACTTTCATTTGAAATAATATTTTTAGTGGAGTGCAAAAATAAACTATAGTCTTTTTCATTTCCTTCTGTTGAAGGTAAAGTACAGCGAATAATCTTACCATCCGTTTCGATGGAACGTTACCGCATGGAAGCTTACCGCATTCCATAGCTTGCTGCCACTTGTAACTGGCTTCGCCATTTCACTGACTCTCAATACTATTGCCACTGTCACAGAGTTAAGTTAAAACAATTCTAAAAAAACTTCACAATAAAAGTCTAAATCCAGCAAATAAGTACACTTTCAACCCAACAGGCATGCCGCTTACAATGAGTTTGTTACTGCACAGATCGCATTGTTGCAACAATCGCTGCAACGTGCTCGCAACACTCATGGAGCACCAAATAAGACAATTGTTGAATGTCTTGTTTAAGGAAAATACAGTCAAATACAAAGTATTAGATATCTTGTCAATAAAGAGAGCAAGGAATATATTTTTTTTAAAAGGAGAAAAAGTTGAATGTAGGCTGAGAAACTAGTCAATAAAGGGATAAGAAAGGATTTTTTTTTTAAAAAAAAGGGGGAAGGGAAGTCAAAGCCATGAAATATTTTTGGTGGAAGATAATTATCAACACAGTTATTATTTATTCCACGATCCGTGTTGAAAAATGAAAAAAAGGGCTTCCCTTTAAAATCCGGTCTCTATGAATATTAAATTTTTTCACAATAATTTTTAATTCGTACGCAATGTGCACATTGTTAGCAAAATAATATTAACCCATGGTGCAACAGCCGAGAGGACCAGGACCAACCTATAGACATTCGGCATCACTCCAACCTGTCGAAGTGGGAGATCATCCAACCAGTTACGGGGTGACGTATGGTCAGCACGACGAACCCCCAGTCGTTGTAGGTTTTCATGACAGGGTCTCGCTACTCATTCGTAGCACCCCAATTTCCTCACGATGGTGGGTGGCCACACTTGCAGAAATCTCAAGAGCAAAGTTGTTCCGCTTCCCTCAGAAGACTCGAACCTGCGCCCAAAACATGGCGCCTTAGTCCTCCTCACGGCCACGGTGCGGGACCCATTGTTAGTAAAAGCTCGATTTATTGAATCTGAGATGAATGCACTTTATGGAATTTTCGATTCTTATGTAATTAATCGCTGGTGACAGTACTTACGTATGCTAGCTGAAATTGAAGAGAGTGAGGAAACACAAAAGCTGTTGAATTTCTTTAACTCTTGCTTCGCTTGTCGTTCAACAATTCTTTGCATCAAAATATCCATGAAGTGAAGGTGAGTGTAGGACACACTTGTTACTGTGTTTAATAGATTTTTCTGACTCGAGCAGGTAAGTTCTACGCTTTCAAGATTTCGAAAGAAAACATTCGCAAGCGTCTTGCTTATTTGAGGATGATAACCATGTTTACATCTAACTTCTTGTAACTAAAATGTAATTTGTTCCCACAAATAAGATATTAAATTTGTGCATCGAACTCAGCTTCCATTAAAGAACTAAGACACAAAAGTTCAATCGCAATAAGTTCGTGGATGAGTTGATTGCTACCTATCGTACAACAATAAGATTGTTCGATATGTGTCCTTTTCATTCAAAGTAAAGAGTAAATCACAGTGCACCTTAGCGGTACTCATGCCCGATGACTATTTCATCGGCATCGGAAAGTTTCGGCTGGAATTTATCTACCGATACTTATCTATCATATTGGTCTTTCATCAAGGGTTCCACAAAAAGGCCCCGCGACACTTTCACGAAGTCTATTTATCCTATAAATTATGCAAAATTCAAAGTTTATTATATTTTTCACCAATTTTGCACGAAAAAACTATATTATGCGATTTTATGATATATATTTTAATACAGTGGAACCTTGATAACTCGAACTTGAGGGGAAAAAGAAAAATCGAGGTATCAAGGATTTCGACTTTCCAAGGTTCGAGTTATTGAGGGTCAAAATCGCCGACTTCGAGTTATAGAGGTCTAAAGTTAACAACGCACACTAAGCCCATTAACAATGATGGTTACATACACGGCAGGGTGGAGGAGTTCAAGTCTCGACACGATTGTCGATCACCTGACGTTGTACGTACGCACCCTACACTTCGACTTATTGAGGTCTGTGGGAGTAAAACTTAGAGTTATAGAGGTGATTAAAATTTAACTTCGACTCATAGATGTTTTCCACAGTCTACCTTTGAATTATTGAGCTCGAACGGCATCCCATAAACTGTACAAAAATTCGTCTTATCAAGGTATTATTCGAGTTGTTGAGGTAAATTTAGTATTGAGAGTTATGAACAATAGTGGATTACAAAAAGATCGAGTTATGAAGAAAGTGGAGATGTTGAGGATCGAGTTATCAGGTTTCACTGTATTCTAATACAATTCTTGAATATTCTGAAGCAACTTTCTTGGTATATTGATGCACATAATTGGAGAAGAATATTTACACAACAATATTGATGAAGATTTTGAACAAATTTTAATTATTGCAATTTTCAAGTATCGGTATCGGTATCGGGAGAGTCGGTAAGAGTATCGGCATCGGTATCGGTTCAAAGTGGTATCGGCACATACACACACACACAAACACACACACAAATATACATACAATGTATATTTATTTTTGTTCTTGATGTTTTTCCTTGATAAATTCCGTTTTAAATACACTTACCGTTAGTAAGAAACCAAATTCACCGTCATTTTAAGGATCTTGTAATAAAATATTAAATATAATGTGTCATTTAGGAAAGGGGTGGGTTCCAAATCCTAAATATTTGACTACAATATCTGATGTGTAAGTACAACATTAGAGTCGAATCATAGTAGCCAAATCTAGTCAATTCATTTAAAAATTGCAGAGGATAACCTCATTTGAACAATCTTGAAAGAACCTTAACATGAGCACATAATTATGTAGACCTCATTTCTGTAGATTATTATGCGAAAATCTCATCAACTTTAAGGATTCATTCGAGCCATACGAAACCTAAGTGCATTTAGATTAATTTTTCTAAAAAATATGTTGCTTAATAGACGGATATGGAAATCTATTTTAATCGAATTAGTAAGGTTTCAAGGTGGATGAGGAAAATCTACACTTTTCTCAAGTTCTACATGTTTAAATTTACAAATAATTTAGACACAACAAACTGAGTTCTCAGCTATTATAAGGCATCTAAGGCATCAACTAGGCTGCAGATATAGCAATAAAATCTTTATAATATAGTGCATGATTTCGGACCACATGAACTGTAACATAAATATAATCATTTAGAGGAGTGGCGTGGATTTGTATTTGAACGAAATCAGTGGATTTTATAGAAAAAGTTTGGAACTACCCTTGTCATTGTTGATTCATGGCAGGCAGAATATTGTTCTTCCAAGCTTCTTCTGACACCAGAAAATACAATTGGAAAATATAGTAAAATATTTTCCGTTTTCACTTGACTGCAGCTGTGCTTGTCGCCCTTAACCTGAAAATAATAAGAATTGTCAGAGTGAAAGGAAAAAGGTTTGATCATCGAGGCGGCTCGACAACTTGTCGTTGGTTGCAGAGGACACACTCAGTGGTGTAAACACTACGGATCATCAGTGTCCCGCATGTTGGTCTTCTTTACCGTAATACGCACATGACCTGATGGTATAGTAAACAGGATGTAAGATTTAGAACCGACCAATCCGTCTGCGTGAAACATCTCCACCAGCAGGATGACAGACGCACAGCTAATTTCCGGAATAGCGATTGAAAGATAAGCCCTCCCGGAGGAACAATGAGCCATTGCCCTTGCTAATTAACAATTTTCGCTACGCTGCCACTTATTGTGCCCAGAGCGCCGACCTGTTTTACCTTCTCGTCTGAATGGAAGTTATTTTAATGCTTCACTCATTAGCTCCATTGGAACTGAATTTGTTTGGCTGATTTGAATATACAGTGTATGAAAAGGAACATCAATACCACTTTATTCTCGATCAATTAGTTGCGCGTTTTTCAAAAGCTGATTTGCAAGAATCTGTAGCATGAATCATCCACAGCTAAATTGTTGGTTAATTATCTTTCTTTGAAACGACGAGATGGAAATGTTATCACTATATTAATATATACACATACTGGTTTAAACATGAAAATTGAAACGAATTTACTAGATTGCGCTTTGAAAATTTCTATATGAATGTGCGTCACGATAGGCCGGTGTGGAAACAGGCTGCTGCGAAAAGTTCAAATAAAAAAAGACGATCGAGTGGCAGGGCATTTATCAAATATCTTTATTTCAATAAATATTTTAAGATATTTTTTCAATTTGGTCCATGAATTTCAAATAATTAAAAGGTCCATAGATTCGTTTTCTGGTGGAGGTACATTAGGCCTGTACAAAGGTTGCAAATCCACTTTGAAGGTCTACAAGGTCTAGTGACTACGATTTGGATTTAATACAAACTCTTGCAATTGTATTGATGTGAATATTATATGTGTGTCCCGGGTTCGAATCCCGGCATGGGTGTTCTTTGTGACTGTTCCTTCATCAATTTCATCGTACATCACTCATTCTCATCTTCGCGATTAGCCAAAAATGGTAGGAAAGCCAAGTAAAATGAACCAAATTAATCAATTAATTAATATGTGTGCGTGTATCTGTTTATATAGTATAGTATCTTATATCTAGTTATTAGGGAATTATATTTAATGTAGCTTACATTTTATTATTTTTATATTAATTTATATTATAAAATTAATGTTTAGTTATGACTTTGGGGATGTGTTACTCGTTAATATATTGATTATATCTTTATAATAAAATATTGTATTTATTGGTTTGGACATTGCTAGTTTTTGTAATTTTTTATAATTTATTTGTTTTTCATTAAAAGTTTAGTTAAGTTTTATTTATTTACCTAATTATATATTTTAATTGGCTATGTTGAGAAATTATAATTCTATTAGTATATTTAATTAATTAATTAAAGGAATTAGGCAAATTTTATTTTTGCCTGTTTATCAAAAGAATCTTTTCATGGTTTTACGTTAAGTATAACCTGCCAATGACGTTTGTTTAATGGCCGCGCTATTTTGACCGTGCAAAGGCTATATATACACAGGGTCTATCAGAAGTGATAGCGAAAACTGAAACGATGAAAAGTATATGACAGAAGGAAACAATTCTCAGTAAACATAGGGTTGCACACGATAATTTGCGAATGTGGTTACGATCGCCACTGACTTGATTGTTTGTACACGTCGTACGCTTGTCTCCTTTCGCACTCCGAGGTTTCTGTTTAAAACTGAACACATCTGCAAATGTAACATACTGTACAGTACAATATTCCTTGGTAATAAAAGCAACAATAATGTCTAGCGAGGAGAATCCTTTAATTCTGCTACTTCTAACTAGGACTATGGCACGTCACACGTGAAAAGCATATTTTTTGTAATTATTACAGTTACTCTACAACTGCACGACGCGCAATGTACGTATATAGACAAACAAAACACTTACGTTCATTAAAAATATACTCACGCTTAAAGTTTAGTGAATGATGAAATATGGTGTGTCACTCGTGCAATAATTGGTTCTAACTTTTTATTAATAATGGTAATTTATCATAATATCTGCCACGTGATAGGCTCACTGCGGTTGACTTACTAATGGTAAATTGAAGATAAATGTTATGATTCAATCCTCTCTCTAACGGCTGGGGTTTATCGCTATATATTCACGTGCTAGATGCCACGTTCTATTTGATACGAGCCAGCTTAGCTCAGGGTAGAAACAAAAGATACCTAGGGCTATTTGGATTGAGTAATAACGTTTGTACTTGAAATAGAACACAAGATTTACCCACTACGGAAGGTCTAAACCAAAAATATATTCTGGAAAAAACATCTATACAATTTATATGCTGAATATTATTATTATTTTTATTAATAAATTTATCCTTCCTTCTACGTTGTAATGATTCTATGTATTATGATGCTTCTTCTCACATTCCACAGGCTTCTACTTTAGGATTTTTACGATTCTGAAAGGCTTCTTCTTCTTTCAATCAACATTTGAAAACTTCTTCTTTTATTGTGAAAAACTTCTTCTTCTTTCAATCAATAGTTGGAAACTTCTTCTTCTATTGTGAAAGGCTTCTTCTTCTATCAATCAATAATTGGAACCTTCTTCTTCTATTGTGGAAGGCTTCTTCTCCTTTCAATCAATCATTGGAAACCTCTTCTTATAACATTGAAGGCTTCTTCTTCTTTCAATCAATCATTGGAAACTTCTTTTTATAATGCTGAAAGGCTTCTTCTTCTTTCAATCAACCATTGGAAACTTCTTATAATCAATCATTGGAAACTTCTTCTCCTTAATTTCTATTTACAATCAATCATTGGAACTTTCTTCTTTCTATTTACAATCAATCATTGGAAAATTTCTGTTATGGGCATATAACTTGAAATCATATCATCTTTATATTATCTCCTAAGATGAGTCTCTTTTCTTTATTTTCTTCTTGGGTCTTCATCATTGCTTCCTTTACTATTGTCATAATGCCCTGTGCTGATGTCGATTCTTCTATAGCTACAAGCTTAAACTCCTTCTCTCTCCTTGATATGTAATATTGGAGACCTAGCGGATCTCGGCTAATAACAGGAGGTTGAATCGTCGGCGTTCCCAGATGAATTCACGTACTCTTTTGCCAGCTCTCTTCCCTCTTTTCTTTGGCATAACGACCTAGTCAAAGAACTATACTCGAAAAATAACATTTTAGGGGCGTTTAATCTTAGAACTAGCGCCGCATCCTAGGCCAAACCAAAGGGAATATACCACGGATCACTAACATGAAGCGCTCACACTGGCCCAGTGCTACTAACAGAAAGCGCAACCGCAAAAGTGCTTCGGGGCGACTAACTTATAATAGCGCCTCCGGGGACAGACAACTTTCTCCTTGCCAGAGATAAGTAAAAAGATTCTGATTCTGAAATCAGAAAAGGACACATTTTCATAATCGTTTCCTTGGTTATAAACTTTATTCAATTTCATTAATGTTAATATATACTTTATCTTAATAGTTTATCATTTACAATCTGTCTATTTTTTAAGATACATAATTTTGTATTATTCATTAATTTGTTTCCTAATTATTATTATATATACACAATCATCTTTCTTCTCTTCTTATCTCTACAATCTGTTTCCGCCTTCGTACTACACCGCGCTGACATCTATTGCTAAGTTGCCGTTCTGGCACGTAACATAGATATGGATTCATTGTTTGTTTTACATGTCTCATTTTACTCTTATGTTATTTTAGATTTCTAGAGGAGCCTCCCGAATGGACCAGTGGTAACGTCGTAGCCTTGTAATGAAGGGATCCCGGTTTCGATCCCAGTGGAGGCACATAGTGTTTCGGATCCCACATTAAACTGTAGGTCCAGTGCCGATTAGCCTATCTATGCGAAGTGAACTTAAAACAAAAACTCAAAAATCGAACTCAAACTCAGGATTACTAAACCAAAGGGTTAAAAGGTTGGGTCGTCGTTCACTTTTGTTTAAATTAAAAATTAATTGCTTCTTATTGGTCTATGAAAGGAATGGGGTAGGAGAGATGGCTCTTTGTTTACCCTAGCGTTAATTGATTATTTTGCTAGTTGTAGAAGTCCAGATCGTGGATTTATCTGGCTGCGTTAATTTATTAAAAGCTCGATATTGAGTGGCCGCTGTGGCTCAGTCGGGCAGTCTCGCGCCTAGCGCGGAACAGGTAGGTCGTGCTGTACGAGCTCTGCGCTTTGAGGAAAAGTGAAAGTTCAGCGCGAATCGGTACGTACGTGTGGGAGAGGGTGTGCTGTTGAACTGTGCTAGTGAAGAATTGGACAAAAGTAAAGTATAGAATGGATCGCGAAAATACGATACAAATCAGTTTTGAAACGGGAACTTTGAAACCTAGTCCTTTGGAAGTACATGAATTTATTCATGATAAATTCAAACTGAGTGTGGATGAAATTGCAGCCATACAAATTCCCACGACGATTAAATGTGTATTTTTGAAATTAGTGCGTCCGGGAAAAATGAGAAAAATATTAGAAGAAAATACTGGTGAAGTGAATTTTTATTATAGTAGTGGAGCTGTGACACAAGTGAAACTGAGTGATGCGAATCGAATTGTGAAGTCGGTTCGAGTGTTTAATCTTCCTTTGGAAGTGCCAGAACGACAAATTCGTGAAAAACTGAGTGAATATGGGACAATCGATGAATTGAAAGCAGAAACTTGGAGTGACAAATTTAGGTACAAAGTGTATAATGGGGTGCGTCAGGTTTTGATGGCAATTAAGAAGCCAATTCCCTCCTTTGTGAAAATAGGCCAATATACGGCACATGTAGTATATAATGGTCAAATCCCAACTTGTGAATGGTGTGGTAGTAGTGATCACATGCGGTTTAATTGTACCTTACGGAAACCAACAGTGTTCAAAGTCATGGGTCGTGCAGTTCGGTCCTATAGCGAAGCAATTGCACCGTCTACATCTACACACGAAGGTATAAATGTGAGTCAAGAATCAGCACAACTGACGGTGATAGAAGGGCTTCAACAGGGAATAAATATACAGGAAGAGAACAATATTCACAAGAATGATCAACAAACTTTGACCGCGGAAGGAACTGAAGAAAATATGCAAGAGCAACCAAAAGAACCTGTGTTAAATGTTCAACTTACGCGACAAAGTGAAGAAAATTCCCTGGATACTATGGAGCAGAAGAAGGGTGGACCACTAAGACGACAAGAAGACATAACTAAAGTGCAAGAGGAATCGAGTGATGAAGTGCTACAGAGCAAGAAGGAGAGGAAGCAGAATCAGATCAAGCAAAAGGACTTCAGACAAGAAGCTGAACAGGAAAAAGATTCGGAAACGGATAGTGAAAGTGGAAGTGTCCAAAGTAGTACGGGTCGTTCGGTTTCCGGCTCACAAAAACGACCAAAGAGTATAAGGAAAGCGTCAGGCAGCAACCGGACGAAAAGACGATCATTGCGACATGTAAAAACAAATGTACAAGACATGGTTATTGATCCGAGTCCGATAGGCCATGAAAGTTTGTGAATACTGGATACAGGTAATCACTTTAAGATTAGAAAATAGTATTATTTGGAATGAATATTTTTATTGGACTGTCAGTAAGTTAATGATAATGAATTGCGTGGTGGTAGTTATTTATGGATTAAGGTATACAAAGGGAAGGGGTATTTCCTCCCCCCCTACAAAAATAATATTGTTAGTGTGTTTGTTAATTTTTGGTGTATAACATTAGGGGCATATAAAAATAGTGTAAGAACTATTACTCTTAGATGGGGCAAAGGTGGAAGTATAAGTATTGGGAATACCCAATCCCAAAAATTTTGTTCATAGTATTTATGATGACGACCCTTCGTTTTGCTACGATAAATATAAACAAAATGAAATCCCTTACAAAACAGGCGGCGTTAGAGGACTTTATTATACAAGCATCATTAGATATTGTATTTCTCCAAGAATGTGGACAAATGAATTTCAATTTTTCCCCAACGATCAGAGTTCATAATAATGCAAATTTCCAATCGACAGGAACAGCTTTGTTAACACGTAATACGGTTCCCCTCACAAATGTGGTATGTCATCCTAATAATAGAATCATATCAGCAAAAGTTGCAAATGTATGGATATATAACATATATGCTCCATCCGGGTCACAGTGTAGAAAACAAAGGGATGAGTTTTTCGCGCAGGAAGTTGCGGTTGAAATGCAGGGTAGGAGAGAACACATAATATGTGGGGGAGATTTCAATTGTGTATTGTATCCGCAGGATCAAAGACCTGGATTTAACACGTCGAATTCATTGCAAAAATTAGTAACTGGCTTTAACTTCACAGATGTCTGGAGTGATAAATGTTTTGGGCAGAGGGGTTTCACGTATATACGTGACAATTGTGCATCCCGATTGGATAGATTTTATGTAACACCCACATTACGTCAGTGCGTAAAGTCTATCAGTATAACACCTACATGCTTTTCAGATCACAGTGCTGTCATTATGATGATAAATGTGGACATTCCAATAGTCCCTAGAGGGTACGGTTGTTGGAAATTAAATGCTTCAATTCTTAATGAGAAAAATTTCCAACAAGCATTTAATGACCAATGGTCGAGATGGATAACACACCGTCTGAGGAGGATAGATATAATCCGCTGGTGGGAGGAGATACTCAAACCGGGAATAAAAAGATTTTGTATCAGTTACTGTAAGGAACGGTCGAGAGATTGGACAAATAAATATAATTTTTACTACAGGGTGTTGCGTGAACAAATTCAGCAAGCAACAGATGGGAAAAAAGTGCAAACTGAAGTCAAACGTACACAAGCTGTACTGTTAAAAATGACTGCAGAAAGGCGTCTAGGGGTCAAAATTCGTAGTAGACTTCCTCATTTTGACAACGATGAGGTCGCCTCTATCAGCCATGTAATTCATGAAAGAAAAAATGCTAAAAGACAATGTATTAGTGAAATATTTGATAATGGGGGAACAAATATCAATTCAGCCCCTGAAATACGTAATTGCATTTATAATTATTTTGAGCAACAATATTCCCAACCAGCGTCACACAATGGAGCTTTAATGGATGCATTGGCATCCGAATCGGAGGTTTTTACAGATGAAGAAAGTGAAAACTTAAACAAAGAATATACAAGTGAGGAAGTGTTTCGAGCGGTTAAGGTAGGGCAATCATTTTCAGCTCCTGGTTGGGATGGGATACCCAATAAGTTTTATCAAACCTTTTGGAAATTGATGGGTCAAACAATAACGGACTGGATAAATGCAGTGTTTAGCAAGTATCAAATGGGTAAATCTTCCAATACGGGTATTATAATTCTAATCCCAAAATGTCCAAAACCAAGCGAAGCTGGTCATTATAGACCCATCACCCTGCTTTGTACGGATTACAAAATATTGGCGCGATGTATGCTTGGCAGACTTATGCCTTATGTCGACAAATTAGTAGGAGAGGATCAATATGTTTTTGGTTTAAATAAGAAAATCACAAATGTTTTACAAACGATGCGTGAAGTAATTACATGTTATAGACTACAGAACAAAAATTCTGAAAATGCTATATTAGCATTAGACTTTGAACGTGCTTTTGACTCGATAAATCATGAATATCTATTTAAAGTTTTGCAGGGCTACGGTATACGTGGACATTTTCTTTCAGTATTTAAAAGTCTTTATAGTCATGCAACAGCAAAAATTCAAATAAATGGTTTTCTGACAAAAGAACTCTATATTTATAAAGGTGTAAGACAAGGAGATCCTTTGTCGATGTTAGCGTTTTGTATTGCACTGAGACCCATTCTTTCTGAAATAGGCCGAAAAGTTCAAGGAATTAACATACACTCTACTACCATTAAGGTGTTAGCTTATGCTGACGATGTTACTGTATTAATAAATGAACAGTCGGATATTGATGAAACATGTCAAGTATTACAGAAATTTGGAAAATGGTCGGGATTAAAAATAAACCAAGCAAAATCGTCAATTTTGAATTTAAATTTGGCTCATTCTCACTTGCAGCGAGGTAATTTTAAGGTTGTACAAACGATACGTATACTAGGTATAATATATACGCACTCTATTCAAAGTATGATCCAATTAAATTATGATAGAGTATTAACTGGGGTTAAAGCGATATTACAAACAAATAAATTTCGCAGCCTTAGTTTACAGTCAAGGGTGACCTTTGTACAGGTCTATGCACTCTCAAAGGTATGGTACATGGCAAAAATCCTCCCACTACGGAAGTTAGATATAAATAAACTTAAGAGTGCAGTAAATTGGTTTATTTGGAACGGTCAGATATTGAGGGTGAAACATGTATTACTTTGTTTGCCTTTTGCCGAGGGAGGAATGAATCTTGTGAATATAGAACTCAAATGCCAGGCCTTACGTATTCAAGCTGACACGCAGACATTGATTCAGCATCCACTCAGCCTCACAAGTAAAGTTTTGAGAAGCGCTTTGAACTATATTTCACTAGAGGCTCCTATTGATATTACTAGACTGGTAGACACTTTATGGTATTTTAAGGCAACAATAGTGGATATTAGTTATGCCCTATTACAATCTCCGATATTAACAATACCAGTGACATCGGAAATATATCGCAGATTATGTAAATTAGAACAGCCAACATGTAAAATTATTGAGCAAAATCCCAGAATGAAGTGGAGAGAAATATGGAATAATATTCAGGCTCACCATCTTACATCACGAATCCGATCAGCATGGTATATAATTGTCCACCAAAAATTAATCACTGGGGAGAGACTCTATGATCTTAAATTAATAAATACGCCAATGTGTGCTAAATGTAATGTATCTGATAGTTTAGTCCATAGACTGAGTGAATGCCAAATAATAGAAACATCATGGCTTTATGTAAGGAAACTTGTTAGTACTATTTGTCGAACATCAGTGTATAACATCTCTGTAGATATTCTTTTATATCCAGCTTTTGAATATTACCCAAAAACAAAACGTAAAAGTGTACAATGGCTCCTAGGACACTATGCCTATTTCCTATCGACATATCGGCAACCAGATTTTAATATACAATTTGTAAATTACCTCCATCAAGAATACCACAGGATACCTGACTGTAAAAGAAATAGATTGTATGCTAATTTTCTTACTGTAATGTTTACTTGCCCAATGAGTTGAAATGTAAATTGCAAATGTAATGTAATAAATTGCAAAATGTAATAAAAAAAAAAAAAAAAAAAAAATAAAAAAAAAAAAAAAAAGTCGGTAACGCGTCTGACTACAATGCTAAAGGTTCCGGGTTCGATCCCCAGCCGGTTCAAATCCGGGAACTTTTCTAACGTTGGAAGCGGCCCCGGCGCCCACCCAGCGTCGACTAACATGGGTACCTGGGGAAACCTGGGGGTAAAGGCGGTCAGGGGCGTGGTGCTGATCACATCACCCCCACTCACGACCGCATCAAGAAAGTGTGGGGCGTTACCCCCACACCCCCTATACGCCTTTATGGCGTGGTGCTAAGCACAGGGGAATTTACCTTTTTTCGTTATTGAGTTAAGAGATTAAGTGGGCCTCCATCATTTTAGTCAGTTTGATATCTGCATATCGTATAGCATTGATGATGCTTGTAATTTTTTATTCTCTTTTTCTTTTCTCCTTGTTGATAGCATCCATAAGTTATTTATCTGACAAAAATCAGCCTCTTTTGATATTTACCGCGGAAGTAATGTCCAAAACGCAAGAGTGATAAGAAATGCACAATTGACTCTCCAACAACGAATAAACAATAAGCCAACTGAAACTCTGGTGGCAACAATATGATAAGCCACATTCTTCAAATAACTTTAATAACTATTAAACATTAAGGTCTTTTAAGCCCCGCGACAGGTTAAGTTTGCAGCAGATTTGATGTATTAGTCCGCTCGAGAATGGCACTCAGCATCTCCCGTGCAAGTCTTGCCTCAACCACCAACTGTTCATATCCCAGACTGTGACAAAATTGGCAGCATTGCAGCTTAATTAAATTGTGTGGGCACATTTTGTTCTATATATGCGAAAGGTTGCTGCAAACTTAACCTGTCGCGGGGCTTAGGTGACTAACAATCTGAAGTTCTTAATTTACGAAGACTTGCGATAGACTTGACGCAAATAATTTTGTACCAAATATTTTTCCCAAGGAAGTTCTAAAAATTTCAAACACAATAATATGACATGCCACACATTATTTATTTCGTTTATTTACTTGACTTGAAGAGGACAAATTATCACCTGATGGTAGATATTTAATTCCATTACTATCGTCTACCAGGGAAATGGAATCATCACTACAATTAGGCAAAGAAGTGTCAAAATTAAACAATTTCCTCCCGGGATTGAGAAACGTTATAGTGGCTTGTCTTGTTCTTCTCAAGAAAGAGACGGAGAATCGTTTCAGCAACAACATGACAATCTGCATGCTGCTGCTATGTCTTAGAAAATTACGGAAATATTACCTGAAATAGTTGGATATGGTAGCGATACACTACCTGGGGTGCCAAAACGGGGGGCGGTCAAGGACAGTTTACTTTCTCTTGTAGACAAGGCTTAGCATTAAGAGGCCATACTGTGGGAGCAAAAACTGCAAAACAATGGAGGGCAACTGTCCTCCGTAATCACCGCCACTTGTGGATTGTCATCTTGTTGCACCAAACACTCATATTCCCTATACGCTTGATGCTCAAAAGCTAACAAGAAGATTCGCGTTTGCTGCACTTTTCAAATTCCGCGGCCCATTCCCAGATATCTCTTAACTTCGAGGGAAATGCCAAGTTTTAACTCGCCCTCGAAGAAATCCCGAAACATCATGTTCCACATTTTCTTTTACAATGGAAGGAATCGAAAAGTTGAAAGTGGGTTCGCTGAGTTCCACGCAAACATCGGGGCCGGAGAGAAGAAGGCCGCCATTCTCTCCACGTAACCACAGCTGACCACTTCACGAGCCAATTACAACTTCCGCTGCTCCTAATCTCGTCCGGGGGTTAGATATTGGACTCCGATTCCGCAAGAAACGCCGGTTCTCAGGGTGGGAATTGAAATTACGGATCATGAGGTGTTTCTGTGATTGGAAGTTCTACTGCTGCCTGTGCAGTAAATGTTGCTCTTCCAGCGGTAGAGAACTGCTCGCTCCTCGATTCCAATTGCAAAGGCTTGCTTTGGAGCAGTGGTCCTCAACCTTTCTTCTCATTATACCCTTTAGTCGTAACTAAACGTCTAATGTACCCCACCAAAGGTTATCTCCGATTAGTGGGTTCTGGGGAATATTTCGGCTGCCTGATTTTTTTCTTTTTTGTTGGAGGCGTGTATCTGCAAAAGATCAAAATGTCATTCGGGCTGTATGTGGAAAGATGGTAATCAAATAAATATTAGAATCCTACGTGTATTATTGGGTGTTCCTACGTTTACACTCTTTATGATAACTTACAAATTAAAAATGTGAAACACATGCATGCTAAGAAGTATATAAAGAAACTTCAATTTTGATATATCTTTTCCAGGGTTATTGAAAAAGAAGTAAAGAACAAAAATAAATCCGTAAGAAATCTATCAAGCACAATTTTGGAGATTTTATTGTAAATCCTCAGAGTTTCTAGTGAGAAGAATGTGCCTGCATAGCCTAACTCCGTTTCTTGATGTCTGGTTGTGCACTTGAAATTTTCACTTTGATATTCGGCTCCAAATTTAGTCTATTATAGATTTCAAACTAGCTTTTTTATTTCAAAACACATGAAACAAAGATAAGTGGGTCAGTGACAAAATCATCCCAGATTTTATTGTTTAATGTTAAATCTAAGAAGTCTGAAACAATGAAGTCTGCTCTACACACCTGCAGCAAAAATGTTGTCGTGTGGGTATTCTGGACATTTCTCTTCCGAGCTGGTTGCGTATCCCCTTCAAGTCGTGTCCCTCTGAGGGTACGCGAATCACAGTTTGAGGACATCTGCTTTAGAGGGAGCTAGCGTTATGTATTCGTCCCCACCCCCAGCTATAACAACTCTCTTGGTTTTCTAGTCCTCCCAGATGGCGTTCTGGTAGCGTCGTCGCCTTGTAATCAAGGGGTTACGGGTTCGATACCCGGTGGAGGCATATGGTTCGGATCCCACTTTAAACTGTACGTCGAGTCCCCATTTAGCCTTTCTGTGCATAAAGTGGACTTAAAACACCAATTCAATCAATTATTTGATGCTACGATATTCCCCCCCATGAAGTTTGATGTTTCGCCCGGAGGAAATTACCTTCTATGAGGCCGGCCCCCGTGGCGGAGTTATTTGTACATCGCGCTACGACGCCAGGGGTTCCGGGTGTCAATGTCCAATTTCACTGAATTAAATCCATTAGTTTTAATGTTATATTGGAAAATTAGGAACACCATGTATTTAATTGCATTGTTTCGTTAGTTGTAATTATGTATAGTGCAGTAGCATGAATTACTCTTCTGAAAAATTGGCACAAATTGGCATACGGTGCTTTGTGATGAACCTGAATCAGAATAAGCACATGCTAAATGTACTACACTGAATCCCAGGATTCTGTGGAGCAAGCGAACGGAAACAAGTTCTTTGAGCAGATGGTGTCTCCAGAGAGTTCCATCAATGAACGCGTGAGAGGGAAGGGGATTGTGTAGGTGGTAAACAAACTGGTTTTCTCCACCCACTTGCGTTATCCCCTTCTCTGTCTTTATGCTCCACAGACTCCCGGAACAGACTACAGAACAAACGTTTTCCTACACTAATTGGAACTTACAACTTCCTTCCTCCATAATTATCGTCAAACATTTGCCTAAAGATTCATCGATTTGGAACAGTATGCTCAGTACTTGGAAATTTTGGGGCAAGGCCGCACATAACGGTAGAGAAGTGGAGAAAGCGAGTGGGTGGAGCGAAGAAGTACGCACTGCTGCTAACCGCTGGTAGCTGCAGCCGCATATTTATCTTCATGCACTAGCTTCCCCTCTCGCACGTTCCTTGGTCGAGCCCTCTCGAGGTACTACTTACGCAGAGCCTTGTGTTCGTTCGAATCTCCAGAGATTCCCGGTGTTGAGTGACAGAGATTGAGAAGATGATAAAGAATATGTAAAGATAGACTGTGCACATCTATGTAGAGATAGATTGTGTTTTGTCTTTGTTTAATGTCTGTAATGGAGTTTTTTAACGTTGAGGTATAAGTTACAATAAATGATATTTTTAGTTATTGTTTTGCCTAATTCATGATCATTCATTACATAGAGTATAGTAACTTTTTATAGTGAAAAGATGAATATCGGTGTAAAAGAAAATAGAAGCCGGAACGAGTAGAGAAAGGGAAACGAGAAAAGGGAGAACTGGGCAAAAGAACGAAGGAATCTTCTCGCGTGAATTGAAGTGGCATCGGATCCGAAACAGCGACAGTTCCTTCAATTCAATTTTGCCCTGTTAGAGCAAAAAGAAAGTGAAAGGTCCCACTTGAATACGCAAACAATTTGGAGCAGAAAGCCTAAGAGGATGTTGCGGAGGGGAGGGGAGGAGAATATTGATCTGTTGTGTTACGCACAGAGGATGGAACCTCCTGGAGATGATACATGGGAAAGATGCTGCGTGCTGTGCCAAGAAGAAATGCTCTTAAAATAGACGAGAAGGGAAGTGATGTTAAACAAGTGAAGCATGTGAACACATTTTTCAAAATTCGATACAAAATAATCTTATGACCATCCACCTGTGCGTTAGTGAAATGTTTATGAGAGGTAGATGTTTCTTACAAGAAAAACAGAATCGTTCAACGAAATATTGTCCTTGGGACGAACTAAATTTTATAGGGTATTAAATAGAGTAGTGCATGGGACCACTTTCCCTCGCTTCTACTTGTTCGAGTCTCCCACGCTCGAGAGTTTAAATAAAATATCATTTTAATCTGACAATAATCGTAGACACATACTATATGTAAAATATCTGCCTTGGTAGTTTCAGCCCACTATCATCCATTTCACACAGTGGTGTTTAGGTGGGTTTCATGTGACGTCAGGATGTGCATAGATGGCATGTTTGCGGCTAATTTTGTTTGTCGTGTGCAAAACAATATCGTAAAATAACGTGAGCTTCTGTTTCAAACACCGAATACTGGACAATGTACCATCATAAACAATGTTCAAATCTCCCGCCTGCCCGCCCGCTTGAATTGCGTATGATTACAAGAACTGGCCTCAATCATGGCTGCTCGAAGCTACAATTTAGCAGTTTGTGGCGAAGGCGAAACACACTCATTGGTAAAATAGGCTAAACTACATTTAACATGGAGATGATGATAATGTTTACTTTATTGTCAATGTTACTGCGTCCTTCACTTCACGATCAATATTTGAGAGCCCACAGACAGATTACGGTTATACATGTACAGGGCTTCTAGTGTACACCGCTTGGTGTGTCTGTTCGAGCGTTATTCGCTCGAGCGATAAAGCTCTCGATCCCGTACGCTATCTAGCGTCGTCCTTCCAAACTATCTGGCGCTCGAGCGAAATCCTCTTCCTGATACACGCTAGGGTGAAAGTTACGCTTTGTGTGATCGTAAAAACATGGTAGGAGAATGAAACTGCGAAGGAAATTATAAAACTGTTCATCTTCGACACCTGAAATGTCAAATTAGATTACGAGGGGGGCTGGAAAGTTCATGAAATCACCCAGAAGAAATACAGCCGGAATAATCATTTTAATATATTATTCAACGTATTCCCTCCGAAGCTCAATACACTTTTCACATCTATGTTTTAACATTTGTAACCCTTTCAAATAGAAGGTTTTGTCCTGATATGCAAATCAGCCCTCCACCTCCTCAACCAGTGCCTCTTGGGACGGAAAATGTGTGACCTTGAGATGTTTTTTGAGGTTTGGAAAGAGGTGATAGTCGGATGGGGCCAGATCAGGGAAATAGCGTGGGTGGGGTACCCAGCTAAAGCCCAGATCCGCCAGCAATTGTATGGTTTGATGGGCCTTGTACGAGGGCGCATTGTCGTGGTGAAATTGCACACCAAGGCTCACTTTTTCCCGACGTTTTTCCTTCAGAGCCGCCTTCAATTCAATCAAATATTGGGAATAAAGATCAGCATTGATGGTGTTTAAGATATTTTATGAGGATGACACCGTCCTTATCCCAAAAGACCGATGCCAGAACCTTCCCCGCTGACCTTTGACTTCGAAATTTTTCGATCGAGGAGACCCACTGTGTCGCCACTACATGGATTGCTCTTTAGTCTGTGGGTCATTAGGGTGAATCCATGTTTCATTTTCAGTCACCAGACAGCGCAAAAATCATCAGGGTGATGAAATTCGCGCACAATCTCCCGTGATATCTGCACCCGTGTTCTCTTATGGTCAGCATTCACACATTTTGGGATCCATTTCTCAATTAGCTTCCGCATGTCCAGATACTCTGATATTATGACACCCACACGCTCACGAAATATTCCCAGATACGCAGCAATGGTTTTGGTGGATATGCGCCTGTCCTCCATGAACATGTCGTGCACTTGGACAATGTTTTCCCTGGTCACTTCACTTGCAGGCCTGCCAGAGCGGAGTTCATCTTCAGTCTCACCATGTCCACTCTTAAAACGCCTCACCCATTTGGCTACTGTTGTATATCCTGGGGCAAAGTCTCATGCAAAGTTTTATGGATATTCATGGGAAATTTGTCTTGCAACACGAAAAATTTGATGACAATGCGAAGCTCATTCTTCTCAAATTTCTTTAGGTCCTCCGCCATCTCTTCTTACTGAACGTGAAACAAAAAATGAAAAATGACAATAGGATCATATGCAGGATAAGAGGTTTACAATATATGCTCTTTCTAATAGCTACAACGATTTGTTTCAATTTGTATTTCTTCTGAGTGATTTAATGAACTTTCCAGCCCCCTCTCGTATGTTGAATGAAATATTTAAAATAGTAAAACAAAAATTTACTAGGTCAACGTAGAAAAACAAAATTAACGAATGTTGCAGGTGGAATTATAGGTAATAAATTGATTGATTCATTTGGTTTGTTTCATATCGCTTTTCTGTCACTTTTAGCCTATCGCGAAGATGATGAGATCCATGAAGCGAAACTCACCCATGTCCAGACCGGGATTTGAACCCGGAACCCTTGCGATCGCGGCACGCTGTGCTAACCACTCCGCATGGAGGTCGGCTAATGATAAATTTGCACCGATATTTTCAACATAGACTATTCAGAACATTAGCATTGTTCATTGGTTATGGATATTTAATCATCTGACTAATGAGATTAATTTACGTGTATTTAACAATAATTAAGTATTTGACAGACCATCGGACATCATTTTATTTTTCTATCGACCGGAGTTTTGTAAATGATCCAATCTTGCTGGAGTCCGTTAAGTGGCCGACTTTCCATCTCGTGACAGAATTTCCTGGCTTCGAGCCATGGCCTGGACACGGGTGTTGTTTTTTTTTAATTTTCCTTCATCGATCTCATCTTATTATCAGTCATCTTCATCGTCGCGATTAGCCAAGTTAAATAAGACAAATAGAAATTCCGTAAATGGTGTAATCGACATAACTATCGAGAATCATAAACGTGTTCCCGAAATTGATATCTTATATTAACTTCTTATAATCGAGCCTCTCGACTTGATATTAGGCGAGAAGCTCAACTCAAGCCTATACTTGATATTGAAGATTTGATTTGCTTCAGACAAATGGTTCGACATGCAACTACTCCCACTTGAAAAGGTACAATAATTTAGAAATTGACACATCCATTTCTTCTTGATAAATGTTCCTAAATTTATATTTATGGAGAATTACCCGCGGCAGTGCACTGGGGTACAACAAAACACGAGACTTATGTGAGGGATGTCACAATCAGTGGACAGGTATGACTGGGGCAACACACCATTTATATTGCGCTGCTGTTTATCATGCAGTGACAAATTCCATTTTCCCCATAATGTATTTTTAATAAATCAAATAAATATAGCATGAAGACATAATATAATAGATAAACTTGATTAGTACCAGAATATTAATTATGCAACGTTCGTGAAATAAAATTAATTCGTTTTTCTCGGTAACTGTAAACATGTAAATAATATATAATGTAATTATAGGTAATCGTTAAGATAGAAACAATAAGGTTAATAGATTTCAAAAATTACTGGAATTGTGTTATAATTAGACCTCGGATTTTTAGGTTCTAAAAGATGTGCTTTTAGATTCCTAAAGTAGGCTCTAAATATCCGAAAAAAGATTCTAAATATCCAAAAATAGATTCTAAAAATCTTAAATTATGTTCTAAAAACCTTAAATTAGGCTCGAAAAATCCTGAAATAGATTGCAAAAAGAGTTAATTTGGTACAAAATTCCTGAATAATACTGATTAGATACAATCATTAAAAACAAAATTTCACAAGAACCGCAATAACCAAATATTAATTTTCTAAACAAATTTTCATTTCTTTATATCATTTTCAAGATTATCTACAAATTATTATAACACTGCAGTTGTGTTGTTAGAAAATGTTACTTGTTGATATGAAAAATGAATTACGTATGTATAAGTTGCTGCACAATATCAGGGAGGCTACTCACTTCGAATTCCTCGAATTCCGGGAATTACACGTGAATTATTTGCACCGGAAATTATGCGTGAATTATTGGTTCCGGAAATTATTCATGAATTTTGGCAAAACATGAAATTAGGTACAAGCGGATATTTTCTCTATTCCAATTTTTTTCTCCGTAGACTTGAAAAATTTCAACTTTTGTTAATCCAAATCCCATTAAATTTATATTTGTTTATAAATGCCCTGAGGCAAGTTTCTCTCAGTTTAGCTTTTATTTCATTCATTTTTTAAGGATTAAAAAGAATGCTACACAGAAAATAAAACAAAATTTTCTCAATCCGTTTACTTTGTTAGTGTATTTTACAGAACAATCTATCTGACAAACGGAAGATTATTATAAAATAATATATCTTGAAGTTGATTAGGTAAATTTTTTGGTACATTGGAATCATACAAACCCTTCATATTGTCAATATTTTTGTGTATGGAAGGGAGGGTGAGAGTCGGTAATACGTAAGGTTGGAATAGAGAAAACATCTGATTGTATCCTTGCATTTTTGGAAAGTTCACCTTGAAAACCAGGAATTATACTTGAATTTTATCATGGTCCTAGTGACCAGCATGAATCTTTTTGCGTTATCCACACTCAAAGTCCACCTTTTGTTTGTGAAGATCATTTCATGTTGAAAATTATCTTTCAACAGAAACATAGTCAGTAGTGCTAATTTGAATGCTGAAATATTACTTCGCAAGGCGTGAATGCCAAAAAGGACCAAACTGAAGCAAAAGTTAGCAAGGCCACACAAATCAGAAGTTTGCACTTGGGACTGTGCAGGCAGTAGAGACGATTGGGTGCCAAAACTGAGAATGGGGAGGAGGGAGGGACAGTTTACTTTATCTTAGTAGGCAAGGCTTAGCATTAAGAGTCTATAGTGCAGGGGTAGAAAGTAGGGGGGAACTGTTCCCTTTCGCCGCCACTGTCTGCAGGTAACAGTGACGTCAGACATTTTTGTTTTCTTTGAAGCTTTGATAAACATCATGTACTTAAAGGGAAGGAAATCGACAGAAAACATGTTTCAAACACGCCAATCATTGAATTATTTCGCCACCAAACCTAGTAAATACCTCTGTGAGATATAAAAATTCTGTAAAACCTAAAAAATATATAAAAAACCTAAAAAAAAGTTTAATTTAGGCACATAAACCTGAAATAGGTTCTAACAAGGAAAATAGGTTATTTTAGGCTCTATAAAACTTAGTCAGTTGTTTCGTTTTTCTATGAAACGCCGACATAACTTGTTATTTCTTATTTACCTACAAATTAAAAAAAATAGGTCAAAAACCTAAAATCCGATGTCTAGTTATAATTTAGGACACTAGTAGTGTTTCTTAAAAATGATGTTCCATTGTTACTTCATTAAAAAAAAACATTATACATATACTGTGACTTTTCTCACAACATACAATAGACACTTATCGCCGTATATATGTAAAAAGTGAGTATGTCAAAGAGCTTCGCTGAACCTTGCCACGAATATTATGTCGTGCTGGAACATTTACCTGAACCGGCAAGGCGACGATGTGTAGCGGATATGTATACAATATCCTGGGAAACTATGGAGCAAGACTGCGCATAACGGCAGAGAAGTGGGACAAGTGAATAGGTGGAGCGAAGCAGTACACGCTGCTGGAAAACCTGGTAACTGCAGTCGCTTTCCCCTCCACTCAATCCCCTTCCCTCGACGTGTTCATTGGTCGAGCCCTCTCCCGTCACTACTTTCCCAGAGATATGCTTTCGTTCGCTTGCTCCAGAGAGTCCCTTGACAGCCGTATATCAACATTACTTCCTGTACGTTTACATACCTATTCCAACCGACAAGCTATGCCAGAATATAAGAAGTCTCACTTTCATTTGGGTAACCCTTGCATTTCCCTGATGAGTTCTTTGCAACTCCCTGTATTACGTGGAACAAAAGTAACAAAATTTTTACGATTATTTGTTCAACGATCTTGGATGTGGCAGAAATTACATTCTAGACCGCGCTGTTAATTAATTTTAGATTTTTTAAATACAAGATAAACTTCGTGTATATCTTCCAAAGTTTTCACGTTGCTTGTTTGCAGTCATTGCAATCGGCCTTAATAGAGCAACACTTCACTTACTCCTATTTACAGCGTGTGCAAATAACTCTCTCCGAAACCACCGCTGCTGTTCACACACTTACGCGATAAACCTCATTCATGCATTTTTTTATTTCCGTGACATTCTTCTACTTACACTGGAATAGAAAAAGAACTGTTCACCACCTCTCTAAAGAAAGTGAAATGTGTTATTGGTAGAGGGTGACCACAATGAAAGTTGCTCCATTCAGAGCCCTCTGGAGCCAGTTCGAAGCAACGATGAAACTAGGTGTATAGGCTGTGGAGACCATGGGGAAGCGAATGCCGACGAGAAAAAAATAGTTCAAATTTTCAACACCAGGTTAAAATGTGGCGCTGAAGTAGGGTTACGAGACTTCCGGTTTTTCCCGGACATGTCCTAGATTTTAGTCTTATGTCCCACGTCCGGGAGGAATTTGAAAAATTTCACAAATGTCCTACATTTTGAGCGTCACATAATATTAATTAGTAAAATATGTGTTTCAGTTGAACATAGAGAAATCATGCAAGCTACAAGCCTATGAACTGCACTCCCAAACTCAATACTGACATTTATTTTGATCCAGTTAGTACCCAAAACAACAATAAAGGTTTCTGCTAGAACACTGGACCACATTCTTATGTTGTCACTATTCAGTGCCTGAGTGGAATTTCTTGCCTTTGGGGTTTATACCGATGGAAAGGTGTTTCCCATTTTTATTCAATATTTTGATTGTAAAGCAGGGATTAGAGAGAACAAGTTATTGAACTATCATAAAAGCTATCCTAGAGGAAATTAATGGAACCATTCTAAGTTATGGTAATTGCTGAAAATTTTATTTGCAATTCCTGCTCAATGAGAGAGTACTTTCATTACCATCACAACGGAGTCAGGAGAGAAATAATATTTTCAAAAGGTCTGTAAAATGTTTGGTACTGTGGTTCAGCATAATTTGAAAGAGTTTGACTGTTCAGTCTATCATAAATCAGGATGGCTACGCAACCGGGAATTCGTTGAATTCCTGGAATTATGCGTGAATTATTGGCTCCGGGAATTATGCGTGAATTCTACGTGAATTTTTCTCCGTAGACTTGAAAATTGGCAACTTTAATTAATCCCAATCCCATTCAATTTATACATATTTATTAATGCCCCGAGGCAAGTTTTTCACAGTTTACCTTGTATGTTTATCGAGGAAGGAAAAGAAAAAAGAGCTGGCTGGAAAATAAAACAGAATTCTCTCAATCCGTTTCATTTGTTAGTGTCCTTTGCAGAACAATGTATCTGACAGACGCAAGATATCTTGAAGTTGATTAGGTAAATTAGAGTGTAAAATTCTTGTACAATTAACATTTTTCCGTAACATCTGTGACTTGTGTTTGTGGGTGTATTTCTAGTCTGCGTATGTGAAATGGCAAATGGTAACTCCGCGCTTTAAATTAAATATATAGGCTATACCGTATAATTGAATTAAATTAGAATTTTTGGATAAATTGGAATCACACAGACCCTTTATATTGCTAATATATTTGTGTGTGTCTGTGGGTGGGTGGTGAGAGGCGGTAATACTTAAGGTTGAAACAGAGAAAACATCTCCTTGTACCCTTGAATTTTTGGAACGTTCGTTTTAAAAACCGGGAATTATACTTGAATTTTATCAAGATACCAGAGTAGCCACCCTGAAAATATATTTTGATTAAATTTTATAAAAATTGGCTCCTTTGAAGAGTGTCAGTCAAATCAAGTAATAAGAAGTGTATTGTGTAGTGTTGATTGCAAGTTTGGAAATTCATTAAGAAATATTTTTTTAAAAGGCTGAAAATTGTAAATTACTTTCTAATATGTTCTGGAAATATGTGTTATTTATTGTGAATGTTGTGTGTTCTACATTTTGAGTTAAAGTCCTACATTTTGGGACATTATGTCCTACATTTCCCTCATGCTGAAGTAACACCAACTAGTAAGTTGAGCTTATGTCGGTACAGCAGTGTTCAATGTGCGTTCAATGTGAACGACCCTTTGGAAGCATAAGACAGTGTGACCGATGGTCGCACGGAACATTTCCCGTTATATTATTCACTGTGCACTAGATTTCAGCTCCACATTGCAACCTGGTGGTGAGAATTTGAACTATTTTTTTCACCAGCACTCACATCCAGAGGTGTTCACCCTCCGGAGGGCGACCCTCGTGAGGGCAGACCTCACCCTCGCCCTCCGGAAGACTTGTGAGGGTGAGGGCGGTGGAGGGCGAGGGCGACTGCGATCTCGGAGGATGAGGGGAGGTTGATTCGAAATGAACACCTCTGCTCACATCCTCATGGTCTTCATAACCTATATACCAAGTTTCAGCGCAATCCGTTTCTTCAAACAGGCTCCAGAGGACTCTGAGTAGGGCAACTTTAGTTGTGGCCACTGCGGCTGAAGACGTACCTTTTGAAGAAATATTCATCCGAATCTGAAGATTATTAGAACTTGCGGGAGGAACGAGTCCCGTTTCGAATCCATCCACAAGAGGGAGTTCTTCCCTCCCTCTCCTTAGGACGGTGTAATCAAGAACAAGTCTTAACGCACCGGTGAACACAAAAGGAAAGAGGGAGAAAGAATTTGGATTGTTCGAATCTTGAATGGACGAGAATAAAGGGAAGAATAACGAAGGTCGCTGTTGGTGATGAAGCTTCTCCTCCAATCAGCTCTCTCCTCGCAGAGCACCAATACTGTGCCTCTCCCGCCCCAATGGCTCCAATCAGCATTTAAATCGTTTCTGTTTTTATTTTCAGTTCGTGATAAGCGCAGATGATGAGAATACCTTAAACAAAAAACGGATAAGATGGAAGATATTACCAGAGCTTAAAGCGAGCCGGTGACCAACTTTCGCCAATGAATTTAAGGGAGATTTCCAACTTTCGGCATTGAAGGTCCATGCACCCCCTCGAATATATGAAATCTTTTAATGTGAACCTATAAAAACCTACGAAGGTTGACGATTTTTTATTTTTTGCAAAAATCTCGATTTTGTCTTTGTAGAATGAATGAGTTGTTTGTGGATGGAGACAGGCGCCAGTAGTCTGCAGTCTGCAATATTTGATAATTTCAGTTTATATCCATTGATGCAAAGGTACCAGACGTCCCGATTTAGTTGACACAGTTCATTCCAATTGATCCATATTCCGAATTTTTTCTGCTCGGAATCTACTCGGACACTACTTGCTATAAACGGAGACTCTTGCAGACATTATACCGGTTATGGAGGGCATTCTGCAGATTACTGCGTGCATTGTTGAAATGGTTTGAATTTTTTTGGAGTCATAAACGGTTTTTTGACACCCGAAAAAAATACTAACCCTTTGACTAATAAATTGTTACTTTGATTACAGTGTCATAATTCATTTTCATAGAGGGGAATTTTATAAACTCTTTACAATATCGAACAAAGATTCCTCAATGACTGCAGTACAAAACCAACCATGTAAGGAGGGGGTTGCGTGTGTGTGTTTACTAGACCCGCCTATGGATCTACCCCCCTCTCAAAATAATCCTGGACACGGGGCTGTTAAGGGAGATTATGGAAGATTTAGTCGCGACAAATTTTGTGCATTTAAAGCAATGTTCATGATGTGGATAATATTAAAGAAACGAATAAATTTTCATTTTATATAATATCCCGATCACAAAAGAGAATACAAATTTACAAACGACATGTTTCTTAGTCCTAGCCCATATGTTTTTGTCCACTGCTGGTGCAGTACTAAGCATCAATCAACTACTGCAAGATATGACGTCACTTCCGCCGCCAAAGGTTAAACGCGCAAGATCTTGCAGTCGACTTGAAGTTTTGTGTGGCTCGGAATGAGTCGAAATTTCGCGATCTTTGTTCTTAATGAAATACACGGGAGAAATAAATGGCAATATGGCCGGGAGAATTATTATTTTTTTGTCATTTGTTTCTTTCAATATCTACACTTACAAATAATTTCTTATACTCAATTTGAATTCACAATAAACAATACAATATCCCAGATCTGTCTGGAAATTATAGCATAGGATTAGTGGGTAAAACATATGTCAATATTAGTCGGTAGCAACGGGATGACCCCGTTTGGACTACCCTCAATGTCCCCACATGTCATGGAGTCTCTTCACACAGGTGCAAGATAAACTATATCAAGCAGCATGTCAAGATCTAACTTAAAAGTGGAAGAATCAATTATCAACTTAACAAAATTTAATGTTCAAAGTATTCTTGATAAGACCCAACACAGTACAGAGGCAAAATCGAAAACTTTTTTCACGAAAACTTGAAAACTTTGTAGAAAAAGAAGGTTGTCTGCTGCGCCACGATTCAAACTGGCCAGGAATGGTAGTACCGTGTTGAGCCCCAGGTAGCAGCGTTAATTAGTGAGAACCAAAAGTCCCCATTTGACCTCCCGTCCTCGTTTCGGACGACTCTCTCCTATCTTATTTGACTGATTGAAAATATAATTTGGCTGCATTAGCGCTTAGGCTATTTGCACTCACCATCCCACATAGAGACCAAACACAACCTAGCAAAGAAACCGCAACCTAACGTTAAGAAATCTCTAAAGAAACTGAATTGGCAACATCTGATTTACTCCACGTGGACTGGACAAGTTCTGTCATTTCTTGAACGGATGCTGTTGGAAGGAAAGGTTTCAGGGAACGATTTACTGGACTCCACGTGAACCTGACATGTGGCTGTTAGAGCGAAAACTGATCTTTCGGAACTTTCTTTAAAGTAAAGTGCCGTTGGATAGAGGACGACAACTATACAGAACTCTGCCTGCCTGGAGGGAAAGCTTGGATCTCTGAACACGGGCGAAATGGTACCTTGTACGCTGGCGTACGCAGCAACCTGATTGGTTCTATGGCTCACGTGACCCTTCTTGCCTTCCGATACAGACAACGAACCTACCCGGTTCTTCGCGCTCCGTGCTCGTGATGTGTGGTGCTCAATACGCACGACTAATATATCATTAAGAAAGTTTATTGTTCGTTAATATATAAATCCTTTATATTTTGTCTATGGAAATGTTTAGCAATTGTTTCAAAACTCTTAACATCGAATGGTCTCTGGACGAAATTATTTTAAAATGTTTATCAGGTTGGTTTTTTTATGACGCAACGTATGTATGAATTTCTAATCATCCGCCGACCTCTGTGGCGCAGTTAGTCAAAAGTGGCAGAAGTAAAATAATCCATATAAATCAGTAGTTACATCATCCACAATAATAATGGGTGTACGTACTATTGCTCTAGAATTGCTTGTGAATCTGGTAGGGTTTTAATGACTTGCGTCATGCCGAAAGGTTTCCTTGGTTAGCTGAGTGTACTGAAAGAAACAAAATACAGGGTTTATAAAAGAACTCCGGGGTTTTAAACAAAGATAGCGAGCAAACGGTATTAGGTAACTCAGGTTACTTAATTAATTAGAAATCAATAGCTCATGAAGTTTTATTCACGCCGTTTGGAGTTTATTCCAACAAAGGATGGCAACGCTGCGCAGCGTTGACCTTGAAGTGGCCGAGCCGAGCCGAGCCGAGCCGAGCCGAACACAGTCAGTGCAGTTCAACGGCACTGCCACAACAGAAGGCGCAGTGTGTGATATGGATTGTAGAAACTGGATCTGTTATTTCTGTACAGCGGAACTTTGAACGCTAGTATGGTGGTGTTTAGCCTCCGGACAAAACCAATCGTCAATGGCTTAAGGCGTTTAAAGAAACTGGAAGTGTGGATTGGAAGGAAAGGGCCTATTCCATGGCCTCCAAGAAGTGCGGACCTTACTCCCTTAGACTTTTTCCTATGGGGCCATGTGAAGAGCATGGTTTATGCGGGGAAAATTCAAAATGTCAACCATCTAAGGCAAATAGTTATCTCATCTGTGGCAACCATCACCCGCGACATGCTGGCTAGGACGTGGCAAGAAGTTGATTATTTTTTGGATGTGTGCCGTGCTACAAACGGGGCACACATTGGAATTTACTAAATTGTAAAGAAAACTTGATAACATTATCTTCAAAAATATGCATTTACTTTTTCCTGAGTTTCAGTTTTTAATAAAATATTTAGCTTCAAAACCCTGGAGTTCTTTTATAGATACCCTGTACAGTTTTGTTATGCACATACTATGTTTCTGAAAAAGACTCCGAATGGCGTAAGATGTTCTGATTTGAATAACCTAATTTAAAAAAGCTATATGGCAAAAGTCTTTCAAACTTTTGTTGCATAGTGAGGCATCTCATCTGCTAGCTATTATAGGCTATATGCATGGAGCATATTTTATCGGAAGCCAACAGACTTTAAGCAACAAAACACGATGATATTGTACTTTCAAATAGACAATGCTTACATCGACTAATCCCACAAGTAAACGATTAGCAAGAAGGAGCGTAGCCTTCCTTTGGACTTGGCGTTTCCACCCGAAATGCTCATGCTACGCCACTGGCTAGCACACCGAGCCATAACGCCAGCGGTCCCGAATTTGAATCCCGGCCTGTGCATGGGTGTTTGGGAGTGTACCTTAATCAAAATCAGCATATCATCGCTCATACCCATCTTTTCTGCCAAAAGTGACAGAAAAGCGAAGTAAAGTAAAGCAAATCAATCAATCGAAAAGAAACTGCACAGACTACATGCATTCCAGCAGACTCAGAGGGCGAAGCAACGAGTTAGAATAATACTAGGGTGCGGAATTTTGCCTATTTGCCTCTTTTTACTCCTTCGTAGTAAAATATAGGCTTTAATGTTTAAAGTTCCTTTCATGGTGTTTCTAGTCTGAAAACCCATGTTTATAGAGCCTATAAATGCCTATTTTGAGGATTAGTGCCTATTTTGCTTAACCGTGCAAAAAAATTTCTATTCGGGAATTTTTGCATATCTCGGCTTTTCTTAAGTGCCTATGGCTTTCCCTACATTGATAGATGTACGGCTTTGTTGATATTGATTGTTTTACTGACTGAAATCTGGTATTCGCCAGATTTGAGGGTCTGAATTGGAACATCGTTTTAATTTCTTTTTCTTACAATGTTGCAAATTGTTCTTTCATCATTTGTTCAAATTCGCACAGTCGTTAACACAAGCTCTTTTTGTGAGAATTACTTTAACTGATGATTAGCCGCAAATATGAATTTGATCAAAAGAGTATCAATAGTTTACAGGGTTGGCAAAATTTGTGTTTTTTTTAAAAGAAACAAACAGTTTTCTTTTTGTTTAAAACATGTTTGTAATGTTTTAATCAGTGTTTCAAACAAGAACCGAAAATAAATGTTTTAAACAAATAAAGCGTTTAAATCATAATGCAAAGAAGACTTATTTTCTAAGAATAATGATTAATAAGGAATCTATTAATCATCCAAGAATGGACTGTGTTCCTATTATGAAGTAAACGCTTGACTAACTTCCTAAAATACACCTTTATGTTAGTCTGAATATCTCGCTTGTAGGCTGTTCGAGAAGCTTCAACTAATCCACAATGGCCAGGACCCACTGAGTCCACGTGGTAGCTATTGTTTGTTTTGTAAATACGACATTTTATTGTAAATTAAACTAAATATTGACATTAGCAACAATGTGCACATTTTGCAGTGTGTTAAGTGAGGAACAAAACGGTTTCATCAATTTAGAATTCAATTTCAAAATTTTTTAAAACACCTGTAAGGGAAACATAGCGAGATGTTTTAAAAGTGACCCACGGGTATTCACATTCATCACGATATGTTTCTTTGTTAATTCAATATCAATTTTCAGTCACTGAACAGATTTCTATATACATAAACAGAATGACACGTATTGATTGAAACTCCAAAGTTACGAAACACGCAAATAATCACAAACTATCAAACACCAAGTACCAAAATTTGTTTTAAACAAGTCTGGAAAAAAAATGTTTAAAACACTTTGTTTTAAACGTTTTAAACATTTGTGAAAAAAACAAAGTCATGCGTTTTAAACGTTTAAAACAAGTTGTTTAAAACACTTTTGTTTTAAACATGCCAGTCCTGATAGTTTGTTATTCGCTGGAGCACTTTTATGTATCAACTGTAGTGCTAATACAACTGCCCATTGTAAGAAGAACATTGAAAGCAGTTCACATTCATTTCCTATTTTAATGTCTTATTTTAATTTTAGGGTGCCTTTTCAGTGCATATTTTCGTGCCTTTTCTTAGTTTATAGTGCCTTTGTAAGTGCCTACTTTCATCATTTTGGTGCCTATTTGACTACCTATTTTAGAGGTTTTTAGTGCCTATAATGACTCAATCGGGCAAAGTGATCGTATTCAGCTCCCATATGCTAGGGGAGACTGCTCGAATACTTAACGCACCCCAAGTGATCTGCCTTATGTGTGATCTGCCGTAGCACCACCTAACTCGGTACGATTATTCATGTGTGAAACTTAACAGTAATGAACAAATTAGCTTATGAAGTTAGTGAATGAGTACCTGTCGTATGATATTTATAAGAAATAAAATCACCAGCCAATACTTGGGCATATCAGTCATATGGTCAGTAACTCAGAAATATATAACACTGCAAACAGGGTGAGGGCGGAGGCGCATTTCGAAGCGTGGGTGTTGTGGATACATTTTTTTTTTTCTGTGCTATTCTGTTTTTTCGTGTGGTGTCTTTGCTGTCTTGTGTAAGAGTATGGTCTACATTGAAAATAACCACCAGGGTTGACAAACGAGACGGGCACTCGATTTGGAGTGGTGAAGGTAAGGACTCAACTAGGGATCTTCTTCCAAAACCATTCAGTTTTAACCTTGTACCAAAAAAGTTGGAGGTGGTGAATCTTGAGGGACCGTATCCTTAACTATGCATAAGCAAAACAAGTGTCTCAGTTAAAAAAAAAATCCACTTTATGCACAGAAAGGCTAATTTGGACTCGACCTACAGTTTAAAGTGAAATCCGAACCATTCGACAGAGTACCGAAACCTTCATTACAAGGCAACGACATTACGTATCCTGTGGTTATGTAGCACAAATGTTGCTAATAAATCATTCTGTTAGAACAAGAAACTATAAGGCCACAATGACTTCAGTAACTTCCTCCATAATGTGGTGAAAAGGCATGAACATTCCGAAAATCTCACTCGTGCAGTGACGTACAAAGGGGGATTCCCTCCTTTGACATAGTATTCCTAACAAAAAGAAGGCTAAAGGCAGGAAAAATATGACAAAATAAATACACATTGTAGGGGCCGGGTTAGTGGGGAGCAAGAGTCCCCTTTAGAATCCCAGCCCCCCCCCCTGTGTGTATATCAGTGATTTATTCACACACACCCAACATCCACCCAAAACAATTCCTCAATGTCCTCCTAAAAATTTTCACCAACGCCCAATTTTTGGTAATTTTAATTCCAAATTTACCCATACACCCCTCTTTTAAAATGTTATAATTAGCCGAAATGAAAAACTCTAAACTGTCCCATCGTTTGCCACGGCACGCCCCTGGCTACAGTTCTTACATACTGCTACTTCGAATGCAGTTTTTTGTACTTTTGTAATCGCAGTTTCTCGTTCAGAAAGTTGCCGTATTCCTCAATAGATGGCAGGAGGGACTGTTCGTCGTTTGGGGACATCTACCGAGAGAAAGGGGAACTTCTAGCAGAATGGCACTCCTTATAGAATGGAATAAGATGATTTGGAACTAATAAATTATAATTATCGATAAACATGGATCACACAACTACCGTCACATTGCGGATGATTTCATATTAGAATCTGAAACGGGTAGGAATGAGTTTGAAGAAGGGTCCAAAGATTATCGCTGCCGTAATATTGAACTTTTTACGCTGATCTCTTTCAAATGAATTTTTTGCCCAGTTGCATCGATTTTTCATGAAACGTTCACAAAAGTTGAGTTTCTAGCATATATTGATTTCAGAAGTGTATGCAAATAATAGCATATATTCAAAAAGAAAATTTCAAAGAAATAGCATTGGTTTCAAATGGATTTTGAAAATAATATTAAATACTTTTCAAACGTGTATTAATTTCATATATAATATGCTTTTAGAAATTAACATTGGTGAAAAGTTTCATGCTTTAAGCTTGCCACGTGGGTTACAAACCAACACGAACTGCATCCCTCGTTTGCACGTGGCATGCTGTTCAGCGACGGGGCCTATTTCTATTTGAATGGGGAGATCAATCGGCATAATTGTCGGTACTGGTGTGACAGTAATCCAAGCTGGGTGCAACCGAGTAAGGAACATAGTCCTGCAAAGGTGATTGTGTGGTGTGACGTATGGGACACCCACATCATTGGTCCATTTTTCATCGACACTACCTTAACCGCGCAAGAGTACCTGACGCTCCTTCAGGAACATGTGTTCCCTTCCATTCTGACCCCGACGGCAACTTTCCCTCTTATTTTCAACACGATGGGGCCTCTCGCCACTGTGGCGTTGGTGTGCGTCAATGGCTCGATGCACAATTCCCTAGGAAGTGGATTGATCGCAGTGGTCATGTGGCCGCCCAGATCACCTGATCTCGCACCCCTCGATTTATATCTGTGGGGCCATTTCAAGCAGATGATGTTTGCTGAGAAACCCCGCGATGTAAGGCACCTACAGGAACGCATTGAGCATGCGTGTGACCACATTTCACCGGACATTCTCCTGCGCTTGCAGTCGGAGTGGATATGGCGTCTACGGTTGTGCATAGGACGTGATAGCCATCACATAGAACAAGTGCTGTAGCGTGCTGTTGGTAGGTGATTTTCAAACTTTGAGCGTTAATAACTTGCAAACGATACAAGATATCAAAGAAACAATTACACTTTTGAAATCCTGACTTCACGCTAGTGTAATTTTATGTTCCACATGTCCCTCTTCCCATTTGAAATTTCGAACCTGCGTTCAAGATGGTGGCCATGGTCACCATGTACCCTACAAGTTGCGCCCACCCTCTACTACCATCTCCCATTACCAGATTTCACATTTTCCTCTCAGGTTTCAAAATAAAAGGGTGTCTCAAGACTTTTGACTCACCCTGTACTAACGTCTACCAGCTTTGAAAACAGTAAATTAGCAACTTACCTTATTCTTAATTTTTTCCCAAAAAAGGTAAACACTTGTGCTTAATCAGACTTCTACCCAAAGGGGACAAGAGAGTCATGCTCCATGGAAGCATGAAATATTATAGTTAATATAAACGTATAAAAAACAATAAATTTGTCATTGGTGACCTTGAGATTTTGCCTGACTTTCGATTTTGTTTTGGCATAAACGGAGGGCTTGGTTGTGGAAAGGGTCTAGCAACTGCATTTAAAATTCATGAATCCACGCTAGCGATCAAGCTTCGCTCTCGTCAAGGTACGATCAACGTGAGTTTGATGTTGGTTTCTTCACAGAGTACACCGATCTTTCTGTATAAAAAGGCTGCCGATTCTGCTAAGTACGGTACAGTGTCTCTCAAAAATTTTAGGACAACGACATTTTAAACTAGGCAACCCAATTTACACAAGCCGTTGGTGGGTTGCGTGCAGAGTTAGGCTCAATTTCAGGGTTGCCACATGCACAATAGATATTTATAAAATACGCGAAAGAAATATAAACAAGTATTATTCTATAAAATTATTAAAAATATCACTATTATATCGCAAATGACAAAATTCTTTCTGAAAGAAAAAAAATAGGTTTTCTAGTATTTCATCGCTGATGAGTCTACAGTAAGGAAAAGAGGTGAGAGGAAACGAAAGGTTACAAAAGAGAGGAGAAAGAGAAAGTGAAAGGATAAGAGGAAAAGTAGAGGAGAGAAGAAATAGAGGATAGACGAGGAGAGGAGATGTAGTGAGGAGAATGGAAAAAGATTCGAGGAGAGATGAGGAAAAAAGAACAAAGAAGAGAAAAGAGGAGGAAAACGAGAGGAGAGGAGGAGACGAGAAGACGGAAGTGAAGAGTAGAGTAAATGAGAGAAAAAGAGAAGAACGAAACAAGAGAGAATAGTGCAGTGGAGTCGGAAATCTAAGACAGGAAAGGAGATAAGAGGAGTGGAGAAGAGTGGGATGGAGATAAGATGCGAGAAAAGTAGGGAAGGCGATATGAGATGAAAGCAGAACGGAAAGAGGGGAGAGAAGAAGGAGAAGGAACTGGAGAGAAGAGGTAGTTGCAGAAAATATCGTCTGAGCGCCAAGAATGGATGCATTGGTCAAATTATCGACCTGAAACATTCAATAACATTTTGAAATGTACTGGAGAATATATTAGACCGGTGCGAAATGCCTTTTGGCTGAGTTCAGAGCAAATTAAAATCTTACATGTAAGATCTTTGATTTTACCTGCGATTACACCACTAAAAAAATGAATGTAATTTTTAATATTTATAAGAATTATTCAATTTTTCTCCACTTCTCGTTTCGTTGAAATGGAGATTTTGTAATTCAATATTTCCCCTCCCTCCATCGTTAATTCCAAACTGAATCATTCCGTTTCACACGGCGTGGACAATGAACACAATGGGATATGTCTAAAACTTACGAAAATTTTCTGCCACCGGAAGGGTTTGAACCTACGACCATCAGATTGACAATCCTGAACGGTAGCCACTACCCTACAAGCTTTAGCTCCTTAAACCAGGTAGAAGAACCACTACACCACGCCTTTACCTTCGAATGAAACAACAATTTTTTTTAAGTATTCTGTCCCTCCAATATTGTAAATGTCGTGTTATTTCTTCTAGAGGCTTGAACATTACAGGACGATGTTCTTTTCCTGTGATACTGTAACAGACAAAATGCTTGTGTAGCCTACTGATGCAAGTCTTGAGTCCAGAAGAGTCTTATGAAATGTATTTGCTGTTGCGTAAGATAACACGAAATAATTACACCGTGTGCGAACTACCAAATCTGTGCAACGTTATTTTATTCTATGATAATTCTATAAATTCTATGAATAATTCTATGTTGCGTACTTAGAATTATTCATTCAATAAAGAACATGTCTAATTGTGAGTTAACAAAAAAGAAAAACAATAATAAAGAGACATTTTCGCATCACGATTGCAGTTCGAAAAAGTCGGGACAGGAATTGAAAGTAACGTACTGTCCTGACTAAATCGGTGAATAGGACGTCTGGTAGCCTTGCATCAATGATTATAAAACTAAAACCACCCAATATTGCAGCTTGAAGACTTTTGCGCAAGAAACGGATTCATTTATACAAAAGCAAAATTGAAATTTTTACTCATTTCAAAAATCGACGATGTTATTTTCGTATTTATTTATAGGTTCACATTTAAATATTTTAGGGTTCGAGGGGGAGCATGGCCCACATGGCCCCTCCCCTGGGTACTGACCTTACGTAGACAGTGGAAGAGAAATTTTGGAGAACCTTTCTATTAAATTTAGTATTTACATTCACCTTATGCTCAGATAGGTTAAACCGTTTATTGACAATTGTGAACTTTTCATATATAATAGATAATATTTTGTTTTAAACGACGGGAGAACATTGATCGAATTTCCTTTCTTGCTCTTTTGAGAGAATATATACTTCTACAATAGCAATCGCGTTCGGAAACCGTGAAAACAATGACTTGGTTTTCAAAGGCAGACAAGCTTGGTAGTCTAGCTTGCTCGCGATCAAAGTGACTCACTCACGCTATTCAAGGCCGCTTCTTATCGCAAAACACTGTACTTCGATGCACAGTGTTTGCACCCAGCACGTTACAAGTGACCAGAGTCGAATTTTAAAGAGAATCTGAAGAATGGTAGATTTCATCAGAGGCGGCTAGGTAGGCACCAGCTCAACATGCAATAGTTTAAGTGATAATTCCTGACAAACAAAAAAAACGTATTGAATAATTATTGGGATAGTAATACGTGTATCCGCTCCTTTTTAACAATGTAAGCTCGAAGACAATCTGTATTCCATTTATTTATATTGGCAACTTGGTCAACCGGAGGTTATTTTATCGCCTTCGATAATCGAATTGTCTGATCGATTATTTTTTGTTTACCCAGGAACATGCCCCATAGGAGATTTCCGAGACCGGGTTACGCTACTCACTCGTAGCTCCCCAATTTCTTCACGATGGTGGGTTGCCACCGGTCCCATACACAGGCCGAGAACCTAGAGAATGAGCATAGGCGGACTCGAATCCATGGCGTCCTGCAGTCGGAGGCCACGGAGGAGGACTTTTGTTATTTTACCTTTGGCTAATCGCAACGATGAGGATGAATAATGAATAGAAAATTAAAGAAGGTCACGCACAAAGTAGAGGACGATCTTCAACCTCTTAAGTGACGAGTTCAAGCCCTAAATATGAGGATTTCAACCTTAGACGACCTCAATTTCAAAATTATAAACAAAATGCCTACTTACACTAAACTTCTCATCAAGGCCAAAATAGTTTGTAACTGTGAAACTACCCCTGAATACAAATTGACATTTTTTTCCATGTGAGTAAGAATTAAATGTGTGGTATACAGAGATAGATGATACCTTTTGAGAAACAATTAACTGTACCCCGTCCCAGCATCTCTGGAGCAAAGCCGCGCATAGCGGAAGAGAAGTGGAGAGAGGGGAGAGGGGATCGAGTGGACAGAGCGAATCAGTGCACGCTGCTGGGAAGGCTGGTAACTGCAGTGACTTTCCTCCCTCCACGCAATCCCATTCCTCTCACGTGTTCATCGCTGCTCAGATACTTGTTTTCGTTCACCTGCTCCAGACATAAGTGGTACAGAGTGTAGTTCGCATATGTAGCAAGTAAAGAAACTTATCCCAGAATGAAAATTCCACATAGTTTTAAAACGTTTGTTTAAGCAATGAATAACTGGAAACGGATCACACATAATTCCCTTGCCAAAATCTAGTGGTCGAAAATTAATTTCAAGACATTTCATATCTATTCACCATATTCCCAGTTATAAGGAACTATTTCTTAGATGTTCATGAAACCGTTATAAAATTACAAATAAAATATATTCACAAGCTTAGATATACTAATACGAAGAAAGAAATTCAGAGTTAAATTTCAAATGCATGTGTATAAAGTAATTCTAGAAGTACAGAGCTATATCTGAGTATTTAACTTCTTTTTTGCGGATAACGTTTACAATATTGAGGCGAAAGAATAATTAGGAACAGTAGCTCCAAGAAAACAAAGGGCGTAGTGTATTGGTTAGAGTTCTTGAAAGCATTGCGGTCCCACGTTCGATCCTCCATACTAAATGTTCCTTAAAAAAGAATCCCTTCCATTAAACAAGAGCATGGTAACATTATTTGTAATAGCAGTATATAGTGGCTACATTGTTCTGCATATGTAATTTATAAAAAAAAATAAACAAATAAATGAATTGACACACCTTCAACGGGATATTTTTATATATAAGATCATGGATTATGATACTCTGGACATGCTAATTTTACCCCTTTTCCCACTTGAGTTCAATGCAAGGATGTGTAAAAATTTCAATTTTGCTCTTGTATAAATGAATCTGTTTCTTGGCCAAAAGTCTTCAAGCTGCAATATTGGGTGGTTTTAGTTTTATAATCATTGATGCAAGACTACCAGACGTCCGATTCACCGATTTAGTCAGGACAGTACGTTACTTTCAATTAATGTCCCGACTTTTTCGAACTGTAGTCTTGATGCGAAAATGTTTCTTTATTATTGTTTTTTTTGTTAACTCACAATTAGACATGTTCTTTATTGTATGAATAATTTGAAGTACGCAACATAGAATTATCATGACTTTTTAATGGCGCTCGCACTATTTGAACAATTTTGTAATATCTGTCTGTCTGTCTGTCTCTTTCTCTGGTCTACGTCAATGACAGAAATACAAGCAATATTCGTATTTATTTTTAACCCAATTAAAGGAAAGTGTAAGCATTTAAAAGAAATAAGAAAGATCATCACTGTTGTTCTTCGAGGAAGACAAATTAGAAAGATTTAGTCCAGCACCTTAACAAAGTGTCCCACGAGTCTCTCTTGACTTACACTGTCAAATGTGAAGTGATTTTATGAATAAAATAACGTTGCACAGATTTGGTAGTTCGTAATTATTTCGTGTTATCTTACGCAACAGCAAATACATTTCATAAGACTCTTCTGGACACAAGACTTGCATCAGTAGGCTACACAAGCATTTTGTCTGTTACAATATCACAGGAAAAGAACATCGTCCTGTAATGTTCAAGCCTCTAGAAGAAATAACACGACATTTACAATATTGGAGGGACAGAATACTTAAAAAAAATTGTTGTTTCATTCGAAGGTAAAGGCGTGGTGTAGTGGTTCTTCTACCTGGTTTAAGGAGCTAAAGCTTGTAGGGTAGTGGCTACCGTTCAGGATTGTCAATCTGATGGTCGTAGGTTCAAACCCTTCCGGTGGCAGAAAATTTTCGTAAGTTTTAGACATATCCCATTGTGTTCATTGTCCACGCCGTGTGAAACGGAATGATTCAGTTTGGAATTAACGATGGAGGGAGGGGAAATATTGAATTACAAAATCTCCATTTCAACGAAACGAGAAGTGGAGAAAAATTGAATAATTCTTATAAATATTAAAAATTACATTCATTTTTTTAGTGGTGTAATCGCAGGTAAAATCAAAGATCTTACATGTAAGATTTTAATTTGCTCTGAACTCAGCCAAAAGGCATTTCGCACCGGTCTAATATATTCTCCAGTACATTTCAAAATGTTATTGAATGTTTCAGGTCGATAATTTGACCAATGCATCCATTCTTGGCGCTCAGACGATATTTTCTGCAACTACCTCTTCTCTCCAGTTCCTTCTCCTTCTTCTCTCCCCTCTTTCCGTTCTGCTTTCATCTCATATCGCCTTCCCTACTTTTCTCGCATCTTATCTCCATCCCACTCTTCTCCACTCCTCTTATCTCCTTTCCTGTCTTAGATTTCCGACTCCACTGCACTATTCTCTCTTGTTTCGTTCTTCTCTTTTTCTCTCATTTACTCTACTCTTCACTTCCGTCTTCTCGTCTCCTCCTCTCCTCTCGTTTTCCTCCTCTTTTCTCTTCTTTGTTCTTTTTTCCTCATCTCTCCTCGAATCTTTTTCCATTCTCCTCACTACATCTCCTCTCCTCGTCTATCCTCTATTTCTTCTCTCCTCTACTTTTCCTCTTATCCTTTCACTTTCTCTTTCTCCTCTCTTTTGTAACCTTTCGTTTCCTCTCACCTCTTTTCCTTACTGTAGACTCATCAGCGATGAAATACTAGAAAACCTATTTTTTTTCTTTCAGAAAGAATTTTGTCATTTGCGATATAATAGTGATATTTTTAATAATTTTATAGAATAATACTTGTTTATATTTCTTTCGCGTATTTTATAAATATCTATTGTGCATGTGGCAACCCTGAAATTGAGCCTAACTCTGCACGCAACCCACCAACGGCTTGTGTAAATTGGGTTGCCTAGTTTAAAATGTCGTTGTCCTAAAACTTTTGAGAGACACTGTACATGTTAATTCATGAATGAAATTTTAAATACTGTAAAGATTTACGAGGAAAATTCTTGGGCTAAGGGCATTGACTTAAAAAAAAATAGTGAACATCGTTTCGCGAAGATAGATAGATTGATTGATTGATTTGCTTTATTATACTTCGCTTTTTGTGCCACGTTTGGCTAATTAGTGAAAATGGGGATGAGTGATGATTTGACACTCGCAAGCATCCATGCCATGCCCAGGCCAGGATTCTAACCCGGGACTCCTGGTGTCGTAACACGATGTACTAACCACTCCGCCAGCTCACGAAAGTTGTGAATCATTTCTCTAGTGTTTAGGTATTAGCTTTATTCCGGCTGGAAAGTCTATCTTATACAGTTTGAGGTCGGTGCATATTATTTCTCAGTTTTCTCATGCCCAACATGCGCCTCCCGAGTTTCAAAAACGCACACAAATTTTACAATGTGATTTAGATGTAACAATGTTTCTTGTTACGTTTTTCTCGGGCGACTAATAAACTGATTAACGCAATTATATCATGCAAACTGAGCAAAGAAACAAGTGTCGCTTGCCGCGTGCATCTTGTCTCTTCGGTGTGAAACTCTCGAGTCGCGTGTGGCATTTCGTGTCTCTTCGGTGTGAATTCTCCCTTAGATTTCCGCGCATTATTCCACGGTCAAAATAAAGTATATATTTAAGCAGCGCCATTGATTTGACCTGAACACATTTTTATGGGAAACGTTATTCGTCTCGGTTGAATAGTTATCGGCTTTTGAAAATGTAAGTGATACAATGTTTACACTCGGCCGCCATTAAATCTACACTCGTGGCCTAGAGCTCGCTTCTGATTGATTATCCTATGAAAAATGTGTGGTGTTTGCTTCTTGTTACTATTTTTGAAAGCTCCACCACACCCTCCTCTTCCATATATTACGAGGAGGTTCTTGCGTCAACGAGATTATTTATATTGTATAATTCGCGACGCTCGGAAGTTGCAATCTGGCAACGTGGTATCCCCTAGCGGGAGAAACATGTACCGTCGCCAAGAAGCCACTCCCCCCCTTTCTCCCGTAGCAAGCGAGGCTGGTTCGACAGACACAGTTGCAGTGGCATTCCGATAACAAAAGGTAAGGAGGTTTTTTTCCCTCCAGGGAGTTACGACCGTTGGTAGGTGAACGGAAACATACGAGATGGATTGAATTTGACTATACCGTTTTGACTCGCCGTTTAACTTACATGGTATATTAATTGGGGCTTAATTTGATTTTATAGTTTGTCCTGGTAAGGCTTGGTTTACCTTACGTAAGTTTATTATATTTTAAAATCAATTATTATTTTTTCTTTAAAATATTCCATGTCATGTTGATTTCGGGCTAGAATTAAATATGCATCTAACAAGGATGTTTCGTGTTCATCGATAACCAAATGTTTCCGATCATCCAGGCCATCTTTTTCGTAAATGAATAAGAGTACATGTGTTAGTCTCTGTGGTTAGACTGATTCAGTATTTTAGGGTTGTATTTATCGGCAGCCTTCGTTTACTTCATTTGTGATTTTAAACTGTATATAAATTTTCAAATATGTGTGGAAAGGGATTTCATATTTTGAGGGTAAAAGTGTAAATATTGTAAAATGAGAGTTACGGGGGAACGAGTTTACAATACCGGACCACTCTCCAATTTCTATGAAATTTCGCCTACTCACTAATTGTGAACTCCTAATCACGAATCTGCATGTAATAATTGGCGGTCGAGTATGGAAATCGAGAAAAAACGATATAAACTATGTTTTCTTAACGTAACATAACCCTACCATAAGAACAGCAGCTTCACGGAACACACAATTTTCCCCGAATGGGTGTCACTTATCGCCATGGGCGTCCGGAAGGGGGGCAAGGGGGGACGTGGCCCCCCTGGAAAATGAAAGTCAACCAAAAGTTGTGTGTTAATTATTGCATTAACACCAAAAATTCAAATTTAAGCAATTTTTTTAGGGTACTACTCCTTTGGGGGAAAATGTGACTTGTTTGCCCCCCCTGGAAAAATATACCTTCCTTGCCCCTCCCTGGAAAAAATCCTGCGGACGTCCATGCTTATCGCACAACACTTTAGCTATATTGTGTTCTGACGTCACTGGAGAGAGCTTTTTAATGTGAGGTAAGACAAGGTAACGCGTCTCTTAGCGAAAATATTAATTTTTCTTTGTATTTATTCTAATGGAACCTAACCTAACCTTGTAGGCATTCCTCGTCTGACGTCATTATTCAAGGTAGCCAGATTGTTGTGCGTAAAGGAAGACCATTAAATTATTGCGAAAGAAGATTGCTGTGTATGGACAATCACCGTGGTAAATCGCAAGGTTATTTTACAAGTTCTACACATAAATGTACAATTTTAACAAGTGACAGTATTTTAACAGATACGTCATCAGGACACCGAAATTAGTAAGTAGGCGAAATTTTATAGAAATTGGGAGAGTGGTCCGGTATTGTAAACTCATGCAGTGTGGGTGTTTGATATGAAGGTGCTTGAATATGATAGTTTATGAGTTCCTATTGGATTACGTGTAAGAGACGGAACGAGTCTTGGGAAAGGGAGCAACTATTTCTGTATTTGCGGACCTGTGGAGATTGTGACTAGACGATTACGTAATAACTGGATCAGATATCTAATAATACAGAAAGGGGAGAGAGAACTGTAAAATTAGGGGAATGGTTTATTATATAAAAGATCCACGTTAATTATGAGTAGTCGACATTGCGGGCTTAAACTATTAATAGTTAAATTAAAAAGGAAGTGAAGCAGGTATTGAGTAGAATTTTTTTTAGGTTATGATTTCAACCTGTTTTCCTCTGAATGCCCAATGTTGATGTGAGGTGGTGGTAAATGGTATTTTTTTTGGAAAATTTAATATAACTAATTGTTTTTAAACATTTTTGTTTAAACCTAACAACCACGTCACAAATGCTACGGAAATAGGACAAATTCTATCTCTGAGTTTGTTTGAGTTCTTTTAAGTCCATTTTATGCACAGAAATGCTATCAGGATTGGACCTATAGTTTAAAGTGATATCTGAACCACTATGTGGGACCCCTTGATTACAAGGTGACCACGTTACCACTGGGCCATCGGGCCTTGACAAATGCCATGGGATCTGAAATACCATAAGATTTTTCAGTAGCATTTTGGTCATGACATAAATGTTAGATAAAATTCTAAGGAAACTCTAAAGTGTATTCAATTTGTGAAGCATGTTCAAATACCGTTCTTAAAATTCAGATGCCCAGCAAGTGACTGACAACTGTGAAGGAGATGAGGCACCTGAAGGGAGACAGACCTCAGCTTCCCCACATCCGGTTGGGCGCAGTTCCTCATTCTGCTTCACCGGATGCTTCTACAGAGGTTCAGGGACTCGGTAACTATTTTATAGAAACTATTTACTATTACTATAGTGGAACCACAAGGAAAGAAACCTGCGCAGGACCTCATCACGCTGGCGGGTGGGTAAAAACACAGGGGGAATAAGCCTTCGGCTCAGCCAATGTTTGAACTGTGAAATTATGCCAAACGATACTCAATTGTGCTAGGACATTATTATTACTTTATTACTGTTACTACATTACTGTTTTTAGATGGTTGTATTGTATCCCACCCAAAAATGTATTTCTATTTTAGTTATTTTAGGTCAGTTTTGTGCCTCTACTGGTAAGTACGACAATATAGATGAATGAAAAACTGATGAAATGTCCTTGCCTTACTAGATAGAAACACTGACTTCGTAGTTTGGGCAAATTATTTTATACATGTGTGTGTGTATATATTATATAATGTATATATATTGAATGAAGCAACATAGAGGCAGCATAACTGACGTTATTAACACTGACGTGATTTATTCAAGAAATTTGCTAGAGATCGAAGCGGCATAGTTCATTACAAATGAAATAATGCACCCCCTCCCCCGTAGTTGCTTCCAACTTTCATCGGCTTGAAAACACTTATTTTTCTATTCTTAATATACTATTCTATACTTAAATACTTAATTTTCTACAAAATTATATAGCGGCATGGACGTCCAGAAAGAAGTCCAAGGATGGTCGCCACCCCCCCCCCCCCTTTTAGAAAATGAATGTTGACATAAAAGTACCTATTATTTCAGATGTATGAGTTTATTTCAGCCACAGTAATTTACATGCATTATTATAATAGGAATGTATGAACGTGATAATTTCAAACTCAAGTGGCGTTTTCTGAGAGAGCAACATTATTACAGGGTAATAGATATGCCTCGTTTACCGCCTAATAAAAATACATTGTTTCCCCTTTGCTGGAAAATATCTGCGGACGTCCCCTTGCCCCCCCCCCCCCCCCCCGCAGTGCGCACGCCTATGCTGCCCCCGAGAACGTCATTCATCCGCTACTATTAGATCATCTGATTTTGTAGCAGATCTTCTGGTTTCCCAAGGAAGAATCTCCCGATTTTTTCAAGTCTGACCTGGCAACACTACCCCGAACACAGACAACGGCAGGGAAGATGCGCGAATGCTTTTGACGGAAGGTTTTCCTTGTGGTCGAGCTATAATACATGGTTGCATGCATATTTCGTTTTTGTCGGATACACACGAAATGTGAAATAACAAACTGTAATGTTCATTTTTCACGTGTTTCAAACGTGTGAGATGCACGAACTACAGAGCGAAATGAACACAACTTTCTGAAGTCTGAATTATCCTGCGAGTCATGCAAATAATGAGAAATTGATTAATTCTCCTGTAAATATTTGGAAAGTAAAAATTGAATACTTTGCACAGGAATAAACTTAATATTCTGATACCTACATAAACATGCTATTAGAATGGAATATTTATTTTGTGTAATAAGTGTAGTATTTTCAAATCAAATTTAGGATTATATTCTCCATTTCAACATTCAAATGCCATTTTATATACCGCTTTTCATTTCAAAATGTGCCCAGTTTTTGTACCGAAATCCTGATTTCTTACCATAAATATGTGGCTCTACTAATATAGTCTACCACTAAAATAAATTTATTTGGCGAATTAAAATTAATTGATTTTTCATATTTATCTGGTTATTTTAATCAGGTTATTTGGTTGGATTAATCGTTGCACTGACGACGTATCGAGAAATGATGAAACACAAAGTCAAAGTATAATTTAGTTGAATATAATCCATTTATGTAATAAATTGTACTCTTTTCAATTTACATTAAAGTAGTATTCTGCTTTCAATTTCTTTACTTAAACTTCACATATGTATTTAATAGAGGTAAAATATTCTGATGCTCCAGGTTGGCTACGGTTACATGTTTGATGGTTCGCAGGGAATACATTTGTTTTGATTTAATGAGATTTGGATTACAGGGTTTTGATTTTTAATAATGTTGTCCGGCTAAAGTCTTGCCAGCTGCCGCTGTTTAATTGTAGTAATAGTTTTATAGTTGATTATATTTTATTTATAACTTGAAATTTTAAATTTATATTTGTTCTGTTTATTTATTAATTCTATGAAGGTGGTATATTTAAACTAGGATTAGATACCTTATTATTAGTGTTGTTAATTGGGCTTGAGTAGCATGGATGTCCGCAGGATTTTTTCCAGGGATGCAGACAATTTAAATCCCCCCATAATAGTGTTCTCCCCTAAAAAACATTGCTTCAATTTGAAGTTATCATATTCATGCAATAATTAACATATATCATTGTGGCTGAAATGAAATTGTATGTGTGAAATATGTAATTTTTTATAGATTTTCATCCCCCCCTTGCAGACGTCAATGTTGAGTATGATCTTGAAACTCAAAGAATTTGGCGGCGCTTTATTCTGTTCAGAGGAACCTGTCCCATTTAATGCACACAAAGGCTAATCGGGACTGGACCTATAGTTTAAAGTACGATTTGAACCACTGTGCAATGTGCCTCCACCGGGCAACGAACCAGAGACTCCTTAATTACAAGGCGACCACGTTATCGTGAGGGCCATCAAGGAAAGAGAGGGATGCTATTACCATTATCTTAAAAGTGATGACTAGAGGCCGGATTTTAAAGGGAAAGTTGTACTCTAAAAAGGACAAGAAAGGGAAAATTATTGCCAAACAAAGGAAATGAAAAAGGGCCACAGTTTATCTTTGCACCCCACTAAGAATATATTATTTAAAATGAAGCACAATATATACCATTCATATATAAAAATGGATACATTAGGTTTCGTATGAAGCAAAGTAGAAAATGCAAGAAATTTAATGTGTTTGTTATTGCTTAGGCCCAGATCACATTGTTTCAACAATCGCTGCAACGTACTCCCAACATTCATGGAGGGAAGTTAAAGTACAAGGCGCTTGTTCATTCTTTCCTCTAAGCTGCACTAAATAGACAATTGTTGAATATTTGGTTTAGGAAAAATAGTCTTACAAAATATTTGAAATAATTTCAATAAAGGGACCAATGAAGATGTATTTTAAAAAGGGAAAAAAAGTGAATGTAGGCTGAAAAACTGGTCAATAAAGGGACCAGTAAGGAAAATGTATTTAAAAAAGGAAAATAAGGGGAATATTGGCTGAAAGAGGGGAAAAAAGGGAAATCAAAACCATGTAATCTGTTGTTACTTATTACATGATCCGTGTTGAAAAATAAAAAAAGGAATTCCCTTTAAAATCCGGTCTCTAATGATGACAATTCTTACTTTCCAGTGTCCAAATCTGGCGGTATTGATTGATTGATCTGCTTTATTTTACTTCGCTTTTTGTGCCACTTTTGGATATTTTGCGAAGATGGGGATGAGTGATGACATGATGAAATTGATGAATGGACACTCACCCTGGACCCCTGGCGTCGTAGCGCGATGTTCAAGCCACTCCGCAACGAGAGCCGGCTCTAGCGGTATCATCGCCATCCCTGTAAGGTCTATAAAATCCCGAAATAAAGGATTCCCGGGGAGCAATATTATGTGATCTTGACAACAGCCACGGCGCTAGAGAAAAGTGTCTGCCGAGGCAGGGCACTGGTCGACTCATCCGATATATTTCTTAGTATCACATGTAACATGAATATTCTGGGCAAAAGTTCATTGAATTATCAATTCGTTCTTGCTCTATGAGGAAGGGGGTGCATCTAGTTCACAGCTTAATTTTGAATACTTGCATTTGTATCGACACGATTTAAAACCAATAATAGGCGTCTCCACGCAATTTACATCAAAGGTAAAACAAGCGTCTTCGAAGTCCTTTACTTCCGTAACACAAATCAGGAAACCACACAAAATGTGTTGTTACACGCCCACATAATTAATAAAATTCAATGTTTAATGTGTTGATATAAAAAGAAATGCTTGTGTTATTCTATGACGTCATAATTTGTTTAACTCAAATGTGTAGTCTCTTCCAATGGTTATTGACTAACCTTAAGACATTTGAGTGTTGGTTGCTAGGTGATGTGATTTATTGATTTTGGCGGAGGATGAAAGTTAATTTTAAAATGAATGTTTTAATTTGTGTACTCGAGCAATAATTTCAAGATTAATACCGTTTTATTTCTAAGAAGATCAGCTGAAGTTTTAACGTATTCTGTCTGTGCGAGATTTAAGATATTTTACATAAAAATACCCGTAAGTGATTCCCACGTCTAGAGATGCCTCATAGTAGGCTGGTACGTCTTATGTTTTCCGAAATGGATTAATAGTAAGTATATGAACTAATTTTAAACAGACATAAAATAGTCCAAACGTTCTCGAAGTCCTTTACTTACGCAACACAAATCAAGATATGCTGAAAATTCACTTTACACGATTGACTGAAAGTGTTGAGGAAGAACGTGGGGGTAGAGAATCATGTCTAGCCTAGACAAATACATCGTTGTTAACATTTTTATTTCCTGCAGGCGTATCTCCGGATGAGGATAGTGCTCCACTGCGCCCTCGGAATCTTCATGGGCGATCTACTACAACATCGGCAAAGACGCGTCCAGAACAATCTTCAACTTCGGATTCTGCTTCACCTGCATCATCTTCTTCCACTACGTCCCCATGATGTCCATCTTGCTACAGTGTAAGTAGCCCATCAGAGGTTCCTTTTATCAAGGTTGTTAACGGTTCAGGAATTTTAAATAAATTCAATTTCGTTCCAGGAGAGAAAATCATCAAGCGTAAATGGGTTCTGGACCATAAGGAACTCTTTATCTGTAAAGTATTTCAATCCGGTCCAGGAACCTTTTTCAGGATCAATTTAAATACGGTCCAGGATCCTTTTTTCCGGCTCTATTTAAATAATTTCCAGGAACATTTTTTCAATGAAACAATACCCAACTTGGACCGAATTTAAGTTGTGCTAGGAAAAAGGTTCCGGCCCTGCAGCGGAACCCAATTGGAATTTATGAGTTCCTGGACCTTTAACAATCCTGCTTCTTATACCCTGGCTATTCTAATGGAGGTCTTCCCCCTGGATGATGCTGGGATGGGACCTTTACGTAGTAAAGGCCTCCTTGCCTTCCACCCACCATCCTATCAACCCCCGCCCCTGCGCTGTTAATTAAATTAAATCAATAAAAATGTCAAATAATATAAACATCCTGGTTACTACTAAACAAAGTAAAGTTCCCCTTGCTTATAGCACTAGCCATGAAGGGACATTTAGGGGGTAGGGCCCCACACATTCTCAATCTCAGCCACTTTTGGAGGTAATGTGAACAACACCACGCTCCGTCTGCCTTTACTCCCAGGTATCCATTGATTTGAGGCAGGATGAGACCTAAAGCCGCTTTATTCGGGGACAAGGCCGGAAAAGTCCCTAACTTAGATCACCCACTCTGGGAATCGAACCTGGGTCTCCCGCGTGGCAGTCAGACGCCCCACCAGACCACCGCAGTGAAAGAACTAACATCGTTGAGGTTAAGTGAACCCACTGTTAGGCTCCTGTAAATGTGCACATTTTAACATAAGCTTTCCTTTTTATGTAGATAATGATACGCGGTGTTTATGCAGCTGATGGTCAAATTAAGGCATAGATAGATCACTCTATCCCCCTAGACGAGTGTATAAGTAAGTAAATCCATTGAATACGGTGTGATGCGGGAAGCTTTGAAAACTAAGTCGACTTAAAGTTGCTTATCTGCTACTGTTACAAAAGAACATGCACATAATTTCCTGATAACTAAGAAGAATATATCAATTTAGATGACCAACATTTAAATGCTGAAGAGGTTTTCTCGAGCAATCAGCCACGTGATTTTCCGGGAAAACCTCTTTAATATTCGCCGCCAGGAAAGCTTTAAGAATTATTTAAATTCTTAACTTTCTTTTACAGGGAGGTTATTTCAGTAGTTTACCACAAGAGCGACGGCCGCTCGGCGGCCCCTTCATTCAACAGGTCCCGGCAAATTGCGTTACAGGAAGTCCGTAACAGAAACAGCTTGTTTTGTAATGATTCCACTTTTCACAATTACAGTTACAATTACAATTGAAATAAGCACGTATCTTGTCGCAAGGATGCTGCAAAAAAAAGGTGTCCTCCCAAATACAAATATTTCTGGCACCTTATTTCTGACATCTAATCTTAGATTAGATATCGCTACTTTATCCTCAGTTGTCGCGAGAGCGCCGGCAATTTACCGGGGGAGTTGTCAGCCGCGAGAGGCACTTGATACTGCACGAATGCGACACCTGTCGGCAGTGATGCCAACCGTAGGGACATGTCCCTACGCATAGGGACTTTTCACTATATTTCGCCCGCGGAGGGACAGATTTTGCGAAATGAGGGAAAACGTAGGGACTTTTTCAATCTTGGAAAATTAAATTTTATTGTGCAAAGGTGCAAAGCTTACTCGCCAGTCAGTTGCACTTTCTTCGTGCTCTGTTTGGAATGAATGGATTAGTTTATCTGGATACTTTAGCGAGGAGGAGAAAAAAGAACTAACTAACAAATCACCATCAGAATTTTGGAACATGTTATCGGTTACCAAGAACTTTCAAGGCAAGTTCTTTTTTTAAAACATTTCCACTCTCGCGAAAATAGTGCTAACATTGCCACATTCTAACGCGGAAACTGAAATAATATTTTCAATGCTAGGTGATACAAAAACAAAAAAGAGAAATAAAATGGGACCAGAATGTTCAAGGCTGCAGGAAATACAGCATCACTAACAAACATCTATCTCTTCACAGCAGCAGCATGTATGACTTCAAATAACATAATCAACAGTAAATGACTCAAGGTAATTCATTAGGGGTGTGTGGGATCCCCAAAAGTCGGGACCGGGATCGGAAAAAAAAATTCCAGTTTCCCGTCCCGAATGTCAGGATTTAAAAAAAATTCCCGTCCCGACCCAAAAATTTCTGTCCCGCACACCCCAATTATTCATTAAGGCAAGAATTTCGGACCCTTTTGTAATTTCTATGCTAGGTCTTATACTCACGAAATAATTAGTCGTGATATATCTCGAGTTAACATCTTGGGGTGAGGTGAAAAACTTGTTCATAAACGTGTAGAAGTTGTAAAATAAGCTTTTCAATTCTCGTAATGATTCTCCGTATACAAGTATGGTAGCCATATTTGTTGATATGAACAATTGACGTTCTTAATTAGTTACGCTGTCTACAGCGTTGCCACACTGTTGATTTCATACTTGGAGAGCATGGATCGTGTAAGGATGGCGAAAGAGAACAGTAAAAAAGTTGTCAATGTTGTACAGATTGTTAGGAGGAGTGTGCAAGAGGATGGTCGTGGGCTAATTAATAAACTTATGGATTTCGGTATGTTGCCCAAAGAAGGTGCTTACATGTGACAGTGACAATCACGACGTAGAAGAACATGTGGAATGTGGACTGATTTGATTACAGGTAAGTTTGGCAACAGTGCATCGATCGTAAAATTGCAGGATACGAAAATGGCGTCTTCCATAATGAACGTTTGCCGTTAAAGTAGAACGAAAATAAGCTTTTTATCAGTTCGTAATCACAATCAGCGCAAAACCATTCACGGAAAGCCCCACTAACCATTCTCGGTAAGGTTAGGTTAAGTTAGGTTAGGCAAGACAATCATAGTTAAAATTTGGGGTCGAAAAACCATGCACGGGTGAGTATGCGAAATATTACAAAAATCGGGGAGGGTTCCTGTATTGTAAATTTGCTCCTTCATTAATGGACATTTCGACTTTGACATGAAAAAAGTTTTAAATCCATTCATTTTACAGATAATGACACAAACATGAAATGTGCAAAATATCTCGGCGATATTGTTTTGGTTCTCGAGAAACATGCCTTCAAACACCGCTGAAATTCACCTCCTACGTCACGGATTTGAAAACGTCCTCTCCAGACACGAGGTCCTCTGACGTCATCACATAGAAATGCATGCAGGCAAGGCTTCTGCTCGTCCCGTCAACTTAGAATGAGCCGCGGAAGCGACTGTAAAGTCACTTGCTACTGTGTAAAACCAGTATCTTGTAACTTCCAGTGCAAAAATCTGTGCTCCATCTCTTGGAGATGAATTATGCCCCAGCAGTATAGCAGTATTTACTATAATTCAGCAACTCTGTATAGGGTTTTCCCATTAGGGTGACAAAGAAAAACTTGTTTGTAACAGTCAATGGCTGAACACGTGAACAGCCTTGTTCAATGCGAATACATAGGTTGGTTCTGACTGGCAAGAACTTAATGTTATATGAATGCCTTTTCTGGAATTAGAATTATTTTCGTCACAATATTTTTTTCGCAAATTTTAAGATAATACGTTTAGAACACTGGTTTACACGCCAATTTCTGCAATATGAGGTGATACGGTATAAAAAGGTACGGGGAGTTTTTAAATTTCCTGCAGTTAATGACAGTTTTCTTCAGTTAATATATTGTTGTAATCCCGTCTTACCTGGGATCTGAGGTCACAGGGATGCTTCAATAATACATTTAGGTAGAGCTTAATTATACTTGTCAGTTGAACCTGCTCAGATTACGAGGGAAGAGATATGGAAGGTTGAATTTACAGGTTATTTACGCTTGTTCATACCTGGTAGGCGAATGATGTTCTTGTCCAGATGCTTCTTGCATACCGAATTGTGACTGATGGCAAGGTGCATGCTTATACAGCCGTAACTTTGTGTACCGTTGTCATAGTTCAGTAAGTTGTAATGTGTCGTAGAGTAATCCAAGTGTAACCAGAGACTAATGAGAGTTCGATGAGACAATTGAGCGACTAATGAGCCGAATGAGAGCGAGCTCGGGGAGCGAGCTTCCTTTTATAAACTTTGTCTTCCAAAGGTTATTACACCTTTCGAACACGCTGGATCTTTTTAGATCCACGCATTTGCCTTTCAGTCATTGCTTCGCGGAAGCTACAAAGTTTGCGCATTCTTGGGATCGCCAGCTGGTCGGACAATTCCAGGAAATAAACAAGCGTAAATATTCTCTTGAATAGGTTTTCTCGTATTTGTAATCTCCATATATCTACAATATATATTGCAAATTTTTGTATTTAGCCTACTTTTACGTCACTTTTCCATCACTTTGTTTAACCGCAACGATGAGAACGCATGGTTAATTTAGTATGTATCTTCTCTAACATCACACTTCTTCCCACTTTTGGCTAATCACTACAATGAAGATGAATGACTACAAGCAGTATTCGAAGTCGGGGTGCAGGAGAACACGCCCCCTCCACACACACACACTACCACCAACTTCAAAATCTAAATATCACCCAACCTGCCACGATAAGAGACTAACTTTTTCTTCTGTCGCATCTCATTTCGAAAACATTCACTTGTCCCATCTCCTTTTATAAGACGAGACGCAAAATGTCTCATCTCGTGAGCAACACTAACATTAACAATAGAAGCATCCCCCTAGCTGTCCCCAAAGTCTCGAGCAAAGATCCTCCCATGTAACAATTTCCAATTCAATGAAATGTCACTCACAAGGAAACAGTCATGCCCAGGTCGAGAGTCAAACTTGGAACATGCAACTTCCTCAGATAAATCATGAATTTTGTGTATAATAATTACAACGCCAGTTCATTCCTGGTAATTCTTAATCTGCGTTTTGGTTTGCATATATAAGCAGGATAATATTCAGTTTTCGAGGGCTCGTACCGTCGAAACGAGGAGTAAAAAAAATTAAGAAAGGTTTTTTTTGTATTTATAATAAGCCTCTGCATACGTTGTTAATTCTATATTTTTCGAGACTTGAGACGAAAACGAGAATTGCCCTCCCAAACCGAGACGGATGTTTATAAATAGAGACGAGACTGTCAATGAGACATTTACAAATAAACACGAGACAGACATTTACAACTCTCAACGAAAACGAGATCAAGGCTGCCATGTCTCGTCTCGATAGGATCCTTAGTGGTGAAGTTGTGAACCGACCAATTATGCGTTCGGGGTAACGAGATGAGGCGGCTTTTTTCGCAGTACAAAATTCAAAATATATCGTACCATTTCACTATGGGATATTGTTATACACATGGGCGTATATATAGTTCACGTGGGGGGCGGTGGATCAACTTTTGGTATGATTAGGGTTGCTTTATTTTGTAAGTGAAAATCCAGGACACTGCTGGCCGGAAAATTATTGGTGAGCAGGGGGTGCTGGACCAGACAAAGTTGTGTGTATGTAGTCACGAAGAATTGATAGTTTTCTGTTCTTGTGTCGCTGCGTTTTCAAAAACCAAATATCTTTAAGATGACTCGAGGGGGGAAAAATAACTGATTTGACAGTCTCAATGCAGTTTCTTATCGCAGAAATTCCGAAACTATCAGGAAATTGCAGACATTTCGTCTGCAGTCCTATCTGATGTGTGGAATTACGTAATTTCCTTCCCATCCGTATCTCGTCTTAAGTCTCTAATTTAAGAATATAAAATAAGTCCGAAGAATTTTTTATGAACAAGTGGATGAAGAGGTAACTCTGGCAATTTTACTGAACCAAAGGGGGGTGGACCCGTTGAACCCCCCCTTAAATACCCCCTTGGTTATACACATTATTTCCTTGTATAATTATACATAAACTAAGTATTAATATGTACTGTACAACTGATGTAATATTCTCAGTGTATTTTATCTTAATTGCCCAAGAATATTTGATCATAACTTGCGCAACAGAAATGAAACACAAACTGAAATTGCTTTATGGAAAATGAAGTAAAATAGACTTTATAAATAAAGTGAAGAATGTGAAAATTCTTATTTTGCACTACATAGCTTACGGTAAATTTCGATAAATATAAGTTTAAAATATATATATTTTTGGAAGTTGGGTCAGCAACCAATTTTACAAGCAATATTATTCGCATGACTTGAGAACACGCACGCAGCAGAATACTTTCATTTATCTTGCACGTGAGCAGCAGGGATATTTCATGGAAGAATGATCATTACAAGGCATAGCTTTCCTATCCACTATCGCTCCTTCTTCCATTCTTTAAATCTGTACAGATTTGTAAAACTGTTGCACATGTTCGCTCACCGCGGGCTACCCGCAGTAAACTGGACGCTCGAAGCAGACGACAAACGAGCTCTCTCTAAGGCGTGACGTATTAACATGGCGGCGGCCTGTTTTCAGCGCAACGCTAGCCTCGCAGCTTTGGAAGTCTCATTTCTGCCTTAAACTGGACGCAGAGAAACGCGAGAACTTGCAGGGGTCATTTTTCCAGGGTGTAGTTTTTAAAATTGTTGTAAAAAAAATGAGTGGAAATGTCCATTGTGAAAAGTGGAAACATTACAAAACAAGCTCTTTCTGTTACGGACTTCCTGTAACGCAATTTGCCGGGACCTGTTGCATGAAGGGGCCGCCGAGCGGCCGTCGCTCTTGCGGTAAATGACTGAAATAACCTCCCTGTATTACTTCCAGAAAATTCAGCAAGTTTCTAACAATGGGTAAGAATATGCGAGACTTTGAATTGAGTTTCATATCAGGATTCAGAAATAAACAGTAATTTTTAATTGCTCTACTTGTATAGTTGTTACATGTAGTGGAGATTTTGAAGTTGTGTAGATAACGATCTGAAATGCCGAAACACAAATGTGTGTTTAGTGACGACTTACAAGAAAACTGTTTCTCGACTATAGGCCTGGAAGGAACAACTCCGTGTCGGAATGTTTTATCTCTCCGCCAGGCACATTCGTTTCAGTTGCTAATAAAGGCAAGTTTAATTCACTAAACATTCCTTTATTATCTGGCTAACTAACCAACTCATTGGCACCCTAAGGTTCATCACCGCAGCAACACAAGCCTTCAAATTTTTCTAAAAGATGTCCTCTCTTTTACTGAAAACGTCCTCTTTTTTAAAGTTTGTCATCTGGGAACCCTACGTGTGTTCGCCCGACCCATTATTATTATTTATTTGTTCAGCCCAGGATACATTTCCCAATTATGTTGAACATAATACACTGTGAATAAATAACAAGATAGAAGAGAAAAAAAAAGAATACATGAAAGTATGTCTATGTACACAATATTTACATCAATTTATGAGCTTATTGTTGTGATTATCTTTTTTTCAGCACACTACGTGAGTCTGTGAACATATCAAAGTCTACAGTTTTTAATAGTTCATTCAAAGTGTCCTGCATGCGCACTTCAGGTGAAAACCTATGCGTGTTTACCCTTGACCTCTCCGTGTAGAATAATTTTCGGTTTCTTGCACTGTCGGCCTACATTAAAGTTTATACTTTCTAACAGTGCAGAACACTCACAGCCGTGATTAATCAGTTTCTGTAAAAAAATGACATCACTGACGACTCTTCTGCTGAACAAAGTTTCCAGACCGAAATGCTTGCATAGAGATGTATAATTCTTTTTGTGATATTCAATGTTCACCTTGAAGCACAGCCATTTCACAAACTGCCTTTGGACGCTCTCCACTTCCTCTTGCCATGTTTTGTACTGTGGATTCCATATGGGACTGCAGTATTCCAGTACTGGACGAACGAGTGCGACGTATATTTTTACAACAGTAGGCACAGAAAAATTAAACAGAAAAATTCTTCTAATGAAACCAACTAGCTTTATACACCTTTTCACTAAGGCTTGATAATGGGTGTTGAACGACAGGTCAGATGAGAAGGGGACACAGAGGTCAACGACAACTCTCGTACGCCTCACCGTCGAGCTGCCAATTTTATACTCGTTTGTAATGGTTGTTTTCTTGTTGGTGAATTACATTATGTTGCACTTATTCACATTTATGATCATTCCCGTCTGCTTACACCAGTTTGCGAAGGAGTTTAGGCCTTCCTGCAGCATGTGACAGTCATTCAATGAGCTGATTGGATAGTACAGTTTCATATAGTCTGCGTACATTAGAATATTGACTTTTTGCAGGTGGCCCAAAATATTGTTGACGAACAGAAGGAAAAGGTATGGACCTAAATTGGATCCCTGGAGGACTCCCGACGAAACTCTTCTCTCGACAGAGGCGAACCCGTTTAGTACAACTGCTTGTGTGCGATCAGAAAGATAGCTTGCTAGTAATTTGTGCAAGTTACCAGAGATTCCAACACTAAGTAGTTACTGGAGAAGGATGGAATGTTTTATTCTGTCGAATGCTTTGCTGAGGTCTGCGTAGATTACATCCAACGTTCCTTTGTTGTTTATACAGTCCGCTATGTTTTGTGTTATCACTGCTAAGTTCATGGTTGTGGACCTGCCCTGCACGGAACCATACTGCTGAGGGGCTATGACAGTTCTTAGATTCCATCTGAGGTGATCGAAAATGAGTGATTTGAATACTTTGGAGAATATTGGCAGAGGGGAGATTGGACGGTAATTGCTAATATTGTGTTTGTCTTCTGATTTAAAAACTGGGGTCACGAGAGCTTTTCTCCATCGGCGGGGGAAGAAACCTGTTTCCAGGATTTTATTGTAGAGGATTACTAACGGGGGAGTGAGTTCATTTGCACAAGCAGAAATGAAGTGTGAGGGAAGAAGATATGAACCTGTGGATTTGCCTTTTTGTACGCCCTTAAGCTTTGATGTTATTTCCCCACTTGTCAGTGTGAGTTGCGGTATCGCGAGCAGGTTGTTAGTTTCCAGTGTGTTATCTAGCAGCTGGCGTTGCTCGGGAGAATAGAAGCTAGAAAAATATTCAGAGAAGAGTTCACATGAGGATTCTGGATGTGTTGATAATTTTTCCTCGTAGTAAAGATGTGATGGTATTCTACTCGTGCGGGATTTTCTTTTAAGGAAGTTCCACATCATTTTCAGGTTACTGTCAATTTGTTCATCCATGCTGGTTAAATATTCCGTATATTTGGTTTTTGCATCTTCTTAAAGTTTGATCTGTGTGCGGAAAAATCAACATAGTCACTCTGTAGTCGTGATTGCTTCCATCTTCTATGCGCACGTTCTTTTGCTTTTAAGACGCATCATAATTGCCCATCAAACCAGGCCGTATATTTCTTTCGCTTATTACGAGCTAATGGGACAGTGTCATCAAATGATGAGAATAACAGTTCATAGAAGGTTTTCGCACATTTCGTCAACGTCGTCTGTCAGCTGCATAATGTCCCACGGCACGCGTTTAAGTAGGCTCTTGATCTCAGAAATACTCGCTTTATGCCAAGCATACGAGTGACCACTTTTAATGTTAGTGGCCTTGGTGACACGAGATATTGCACGTGTTTTTGAAGAGGAAGACATGGCGATACCGTCCATCAACTCTTCGGCCATTTTGAATTACTAGTTCCTGGAAGCGCCACCAGGGGAGTCAACAGTTACATACGTATTGGCTGCCCTCAGAAATATACTAACATTAGCAAGAATCCAAAAAGTAATTTAAAGTTAATATTAAATGGTTCGCTGGGTCAATAGCTCTAGCTAAATCTTTAAATCTAATATCAGTTTGCAATTTCTTACTTGCAGTTGATTTTATAATTGAGAATTCAACAGCCGTAACAGGGAACTACAGTGCGATCATCAGTTAATCTGTCCGATATTTCCGGTTATTTTAAGATTTATTATTTAAAGAAAGTCGCTTGGTACCAAAGGGCTTCGAGATACTTCTCGAAGCGCTATTTGGCCGTCTGGTAACAAGGGTTCTTTTCTTAAATATAACAGATATGTCCCAGTGATTTATCTTCATTATTTTTATGGCTTTTCTGTGAAGTGGATGCACCAAGGTCGTGACGAAGTGCACCAGCTCCAAGTAAGTGCAAGTGGGGCTCGGTGAATTTTTGTGTCCTCCATCTTGAAAAATCGGCCCTTCTCTAATTGGCTCTCTCGGTATCGCTCGCCTCTCTCGAAGGCGTACAAAACAAGGCTGGTCCCGAGCCGAGGCTTCATTCTCATCTTTCGGATCCACGTACGTGCACTGCAGAAATGGCCGGCAGAGGTAAAGGAGTGATGGGACTAGGCAAAGGAGGTACCAAGCGCCACAGCGAAGTTCTCCGAAACAACATCCAGGGTATCACGACGCTCTCGATCTGCCGTCTTGCCCGGCGAGGAGGTGTGGAGCGAATCTCCGGTATCATCTACGAAGATACACCAAGGGAGATTGAAGAGGAGGCTGGGCCTTCGTTTAGGGGTGACAGTCCGGATCACCACGTTGAATATGTAAGTGTCTGTATATATTTAAAATATATATACAGGGTATTGAAAGATGTGATCATAGAAGTAAATGTGATGTGCTTACTGTTCTGCCTCGTTATTTTTATCGTGATTTTCTATGTAAGCCAACCTCTTGCGCAGAAACGTTAATCGCCACTTTACCAAGAGTTTGAATTTGGATTTGATTCCTCCATGTGCCTGAATCAAACCCTTGTTTGTAGTAGCTTATAAAATTGTACCTCTATTATGCAATTTTTACATTCTGTTATAATGTTGACTTTCTATTTTCAGAAGGAGAGACCGGGGAAGAGGAAGACATACAGATGCCCCCTCTGCGTAAATAATCACTTTGTAACTGACCTAAAGGGACATTTACTTAAAGTACACAGCCTCACCGAAGACGATGCTCACTTCATCAATAAATCAAAAGCGGAGCACAAGCCACCTAACAAACTATAGGGGAGGGAAGAGGAGACCCCAGAAAAGGTGTATGATTGGAGGTTGCGGGGAAATAGTCAGGAAATATGACCAACACTTAGTAAAAGTCCACCACATGCAGAGAGGAACAGAAGAAATGAAGAATGAGTTGAAATTGATTAAAGCAATGAGGCCAAACATGTAAATATTTACATTGATAAAAAAAGGTCCTTTTTAGGACCAACAATTGACAATAGGAATTGGACGAACTTGTCTACTAACACACGTGCAAAGTAATCGAGTATTCAAATATTATTTTGGTAAATCTAACAAAATGTAGCACATTTGTTTAGAAAACCAAATAATTTATTCATAATTTCTTATGTTATAATCTGGCTAAGTATAGCTAGGGTGGATAGTTTGTAGAAACTAACTTATCTCAAAATACGCATTCAGAAAAGAAAGTCGCATGAAGTAAAAGTTTCAGCTTTTACTTATATAGTCCAGAATCAAAAGAGGTTGCTCGTGGGAGATGCATTTTTATTCACTGCAGTGCATTTCATTACTTAATTTGTAGCTCTAATGTTCAAATATCTTTCAAAGAGTGTTAAAGCACATTGTTTCACTATGATTACAATCAAATGTACCATTATTTGTTGTACGAAAACTTATGTTTCATATACACATTTTGTCAGAACCATCTAGCGGCCTTTGTTGGAAACTCAGTATAAAGTAAGCTTTTTTTCAGAATATTAATTTACACAACAACAACATAAAGATACTTCTCGAAGCGCTATTTGGCCGTCTGGTAACAAGGGTTATTTTTTAAATATGACAGATATGTCCCAGTGATTTGTCTTCATTATGTTTATGGCTTTTCTGTGAAGTGGATGCACCAACCAGCTCAAAGTAAGCGGAAGTTTTATTTTTTTTTAATATTTACATGTTGTCGGGTTTAGGTCAGTTTCAAATATTTATTTAACTGCAATCTCATTATACAATACAATAGCATTTACACTAAATAAGCGCAAGTGGGGCTCGGTGAATTTTTGTGTCCTCCATCTTGTGGAGGAGGTGTGGAGCGAATCTCCGGTATCATCTACGAAGAGAGATGCAGCGTGCAGGGGAGAAGCGCCAGATTGTTGGTGAGATTTTTTTTTTGAAGGCTATGTGTGTTGGGGGGGGGGGGGGGTGTTTTTAACACATTTCAAGTAAATCATGAAAAAATTAGGAAAATAAGAGTTCCCTTAATGAACCGAACAAACCTTTTCTACTACTGTTCTCTAAAAGTTATTTTCATTTTCAGGAGCGGACACCAAGGGAGAGGGAGGAAGAAGCTGGCCCTTCGTATAGGGACGACAGTTCAGATGAACACATTGAATATGTATGTGTCTCGAATTACATATTTAAAATATATATATATATATACAGGGTATTGAAATATGTGATCATTGAAGTAAATGTGATGTGCTTACTGTTCTGCCTCATTCTTTTTATCGTGATTTTCTATGTAAGCCAACCTCTTGCGCAGAAACGTTAATCGCCACTTTACCAAGAGTTTGAATTTGGATTTGATTCCTCCATGTGCCTGAATCAAACCCTTGTTTGTAGTAGCTTATAAAATTGTACCTCTATTATGCAATTTTTACATTCTGTTATAATGTTGACTTTCTATTTTCAGAAGGAGAGACCGGGAAAGGTGTCACTTTGTGACAGATCTGAAAAGGCATCTCTTAGGAGTGCACCACCTTAACAAGGATGAGGCTTCGTATATCGACAAGTCGAAGGCATTTAACAAGCCTGTTAGCAAGAACTACAGGGGGGGAGGAGGAGGGCACAAATTAGATGTCTAATTGGAGGCTGTGAGTCTCTAATTAGAAAATACGACAAACATCTAATAAACGTTCATCATATGGAGAGGAACACAGAGGAAATGGAAACTGAATTGGAGAGATTTAGACGGTTGAGACCGACGCTGCAGGGGGAAATGTAGAATGCATTATTTTTTAAAAATAAATTTTTATTTGATTAAAACAATTATTGAGTTATATTTTCTTTAATCCAATTAATTGATCCGATGTCAAAAAATGTATCTCTGCCTTCTCTTATGTGTACTACAGTTTCACAAGGAAAATATTTGTTATTTATGCACCCAGATTCCACAGGATGCATTGGTATTAAGGTATGCTTCAGGTTGCCAATATCCTATTTTAACGGATATTAGACTCATTACTGAAATGTTTTGCACGGTCTTTCATGTGGGAAGGATGTAAGAGCGTGAATACGGTTAACTTTTTTCTCACATTTTTTAACACCAAACCCCTGAATATCGTGGTGATGCTATATTTGCCTGGAAGCGTGCGTGAGACATTACCGAAATAAAATACTTTTGTTATTCTTGTTTAAGTAGAAATAGCGTTTTTTGACAAAAACCGCTAATCCAGGTAAACGGTAGATTCTTGGGCTTACGCCATTTTCTTTAATTTTGTAATAGTAATTTCCAATCGATTTTTGCGAAACTATTAATATCTTGAAGACGACCTCCGACGTTACCAGGCAGAACATTCCCGGAACCTTAACCCCCCCCCCCCCCCCACACCCGTCCCAGCCTCGATTCAAGTATTCAAGAATATTCGTTCTTGATAATAAATGAAAAACTAAATATGCTGACCAAGGCAGTAATTTATTTTATTAAAAACAAACTAAACGTAACGTTTCAACCTTCTTCAGACTCTGTATCTTGATACGTTACGTTTAGTTTGTTTTTAATAAAATAAATTACTGCCTTGGTCAGCATATTTAGTTTTTCATAATCATGGAAACAAGGCTTAATGGTGTTATAATTGATGATAAATGAATCGCTGGGTTAATAGCTCTCGCTAAATCTTTAAATCGAATATCAGTTTGCGATTTCTTACTTGCAGTTCATTTCATAGAATCGATGGAAACTAAGTCAAACAAATTATGACGACATAATGTGACTAGTGTATTGCTTTCATGTTTTACATTTTTAAGATAATGTCGTATCTGCCATATCTATGCTCTCTTCGGAACGAAAATGATTCACAGGCCGAGGTTTCGACCCCCTTTTCTCTCTGAGCGTGGACCGGGGCGAGAGCAGCTTGCATACTAGACGCAGCCGAGGTTTTACAAGTTTACTTGGTTTTACCCTCGGGAGCTTCCCTTCTCCTTGTTCTCTTCTTAGCTTGTAGCTTTTTCACCATCTATTCTATTTTCACCGCCTGGTAAAAATCTCTTTACAAGATTGAAACGAGGTTTAAACAAATCCCGATGTCATGTAGGTAGTTAGCATACTAGTGCATGCCAAGCATGAATGGAGGCTTCCCCAAGGGAGAAATCCGGCTTGACTGGATCTATTCTGAGGGGAAGATTGCGTCTAGGTAAAAGACCAAACATGGGACTATGATGTACTCAAGAGTGCATCAATGTCTCACGTGAGGTCTGCACCTTTTGGTGCAGTTGCCAGTTGACTCAAGTCTGGCACCACTCACCCCCGCGAGCCCTTTGGGGGCAGGGATGTTTCCTTCTTTCTTTTTCTTTTTTTAGTGATTTATCTTCATTATTTTTATGGCTTTTCTGTGAAATGGAAGCACCAAGGTTGTGACGAAGTACACCAAATCAAAGTAAGCACAGGAAGATATTTACATTGACGAAAAAAGGTTCTTTTTTGGGACCAAAAATTGACAATAGGAATTGGACAAACTTGTCTACTAACACATGTGCAAAGTAATCGAGTATTCAAATGCCGTGATCTTGCTTTATAGGTTTGGCATGACAGTATCGGCCCTGAAGAGGAGAGGTGGCCGGTACGTGACTCGGCATGGGAGAATTGAGTAAGACGGACCTTTGGGACATTGTCGGTGGATGAGGGTGACATGTCCGATAGAGCAGCAGTGCACAGAGAAAAATGTTTGTTTGGATTAACCAAAAAATAGTAATGGTGAACAAATCGTTTGTTTAAATAGGCATGAACCAAACAATTGTTCACCAGAACCAAAAGATTTGGTCAAGTTCCATTTGTTTGTCGTAAACAATTTTGGTTACCAAAACCAAATACTATTTTGGTAAATCTAACAAAATGTAGCCCATTTGTTTAGGAAAACCAAATAATTTATTCATAATTTCTTATGTTATAATCTGGCTAATTATAGCTAGGGTGGATAGTTTATAGAAACTAACTGATCTCAAAATACACATTCAGAATAGAAAGTTCACATGAACTAACAGTTTTTGGAGCGTGTTTGTTTATCTGCGCCACACTTAGCTTTTACTTATATAGTCCAGAATCAAAAAGTATGCTCATGGGATATTCATTTTTATTCACTGCAGTGCATTTTCTTATTTAATTTGTAGCTTTAATGTTCACACATCTTTCGAAGAGTGTTAAAGCACAATTTTTCACTATGATTACAATCAAATGTACCATTATTTGTTGTACAAAAACTTATGTTTCATCTACACATTTTGACAGAACCATCTAGCAGCCAGTGTAGGAAACTCAGTATAAAGTAAGTATATTCCAAGCTTTTTTTTTTTCTTCAGAATATTAGGTTACACAACAACATAAAGACTCGCTTCGAGTAATTATCTATCTACATGACGTTCAATTTTCGACAAAGGATTTTCATACTACACTCGACGAAACTGGACAATCGTTATTTCAAATTCGAAAGCACGCTCACGCACATATAGTAAACTTAACCAAACGTTTTGTTTCTCTTTACTTACATATGGGTCAGGTTGAAAAGATTGTCGGCTTTGTCGTTTGTGTGATCGTACAAGTACTTTTTAGGTTCCTGGTCGGTTATGTTAAGTGCAGGAAAAGTTTCACTTATGAAGCATTTGCACTCTTTTTGCATTCTCTTGGGTGCTTTTTGGGGTTTGTTATTGTTTGTCGTGATGGGTTCTTGTTTGGACGAACCCTGTTTACGTTTTTTCATTGCAGGTTGCTTAGTTTCCTCTTCTAGGAGGCTCTTTGTGAAGCTTTTTATACTTGCTTTTTGAATTTTCATTTTTCTGTTTTTCGTGTTTGATTTCGGATTAGTACCGAATTCAAACACTAAGTCATTCTTGGCAATGATTGCTTCATTGTGCTTTTGTCGCAATTATCTCGCAAACAGTTTGTTTGCCACCTCATGTTTACTGAGACATTCTTGCTTCTACTATCGTGTACTTTTCACTGTTTCGGTTTGTGCTATCACTTCTGGTACACACTGTATAAGACCCATGAGTAAGCAATATCTAGTCAGAAATGTAAAATGTAACTCCTGGATATACGTGCTGAGACATGTGCCTAAACAATTCAAAGTATCTAATCACAGTACAACAAATACCTGTTCAGTATTGTTCACAGAAAGGATAATAGTATTTTGAGAAACATACATATTTATTTTCATGTGTCACTGGTAATAGACTAAACTACATTAAACATGGGTTCACTTAAGTTTCAATTTCACTGCATCTTTCACCTCACAATCCATATTTGAGGGGCCCACTACCACAGACAAATTACAGTTTTATGTGTACTACTGATCTTCTTTATCATGATTAGCCAAAAACGGCTAACAGCAAAAATCAAATCAAATCTATTTACACTCACACCCAAGTTGGAACTATGAAATATTTTAATGTAAACCTATGGAAACTTATGGAAATAACACTAACGATTTTTTCTTCTTCAGATTTTGCAAGAATGTCTATTTTCTCCTTGCATGGGTTGTGTGTGGAGACAGGCATCGGAAGTCTGCAATACTTGGTAATCTTTAGTTATATAACTATTGATGCAAATACCAAATGTCCCAATTTAGTCATAACAGAAGACGAAAGGGAATACAAGTTACACATAAGAAAAGTTGCCTGCTGTTGTTGATTTAGATTATCTTACTTTGTTTTAGTGACACTTTTGGCTAATTTGCGAAGATGGGAATGAGTGATGAAATTGATGAATGGGCCCATGGCTGTCTGCTGTTATGTGATGCAGTTTGTGCATAATAGAAAACTGAAATATGGCTCAAAAAAACAAATTTGAATGACGTGAACATTGAGTTGCATTTGTTTGATTTTTTTGCTATGAGCCCACTTCATGCACATATAGGCTAATCGGGACTGGATTACAGTGTAATACAAACAACTGTGCAATGTCTCTCCAGCCTACATTGAACCCGGAACCCCTTGACTACATAATAATAATAATTCCTTTATTTAGCAGGCGAGGTTCAGCCGTAGGCTGCTCTGCCACCTAATTACATTACCACTATGACATCAGGACGTCTGAGTTGCACTTGTTGTTGATCTCTGAAAGCACTTACAGGGAATCTGAATCTGGAAATGAAGAAGGAAGGAGTGAAACGGAATTTTGCTATTAAAAAAATCCATTTTCCAGTAGTGACTTCTTCAGAAAAGTCCACACTTAAGGAGTTAAAAAATCTACAAGATATGTTCATAACCATTAAAGCAAATTTTATTTTAGAACAACTCTTATTCTTATGTTTCACTCCCTGTAGATGAGAGTGGCATTAGCTCACACACACTTGGAAGAGAAGCACATGCAAAATTCAGCTGGATAATATCCCAATCAACATTATTAGTCTGCAATGATGTTACACCCACTCAGTATACTTGTTTTATTATAATAAATGATGGGAAAAGATGTATTTTTCATTATCTATTTATTCGTGCTTTCAATGTGTACACAAGAAATAGTTTGCCAACAGAACAAAGACAAGTTAAGAACATCATTTCCTTGTAAACTTGGAGGACTAAAGTTAATCTTCCAGTTCAAATCAAGTACTTTATTACTATACAGTAGTCGATGTGAATAAGAAAACGTAAGGTTAATCCTACATACATAGATCATAGCATATTTACTGTTCAAAAGTTGGATTTTATATGAATACATCCTTTATAAAATTAGACAGTCTGCAGTGGGGAAAAATAGTTAACCAACAAATGCATAAATATCTACACAAATACATTCAACACTTATCTCCTCTGATACATAAGTAAAAATATATATTTCAAAACTAAGCTTTGAAACTAAAAATGAAGCTTCCAATTCTTGCCTGAACTAAAGATGATAAATACCAAATAAAAACTCTAAACTAGTATAACATTTCAATAACCTACAGATGTAACGTAACTTCATGTTTGACAGAATGGATGATATTCAACTTGACGTCATCACCCAGTATCATGTTGGAAAAAATCAGGCAAAGAGATTAGATTCACATGAGTTAAGGAAAATGTATGAGAAGCCTTCCCTTTTTACAACGAGAAAATTTGCATTTAACCACTTTACACACATTTCACAGTTTCTGTAGGGCTTTCAAAAGGGTAAAACTAACTATACATCCCTCATATGATAACTATAATAATTACGTGCAATGCTGCCCAGCATTTTTTCAATGTGGGATCTGCTCTGTTTGCCTGAAGCATGGCACAATGAATTGTGGGGAAGTTGTTCGCTGAATATCATCCATTGACAGATAAACCAATAACAAATTAAACAGATTAATGGCTAACTCATCAACAAAAAAGGTCCTTTTTCCAATGCAATGTAAGCTTGTGCAAAATTAAAATAAGCCCAATGACCAAGATTAGAACCTGGACCTTGACACAGATGTATTTTGTCATTTCTAAGGCTGGGATTGTGATGCATTTGGGTCTTTTCTTCCTGGAAAGCCAATACATTGTTTCAGAACAATTGAATTTTAGTGTTTTCATGAAATTTTATACAATTATTTAAAACATTACCTCCGCTGGTCTTTTAGAAATTGTGACTGGTGGTCACAGCCAGGTTACCCAAAGCAGACTTCTAAGTTTGGCTATCAGAGTAACAGATGAAATGAAAGATTATGGAAATTTCTTCCAATAGAGAAATTTTATTTTCCTCTTGCACAATTACAATAAAACTTAATCACTGGCAATCCTGATCGAGTTGACTGATGCAGATCTGTAAGGGACAACCCGTCCAAGATTAATCAACAGTTTGTTAGTACGTATCATAACGATCCGTAGTATCTTTTAATTATTATGGACAACGAACTCCAACTTTCAGTCATTCAACCATCGTTTTACAATCAGGAACAATTCAGAAACATCACAGGAATGCAGTGTCAGACAGCACTGAAGCTCTTCTTGGTCATCAGCGGTATACGGACGAAATACAGGAAGAGGCTACAGTCCTGACTGTGCATTTGTTTAGTAAATTGAATTGCAATAAATGTCTGGAAGGCAGGGAGATCGAGGTCATTTCTAATTGTTATTGAGGAGCAAGTTACGATTGAGGAGAAAAGAGAGGAGGAGGTTCTAGGGAGAACGTGTTAACGCAAGTCAGACTCTACGTACAGTCACAAGCATAACCTCTCACGACAGATCTTCAGTTGCAGTACAGAGACAGGTATATCCTTACATTAGCCATGCTGATCCAGTCTTTAGGGGTGTGAAACTCAAGTGTCATGTGTTGCCATTCAAGTGTGTAAATTTAGTACCTCTAGCACCTTACCACCAAGCTCACCACGAGGAGAGAGTGCTTTACCATCAAGGATGAATGATGATTAGTGAGCTACATTCCCAAAATATCCCCCCATACCTAAGGGTATGAGATGGTATTGCAGGAACCATAGCTCCAAAGCATAGGTTTGTGAGGAACTAGCCCAAGGCAAAGGCCAAATCTGCCTGAAGGTAAGAGTAGTGCTCCCTGCAGAATTAACCTGTGATACCAGCCTTACAGCAACCACTTAAGGAAGGCCGAAAAGTACACAATTTTGTCTATTTATATACAGAAAAGTTGTTGACAAAATAGCAAGGTAATTGGCCGATATTTACATGTTCCTATGGTTTTGCACAATTACACCATGTAATTTAGGCTTGTAAAATACCTACATAAAATAATTAAAGTTGGAAACTACATACCTTTTTAACATATTTTTCAAATGAAAAAAAGAGGTAACAAAATAATTAATTTTGATATCTGAAACGAATGCAGATTTATTCCAGAATGTTTGAATTTTATGAATTCACAGATGCTGCAGTGTGGTTTTTCAATGTGAGCATGAGCAGATTCGACTGGGGCGACACACCTTATTTTCTAATCTAAGTTTTTCGTGATAGACAGGACAATTCTTAGGGTTGTTGTTTCTTTCTTAAAAAGCAACCCACTTGCTGCCTGCCAGCATAGAAGTCAGAACAACTTTGGTTCCAGAAAATCTGGTAAATTCTTCCTTCTGGAAGAAAGGGACCTAGTGAAAATACTGACAAGTGAACAAGAAAAAGTTCATAGGAAAGAGGGAAAGGTAGTAGGGAAGAAAATGATTCTGGTTTGAACAAAAATGAAGGGTTTAGTATGCTATGTTCAACTGCTTATGTTTTACGTAGATTTTCAGCAAAAGATGCAGGCTCCACCAGGACTCGAACCCGGGTCTCTGGCATACCATGTCATTCCTCTACCACTGAGCTACCAAGCTGGCCACTGTCAGTGCAAAATCAGGTGGGCTCAGTGGTAGAGCAATGCAGACACCTGGGTTCAAGTCCTTTTGAGGCTGCATTTTTTGCTGAAAACCTATGTAGTACATCTGTGTGCCTAATTTAATGCTTATGTTTTGTCTGGAAAACTACCAGTGGATTTGCAGCTGGTGACATAGCTTACTTAAAGTCTTTGTTAAGAGACAATGGGTAGTCACTTTCCTTTGACAACCTACAAATGTTGGTAGTAGAGAATGGCAATGTAGGAATGGTGAAATGAACACGCAACTTTGTTGAAAGAGGACATTTTGGAAAAAAAACAACTTTTTTTGTGGTTTTAAGGACATTATTGAATATTTATAGAACACTTTCTGGTATTTTACTGTCCATTACAATCCTAGCCTTAGTTTTCTGGTACATTGTTTCTTAGTGTAAAATTAAGGTAATTGGTCTTGTACAATAAACACAAAATACAAGATGAGATATTCTTAACTACATATAAAATTAGGTTTCTTAAGGTGCGTATATATGTGCGAACCGTTCCCTGAAAATACGTATTCTTACAGCGAACTTCCAGCAATCAATGGGAAACCGCGAACCACCGGCAATCATTTTTTCAGTGTTCATCTTGTCATCATGTCTTCGCGTGAGGAAAAGTATGTGATTTTGGTGATGAGTGGTGCAGCTTTAGTGATGGCCAGTTTGTGCAAGAAGAGGAGGAAACAACGATGTTGGTGGCACACCAACCTGTATAAAAAATGCACTGGTAAGGAGCTTATGATGCATTTGAAGTCACAAAAATTAAGCAGCCAATATAAGAATTTCACACGAATTTAGCATTCTGATTTTGAGGAATTGCTGCAGAAGATTGGACCCCAGACTTACAAACAGGAAACATATTTCCACTCAAGACAGGTAGGTAGGTAGCTGTACTGTTTGTGCTCGTCTACACTGTTAATCAAGTGTACAAATTTTATTTCTTAATTTTAGTTATTTAATTAATTGTACCAGGTTAGCAGTAACACTTCTATTTCTTGCCACAGGAGATTCATATACTAGCCTTCAATATCTTGTTCAGTATTTCCAAGCAGTCTATTGGACGCAGAATACCAGAAGTCTGCGCAGCACTGAACAATGAATTACAGGGATATATCACGGTAATAAACAGATTTAATTACTCACCATTTAATTTCTTTAAAAACAGGTGATATATTATAAATGAAACATAGGACGTGTAAAACAAACGTCAGTGAAAAGTTTAGAAATTTCCATGAGAACACACAAAGCCACATTACACCAAATCTTCAAAAGTTTCTGAAGTGATTGATGAAGCAGGAGATTGTTACCACGATTATTGAGTGGAGTTGGTTGACAAGGATGGCTCAGATGGTGAGTCTATAGCAGGAGGAGGCACTGTATGCTGTGGTATCATAAACTGTGGTTGATTGGCAGAAGGAGACTCTGCATGCTGTGGTTGAGAATACATGGGATCTAACCTAACCTAACATTATAGATTGTGCTATATATTTTTTAAAATTAATTTTGTAAATGGCTTTCCTCGGACGGAAATTTTTATTTTTTATTTAATATTTCTGTTTCAGCTACCCATGACGGAAAACAAGTTGTTTTGCAGTCACCAATGAACTCGGGTACTGAGTTCTTCAATTATAAATCCAACTTCAGTATTGTGCTTTTTGTATTAGTGGATGGAAATTATAACTGTATGTTTGCTGACGTAGGATGCCAAGGAAGAATTTCGCATGGAGGTGTTTTTCAAGCAAGCAAGTTTCATAGCATGGTCACAGAAAACACATTCGGATTTCCATTACCGGAAGAACTATCGGGGCGTTCTATGGAAGTACCATATTTTTGTGCAGACAATAGTGCATTTGTTCTCAGTGAAAACCTAATGAAGCAATACCCTGGAGACTTTGCCACAGGAACTCCTCAGATAATTTTTAATTATCGTTTGTGTAGGGGCCGTCGGATAGTCGAAAATACCTTCAGTGTATCTAGTGCAGTGTTTTGGGTTTTAAGAAAACCAATGCTTTCGGAGCCCGACAAAGCTGAGTTGATATTGATGGCAGTCATTTTGTTACATAATTATCTTAGGACCCATTCGCCAAATTTGTACACACCTGCTGAGACATTAGACCATGAAGTGAATGGAGTTTTAATCGAAGGGTCATGGAGGAATGAGGGAGACATGACGTCTATGTTGCCACTAAGAAATGCCCCGCAAAGATCTACAAATCATTGGCAAAAAATAAAGGATGAAATAGCTGCTTATTGCTTGCATGAAGGATTCCTAGAATGGCAAAACAAATATGCCTGAGTATGTTAATATTTACTCAACGTGGTAAATCCCTTTCTTGGCAAATCCCTGTCCTCAGAAACTTGAAAGCTTCGTAGGCAAACCACCTACTAAAATAGATCTTGTCTCTTCCTGAAAAAATAAATATAAATTGCTTATAGAAAACAAATTTCAATAAATCACAAATTACTGCTTATTCACAATGGACGAACAACTGACATATCACATTTTTTTTTTAACGAAAAATACAATTCTTTATATTCAAATCCAAGATTACAAGCACAATTATGAAATTTTAATTGTTACTTGTTATAAAGAATTGAAATACATACAATGTAAATGAAAGTTTTGAATAATATTACATAAATTTGCATTTTCTTTCCGTAAAAAATTGTGATTTTTAAGTTTTACGTCCATTGTGAGTGAGCAGTTAATTGATTATTGCTTTAGTACATATGCTCAGTTATGAAGCAGGTATATACATAGACATGAATGTTATCAAATCATAATAATTACAAAAAATTGTACAACTTGAATATATGAATGACACATTTTCTCAACGAGTGTTTAAAAGTTTGTAACATAGTTATTATTTATAGTTCACAACTTACCTTTTCCTGTTCCCTTGCTGCGTTTTATTTTGCTTTCTCACACCGGTAGCTAGCCAGCAAACAGATAATCTTCTTACTTTTGTCCACACAAATATTCATTTTGGCACCTATTTCCCTCCAGGCATTTTCTTTTAATTTTTTTTTGAAATGGTCATTACGTTTAGGATCCCAGAATAAAAATTTAGTTTCATAAATACCAATAAGTTTTACTGCATTTTCCTCTGACCACTCCATAATGACATCAAAACTGCAACAAAACCAATAGAAAATCTGGAGGTTCGTGAGCAGACCAAAAGCAACGAACTATGCATGATGCCGTCCCAATGTGAACTGCGAATGCCAGAAAAACTGACAGAGATGGATCGCCACGAATGGTTCGCACATTACTTAATTCTATGCAACTATATATAAAATAAAAAATATATTTTCCAAATTGTTAAAAATAATACTAAACTGAAAGAAAAAAAATCCTCAAGGATGGCCTAACTGTTCAGTAAATGAACAGAAAGTAAATAAAATCCTCAAGAGGACATCAATGAATACTTGTTAGATTTTCTCTGTATATTCAGCGAGGTCAGTTCTGCATATCCCACTAAGCTGTCAAGACCTAACCAGGGTGGCCACTCTGGAACCATGATAAATTTCAAGTATAATTCCCAGTTTTCAAGGTGAACGTCCTAGAAATTCAAGGATACGAAAAGGTGTTTTTTTTCTTGTTTTTATTTCAACCTCTCACCACCCACATACATACACACACACACAAATATATTAACAATATTACAGGCCTATGTGATGATTTTTATATATATATACACACAGTCTAATTGAATTGAATTAAAATTTTTGAATACATTGGATATATATATTCGCATACTTTTGCCGTGGCCCTCGCATGCATGACCTTCGGCCATGTTGTGGGCGTAATCATATTATAGATGGGGTAAAATGTCTGCATGTTGTATTGGATGAAGGGCAACAAGTGTATAAGTTCGCTAATTGAAAAGTTTAGAAAGTAACTTTATCTGTGTATCGGCTCTAATAAGGTACAAATATTCAAAATAATATTGTGTAATTTCTTAATAATAATAATCTGAGTACGTAATAACATTTCAAGATAATTAGTTGGATGTCTTGCATAAACAAATTCAATAGCAACACTAAATTGGAAATGCAATATTTACGTCTTTTGTCATTTTCACATTTTTAAACGTAATTGGAAAATAATTGTTTTCAGTCATTCCCCTCAAATTCTTACCTTGCCTCTGTAATAAATTCTGACGCTCGTATTTTGAAACACGAAATGTCTAGTATAATAAAGTAGATAAAGTAAAAAGAAATAAGTTGATATTTTGCTGTATTTGCCGCATTATCATCAGAGAAGAAAGAAGTGTCACGTAGTGCACGGGCACAGAATACTGACGGTAGCATCTATACAGCCAGTGTTGCCAGAAACACTTGATAGTTAACAAATGTAGTTTCACCAGTGTTTACTGCATGGTGGGTGGTGGGTGGGTAGTTTCGGTGAGGAGGGTAAAGAGTTATTATTAGTTGGCTAGGTTGAGTCCGAGGGTATAGTATCATGCATTCCTGATATATAGGCTCTTTCCCATCGCCTGTGGAAAGACGTGTCTGAGTGGGGGGGGGGGGCAGTTTGATATGTGTGGATGTTTCCAAGTGGTCTCCCACGATGTGGATGTCCACATCTAGGAAGGTCACTTGGTCTAGTGAGGTCACTACATGACACTGTGATACTTCTTTCTTCTCCGATGATAATGCGGCAAATACCGCGAAATATCAACTTATTTATTTTCGTGTGGTAAGTGTATACTGTCTCCATCATTTGTATATAGATATATACAGGAATAGGATGATCAAAAGTGCCAGAAGGGCGGATAAGCACAAATGATGAAAGAAACAGTAAACACTTACGACACAAAAAGAAATGTTGATATTTTGTGGTATTTGCCGCGTTATCACCGGTCAGTATTCTGTGCCCTGCACTACCTGACACTGTGATACTCCTTTCTTCTCCAATGATAATGCGGTCAATATTGCAAAATATCAACTTTTTACTTTTCCTGTGGTATGTGTTTACTGTCTCCATCATTTGTGCTTATCCACCCTTCTGGCACTTTTTCTCATCCTATTCCTGTATATATACACACATAAAGATGTATATATTTAAATATTTAATTTAAGGTTCGGAGTTAACATTTGCCATTTCATATACTAAGACTCGTAATACACCTACAAACACAAGTCACAAATGTTACGGGATATATTAACCCTGTAATGCCCAAGGTACTAACTTGTTAAGTTCCATAATTACATTTTCGATTTTTTGGACCCTTTTGGACAACTTATAACAAATATATTCGATTTTTTTTAATTTTCTAAAGAAATAACAATTTTGTTGCATTTATGATACACTGGGCATTTATTATTATTATTACATTTACAAAAGAATCCTGTTCGATGCCCACACGTGAGCAGTTACAATACAATAAGGTAAATGCTCACATGACTTCTGTTACACATGATAGTTGTAAAAACAATTTCTGTCTTTGTTGAGGCATAGATTTACTTCACATTTAATACAAGATACATATGTGTAACCCCGAGGACAAAATTTACATCGTTGTCGATTCTTTTCTCATTGAGGAAAATGATTTACTGCGTCTCTCCGTACCTCTTTCATTGGACCATGTGATACTGCCTTCCTCTTTTTCACTTCAGGTGGACTTTGAGAAAGTCTACCTTTTCGTACCTTGAAGCTTACAAGAGATTCTGCCACAAGGGCTCGAAATTTTCGTAAGGGTAATTTGTCCTTATGTGGTATACTACGGAATTTGCTGTCTCTGCAGTATAGAAGCCATGCATTCACAAGAGCACTAGTTAGAAGATGATACCACAAGTACATATACCACCTTCGACTCTCTATACAATATTTGTACAAGCTTACTAAACAATTATGAAGATCAATGCCACCCATTATTGAATTGTACTCTTGTATGATGTTTGGGCATGGTACATTTAGAAATTGCTTCATTTTCTTTTCCCATCTTCTAACTTCTATTACTGGTTCCAAACCAGCATAGGTAGATATGAGTATCACACCACGATTGTCATACCATTTCACTATCAATATTCTGTCATCTGTGTCTCTTCTATAATCAACAGCTCGTCTGCCATTTTTCTTCAAATCTTTGTCACATAGTAGAGGACATCCATGTAACCTGTTGACACGTTTGGTGCCCAAATAATGCAGCCCTTCTTCCAATAGTTTATCGGCCAATGGCACAGAAGAGAAAAAATTGTCAGCACAAATAATGTAGCCTTCGTTTCTTGGTACTTGCAAAGTCATTTTGAAAACAGTGTCTCCATCCAGTCCGTACAAATATGGATTGGCTGACTTGCCTTCATAAACTTCAAATTGGTGAAGAAATCCGGAGCTACTTGGTCTTCCCCACAATTTAAATCCCCATGGATGGGGTTTACTCTTTATATATTGGAACCCTGGACTTCTTGTGCCTATGAATGGCACAATGATTTCATCAACACTTTGATGTTGTTCTTGACTAATTTTTGCAAAATTATTTTGTAATTGGGAAATGAATGGACGAAGTTTCCACACTTTATCCTTTTTTCTGATCATCTGACACCTCTGCATTATTTGTAAAATGAATGTACCTACACAATTTTTCAAACTCATTCCGAGACATTACATCTGCAACAAGGTGATACCTACACTCTCTCTCGAATCGAATGTTAGGCATCTGAGCAAGACCCATTCTAAAATACAAACCAATAAACTGTTCAATGAGTTTCGAATTTACAACATACACAGAACCACTTTCTTGCAAATAATATATACTAGTTTCTTTGGCTATTTCTTCAATCATTTCACTAGTGATAAACTCTTTGAAGTACGGTGTCCACTCATCAGAAGAATGACATTCAACATTACCTTTAAATTCAGGGTATGGTTTATTCAAAGGTACCTTCCTCCAATTGTAGGAACTTTGTCTCTTACTAGAATTATTATTTGACCCGCTGTCGACACTGTTGCATGGATCTGATTCAGAATCTGTACAGTCACTTTCATTTTCTGAATTTGATAGAGACTGGGTTTTTTTAGGGACTTCAGCTTCTTCTTCTTCTTCATCATCATCACTTAACTCAAAATCACTTTGGACATCATCAAGGGCACTAAGAATGTCTCTGGCATCAGTGAAATGACCTCGGTACTGTAAAATATACAAACAAAAGTCAGTTTAGTTGCTGCTTTATATTTTTTGTCACTACAGTTAATGATACATTATACAATGCATTGTTTATGTATGTGACATAACATTACAACCACCAAGATTTACATAATTTATTCAACATATTAGATATGAAATTAATGTGAAATAGCATGTATATCATAACTTCTGCATCTACTTTCAAATTGCACCAAGAGTTTTGCTTCATTGACATACCTGTTTAGTTATAAAATGTCATTATAATCAATTGATATCAATTTTCTAAATGAAGGACAGTCTGATTTTAATTATCTCTTTCTGCTCAATGCCCCAATTATAATACTACATTTCTTCTTGAAATAGTTCTAAAGCAATGACACATGCAAAGATAAAAATTTAGAATTACAATAAAACATAACTATTCCGAATAATGTACATTAGTTCTGAATGTTCTGAGCCTTTACCGGCCTGGGGCATTTCAGTGTACAGTTAATGAGATAGTTAAGTATAAATTAGATGTAGTAGCTGTCCAGGAAGTTAGGTGGCCAGGAGAAGGGAATTGTAAAACTAAAAATTATACTTTTTTCTATGGTGGTACTGAAAATCATAATTTTGGAACAGGCTTTTTCATAAATAATAGAATTATCTCGGCTCTTAAAACAGTAGAATTTATTAATGATAGGATATCATATGCAGTTTTACAGGGTAGGTGGTGTAAAATTATTTTAATAAACATACATGCACCAACGGAAGGTAAAGATGATAATACTAAAGATGATTTTTATACAGAGTTAGAACAGGTCTTTGATAAATTTTCTCAGTATGATATGAAAATACTGTTAGGTTATTGTAATGCACAGATTGGCACAGAAGAGACATTTAAACCCACGATTGGTCAAGAAAGTCTTCATGAATTAAGTAATGATAATGGTATAAGATTGATTACTTTCGCAACCTCAAAGAATTTAATTGTGAAAAGTACCACTTTTAAACATAAAGATATCCATAAATATACCTGGTCTTCTCCAGATGGTAAAACTCATAATCAGATAGATCATATTCTCATTGATAAGAGAAGGCATACTAGTATAATTGACATTCGTACACGTAGAGGTGCTGACTGTGCCAGTGACCATTATTTAGTAATTTCTAAATTAAGAGAAACACTCTCAGTGATAAATCATAAGGAACAAGATCTAAAAGTTCTAAAATTTGATACAGGAAAGTTTACTGATGAAAGAATTAAGAAAGATTACCAAATTAAACTGTCAAATAGATTTGATGTTTTGCAGGATTTAAATGATGATGAAAATATAAATGAAACAGACGTAAATAAGAATTGGGAGCACATACGTAATGCAATAGAATCAGCAGCTAAAGAAAGTATAAGATACCATAAACCGAGAAAAAGTAAGCCATGGTTTGATAATGAATGTCATAATCTAATAGAAATAAGAAATCAGGCTAGACTTAGGTGGTTAAATAACTCTGATGATACAAATCTAAACAATTATAATAGAATAAAATAGAAGTAAAAAAAGAGATTACTTGAAAAGCAAAATTAACGAAATTGAAACAAACAGCAAAAATAAAAATATCACAGATTTAAGGTGTAAATGAGTGTAGAAAGGGGTGGCAACCTGAAGTAAACTTGATAAAAGATAAAGACGGTGATTTTCTAGCTGACCCAAGAGATATTCTAAAAAGATGGAAGAACTACTTTAATGACCTTTTAAATGTCCATATAGGAGATAAATCAGAAGTAAATGAAGTCCACACAGCAGAACCTTTAGTTCCAGAACCTAACTTGACTGAAGTTAAGGATGCTATTAAAAGGCTAAAGAATAACAAAGCACCTGGCATTGATTTAATACCAGCTGAGTTAATTAAATATCGTGGAAATTCATTAATGTCAAATTCATAAATTAATTTGTTTAATATGGAATAAAGAAGAAATCCCTCAACAGTGGAAAGAATCCATAATTGTTCCTGTGTTTAAAAAAGGTGATAAAATGAACTGCAATAATTACCGTGGAATTTCTCTACTCTCAACAACATATAAAATATTATCTAACATTCTTTTAACAAGACTAACCCCATATGCTAATGAAATTATAGGTGATTATCAATGTGGATTTAAACGTAACAGATCAACTACAGATCAAATTTTTCACATCAGACAGACACTTGAAAAAAAGTGGGAATATAATCAAAATGTCCATCAGCTATTCATTGATTTCAAAAAACCATATGATTCGGTCAAAAGAGATAAATTATATAATATACTGTGCGTCCATTTCGATCTGCAGCCGAGAGATCGGGAGAAGCGTGGCGGGCGGCACTGACGGAGATGCCGACATTTGCGGCCTGAAATGCCCGCTTATTTTTATGGACATATGCAGACATTTATATAAATATTGCAAAACGAGCACTAACCTGTGTTATAAGAGTATGGTTTTAATTTTAGTAGCTTAGTGACTGTATGTGCCGATGATTTTGACACGCCCACCTCTTGTGAAACACGGCGTAGAGGTTTGTTTGGAGAACGTTCTAACGCTGCACCAATATCATCGAGTTTTGCTTCGGTTAGAATCCGTCGTTTTTGCTTAGGTGTTTTAAAATTTAACGATACAGTTTCTCGTAATTTAAGGACAAGATATCTAACCGTATCTCTGTGTGGAGTTGAAACGCATGGGAATTTCTGTACAAATTACCTACACACGTCTCGACACGAGTTTGTTTTCACGTAGGTACGTGTCATACATAAAAAATCTTTGTTCTAACGTGAATCTTGCGGCTGGCATTTCAATCGTCTCACTGACACGACACACATACACACTACAATAACACAAACAAGTAACTGCAAGTAACCAAGAATAACACTCTTGCGCACAGTACGAAATTAACACGCTCTTGGTTTACATTGCTCGCCACTATATTTACAACTCTGTCTTCATCTAGTCGCGAAGGAACAAAAAACTCGAGCTCGGATATTTCGGATTGCGAGGAAGCTCACGAATACCATTCACTTTTATCGGTTTCGTCTGCAGTGTAATCCTGATACAGTGTTGCACATTCGAAACCTCCAAACGATTCCCATTGCCACAAAACTCTTTCAAGGATATAAACTTAAGCAGGACGTTACTGATCAAAACCATGATTAAAATGCTTTTTTATCTGTGGCTCTTAACATCGTTTCTATAGCGTATTTATTTGTGTATATAAGAGCAGAACTTGGATGAATTACAGAAGAACTTTTGCGTGTTATAACACAGGTTAGTGATCGTTTTGCAATATTTATATAAATGTCTGCATATGTCTATAAAAATAAGCGGGCATTACAGGCCGCAAATGTCGGCTTCTCCGTCAGCGCCGCCCGCCACGCTTCTCCCGATCTCTCGGCTGCAGATCGAAATGGACGCACGGTATTAGTTGAGTTTGGAATACCTAAGAAGCTTGTTAGTATGATAAAAATATGCACCAGTGAAACAGAAAGTAAAATTCGTGTGGGTATTAATATGTCTGACAAATTTACAATTCATGATGGGTTAAAACAAGGAGATGCATTATCTCCATTGCTCTTTAATTTTGCCTTAGAATAATATGCTGTTAGGAAGGTAAAAGAAACTACAGAAGGACTAAAATTAAATGGTGTGACTCAGTTGTTAGCATATGCAGATGATGTAGACTTACTGGGGGATGATGTGAATACAATTAAGAATAATGCTAAAATATTTTTCAAAACTGCTAAAGAGATAGGTTTGGAAGTTAACAAAGAGAAAACTAAATATATGCTTACAGGCCGAAGCCACGTGTTAGGTAATAATCAAAATCTAATTATTGATAACAACTCGTTTGAACCAGTTTCCAAATTCAAATACTTAGGAGTAATATTAACAAATGAAAATTATATTAAAGAGGAAATAAAAAGTAGGCTTAATTCAGGAAATGCATGTTACTTCTCTCTTCATAAACTTTTGTCTTCTCGTTTAATATCTAAGAAACTAAAAGTTAAAATATACAAAACAGTAATTTTGCCTGTAGTATTATATGGATGTGAAACTTGGTCCCTTACATTGAAAGAGGAACATAAATTGAGAGTATTTGAAAATAAGATCCTTAGGAAAATCTTTGGACCTAAAAGGGATGAGGAGACAGGTGAGTGGAGAAGGTTACATAATTTAGAACTACATAATTTGTATTCATGTCCAGATATTAGTAGAATAATTAAATCAAGAAGACTTAGGTGGGCAGGCCATGTGGCACGAATGGGAGAGGAAAGAGGAGTTTACAGGATTCTTGTTGGGAAACCTGATGGTAAGAGACCTGTAGGAAGGCCAAGACGAAGATGGAGGGACAACGTTGAGATGGACCTAAGGGAAATCGGTAGGGATGGAAAAGAGTATATAGAACTTGCTCAAGATAGGAAAAGATGGAAGGCCTGTGTTGCTGCAGCCATGAACCTTCGGGTTTAAGAAGGCTAGGGAGTTAGTTAGTTAGTTAGTACATTAGTTGCAGATATGCAACACTGGGAACATAGTTGCAGACATGCGACTCTGGGAACATATGGTGCAATTCTAAATGGAATTCCCAATGTTGCATTTGTGCAACATTTTTTATAACTATATTTTCTCAAAGAATGTACACTAAAATCACTAATATATAAAAGAAATGTGAAAACGAAATACTAAATTAACAGAAAGTAATTATCTCCCAAAGAAAACTCACCGTGATATGTTTGGTTTGTCCATTCAAAGATGACCCAGACGTGCCTGGTAATGCATCCATATTGAAACAACACACAGTGACAATTGACTAACAGTTTTCGATGACGTTAAAGGATATGTCAACAAAATATGTTTTTTGTACAGCACAAAAGTCAAACTTGGCCAAAGACATTTCATATTACTAGAGAACTCTATACAAAACTTTAAAATGGGAATATGAGATGACGTTGCATATATGCAACGTATGGCATTACTGGGTATACAAAAAATTTAATTGTCAGTGACATAGCACTGCAAAATTAGTTGCCATGCGTATTGTATATTTATTTGCCTGAAGTCAGCCAGGTTCTGATAAAATATGTCCCATGCATGTTTTAGTTAGAAAATGACATGTCTCACTATGCAACAAATATTTGGAACTCTGGTGTTTTACACCTTCTTTACAATCAAGGGAACATTTCGGCATGATGCGAGTCATTAAAAAAAATCTCCTCTAGAACAACAGTAGACGTCATTGTTGTGGATGATCCAACTATTGATTGATTTAGTTTACTTCGCTTTTCTACAACATTTGGCTAATGAGGAATATGAATACAAGTGATGAATTTGATGAAGGAACATTCACGAAGAACACCTACGAGGTGGTATCAAAAAGTTTTGAGACTAGTTCTGTAACACACCAACAGATGGCAGCGCAAGGCTGCACGCACAGGCACAGGGAGCACCAACCTTCATAAGTCAGTGTGCCAAGAGACATCGTCCTGTGTACATCGTGAGCTGTGCAGCTGGTGCTCTTCTGACCATGTGCGTTACCACGTCTGCGATTTCATCATGGACAGCAAGTTTGAACGAGCGAACGTGAAATTCTGTGTGAAACTGGGCAAATCAGTCACAAAGACACTTGACATGATTCAGCAAGTGTACGGCAATGCTGCAATGAGTCGTGCGAGGTGTTTTGAGTGGCATGTGTGCTTCAAGAGTGGTAGAACATCACTGGAAGATGATGAGAGGTCAGGAGGACCTTCAACGAGCACAACACCCGAAAATGTAGAAATCATTCGGCAACTTGTGCATGAGTATCATCGGCGAACAATCCACAACATTGCTGCCATTCTCGGTGTGTCATACGGAACAGTGCAGGCAATCCTCACGTGTGATTTGAACATGCGCCGTGTTGCTGCCAAGTTTGTCCCCAGGATGCAGACCCAGGAGCAGAAGGAACACCATGCCCAAGTCTGCCAAGAACTCCGTTAGCGTGCCGTCTTTCAGTGATGTTCTTCCACTCTTGAAGCGTGTGTGTCTCTGTGGCGGATTTGCCCAGTTTCACACAGAATTTCACGTTTTCTCTGTTCTAACTTGCTGTCCATGATGAAATCGCAGATGTGGTAACGCATACGGTCAGAAGAGCACCAGCTGCACAGCTCACGATGTACACAGGACGATGTCTCTTGGCACACTGACTTATGAAGGTTGGTGCTCCCTGTGCCTGTGCGTGCAGCCTTGCGCTGCCATCTGTTGGTGTGTTACAGAACTAGTCTCAAAACTTTTTGATATGTCCTCGTATGTCCAGGCTGGGATTCGAATCAGGGAATCTAGCATCATGGCACGCTGTGAAAAACACTCTGACATGGACGTGGATGAATGATCCAAATATCGTACACTCTACTGACGTAACAGTGCCAATGAGTAATTCAGAACACTGTTTGACTTACACCACTTTGAATTTTCAGAATGCTGATTAACATTTTCAACTAATTTTGTCTAGAGACCATTTGATGTTAAGAGTTTTGAAATGAATGCTAAAAATTTTCATTGGCACAATATTAAGCAGTTAGATACTAACGAAAAAATATTTTAAAAAAATATAGTTTTGCGGGTTAGGTGGCAGAGCAGCCACAGGCTGAACTTCTACTACGAGGACTTTATCAACTTGTTTGACAGAAACTATGATGTTCTTTTGGTTTTTAATGCATTTCACTGTTCATGGGATAAATTATACAATGTAGTGGTCATTAAGAAATGGTACATTTGAGTTTGGTAAAGTTATGTCAGTCAATATTGTGTATTGTAGCATCACATAGCACAAGCGGGAAGAACCGGGAAGAAATTCTGCTTCTGTCGTCTGCGTTGGAAGGCAAGAAAGGTAACATGAGCCTTAGAACCAATCAGGTGTTCCGTACGCCAGTGTACAACAGAGCCTTTCGCATGTGCTGTAGAGATACAAGCTTTCCGTCAAGACAGGCAGAATCCTGTATTAGGGATGGCCAAACGGATCCGGATCCAGAAGTTACGGATCTGGATCCAGATCCGGATCCGAGAGTTTCGTATCTCAATCCCATTATAATATTACCACACCTAAAAAGGTATTATGATCTTCGATTAGAAAGAAATTTTTCATTAGTTAGTCCTACAACAATTTTTTTCAAGTGTTGTTCCTAAAATACTTTGCTATGCATCGGCTAACACACTCGTGCACAAAAATAATCTTACTTGTTTAACATAAAATGTTACAGGTGATTTTGTAAATGCCATTGAAACGAATATGTATTCATTTGAATGTATTGGAAATGGAAACACACACATAAATGTGAGACATTCCATTCCAGGATGAAACCTTTAACACATATAACAATATAGAAATGTTATACAAAAATTATACAATTGTTCTACAGTTACAGTTTTACAAATTAAAAAAAAAAACATTATAATATATGCAGTGTTATATAATTACAAAGTGTAAGACTAACTAAGTGTCCCCCTCCGATTTCCATGAAACTTGGCAGGCATATAGTGGGCCCAATGGAAGAAATACGTGTTTTTTTTGTTTCAGCTAAAAAAACTGTTTTAGGGGCAAAACTCCCTCAAATGTCAAGATGAGGACAAATTGAAGTGAGGATCTGACCCCTGTGTCCTACTCCGATTTCCATGATACTTGGCAGGTGTGTGTATAAACGGGCCCAAAGGAAGAAATACGTGGTTTTTTTGTTTCGGCTAAAAATCTGTTCGAGGGGGCAACCTCCCCTCAAATGTCAAGATGAGGACAAATTGAAGTGGGTATCTGACCCCTGTGTCCCTCCGATTTCCATGAAACTTGGCAGGTGTTTAGTGGGCCCAATGGAAGAAATACGTGTTTTTTTTGTTTCAGCTAAAAAAACTGTTTTAGGGGCAAAACTCCCTCAAATGTCAAGATGAGGACAAATTGAAGTGAGGATCTGACCCCTGTGTCCTACTCCGATTTCCATGATACTTGGCAGGTGTGTGTATAAACGGGCCCAAAGGAAGAAATACGTGTTTTTTTTGTTTCGGCTAAAAATCTGTTCGAGGGGGCAACCTCCCCTCAAATGTCAAGATGAGGACAAATTGAAGTGGGTATCTGACCCCTGTGTCCCTCCGATTTCCATGAAACTTGGCAGGTGTATAGTGGGGCCCAATGGAAGAAATAAGTGTTTCTTTTTTTTGTTTCAGCTAAAAAAACAGTTTTACAGGGCAAAACCCACTCAATTGTCAAGATGAGGACAAATTGAAGTGGAGATCTGACCCCTTTGTCCACTCCGATTTCCGTGAAACTTGGCAGGTGTGTGTATAAATGGGCCCAAATGAAGAAATACGTGTTTTTTTTTTTTTTGTTTTGGCTAAAAATCTGTTTTAGGGGGCAAAACCCCTCAAATGTCAAGATGAGGACAAATTGAAGTGGAGATCTGACCCCTGTGTCCCCCTCCGATTTCCGTGAAACTTGGCAGGTGTGTATAAACGGGCCCAAAGGAAGAAATACGTGTTTTTTTGTTTCAGCTAAAAAACGGTTTTAGGGGGCAAAACGCACTCAAATGTCAAGATGAGGACAAATTGAAGTAAGGATCTGACCCCTGTGTCCCTCCGATTTCCATGAAACTTGTCAGGTGTATAGTGGGGCCCAATGGAAGAAATACGTGTTTCTTTTTTTTCAGCTAAAAAACGGTTTTACGGGGCAAAACGCACTCAAATGTCAAGATGAGGACAAATTGAAGTGAGGATCTGACCCCTGTGTCCCCCTCCGATTTCCATGATACTTGGCAGGTGTGTGTATAAACGGGCCCAAATGAAGAAATACGTGGTTTTTTTTGTTTCGGCTAAAAATCTGTTCAAGGGGGCAACCTCCCCTCAAATGTCAAGATGAGGACAAATTGAAGTGGGTATCTGACCCCTGTGTTCCCCTCCAATTTCCATGAAACGTGGCAGATGTATAGTGGGGCCCAAAGGAAGAAATACATGTTTTTTTTTGTTTCAGCTAAAAAACGGTTTTACAGGGCAAAACCCACTCAATTGTCAAGATGAGGACAAATTGAAGTGGAGATCTGACCCCAGTGTCCCCCTCCGATTTCCGTGAAACTTGGCAGGTGTGTGTATAAATGGGCCCAAATGAAGAAATACGTGTTTTTTTTTTGTTTCGGCTAAAAATCTGTTCTAAGGGGCAACCTCCCCTCAAATGTCAAGATGAGGACAAATTGAAGTGGGGATCTGACCCATGTGTTCGCCTCCGATTTCCATGAAACGTGGCAGGTGTATAGAGGGGCCCAAAGGAAGAAATACGTGTTTTTTGGGTTTCAGCTAAATACTGTTTTAGGGGGCAAAATAACCTCAAATGTCAAGATGAGGACAAATTGAAGTAAGGATCTGACCCCTGTGTCCCTCCGATTTCCATGAAACTTGGCAGGTGTATAGTGGGGCCCAATGGAAGAAATAAGTGTTTCTTTTTTTTCAGCTAAAAAACGGTTTTACGGGGCAAAACGCACTCAAATGTCAAGATGAGAACAAATTGAAGTGAGGAGCTGACCACTGTGTCCCCCTCCGATTTCCATGATACTTGGCAGGTGTGTGTATAAACGGGCCCAAATGAAGAAATACATGTTTTTTTTTGTTTCGGCTAAAAATCTGTTCGAGGGGGCAACTTCCCCTCAAATGTCAAGACCCCTGTGTCCCCCTCCGATTCCCATGAAATTTGACAGGTGAATAGAGAGGCCATATGCCCCCTGTTTCTTCCTATGCCATATTTACATGGTTTCGGACTTACATCCCCACTTCAATTTCTCATTTTGACATTTGAGGGGGGGGGGGCTGTATACACCTGCCAAGTTTCATGGAAATCAGAGGGGGAGACTTAGACCTCCCTTGTAAGTGTATTAATTAATTAGAAATCGCGCATGCGCGCACACCTACTATATATATATGTGTAAGTATGTATATTATATATATATGTATATTAGCTTGTAACAATATGTTATAAACACATTCTTACTTTCCAAAGAAGCGCATGTGGGATGGCAAAACGGATCCGTCTGAAAGTACTGGATCCGGATCCGAAAGTTCTGGATCTGGATCCGAAAGTACTGGATCCGGATCTGAAAATTCCGGATCCGAAAAATCTTAGAATCTGTATGCCAAACCAAGCCGGCATCCGGCCAGCAAAGGCATTAGAAAAATACTACAACGAGAGCTGTTAGTGGAGCGTTGTAGGCGGATCACGAAATATAGTTATTATAATGCCATAAAGTTCAAACATAAATATAATTAGTCATTTTACTTTATATTTACAGCATTTACACATTTTTTAAATTTTAAATCTGGGAATGCCGGGTGTACTAGAATGCTACGCCACTGTTAATTGTAAAATAATTTCAACTCGAATTTACCAAATCAACTTCAATTATCTTAGAATAATATTCTATCTGTCAGACAGATTGTTCTGCAAACAACACTAATAAAGTAAGCAGATTGAAAGAATACTGTTCTATTTTCCATGCAGTTTTATTTTCCTTCCTTGATAAAAATAAAAGTTAAACTGTGAAAAACTTGCTTTATGGCATTTATTAATATGTATAAATTCAATGGGATTTGGAATAATAAAAGTTGCAAGTTTTCATTGCTACAGAGAAAAATGCATACAGAAATCATGCATAATTTCCAGAGCCAATAATTCAAGCATAATTCCCGGTGAATAGCCAACCTGCTAACGTCACCATCATCATTCAGTCCCTGAAGAAGAGAATGGCATTAGCTCTCACATGCTCTGAAATATATCAGGTCCAAGAGAATATTATCCCAACAGAATTTCCTCATTATTCAGAGCTAGGAAAGCTTCAGGAATTATTTCAATAGAATATCATGTTGCATTACAGTTGTTTCATACGTGAAGATTGCCATAAATGCGAAGTACCAAATGTAAACAGGGACATTTTGAAACTCCTGACACAAATATCAAACCTTGTTATGCAGCTCCTAAATTAAGCGAAGGGAAAATGTTAAACAACAAATTCCATTCATATTTTGCTATGACATATATTGAGCTCTGGACAACAAGCAGGATTCTTGGTACATACAGACCAGGAGAATAATTTTGAATCCACCCTTTAACCTGATGTGAAAACACATACGACAGTTTTTATTGAAGCACTTTGCACATTCTCACATGTTCTAGGAGTCTCCATCTACTAACATATCTTTTACTACATGTTGAACTGTTTTTATATGCCTGCTCAAGTAAGATTTAGTAGAAAACTTCATATCACATGATTCACATTCAAAAGGCTTTGCAATAATTTTGTGTGCATGCTTACATATCTGTAAATGTTCTTTAAGAGAGTATTTTCGATTGAATGTCTTATTACACGAGTTGCATGCAAACGGTCTTTCTTTAGTGTGAATCCTCATATGCTTCTTCAGATAGTCCTTAGTACAAAATGTCTTTCCACATTCCTTACACTCACAACGCATTTCACCTGTGTGAATTTTCATGTGAACTTTTAGTTTTGACATTCTATCAAATGACTTTCCACATACACATTTGTACACTTCCTTTTTTTCAAGATGAATTTTCATGTGTTCTTGCAACACAAACTTTCGTCTAAAAGTTTTTCCACAAACATTGCAAGGGTAAAGTACATTTCCTGTGTGCGTGTTCATATGAACAGGCAAATGATGCTTGTTCCAAAACTTCGCCCCACAAATATCACAAAAATACCTTTTCCTGGAATCTGAATGGATTCTAAAATGAATAGAAAGCAAATTCTTAGTGCGAAAACTTTTCCCACAAATACTACAAGAAACATTACCTGTACCATGTACATTTTGTAGGTGACTCTTTAAGTTCCCAGAAGTTTTGAAAGCAGCTGCACATATATTGCAAGCGTAATCTCTTGTATGAGCATGCACTTCATTTATGTGATAGTATAGCCTATGCCGTTCTAAGAATGATTTGTTACACTCGCTGCATTTGTATGATCCTTCTTTTTTAAAATGAATTCTATCCATGTGTCGCTTTCTGTCACAAACTTGGGAGAATGATTTATCACAAACTGAACATGAATAAGGCTTTTCTTTTGTGTGATAGCGCATGTGGATCTGCAGAGATATTCTTCTTCTGAATACCTTTTGGCACACACTGCACTGAAATGGCATGTCACTTGAGTGTGAAACAAGATGGGATTTCAGGGCACTTTTGCCCATACAAGTTTTGCCGCAAATGCTACATGTACATGGGTTTTCGGTAAAGCATGGAGAATGATGTTTTAATTGTCTCTTTTGAACAAATGACCTGAGGCACACTGGGCACTTGAATTGCTTCACACCAGTGTGCCTCCATTGGTGCTTATCACACAAACTCTTTGTTGTGAATGATTTTCCACACACAGAGCATGAATATGGTTTGATATTGAAATGAGTTAACAAGTGACTTTCCAGACCAAACTTGTATCTGAATTTAATGTTGCACATGGTACACGAAAAGGGCTTCTCATCTGTGTGGATCATCATATGTCTTCTGCATGCCTTTTTAGTGGTGAAAGTTCTATCACACAAGCTGCATCTGAGAGGGTCGGTGGTGGAGTTGGTTACTGCTTCATACAGAGAGTGGGATTCTGGTACCAAGTTTTTAACATCACTCGAGCAAGAAACGTAACTGGACACAAGACTTTTCCAATCAACTTGGTTGCCGAACTCACGTGCAGTTTTCAATTCTTCATTCTGATTTGCCAAGTTCCTAAAATTTGAAAAGAAAATAGAAATGACCAAATGTCTCTAATGGAAACCAAATATGTAAAGTACAGTTTTACTTATAAATTTTAACCCATGCAGTTTAAAGAAGCATAGTCTACTATGCACACTGATAGCTTCACAATAAAACAAATATCTGAAGCATATTATATTTTGCATTGTTTTTTGCCTCTTATGCCAGTCTTGAGGATAAGGAATGATTGAATGAAATTGATGAAGGAACACTACGAAAAGAAAATGTGTGTCCATGTTGGGAGATGAACCTCCAAATCGCTGGTGAGACAATTGCTCGACAAGCTTGGCAACATAATACAGATAAATCCCAAAACATGAACAAGCATAACAAGTAATTATTTCATTTGGAGTTTGGTTATGACCATAAGTATTAGGGAGTAGTAGGGGTGGAGGCTAATAATGCTAGTCATGAATACTTCAGGGTTGTAATAGCCTAATTTAATTTCAATGGAATTGCTACAATGCAGAAGTGTCCGTGAGTGAATAGAGTTTGAAATGTAGCAAAATGAAAATTTTCTAATATGGGTTGGGTACCGTGTCAAATGGCAACATTTCTTTGACAATATGAATGATACGAGGTTTGTTCAGAAAGAAACCAAACTTTCGCATTTGCATACCATTGAAACAATCCGCATTGGACAACTTAAAAGTGATGTGAAGAGGGATCCTTCAGAAGTACTACACCATTGAGCGCAACAGTCTAGATTGTTAATTTTTCATCCTGTGAGCAGGTAAGTGAAGTCATGTTGCATGATACACAGAAAATGAAGATACTCAAAGAGCAATCTGTGTCATCAATTTTGATTCGAATTGGGCAAGACGTTTATAGAAACACTCAAAATGTTGCAAGAAGTATATGAGAAAGACTGTATGAGCTGGACACAACTGTATGAGCAGATTAAAGCAGGCAGAACATGCATTGAAGATGAAAAGCCTGGACTGCCATAAACATTGTGTGATGATGTGCATGTTGAGCAAGTGCATGCTGTGCGGTGGGAAAACCATTGGTTGACCATCCATGAAATAGCAGAAGTGGAAAGAAGCAAAATGTCATGTTATAGAATTTTGGTGGAAAAACTCAACATGAACTGGGTTGCTGCCAAATTTGTTCAATGGTTGCTGACAGATGGAACAACATCCCCCCCCCCCCCCACACAAAAGAGTTCACATCAGTAAAGATCTTTTGAACTGAGGAAATGAGAATGACAGCTTCCTGCAGAACATCATAACAGGTGATTTAACACCTGCGGACATTTTTTGCTTCCCAGGTTAAAATCCACCCTGAAAGGAAGCTGCTTCCAGTCCATAGAAGGGATTAAAGGCAATTCCATTGTGACGGGTGTGACATTCGGACAAATTTACATCTCTCTCTATAATTATTTTCTTAGCACCTTCAAATATGTAACTATCAATTCACGTAATTTCATTTTCCTTAATGACAGTTATCTAATTTCGCCCGACCCTGTGGCCGAGTAGTTAGCACATCGCGCTGCGACGCCAAGGGTCCCGGGTTCGAATCCCGGTCGGGCTTGGTTGTTTGTGAATGTCCATTCATCAATTTCATCACTTCATCACTCATCCCCATCTTCGCAAATTAGCCAAGAGGCACAAAACGCGAAGTAAAATAAACTAAATCAATCAATCAATCAAGTTATCTAATTTCAGAATACGAGGATCACTATTTATATTTTGAGCCTAACAATGAAAAAACAGGAATTTGGCATTGAAAACTGCTTTATTGTTTTTCGAAGTATTCTCCTTTATGGTCAATACACTTTTGCATTCGTTCGAACCATTTGTCAAAGCAGTTTTTCCAATCTTCTTGAGACACCTCCATAATATGGTTTTTGAACGCATCAACGGCGTCTTCCGCCGACGAAAATCGTTGTCCACGCAATTTATTCTTGACATTCGGGTACAAGAAGAAGTCATTGGGTGCCAAATCAGGACTGTACGGCGGAAGACCTCTGGCAAACAAAATTTTGTGTACCATTCAGAGTTGACCGTTCTACGTTCCTCTAAAGGCACAGTTTTCCTGAAAAAACAGGCGACCATTTGTTTCGATGTGCTTCGAGCGCGAACAACTTTTGTTGGATTGGGTTCATCTTGAAACACCCATACAGTTGACTGCTGTTTACGTTCTGGCTCATATGCATATATCCATGATTCATCACCTGTTACAATCTTATATACGTCTTTTGAAGCACCACGAGTGTATTTATTGAGCATTTGTTTGCACCAATTGACGCGAGCGTCTTTTTGAGTTTTTCTCAAATTGTGTGGGATCCAACGAGAACATACCTTTCTCACAGCTAAATGATCATGTAATATTTTATATATGCTGGTGGTACTAATGCCTATGGTTGCCTCAATCCCACAGTATGTCACATGACGATCTTGCAGTATTAGGTTTTGCACAGCATCAATGTTTTCTTGAACAACAACTGATTTTGGATGACCTTCGCGAATCTCGTCGGTGAGCGAATGGCGGCCACGATTAAATTTGTTATACCAGCGTTTCACAGTGGCAAAGGATGGGGCTTCATCGCCAAATGTGGAAGTAAGTTGATCGATGCACTCTTGTCTTGATAATCCACGTCGAAAATCGTAAAAAATCATCGCACGAAATTGTTCACAAGTTAATTCCATTTTATTGTTGTTGCGCAATCTCCAAGGCAACATAAACAACACAAATCAAGCTATTGACGAAACATTTGAAGTACGTTATGGTCAATAATGCCAGACGATTCCGTGCAAACGTCAAATCGCACCTAACTTCAATCAGTGTTGCCAAGGCTCAAAATATAAATAGTGACCCTCGTATTTCTCCCCATCTCAATTTCCAGCTACAGAAAATACATTTCTTTGTAATTGTGACGGGTGTGACACTTCTGAGACTTGACTTTAGGACCTTTCTCACTCTTTCAGAAAACTTTGTGAAATATACGAGTTTACCAAAATAACTTTATTTTATTTTCTTAAAGCAAAATTTATTTGGCATTTAGATGCTTTTAGTTTCTAAAAATATTATTACATAATTTTTATATAAACATTTTTTACCTGTGATGGGTGTGGCAAATTTTGTGACGGGTGTGACAACATGCATATTAGGATTATGGAACAATATAAACGCTATGAAAATTATCATAAATATATTCTTCAAACTAATGTTTGTTTTGGAAATAAAGTAGGATACTTCAGAGCTAGATATAGAAACAATCAATGAGACAATTAGAACGAAATTAGAATTAATTTACTTTTCTTCTGGTATTATACTATGTATATCATAATGGAACTAAATTAAGTGGAAACACCACACATAAAATCCAATTTCTACTATAAAAAGTAATAAGTTTGAAACAATATGTTATTTAAAAGCCATGAAACTAATGTTTCTATTAATAATTCCAAATTCTGCATAGTTTTCCCATAATTTCACATATAATAAGTGATTGATTGATCGATTTGCTTTATTTTACTTCGCTTATGTGCCACTTTTGGCTAATTTGCAAAGAACGGGATGAATGATGATATGATGAAATTGATGAATGGACACTCACAAACATCCATGTCCAGGGCGGGATTCGAATCTGGGACCACTAGCATCGTAGAGCAATGTGCTAAGCACTCTGCCACGGGGGCCTGGACATATAATAAGTGATATTTTAATAAAAATAAAATTAACCTTGTTTGTCCACTTTCACATGGAATGGCTCTTAAGGAAAATTCACTCCAGCACCTGCAGGTTATTCCCCAAGATACCTTGCAGAAAGCATTCCAGCAGTGGAAGAAGCACTGGGAGCATGGCATTAGCAACATTATATTTAGAAATACTTTGAGGATTAAAGTAGGCTTTTAACAGTGGGATAGTCATAACTTCATTGCCTTGTAACTAAGGGGTCCTTCGTTCAATACAGCATTGAGGCACATAATGCCACTTATATTTTTAGCAGATAGAAGCACTTTGTAAGATGTCATAGGTGAAAAAAAAAAAAACATAGCTCGAGATCTGATTGCCATAGAGAGATGTAAGTTTTGTTTCCTTTTTTGTTTTGGAATGACAGTGCTTTTAGCGGAGTTGATATTTATACAGTGTACCTGCCCATAATGAAGGCTAAGGAAAAAGAAATTTACACAAAAATTGGTTATTTGACAAACCAAGTAGCCTCCACACTAACCAAAGTGAATAAAAGAAACGTAGCATGTAGCAGTGGTACATTCCTACAGCCATGCAAAGTTTTCTTGAAAACAGGGTGATACTTCTTGGAGGGAAAATCATAATGTGTAAGAATGTTGTTGCCACCTTACGGGGGAAAAAATCTGGAAAATCATTTCTAGCATCAGCCATATAGATGTTGGACGGACCCAATTCTTTGGACAAAAAAAAAACACTCTTCAAGGACATCCCATTCCTCACTTTTAGAAAAATCGTAATTTCTGGAGAATTTTGGAAATTGGACAATTCCCATTGGAACCCTAATTATTGCACATTGTGAACAAGTTCTCGCTTTCATTATTACACCTAAAAGTAAAATATCTATATCCAAAAAGTGGTAGTGAAAGAGTAACAGACCCATTTACAAATTCTATTCCATAATGTTGTCATGTAAAAACCAACATTCTCCAATGCACTTGTTAATAATAGTAACAATGGATTGTCTTGTCATTCCAGCATGTAATATCTTCATATGTACATAAATGATGCCATATTGTGGTGGATTAATTTGAAACCAGCCAAACAGAAGTGCATAATTTGGGTGGTTTCATTCAAAGGCAGGCATCTACTAAAGGTTAAACTGTAGGTCCAACACTGAGTAGCTGATCAGTGCATATCCACCCCTTACCTAAACTCAAGAAAAAATGATTTAATTAATCATTTGTTGCTGCTGTAGTATGACCTGTGCAGATGTATCTCAACATGGTACCAGATACCTTATTCTGATATTGAGATGTTGAAAGAAATATTCTATGCACTTATCCACCATTTGACAATATTGTACAACATCAAAATACTATTAACAACATATCTCATTCTATCATTCCCATTCTTCTAAGAAAATCAATTTTCTTGGAACTGCTTGATGTAGGATCTGATAACAGGTTCAAAACAGAATAAAATGAAGGAACCAAAAGTTAAGTACTTCACTTAATCTTTTTTTGTGAAGAACTGTGAGATATAGTATCCATATAGATCACAAATATAATTTGATACTTAAAATTCCTACAACATTCAGTTTGATTTCCACAATGAAAATGACTGAAATATATTTCATATTTTTCTCCATCAGAAATATATGACAGGAAGTCAGTAAATATGTCACAAACTAATGTAGGAAAGCTGAAAATAGTAGTGAGTAGTTTCTAAAGGTGTCACTAGGTGGCAGCACAATCCAGCTTGATGATATTCAGTCCATAGATACTATTGGTGAGCCCAACTTAAAGAGTTTAGTATTGGGCTTATAGCGACAGAGTTGCCGCATGGTACGCAGTAGAAGAGAGCTCCAGCGTGCATCAAGCTTCTGCTGTAGTACACGCCGCAACAAAAGTTAGTGGTCAACAGGTACTGTTCAATATTAGAATGCATGACTTGGTGGGAAGCTGTTCATTCTTGCCGCTGTTGGTCCAGAATAATGACGGTCCGTGGAGGAAGATTTGAAAATAACTTTTTCCGAATATATCTACTTTTCATACGTCTTGCTGTCTATTTTATCACATGCGTCGGCAGTGTTTTTTCTTTCTTTTATGCACAGAAAGGCTAATCAGGACTGGATCTACAGTTTAAAGTGGGATCCGAACCACTATGTCCTCCAACGGGTATCGACTCCGGGACCCCTTGATTACGAGGCGACGATGTTACCACTGCGCCATCTAAGAGGCCTCTTTCACAATTTTCAGTGCACTGTCTCATTTGAAACAGAACCGTGTTCATTTTACCGGCATACACCAAAGGAAATCCCCCTCCTCTCGTCGTCACATTTTAAACAAGGGATTAGGGTTCGACTCCCGGTGGAGGCACATAGTGGTTCTTATCTCAATAAAACCGTAGGTCCAGTCCCAATTAATATATCTGTGCATAAAAGTGGATTCAAAACTCAATTAACCAATTATTAGTAGAGGTGTGAAATATATGAAGTTCTGTTGTATTTGTGTGAACAATGATTACAGAAAGATAGAGACATACGTCAGAAATATTCAATCTAAAATGTTCTCGCTTTGTGTCCATCGGTTAATGTTATTGCCTTGCAAGCAACAAGTCTCGGATATTAAATTTACTTTAAGTATCTCATAAATCTATTCCCTATTTATGCATTTTCATCAAACCTTCATGTATTATTTTAACTATATGGAAAAGAACTGCCCGATCATTTTATTTAATAAAATGCTATCGTTACTTTTTATAATACTTAGTCATCCTTTGGGAAGAGCAAGTGAACCGGGGGTCTCCCGCTAGATTCGCCAATGCATACAATATGCCTGTTTTCAGAGAATTACCCAAAATGAGAAAACATGCACACAAATAAGAAACCACTAGACCCCACAGAAGCCTATTCTCAAACTTTTGCCTGGCCATTCCCCACCCCTTCCCTCTTCACAACACCTGTTTGCAGTGAGTGGAAACAGGCGGAAGGCTATTATTTTTAACTCCCCAAATCGCGGTTAACACAAGAAAGGAAAGCGCCTTTTTTTGAATGGTCTGAATTGTAAAAGAATGTATAGACCATCAAAACCTTACATTTCCTCTGCTTTTTGCATATTTATTATTTTCTCCTCAAATGTTAACGGCTTTTGTTTCTGACAGAAACACACATGTTTGGGGGTGGTGATCTCAAAAGTAAAAGTACATAACAGCCCATACTGAACTCTTAACTTGGGCTCCACTATACACACATGCAATGGGCAGTTCAGATTAAAAATGGCATCCGCACTCAAGGACTGCACGTGGAGATGATGCAGGTGGAGCAGATGATTCGAGCTGACAGACGAGTGGCGATAGAGAGCATAGCAACTGTAATGAGTGGCGGGAAACATTTTTTGAATGATGATGATGATGATGAACATGAGGTGCAACTGTGGCTGGGACAGCAGCCCAAATGCTTTTATGCAGCAAGTGTGGGGGATTGATAAAGTGATGCGATAAGGGTATCAATGTTGGTGGATATTATGTTGAAAAATAAAAACAGTTTTAAGCCAGTATCTCACTTAATATATATATATATATATATATATATATATATATATATATATATATATATATATATATATATCTTTTTAATAAACCTTGGTAACCTACTTACTGACTTACCTAAGTACATTTATTTGTGGCTAAATATTTTTCATCTCTGTTCACTAAAAGCTTACAATTTTATTCTGTTTTGAGGGTCACTGGAAAAGATTTGAGACACTCACTGATTCAAGGTACCATTATTCCAACTAATTACATTTTTAACGAATATTCTCCATAGCATTCTCCATCAAGCACAATTCCCCTAAACCAACCCTTAAAGAACTAGTGAAAGTAACTTGCAACCAGTGTACAATGGGATGCATAAGTATTACCAGTCAAATTGTCCATCAGTATTATCAATCATTCTTCTCTTTTATCATACATGTTTTTGAGGAATGAAATCTTGTTGATGCCTTATAGAGGTTTGTCTCATGCTTCATGATCTTTTTCTTCATTTGCATAGAACAAAGGGAATGAATATGGTGATTGACAATTTAACTGGTATTAATTATGCATTTCACTCTACAAAAAGACTTTCCATTTAAAAGACCTTGCAAAGTAGTAATATCGTAAGAACAGAATGTACAATGCACTCAATAAGAAGTCACTAGCGTTTTGAAGAAAGTGAAAGATATTAATCTACATGTTGGAACATACGGTATACAGGGTGTCCCAGAAATAGGTGGCATAGCTACAGGAGTGTGTTTCTTACATGTAAACAATGAAAAAAGTTTATATGAACATAGGTCTGGAAATGTTTGGTTTCCGAGTTATAGGCTGTCATAACATATGCTCAATGGAATTTGTCTATCTTCCACAGGTGGTTTCCTGTAACACAACCAGCTATTTGATGAGTGGTACATGCTGAGTGAGCCTTGTTGAGACCATGTACACCAATCAGGAATGAGCAGATATGCACTTCATGTATGGGTTGGCAGATGGCAATGATGTAGAGGCCCGTCGTTTGTACCATGAGAGGTACCCACACCGAAGATGCCCAGATAGAAAAAAACATTTGTGAGTATCCATCGCCGCCTATGTGAATTTGGCAATTTTGCACCTTGTGTTTTTGAAAGAGGACGACCTCGATCTACGACTCCTGTGCAAGAAGAGGAGATTCTGGATATTGTGACTGCTGCAACTCCTGAAATCAGCACACGAAGGTTAGCAATGCAAGTGGATATTCCTCATTCAACTATCTGGAGAGTTTTGCGAGAACAACAGTTATATCCCTCCCATCTACAACATGTACAGGCATTATCACCAGCAGATTACTCTGTGCGTGTCGTGTTCTGCCAATGGTTTTTGGGCATCTTCGGTGTAGGTACCTTTCGTGGTACAAACGACGGGCCTCTACAGTATTGCCATCTGTCTAACCATACATGAAGTGCATATCTGCTCGTTCCTGATTGGTGTACATGGTCTCAACAAGGCCCAATCAGCATGTACAACTCATCAAATAGCTGGTTGTGTTACAGGAAACCACCTGTGGAAGATAGACAAATTCCAGTGAGCATATGTTATGACAGCCTATAACTTGGAAACCAAATATTTCCGGACCTATGTTCATATACACTTTTTTCATTGTTAACATGTAAGGAACATGCTCCTGAAGTTATGCCATCTATTTCTGGGACACCCAGTATAATAGTACTAGATGTCCAGAAAGTAAATGCTCGATAGTTATGGTCAAATCTGGAACTAACATTGATATAAGAAATTATTTGCAACATGTAACAATGTTTCATTTCTAAGTGCAAAAGTAATGTAATTCACAGGGTTGGTAAAATTTGTGTAAAAAACAAATACAACTTATTTTTGGGTTTTGAACATGTTTTAAACAGTGGTTTAATTAAGAAAACCAGCTTGTATAAACTCTTAATGGACGTGAGTCTATCCAGACCAGAAATTTTCATGCATATGCTTTTCAAAGTTGATGGAATGTGCAAAAAAATTGTAGCAAGAGAACTAATTGTCATACAGAGATGAAATCATTATATTTATTTTTTGCTCCCAAAATAACAGGGCTTTTAGCTAAGGTGAAAGGTGAAATTTATACATTTTACCTTTTAATAATGAAAGTTATGGGAAAGAGAAAAAGAAAATTAAAATTTTACCCAAAATGCTCCAAATTTGGGACCAAATTTGCAGGGGAGAATGAGAAAATACTAGTCTTTCGAGAACATTACACATGGTTCAAGAGTAATACCACTTCATAAGTTAAATGACATAATGTTTGGAGTGGAAGGATTGAGATTTAGAAAGGTATTTGTTTAAAATAGTAATAATAAATATATTGTTTTGCCATTCAAGTATGCCATACCTTCATATGTATGTAAATAAATGTACAAAAAGGACAGAACTAAATTATCACCTGTAGTTTTCAAGAATGACATGTTAATGGCTGCCACAGGGAGGTGATTTAGTTTAAACAAGCTGCTTGCAAGGATTAAACAAATAAAACGTGTAACACAAAGTATAGAATACTTACTTTGTAAGAAAAATTGTTGATAAGAAATCTGTTTATCATTAAAGGGTGGACTGTGTTTCTAATTATAAAGTAAACATTTGACTAACTTCTTAAAATACCTATTTAAATTCCTTGTATACCTATAACTTGCATGTAGAAGATTCAACTAATCTACTCTATCCCTGTGAAAGTTGGTCTGTTTTTCAAAATATCACATTTTATTGTGAAAGCAGCAAAATACATTGACATTAACAACAATGTACAATAAGTGTGACCACAACTGTTACATCCATATACTATTAAATTATAAAAGTATTTTACACAATTGAAAAAATATATATAAGCATGTGATTTAAATGTGCCCCACAGGTAATTATTACGATATGTTTCTTTGCTAGGTAAATAATATTTTTGGCCATGGAACAAACTCCTGTGCACTGTAAACTAATTGACATGATTGAATGAGTAAACACAGTATTGTAACTTGCAGCAAGCTAAACACATTTGTAAAATATCATGACTAAAAATACAGAAGAATCGATATTGAATTAATTCTCATGATTAGTGCCATAAAAAATAATTATGTTCACAATGTTGGGTCTTAGATATTAGTAGTGGTAATCACTATCTTCTTGCATTCAAGGGGTCCTAAACTACGTACATAGGGATAACTTTCCCCTCCTCCCCAAATATCAGGTTTAAAAGAATTAACAAGCTAATAGCACATATGTTGAGCTCCTGGGACCTGAGGAAAATGAAATGAGTAATTTGCAATTTCGTAAATGTAACAGTCATATAGCACAGTAGTCTTGGATGCTAATTTTATGGGGTAGAAAACTTTTTGATTCTGCCCACCCAAAGTTATACCCCGGTTTGATTTTGATTCCCAAAAGTTATACCTATGTCAGACTATATATCTGGTGTGGGATGTCAAATCCCACCTTAAAAACTGTAGGCCCAGTCCCAATTAGCTGTGATGATCGTAAAGTGAACTTAGTCCTTTCTTCTGTCAAGATACACATTTAAATCTGCAATTTTTCAGCAGCTATTAACAATATGTTTTGTTCAAAGCTTTTTTTTTTTGTACCTGACATGAAATGATGTGTGGCCTGACCTCATTTCCCATTTAAAATTGTTGAGGTACCCCATGCAACCCCTCTATCTAGCAGGCGCAAAGGCACTGTACATGTGTGGAGCAGCAGAGGGCGGGGAGGGGGGGAGAGGGAGAGAGAGAGAGAGAGAGAGAGAGAGAGAGAGAGAGAGAGAGAGAGAGAGAGAGAGAGAGAGAGAGAGAGAGAGAGAGAGAGAGAGAGAGAGAGAGAGAGGAAGGGAAGAAACGTAAATTTTAGGTGGATTGAAATAATTATCTTAAGCTGTCTTTAGACAGTCAGTAAAATTTTCAACACCGGAAATTTCTTAAATACCACATTACACTTTCACCCAGTGCCTGTCTTTAGTCCCCCTTTTCTGGTGAATGGGTTAATGAGTTCTGTCAAAGTTTCTGCATACAATTCACCATTAATTGAGATATTTCTGGGATGGAACTTATATGTACTTGGTGTGGGAGGGGTCCGGTGTAGGTGGCGAGCCAATCAGGTGGCGTTTCTCCGACGTCCGCGCTCCCTGTCGACTACCGCTAACCAGGCTGGGTCCAGTTCGAGTTCCATGTCCCTTTTGAGGTTGTCCTTTTCCCGTGTATGGCTATTGCTTTTATGATGAGACGGTCCCAGTAATTTGATGCTTTATTGATGATCTTGGTGGTTGTGAAGTCAATTATATGGCCCTCCTGGATTGAATGTCCTCCAGGTTTCTTTCGGCAGTGTGGATTTCTTCAGTAGAACTCTGGTTTTCCTCTCTATTGCAGCTGTGGGGTCTGGGAGTAAAGGTTGGTATGTGCCATCGGTGAGAATGTCTGTGATTTTGCTGTTGTACTCTGTGGATTCAAGTATAGCAGTGGTGTTCCCTTTCTCTGCTGGTAGAATGATGATGTCCTGGCCTTCTGTCAGTTGATCGAGCGTGGCTCTCTCTGCTGCTGTGATGTTCGGTTTTGGTGGAGCGGTCCTTTTAAGGGGCACATATACTTCTCGACGAATGTCCTGGGCGGCTGTTCCTGGAAGCTCTTTTACGGCTTCCTCGATGCTGCTGATTATGTTTGTGGTACGAATGGTTTTAAGAGTGGGAGCGAAGTTCAACCCCTTTAATAGGATGGAGATCGTGGTTTCGTCAAAATGTTTGTCTGTTAGGTTGACAACGGTGTGTTAGATTGTGTTCTGTCGGTTTTGCCGGTCAGCTGTCGGTTGACTGTTGGATGAAGCTAGGCGAAGGTATTTACTGCTCTGCTTGGCAGTGGTATTGCTGGCTTGTAGTTTCATGCGGGCTTTGGTGGTGGTGAGCTATGACCGGAGACAGCAAAACACATGACTTATTACTATATACTAAGTATATAATTTGAGTATTATCAACATTTTCACTAAAAAGTGTTTCAAAATAACGAGGTGATATGACAATTATACCAGAATGTTGTTTAGTGAATTATGAACAATTTGAGGTCGTAAACATGACTTTCAGGCAATATTGATAAGTACGATATTTAGTTATCCTTGAAATCTCTTCCTCTAGTCCAAAGAATAAGGGGAAAATAATTCTAAAGTCTTGGAGTTTATTTAACACTGGCTTGCAGTAAAGTACGCAAGGAAAGCTTATGAAAAATCTGTATTCTGAAAGTGGGAACGACTATGATCAAAGGCATTATTGCTAAATCACGGCATGCTATGTGTTTATTTATTATTGCAAAATTAAATTTAAAAAGTTAAATATTGTAGCAAGAACAAAAAAGTAAAACTATTTGCCTGCGATTTGTGTTAGAATTTATGTAAATAAAACTGTTAAATATTGTAAATATTCGCTATTTTTATGGGTACGTCAACACTAAAGTTCTTTGCACCCATCACCAAGTCTGTTGTGGACATTAAAACACACCCATGCCCTCGCCGGAACTCGAACCCGAGACCTCCAGATCAAAGCGAGTTGACCAACATGCTCGGCTACTGAGGCCGGCATAAAACTGTTATGTTGGCCTCTTAAAGTAAATACATAACCTGCCTACTTTTAAATAAAAATTTTAATTGTTATCTAAAAAACAAATGAGCAGACATACGTGTTTCATGTTACATTTCATTTGCATGAGGAATATAATAGCTGCTTAAAAACTGCTATACGAAGACGTAATTTTTGTTTTTAAAAAAGGGAGGGAGTGAGTCATTCATTCATTTATTTCAGTGATCAGAGCCCCCTCAATAATTTTGAGAAGTCTGCACCCCTGGTTGAGAGTAGAGAAATTCCACGGTAATTATTGCAGTTCATTTTATCACCTATTTTAAACACAGGAACAATTATGGATTCTTTCCACTGTTGAGGGATTTCTTTTTTATTCCATATTAAACAAATTAATTTATGAATTTGGCATAATAACGAATTTCCACCATATTTAATTAACTCAGCTGGTATTAAATCTATGCCAGGTGCTTTGTTATTCTTTAGCCTTTTAATAGCATCTTTAACTTCAGTCAAGTTAGGTTCTGGAACTAAAGGTTCTTGATTTCATAGAAAATGATTTACGACATACACATTTATACACTTCCTTCTTTTCAAGATGAATTTTCACATGTTCTTGCAACACAAACTTCCTCGAAGAAGTTTTTCCACAAACATTGCATGGGTACAGTACACTGCATGTGTGTGTGTGGACATGAATAAGCAAATAGCCTTTCTGTAAAATGCTTGCTCCACAAACGTTTCCCACAAATACTACAAGAAACATTATATGTATCATGTACACTTTGTAGGTGACTCTTTAAGATTCTAGAAGTTTTGAAAGCAGTGTCACATATATCACATACATAATCTTTTGTACGAGCATGAACATCTTTTTTTAAGATTGTTGAGCCTATGCTGTTCTAAGAATGACTTGTTACATTCGATGCACATATATGTTCCTTCCTTTTTAAAATGAACTTGATGCATGTGTCGTTTTCTGTCACAATGTTAGAAGAATGATTTATCAAAAAGTGAACATGAAAATGGTTTCTCTCTCATGTGATAGTGCATGTGGATCTGCAGAATATTATTCTTCTAAATACTTTTGGCACACACCACACTGAAATGGCATGTCACTTGTGTATAAAAGAACTGGGCAACTGTATTTCTACACACCAATGTGCCTCCATTCCTCCATTGGTGCATGTTACACAAACTCTTTGATCTAAATGATTTTCCACACACAGGACACAAATATGGTTTAATATTCAAATGCGTTAGAAGTGACTTTTGAGAGAAAACTTGGATCTCAATTTAGAACTGCATAAGGTTCAGGAAAAGGGGTTCTCATTTGTGTGAATCATTATATGTCCTCTGCATCCTCTTTTACTGGTGAAAGTTCTATCAACAAGCTGCACCTGAGAGGATTCCTGTTGGCATTCGTTCTTGCATGCTACAGTGTGTGGGGTTCTGGTACCAACTTCTCTATATCATTTGAACAAGACATGTAACTTGACACAAGGCTTTCAAAGCATGTCTCTCAATGAAGCAATGTATATTTCTCAATTCTTCTTTCTGATTCATCAAGTTCATAAAATTTGAGAAGAAATAAAAACAATGAAATATATTCAATGCAAACCAAATATGGATGAGATTTTTTCACACACATATTTATAAATATACTCATGCAATTCACATAAGGATTTCCTAATGCACACTGGATTATTTCACATTAAATCAAGCATATAAAACACATTGATTTTCTGCCTATTTAGTACAGTAGTCCAGTCAATGAAGGTGGAAACTCAAAATGGTTCCTTAGCGATACACCATAAAGATGTCGTGACTATGCACCTTGCAGGTGTTATAGTTGGCTGTTTCTCCCCCTCCCCTCCATCCTGTAATCTACCCTTCTTGTCTTCCTTCCCTCCTCTTTCTGGTGGCACTGACCTTCCCTTTCTCCTTGAACTGTTCTGGTAAGGTGAAATCTTCCATTTTTGTGCAGAAAATTGAAGGTGGCTCTGGAGACTAAACCAACTTGCTGTATACATGCTTTTTTATTAGTTCTACCCATTTTATTCCAATTTCCCCTTCATTTTTATTAATTTTCTCTCCCCTGTTTATGCATAAGTGCTTTGTATCTGCCACTTTCCTCTCTATTTCATTTTTCTTTTTCTCCTTCATTTTTACTTTCTTAATCCTGTGCCCATTTGTCAACATATGCTCACTCAATGATGTTCTTGGATCTTCCTCTTTAATGTCTCTCCTATGTTCTTTAATTCATCTGTTGATGCTTCTCCCTGTCTCTCCTATGTACTTGCTTGTACATCCACCACATTCTACTTCATATACCTTTGCCATTGCCAATTCATCACTCTCCTTCTCTCCTTTGTACGAGGCGTATTCGTAAAGTAAGTACCATTTGCAAATATTGCCGCTGTAGCGATGCAGTCGCCACCATGTGAGTTCTCGCTGACGTCCTTCATCCGTTAGTTAGCCACAGGCACGCGTGGGAGCAGGTCATGCTTTTTCTTCGTAGTTTTCTGAAGGTTTGAAATGTTCAAGAAAATCAATCGGCCCGCCGACTGTGATGTCCGGTCTGTGATTTGTTTTCTCAATGCAAGAATGGTTGAATTCTTTCCTAGAGGACAGACCACCAACAAAGATGCCTGCTGTGACACATTAATCCGGCTGCGGCATGCAATTAAAAAAAAAAAAGATGCGGAATGCTTAGCGAAGGCATTGTGTTGCTTCACGACAATGCTCGTCTGCATACGGCCCAACAAACTCAAAATTTCATACGGCTGGCAACAATTTGTTCATCCGCCAACAGCCCTGACTTGGCACCAAGTGACTACCATCTCTTTCTTCATCTGAAGAAGAAGTTTCTTGCTGGTCAGCATTTCGACGAGGATGACGACGTCGAAGCAGCAGTGCATGGATGGCTTTCGTCACAGGCGGGAACATTCTATGATGATGGGATACAAAAACTAGTGCCACGCTACGACAAATGCTTGAACAATGGTGGAAAGTACTAGAAAAGCAGTTTAAAAGGTCTGTAAAATGCAATGCAAATAAAAAAAGGTACGAAAATATTTTACTTTATTTTTTACACCCTTTCGGTACTTACTTTCCGAATATGCCTCGTACCAAAATTCTCCCAAATGTTGTCTTTGATTCTCCTTTCATGTGAAGATTCCTTGTGGATATACAGTACTTTCTCCCCACTAACTTTTTATGGTACACCCCGGTTTCTATTCCTTTCCCTTTCACTTCAATGGATATATCCAGGTAGTTAATTTTTCCATTGTCTATTTCTCCTTTGTACACTTTATTCTTTCATGGCCTTCATTCAATAATCTAAACATTTCTTCTGTTGTTTCTTTGCTTTTTGCTATGAAGATCACAACATCCACGTATCTCTTTAACAGTATCACCTCGTTTTTCAAGGTTTCCATTGCTTTCTTCTCTATTCAATGTATACGTATATATATATTGGCTAACAAACATGATAAGGGGTTCACCATTGCTAATTCTTCCTTCTGTTTAAATACTTCTCCTCCAAAACAAAACACACTATGACTTATCCACACATCTGCCCATCTTATTATGATCCATATAGTTAGTTCTTCAACCTTTGCTTCACGTAACCACTTTCTGAGGGAATCCAAAGCAATTTCTTTTGGGTACACTGGGGTACAATTCTTTTATGTCAAAACTTACTAGATTATAGTTATCATCCCATTCTATTGTTTCCAAAATATTGATTACTTCTTTGGAATTCTCTATTAGGAAGAAAACAGAATTTGCAATAGAGAATTAGGAAGAAGTAACCAATGGAAATGCACAAAAATGGAAGATTTCACCTTACCAGATCAGTTCAAGGAGAAAGGAAAGGTCAGTGCCACCAGAAGGATTAGGGGAGGGAAGACAAGAAGAGTAGATTACAGGATGGAGGGGAGGGGGAGAAACAGCCAGCTATAACACCTGCAAGGAGGAAATAAGGACACATATTAATTCCTTGGAAGTGTAGAGTGACTAGTCATGTGAGGTTGTGTTATTGCATGTGTAGCTTGAAAAAATTCTGGGAAACCATAATGAAACGTCACAGATAAAATCAAATAGAAACCACTAAAAATAACTGTGTTAGATTATTTTGCATGTACAAAAAATGGTTATGCGAACTTTCAAGAAGAACATTCATTCACCAAATCTTGTATTCTGACTTCTTCCACTTTCCACACACAAAGGAACTTCTTTGTAATTGTTTTATCACTGAGATTATAGAATGGGACGGTAGATTTAATATAACCATGAGGCAATGTGTATGTCATTTACAAATGAGAACAGGTCAAATAGATGAATAAAATTCCATAAGAAATGTATACTGGTCTCGTGTAATAAGAACCAAAAGACAAAAAACTTTTCATTGACTTTTCTTTCAAAATAGATTGTTTCTATTCACTCCTTTTCGTTTCTGTACAGATATATACATTACCAATACTGAGAAGAAAAAAAACGTTTGACCTAAATCTAAAATGTAGACTCCCATTTTTAAGAAAATATTTTAAAAAGTATGTTCTTTTTAATTATAATAATATATAGCCAAATATAGCAATAAAAATGTAATAATTTTCAAGAAACAGGTGAACTATATTTCCTGTACAGTCCAGTGGTATGCAAATATGACAAGGGAGATGTGTCAGATAAACCCACAATTTTTCATTCAGGCCACGCATTTGTTTATCCAGGATGAGATGGATAGCCAAGTAATAACCTATTCCATACAACAATACAGGGTTTGAGCATTTATAATCTGTGATGTATGCATTTTCTCGACTGTAGCAAAAGTCTGTCTGTCTCTATTCAACTTGGCAACAAGCTATGAGAGGTGTATATAGTGTTGCTGTACAAAGCTGAAGGAGGTGACAAACCATCTATATATACTTGCATGTTGCACTGTGGGGGAAGGGTGTGTGATCCTTTGTAAATTCCGACAAGAAGCCAGGAAAGTTGCCTACTCCTAACAAATCAGGTTTATAATTCTGAAGCACCGTCATTTTATTGAAATAAACAATTTTATGCACACTTTTTTTTTTCGTAATATAGTCTACGAAATTTGGCCTTTCCATATGTAAATGTTTAACACATACATGTATGTTTATGTATTTGAATTGGAACAGATTAATCAATAGTCTATTGTACCACGTAATCAATTTGTCCTTCACCACAGGAGTTTTTCCTCAAAAGATGAAGGAAGCAAAAGTAATACCAATATACAAGAAAGAAGATAGAAATAACTTAACCAACTACAGATCAATACAATATCTCTTTTTTTCCCCATTCTCAAAAATTTTAGAAGCTACCATGAACGATCGAATTGTATCATTTTTAGAAAAATAGCTTATTTCAAATACTCAGCATGGTTCCCACAAAGAGAAATTGACTGAATCTGCTATCTTTAATTATTTGGAATACAGGGTAGGATTCAAAAGTAATGAGCCTTCGTTCAAAAAGACATATTTATTGAGCTGATCGGTACAACTGACTAATAGTCTTCAAAATAGGCACTTCCTGCATCAGTGCACTTCTGTAGGCGGCTTTACCATGACTCAAAGGCGTCCCCGAAGTCCTGTTCTGGGATGGCTGCAAGGGCTGCCTTGACATTTGCTTTCATGTCCTCGATGGAGTCGAAACGTTTTCCTTTCAGCACTGATTTTAAGCGTGGAAACAAGAAGTCAGGAGGCGACAAGTCCGGACTGTAGGGAGCTTGCGCGCGATGCTTCTTTTCAGCCTTTTCAGGACTTCCTGGTAGTAAGCACCATTGTCTCCGATAAGTTCAGGGCTCCTGCTACTTGGTAGAGACTCAAACGCCGGTCCGTGTTCAAAAAATCATGCACTCGCTGCACATTCACGTCAGTTCGGGCCGACGACGGGCGTCCAGACCGGGGTTCGTCAGTCACCTCTTCCCGGCCCTCACGAAAAGCCTTGTGCCACTTTTTGACTTGAGAAGAGGACAGACACTCAGTCCCAAACGCCTGTTGAAGCATTGTGACCGTTTCGGAAGGAGACTTGCCCAACCGGACACCAAATTTGATCGCGTAGCGTTGCTCTAACGAACTTTCCATATCGCCGTGTCACGCACCACCGTGTAGGGGCTACTGTTAAGGCCGAGGATACAGCTCCGAAAGCTGGGAGCCAACTGACACGTGTTGCGATGCGAAACCAACACCCACCACCAGCGTTCATGTCAAGCGGAGTGCGCTGCAGGGTGCGCACGTGTCAGTATAAAGTGAGGCTCATTACTTATGAATCCTACCCTGTATATGAGAAACGTTAGACAAAACAGGACAATGCACAGGACTCTTTCTAGATTTAACAAAAGCCTTCGACCTAGTACCCCAAAAGAGGCATAGCACATGATTGGTTTACATTCTATCTTAGCAATCATATGCAAATAAAGGGTGTCCCAAAAGAAACGCAGGATTTAATTTAAGAAAAAAACATTTCATATATTTATTAGTGGCAAAATTATTACATTATGTGGAAGAGGATATATGACAAATGACCTCCACGATGCATTTGACACGTGAATTCTTTTGACAAAATTCTGAATCACTTTCTCGCATAACTGCGGATCAATGCCGTCGATAACTCTTTGAATTTGCTTTCAATTCAGGAATCGTTCTTATTTTCGCAGTATAAACTTTGGATTTAATGAATCCAGAGAGGAGTAAAATAGCACGGTGTGAGGTTGCACAGTTGTTTTATTTGGGGTGCTTCCCCAATGGAAAAAGTCAGGTAATTTGCCCACAGTTCCTGTACTTGTAACGAATTTTAACGATTGTTACTCACTCCTTCGTCGTATAGCACTCCATATTGACTGACTGGAATGTTTTTACTACAACATGTGACCTCACAGACTGCTGCCAACCCTGCAGGGAAAAAATGGCAAACCATTACAATCCTGCATTACTTTTGGGAAGTTGGCCGCGATGGCTCAGTCGGTAACGTGTCTGACTACCAGGCTAAAGGTCCCGGGTTCGATCCCCAGCCGGTTCAAATCCGGGAACTTTTCTAACGATGGAAACGGCCCCGGTGCCCACCCAACGTTGAATAACATGGGTACCTGGGGGAAACCCTTGGGGGTAAAGGCAGTCAGGGGCGTTATGCTGATCACATCACCCCCACTCACAACCGGATCAAGAAAGTGTGGAGCATTACCCCCTGCACCCCCTATACGCCTCCATGGCATGGTGCTATGCACAGGGGAGCACTTTACCTTTTTTTTACATTACTTTTGGGACACCCTTTAGTTGATAATATCCACAGAAAGGATGATGGTGTACATTGTCTCAAAACCCTGCAAAATATCAAGTGGAGTTCCACAAGGATCTATTATTGGACCATTACTCTTCTTAACATATATTAATGATTTGCCAATAAATTTAATTTAAGCAAAAACCACCCTTTATGCAGATGATACAAGTGTAGCCATCACTGGTGATAAGGACAAACCCTTAACTCTAATATCAAACATGTAACAATCATGCAAATTAAACAGCAGCAAAACTGTTGCCGTCAATTTCCACTACATAGATCACTTCTCCACAAAAGTAGGCAAAATTATATCTGCCAGTAGTACACTGAAATCAATATCAAACTTAGAAACATTGGAAATACTATATTTCACCAAGTTCAAATCTTTATTAGCATACGGTCTAATCTTCTGGAGAAATGCCATTAATTGTAATAACATTTTTGTGCTGCAAAAGAAAATTGTCAGAATAATAGCAGGAGCTAAGAGAAATACACCTGCACAAAACTTTTAAAACTTGGGCATATTACCCTTACCATGCTTGTATATACTTCATCTGCTGACGTATGTAAAAACAGACAAACAATTCCAAAGGATCTATTATTGGACAACTACTCTTTTATTTATTTATTTATTGAAATTTCCAGTACATCAGAAGCCATTTTAAACCAGAAAGAAACAACAGTAAAACAGTACACTAGTGTTAAAATGAACACACGAAACAAGATAAAATAAAATAAACAAAATATAAATATAAACATAAACAAGTCGAGACAGTTCCAAGGTAAACAGATGTGTTTCACAAAAGCATTACTTATATACAATCTTTTCTATGTTGGTGATAAAAGATGGATATGAACTGAATATATCGGTTTGGTTTGATATGACATTGAACTGATTTGGTAGCCCATGAAATAGTGAACGTTGAATGAGTGAGAGTCTTGGAGTTCCAGTGTGGAAAGTTTCCTTGCTCCGTGTTTTGTGTCTAGGCACTCTGAGGGAGAGTTCGTGGAGTGGGATGCTGCATCTTAGGTTTCCATTAATTATCTTATGTAGTAATTTCATATCTGCAACGTATCTACGTGATTCTGGAGTATTTATGTTTAAGTTTACAAGCAGATCTCTCTTAGGTAGGTGTCTCAGGGCCGGCACTCTATATCGAACGATGGAGAGGAAAAAGCTGAGAACATGCTCGATCTTGGAGGTATGAGAAGGGGCAGCCATGTTCCAGATGGGTGAACAGTATTCTAGATTGGGGGACACAAATGTTTTGAAGTAAATGGAAAGTGCTTTAGGGTTATGGATTTCGGTGAATCTGTAAAGTAAGCCTAGCATACACATTGCCTTTTTTGTGATGGTTGATATGTGATTATCGAAAGTTAGTTTAGAATCTATGAGGATACCTAGATCTCGGTGTTGTGCTTCTTTTGTTAGAGTGATGTCGGTGAGTGTATAATTACCTTCAAGAATGTTTTGCTTCAATGAAATTGTTATGTAAGAGCATTTCGAAGGGTTTGTGGTCAGTTTCCATCGCTTACACCATTCAGAGAATCTATTTATGTCATTTTGGAGAAGTTGCATGTCTGATGGCTGTTTTATTTCTCTCATAATCTTGCAATCATGAGCGAACATTAGAATTGTGCTTGAGATGGGGGAATTAAAGAGGTCTGTGAGATCATCCAGATATAATACAAATAACAGAGGGCCAGGAACGCTTCCTTGCGGCACACCAGATATAACAAGAAGCCAGTTAGAATTAGTTCCAGTAAGTATAACACGTTGTTGTCTATTTCTTAGATAGTCTTTCACTATTTTTAATGTGTTTTCAGTTATATTAAACCTGTTAGCTAATTTATGCAGTAAATAATGGTGATCCACTGAATCAAAAGCTTTGGACAGATCAAAGTACACAACATCCAACTGATTACAATTAGTAATTGCTTTTATGGCATAGGATTGCATAGAAGACAGATTGGTAAGGCATGAAGAATTTGGAAGAAAGCCGTGTTGTGCTGGGTTAATGTAAGGGGATGTGAATTTCAGAAGTCTATTTTTTAGAACCTTTTCACAGACAATAGCAAGTGTGGAAAGGAGAGATATGGGCCTGTAACATGTAGTATCGCTTACATTGCCAGATTTAAAAATAGGAATGATATTTGCTTTCTTCCATTGAGTGGGAAAGCAGCCTTCAGAGAAGCACCTATTGTATAACATTGCAAGAGGATTAGCTAGTGAGTGAGCTGTTTTTTGAAGGAAAATAGTAGGAATATTGTCTGGTCCAGATGCTCGGTGAGAAGAAAGGGAGGTAAGGAAGTGCAAGACTTCACCTGGTTCTGTAAAGACGGTAGAAAGAGAGTGAGAACAGATAGATTTGATAGGCGGGTGATCTAAAACATAATTTGAAACAAAATTATTTTGAAATGTTTGATTGAATAGTTCAGCTCTATCATTACCAACAGCTGAAATGCCATTGTGTGTTGCTTCGAAAGGGATGCGTTTGGTTAGTCTCCGTGAATTTATCAATGTCCAGAATCTCTTCGAATTAGTAAGGAGTTCATTTGTGACTGTGTTTACATATTCTGTGTATTTCTGTTTCATAAGGTCTTTACTATGCTTACGAAGTGCTTTTAAAGTGTTGTGTGTGTGTGTGGGGGGGGGGGGGGATTGGGGAAGCTGCCATGCTCTCTTTTTGTTGTGCAACAGATGCTGCAACTCTTTATCGAACCACGGGGAAACTTATGACTTTTTATGTGGCACATAGTCCTGAATTAGGGCATGAATAACGTCTGTAAACAGTTCGACAGCCTCGGTCACGGACCCTTCGGAAAGCAGGTTCCAGTTGAAAAGGTCAATGGCTCGACGGACGGCGTCCCACGGCATTTTCTTCCACAGCGGAATCTTATGCCTGGGGGCTGCAGAAGGGGAGCCTCCCGCTTTCACCGGGATTTTGAAGGTAGCGCACAGCGACTCGTGGTCCGAATGAAGCAGATTCAAAGAGGGCGTGACGTCACAGGTTTCAAACGAGGACAATATGAAGTCAAGGTTTTTATCTTTTCTCGTATTGTACATGTTGTGTTGAAGAAGACCCAGTCCATGAATAAAATTGTCTATGAACCAGTCTTCGTCTCCAGTGGTTGGTATGCCATCTACAGCATTATTCCACTTTATGTGCATATTAAAATCCCCACACAAAATAACTTCGTGGCTGGACAGTGCTGCCAAAGTAGAATCGTAGCAACACTCTAAGAGTTCTTTGGGACTCCGCCTATCAGGCCGATAGAAACAACCTTTAAGTACTTTTCTACGGTGGTTAGTACTTACTTCTATCCAGAGTAATTCGCAGTCTTGTTGTAAATTCAATCGTATCTTGATGTGCCATTTCTTGTTCACACACACCATAACACCACCACCACTACGCATTTCCTGGCGGCGGTCCAGGGCGAGGCTTTCTTCGAAGCATCCTGGCATGCGCTCGCCCCTCGAAGAGAACAAAGCGTTGGAAAAGCACTCAGAGTTTTCAAGTATCTGTCATAGAACTAATCTCCAAACATATTCCCATCGTTTACTGCAATTTCACAAGGCAGAAAACACTTTTTCACTACGCAAATTCGCACTAGTACTAGCGCAAAACAGATAAAGAACGGAGCTACAAATTTCGCACAACCTGCACTGGGCGCCATCTCACAATTATATATTAATATATAGTAATGATTTGATTTGCTACTAAATTTAAATTCAGCAAAAAACACTCTTTATGCAGATGATACAATCTCATTTATTTTTTTTTTAAAAAAACAATATTTAAATTCATGTTGTCACCATCAACATGGAATGGACAATGCAGGAAGATGTAAAACCTGGGAACATAAAATCGAGGTTCCACTGAAGTATCACAACTGATTTTCATTCTAAAAAAATCATGCTACTTTCCTATGGTAAATTACCACAAAACAAAGGACACAGTTGTTCTTAAAAATCATACATGAAGGAACATATAATTTCCATGTTTAGCTCTCTAAATGTTTGCAATTTTACACTGTCATAGGCGAAATATTAATATTTCTTCACTATTTAATATTAGAGAACTCCTGCTTATCACCCAATGAAAATCGATTTCGCAGCCTTCAAAGTGTTGTCATGCCATGGAGTTCAGTTATTTAATATTGTAAGCGACAGATTAGATTATTTTACAACAGGTGAATATTCATAAACTTGTCACATGTATTATCAGTATGGCTCGGAAGTTGACGACCTAAAAAGTTTCAAAAAATTACTTATAAAATGGCCTTAAAATTATATAAAAATGACCAAAAATGGTAAAAAAAATGACCTAAAAACAGTTTTCGCTCTTCAAATGAAAGCTTCATTTTTTCATAAATTACAAGAGAAAAAGATAAGAATCATCTATGCAAAGTATGGGCTAAGAGCAGCTTTCAAGCCACCAAAGAGCATTGAGAAATGGTCTAATGAGTACAAAGAAGAGAAGGAGAGTGATGAATTGGCAATGGCAAAGGTATATGAAGTAGAATGTGGTGGATGTACAAGCAAGTACATAGGAGAGACAGGCAGAAGCATCAACAGATGAATTAAAGAACATAGGAGAGACATTAAAGAGGAAGATCCAAGAACATCATTGAGTGAGCATATGTTGACAAATGGGCACAGGATTAAGAAAATAAAAATGTAGGAGAAAAGGAAAAATGGAATAGAGAAGAAAGTGGCAGATACAAAGCACTTATGAATAAACAGGGGAGAGAAAATTAATAAAAACGAAGGGGAAATTGGGAAAAAAATGGGTAGAACTAATAAAAAAGCATGTGGACAGCAAGTTGGTTAAGTTTCCAGAGCTACCTTCAATTTTCTCCACGAAAATAAAAGATTTCACCTTACCAGATCAGTTCAAGGAGAAAGGGTAGGTCAGTGCCACCAGAAGGAGGAGAGAAGGAAGACAAGAAGAGTAGGTTACAGGATGGAGGGGAGGGGGAGAAGCAGCCAGCTATACCCTGTTGCAGCTAACTGTAGAGCAGGGCCGTGCATATCGGTAGAGGAGGAAGAGGAAAATCGAATGGTGAAAGTGCAGAGTTGCCATCCATATGGTCATGACCGTATATGTACGGATGTATGGTATAGACCATAGTCCGTACGCTAAATGCACGGCTTGTGAAAATTTGCTCTCTTGCAGTTTTATCCCTAATATTTCTTAAACCTATCGGCCGGACCTGGAGACAAAAATACGGTCCGTTTGGCATGTGTGTTCGGTATTATCCTTTTTCAAAAATTTGCAACACTGGAGGAAATGGGGAGGTAATCGGGATAACTCCCATCGCCCATTACACAATCCCATTTCTCTCACTGTTCATTGGTGGAGCAGTCTAGCGTCACTACTTGCGCAGAGACTTGTTCTCATTCGTCTGGTCTACAGTTAGCTGGTATGGACAATATAACACGTGCAAGGTGGAAAAAACAGATTTATCTAGGAAGAAATAAGGACACACATTAATTCCTTAGAATTACTAGTAGAGTGACTAGCCATGTGAAGTTGTGTTGTTCTATGCATAGCTTGAAACAGTTCTGGGAAACCAGAACAAATGTCACACATAAAATTAAATAAAAAACACTAAAAATAACTGTGTTAGATTATTTTGCATGTACAAAAAAGTGGTTATGTGAACCTTCAAGAAGAACATTGATTACAAGAGAATTTAATACTTAGATAAAACCTGTTGTTTGGTAATTTTAACTACCGAATAACAAGAAAAATAGCCTGTAGTGCAATGGTCCTTGAGGGCGAAAGCCTACTTGCCGACCTCACTCCCACATACCTCAGCAGATGTGTCATCGTCAAACCAGTTACGGGGTGACATGTGGTCAGCACGACGAACCCTTAGTCGTTGTATGTTTCAGCGAACAGCTTAAACTACCAAAGCAAAGGCATAAAGCAATTACGTTAGTGATAATGTATTATTGTTTTTTAAATTTTTACTGCAAGGTTATTCTTTATAAGCCATTCACCTCCTTTCAGAGTGGACCAGTCAGCATCTGAAAATACAGCTGTGTTTCACATACATCAGATTATATATTTTTTAATATTGAGACTAAAACCGGAGATTAAAGCTATTATAGTGGCCAGCAAGGGAATCTCAAAGTAGGCTTGACACAAAGTATTTTAAATTTGCTGGAGGAAAAATGAATGTATCAGAAATTAATTATTTAATCCACTGCCAAAAATTTTAGTAAAAAAAATAATATAGAGCTTTCCCATTGACCGTATTTGGGTCATTTCATGAAAAGTGGTCCTACTCCATGTTAACAACAAAATGAATTAATATGGAAATTATTATTGATTTTAATTCCATGAAGGTTTAGATGTTTGTGAATGCATATAATTTGCAAATTTCACCAGTAGAAGTTACTAGCATCTGCAGCCTATATGCTTCACAGACAAATGAAGCCAAAATTTGCCACATTTTAAAAGTGTCACACACATAATGCACAATTGTTAATGCATTTCATGCCTTAAGCCTATGCAATCATACTCAAGTTTTTTCTTTCATTTGTTAGCAGACACCATAATATTAACAAAAATATGTTACTCGTGTGACATTTTTAAAATGTAGCTGGTTTTGGCATAATTTGTTTCTGAATCATATAGGCTATGGATGCTAATAAATTTTGTTGGTGAAATATGGAAATTATATGCATTCACAAACATAAAAACAATACTAATTTCCAGATTCATTTAATTTTGTTGTTTACATGGAGTAGAAGCACTCTTTCAACATATGCTCAGAGATGGTAAAACTGGCCTTAAAAACTTCTAACAGGTTAAAAAGTACATTGTCATTGCCACCAAACATGAATGAAGTGATATGAAGCTCACTACAATTAACCAGAATGTGTTGCAGGGTATGGTTGGGCATAACAGATGGTCCAACTGTTGCTGTAGATTGTGGGATGAGGGGAAGGGGCAGCATAAAGTATGCCTGGTGTCAATATTTGATTTGAGAGCATGAAGCTTGTTCTCACTCAGGGTGGCTACAAACAAGCAGAAATGAAATTCCCTGACTTTTCCAGGTTTTCCAGGACAAAATTTACATTTTTCCCTGACAATTACAAACTAAACTAAATCGATGTTATTGAAAATGGAAATAATAAACTCATACAGATCCACGTATGGTTTTGTTTACCAATATTATCTTCTATGAAATTGACTTAATTTCTCTATTCTCTATAATTTGAATTCAAAGTGCAAAATAGTGAATTTGGAAAATTATTGCAATTCACAAGCTAGGGAAGGATTACGGAATTTTGTCAAACGCAGTAAGTTTAAAATAAAATACTTGATTATTTTTAAAGTTACGACTAACTGAGATAAGAGTGAAGAGTGATTGATTAAGAAATACAATTTGTAATTTATCAGTCTCCTTATACATTCTCTGTATTATATGTTGATATTTCCACTGAGGTTTAGAACCCTCTGCTTGCAAGAACCATGAGTGAGGACTCATTTTTCGATGCATAAAGCTACTTCTCTCTTCTCTGTAAAGCAAACAACTTAACTCTTTCATATAAGTGAAACAATTGAATCGAACAAATATTTCCTTACATTATCAATGGGATTTCTGCTTCAGTACAGTATATCCAAGTGAAGTACTGTGAAACTGACAACATGCAGTTATACCATTAATACTGACGAAAAGGGTATGTAGGTATGAGAAATTTAACGCAAGGCATTTATAGAATTGCATTGTATAGGTACCTGATTTAGCTAACCACACATTAAAACAGGAACACTCTAATATTAAAAGTTTGTGAAATTTCATATACGAGGGGCATCCTGAAAAAAGCTCCAATGGTGTCTATACGCAGCACTAGTGGTCGGAGAGCGACACACACACACATGCAGGCAGGAAGAAGTGGCATGTAGCTGTAATCTGGTACAGTTGCAATGCAGACGTTTTAGGACAGTTATAGGTTAAAGATTGCAGCTCTCATACAGTCTCCCACCATCTGCGATGTAGCCTACATTGCACGCTCAGGATTTGGCACAGAGCCACCAGCAATCGTGTAAGGTGTGAAGACCGGACATCGTGAGTGATAGTATGGTCAGACAATGGTGCAGACAATTCACGGAACACCAATCGAATGTGCACAACCCCATACAGCTGAGTACACACAGGCCCTTTACATTACTTCAGGTGAGAGATCTTGGACCACTCCCTGTACAGCCACGGCCTTGAATGTACCGACTTTCATCTATTTGTTTAACTGAAGAGGTTTCTGGCGGGGCAAGGATTTGACAGCTACAATGCGGTAGAGATAGTTCCAGTCTTTGCTGTCAAAGACACATATACCATGTGCATACCGTGTGCACTTAGCTTGGTAATTCAAAACATATCTCGTGCGACAAATACGAAGATGTAGCTCCCGTGTGACGGTAGATACGCACTCTATCTCCTGTTAGAACCCTGCCACTTTGCTCTGTGATGCAAATGGTTTTGCTAGAAGTTGAAAAAAATCGTGGGAAATACATGATTTAATGTGGCGATCGGAATTATTCCATGTACGTATAACTCTATAGTTTACTCTTGAGTAAAATGTTGGAAAACTTGCATGTTCTATGTACACAAACATGGCCTAGAAAAGACAAGAATGTTAGATTTCATGGAATTTTTCGTTGTTTTAGGACATTTCTTTAAAAAGAATCGCTAAAAATGCCAACCATTCGCATTTTATGCCAAATTCGAGTTATTATGATATTTTGAACGGGCGAAAAATGTGTCCAGACATCACTGCACATTCCTAAACATAACTTCGCAGCAATTACCATTTTTCACGGTTTTGGCGTTTGCCGCGGTGGCTCAGTCGGTAACGCGTCTGACTACCATGGTAAAGGTCCCGGGTTCGATCCCCGGCCGGTTCAAATCCGGGAACTTTTCTAACGATGGAAGCGGCCCCGGCGCCCACCCAGCGTCGAATAACATGGGTACCTGGGGAAAACCCTGGGGGGTAAAGGCGGTCAGGGGCGTGATGCTGGTCACATCACCCCCACTCACGACCGGATCAAGAAAGTGTGGGGCGATACCCCCACACCCCCTATACGCCTTAATGGCGTGGTGCTATGCACAGGGGAGCACTTTACCTTTTTTTTTTGGCGTTTGCGAAAATTCAATGTCCCTACTAATCGGAAATTACTTTCTGGCCACCCCTCGTATAAATCAGTAGATGGAAAGTGAAAATTTAGCAGGGCTGCCAAAGAAAAGTCAATTCTTGAAGAAACTGATTTGCTTTTATGATTGAATGATTCGACTAAATATGATATTAAAATATTTACGTATTTATTATTAGTATTTTATTTCATAATATTGGACATTAACCTGACTCAGTGAGAGATTAATTATCATCTCTCACGAGTTTAAACAGACAGGACAGAGAGTGGCGTTAATTTCATTGCAATACTAGTGTTGCAGTAAATTTGAGGTTGGGAGCATGCACTTGCCAATTTTTATAACGTTCACCAATGCAGATTTATGTTTCACTTTTTCGTGATGATAGTATTCAATATATATATATATCCCATTTGGTTGGATTCTTCTTGATAACTAATGGCCGCGTGCACCAACGCCGATTATTTCGAAGTTCAGATGAACGAGATCAATTTTAATCCACTCTAAATGAACTTGGTTTAAAGATTTGCATTGCATCAACGAAAAACGATTCCGTTCAACTGATCCGAGATTAATTTGTAAGGCTATAAATGATTGGTTGGCTAAAATAAATGACAATCAAGAACCCCATAGAGTAATGTGATGTGTTAAAGTATCAACATGTAGGAGAAGAAAAATAATTCGGGCAGTAAACTTCTATGAATTTGAGAGATGTACTAATCAACCTTGTCAATATGTACAAGGATGTAGTGGAGTGTAAAAAAATAATAATATTAAAAAAGAACTGATGGCACAACACAAAAGGAGAAGGAGAAAGCATGGAACCTCCTTCTACGGGACTTTAATGCTTTACGAAATGCATTCGATTTTGAGAGAACAGCGTATGCTGAACCTCGTCCGCTCAAATAAAGATATAGATATATTATTATTATTTCTATTATTACTGTACTGTGGTAAGTATTTGAATTTTTCATTTCTTAATTCTTATGTATTTATATTGTCGTGTCGTGTAAATAGCCAGTAACATGTATTTTCGTAAATTTATACAATCATATTTCCAACACCATGTAGCAATATCGTAAGCATTGCTGTGTTATAACTTCCCTTGCACGTAATATATGACATTTATATATGTTTTGTGTTCTGGGATAGAAAGTACATTATTTATAAACATTACGACTTTGCACCACAGAACCACAAATTATTATTATTATTTTGGCAGTTTTTAGTTTACATAGTTCTCGAACTATCAGCATTGTACATCCAACATCTCTAACGTTTGCACGCCCTCGATATCACTTTCCGCTCTTTTTATATTAAAAAACAACTGCCTGCAGTCGAAGCGTCAGTATCGTGAACCACGATCAGACACCAAAACGGTCGCGAATGGTCGATCAGAAGATAAACTCGTTTTGATGTTCCTAGATCGCGATCAAGTGTTGAACCATCTTCGTAAATGGAATTTTCCAGTGATCCTTTCCCGATCCGAGTTTAAAATTTGATCTTCGTTCGTCTACACGGCCATAAGAATAGTGCCATGTCATTGTAATTGTATGTTAACTTGTGCGAAACCATTACTAAGTCAGGATGATGATTAAAACCTTCGTAAGCACTGCTACATTAAGTAAGGTGAAGTGAGCCAGAAGAGTAATAAAATTCCAGCAGCATATTTTCAGTCTAAAGCTCTTCTTGTTTATGAATGCGATTTTTGTTGGATGTTGCAGTCCATGCAATTTCTGTCACATTGTGTAGTGATATACTTTGTCGGGTGGCGATATTCGACAAAAATCGTATTCTTCAATGGAACCTATTTGTTTCCATGTTCCTTCAGTTTGCCCAACAAAATGCCTTACTACGACGTCCGACAACTATCGGATGGCGCCACCCGCTCTTATCCCCTCCATCTCTTGACAAGTCCCCTTACTACTTCCATACGGGCAAGAAAAAATCATAATTCAATGCATTTTTCACGTGATGTTTATAAGCTTAACCTTTACACCCCCGATGATACCATATGGTATCATCAGCTTAAGGTCATACTGGCCCGATGATACCATATGGTATCATGGTGCTGATTACGAAATGGATGTGCTTTTTGGACCTTCATACTCTTATGTTTGCGTGGAAACTGACACAGGTCTGGAGCAAGCCTGGGAAATTCATATTGATGAATATCCCCCATACTCACTCCACCCTCTCTGCAACATATCCATGCCACATTTCCGAACAGTTTCACATTTTGGCTCATTATTCAACTTGTATGGCACCCAGGAACATGAAACATGTTACAATCTCTTTGGAAACGTCCATTCTTTGAAGAGAATACTAAGGTTCGTGCCTTCTCCCTAAAATAGTCGGAAAAGAGGGGGCAAACTCCAGATTTTTATGTTGTTTTTTTTAAATTGAAATTCGGTGGTCGTGCCCCCAAACCCCCCTTCCTCGGTTCGGCATTCTGAATTGTACTTAGTTGCATGCTATGATGTTTTAGCTGCAAAACGAAACTTATCCGAAGTAGACTGTTTCCATAGCGCCCGAGCTATAACAGTTTTCCTCGAAAAATGCAAATTACCTATTTTTCATTTAAAAAATCACATTTTGGCTTATTATTCAACTTGCATGGCACCCAAGAACATGAAACATATTTCATTCTCTTGAGAAATGTCCATTCTTTGAAAATAATACTAAAGTTTGCGCCTCCTTCCATGGACGTCCGTAGGATTTTTTCCAGGGAGGGGCAAGGATGGTATTTTTTCCAGGGGGGCAAAAAGCCACATTTTCCCCAATAATAATGTTGTTCCCTCAAAAAAAATTGCTTAAATTTGAATTTATCATGTTCGTTCATTAACACATATTATTGTGGCTGAAATGAAATTATGTGTGTCAAATATATAATTTTTAGTGGACTTTCATTTCCCGTGCCCTCCCCCTTCCGGATGCCCATGCCTCCTTCCAAATTGCGGGAGAAGAGGGGGTAAACTCCAGATTTTTATGTTTTTTTCATTGAAATTCGGGGGTCGCGCCCCCCAAACCCGCTTCCTCGGTTCAGCGTTCTGAATTGTACACGGTTGCATGCTCTGATGTTCTATCTCAAAAACAAAAGTTATCCGAAGTAGATTGTTCCCATAGTGACCGAGTTATAACAATTTTCTGAGCAATATACAAATTGCCTATTTTTAGTAAAAAACAGAGTTTCACATTTTGACATATTATTCAACTTGTATGGCACCCAACAACATGAAACATGTTTCATTCTCTTTGGAGACGTCCATTCTTTGAAAAGAATACTAAGGTTTACGCCTTCTCCCCAAAATAGTGGGAGAAGAGGGGCAAACTACAGACTTTTATGTATTTTTTTCATTGAAATTCAGGGGTCATGCCCCCAAGCCGCCTTCCTCGGTCCGGCGTTCTGAGTTGTACACGGTTGCATGCTCTGATGTTCTATCTGAAAAACAAAAGTTATCCGAAGTAGATTGCTCCCATAGTGCCCGAGTTATAACAATTTACCTCGAAAAATGCAAATTACCTAATTTTCGTAAAAAAAAAAAAAAAATCACATTTTGGTTTATTATTCAACTTTTATGGCTCCCATGAACATGAAACATGTTACGTTCTCTTGAGAAATGTCCATTATTTGAAAAGAATACTAAGGTTTGCACCTTCTCCCCAAAATAGTGGGAGAAGAGGGGGCATTTTTATGTTTTCCAATTGAAATTCGGGGGACGTGCCCCCCCCCCCCAAGCCCCCCTTCCTCGGTCCGGTGTTCTAAATTGTACACGGTTGCATGCGCTGATCTTTTAGCTGCAAAACAAAAGTTATCCGAAGTAGATTGCTCCCATAGTGCCAGAGTTATAACAATTTTCCTCCAAAGAGTGTTTGATGTCAATGAAGACGAAATTCCCTGACATTTCCCTGACTTTTTTTGACACCTCAAATTCCCTGACTTTTCCCGGTTTTCCAGGTTTTCCAGGTCTGTCGCCACCCTGTCACTGTACCTTCTGAGTGCGGTATCAAAAAATATGAGGTAAAGTCAGTAAATAGGTCACAAACTGATTTAGGATATAGTAGTGAGTAGTTCCTAAAAGTGTCATTAGGTAGCAGCACAACACAGCTTGATGACACTCAGTTAGCAGTCACTAGATGGCAGATACATGAATAGGCAGTTCTGTTTAAAAATAGCGAATGTGCTCGAGGAAAGTACGTTAGAAGAGCTGTTGTGCATATTTTGTGGGTAAAAGGATTTCCTGCATAAGGAATGTTTTCTGTTTACAGTGAGTACTTCTGACATGTCAGTATCTTACTTAGTGTTTTGTTAATAAACATTTGTGACCTACTTACCAACTTACCCTTGCATATGAACAAAATACCTTCTGAAAGTCCTCACCTGTAGAAGATGAACCACAGCATAGCTGTCTGCATCAACATCAGTTTTGTTGCCTCAAATGCCTACATGGCTTGGGACTAGCAGAAGTGAACATCAAAATGGACAGATAAGGGCACTAGCCATTGAAAAATACCATGCGCTATAGTATCTGAATGAGACATGTATTCAAAACTCAGCGGAAACCTGAGCCTGTGCAAATTAGTACTTGTAGCGTAGAAAATGTTTTCCCATGAAAAAGTCCAGTGATTTCAGAATAGCATACAACTCTGTTGTGAAGATGGGACAAGTAAGATTAGATTAGAATGAAACTGTGTGCCTCTAAGTTGGTGATGAAGCAGTTTGGTTTTAAAAAGGTGAAAGTAACAATAATCTGATTTTGAAGACTACACTTATTAAATACGCACACAAAGACACATTCACCTTCTAATAGCACATTTTGTACTTATCAGAGTATTAAGCTAATTCCACTGTAAATGAGCCATTTTTGATTCTCAAATATTTCCAGCAGAATTAATTATTTTTTCATGATGATTCACATTCAGAAAGAGTGCATTGGCAAATAAACTCTAAATATCATGTTTAAGAGTTTACTTTCCATTTTGCAGTTCACTTCGCACCATTTCGTGAAAAACATGTTAGGAAAACGTACTTCACACCTTTCAAATTCATAAAAAATTAATATTACACAGCGAGTTATCTCATTTTTTGTTTCCATCAAAAATGAAATATGCAAGGCTCTAATGTTACGTAAAAACTCCTTCACTGCTTTATGAAAATGTTACTTGAGAGACAACCTCTACCTGTAAGCAGTCATTGAATCTAATGTGGTAGTAAAGTTGCTTGCTCATAACTAGCACCAGATAGTTAGGCAATTTGCACATTGCATATGCAAATGCATATTTTAAATGCTTTTCTTCTTCATAAATTTACATTGCACATGCAAATGTGTATACAATATGAATCATATATGTATACATACATACACACACATGAATATGGATGTATTGTGTATGTATGTATGTATGTTTGTTCAGGCATAACTCTCGAACGCTTGGAGCAATTTCAACCAAACTTGGTACACATATGGCTTACAATCTGGAAAGAAATACTGTGGGAGTAACACACCCATGCTACCCCTAGGGGTGGGGGTGGGAAGGGGGTGACATGTAAAAATAATCGAAAACGATCGATATTAGTGTGGAATCCATAGTTTTCAGCAGTGACGTGCACTGAGGATTAGCTAGTCTAGCACAGATAGATCAATCAATCTCACGTCTCTAATTATTTTCAAATCACAATTTTTATTGTCTTGAAGCCACAGTTCATATGCAACACTTTTTTCCACGTGCTTCTCGTCCCTCCATGTGATCAGCAGGCAAGGTTGGATACCCTGCCTGGGTTTTCCTCCACCTCACCAGTTCCAGGTAGACAGCCAAAAAAAGGAAAAGGGAAGATTTCTGCCTCTGCCTCCCTTGCCCCGTCCCCCTAACTCCAATGGATGAAAGCCTGGGCTTTCAGGTCCTCCAGTCTATATCTATAGGAACAGATAGGGGATTGGTTTCCCTTCGATTCGTTTGTAAATCCTCTAAAGAACTCAGGGGAAAATTTTCTGCGGTACTTATGTTCTTTATATTTACACTACACGTTGTACAATATGTATGCATAATATGGGATGTAGTTTTATTATTTATAAAATAGGAACGTATTATGTGCAGACAAAAATGTTATTCTTTGTATTTTTTTAAAAAAAATATAAAATATATAATCATTAAATAACAAATATTTGCTCACGCCCTCTCTCGCTCTCATTTTCGTAGTGTTTTATTTAAATATATTAATATCTTGGCCTCCAATAAAAAAAAATGGGTAAGCAAACCAGTCATAAATACAGATGTATTTATTTGGGCAAGAGAACTCGCATTCTAATTGTTGTTGTTGGTTTGGTTTATTTTACTTCACTTTTCTGCCACATTTTGTTATCGCAAAAATGAGGATCAGTGATGATATGATGAAATTTATGAAGGGACCTCAGAAAGAACAATCCAGGCCTGGATTCGAACCCGTGACGAGCACACATTCTTGTTCCTATGTGTTGTACTCTGCAGTGAATAATGAAATAATTTGGAATGAAAATGTATGCAAGAACTCAAAAAGACAAATGAATATTGTCGAAGAAACTACAAAAAGTATGTTTTGTTACCTGTTTACCCCTTCTAATATATTGAATTCTTGCCATCTTCCATCGCTTTTTCTAGCTGTATAGATTTAATCGTGATAAGTAGCTAATGAGCTCATGGAAGTCATGAGGGCATTCATAAACAGAGAACTCTGGACTCCTGATTTCATAGTGCCCTGTAGAAGCACTGGGAGTAAATTATTTATATTTTCCCCCTTTTTTTGTGTTGCTTTCCATCACTTTACCTAACTTCTGCCATGACGATGAAGGTTGATTAAATTAAACGGGTGAAGGGTGGATACAAAGAAACACTCATGCACATGCCAGGGCTTGAGCCCGGATCCTTCAGTAACAAGATCGTGAGATGGAGAAATTTTGGAAATCTAGCAATTCATTTTCTATAAAAAAAAAAAAAAAGAAGTTAATCATGTACAAAGATGGTGTTTCAAAAATCCAATTGAAATTTACCACTGAGGAAAAATGAAGTTAGCTTTACCGATACCCACGTATCCAAATAGTTAGAGCTTTCCACTTATCTTTGTTGTCGGCGACCTCCATGGGGGAGTGCAGGTAGTCCCGGATCGGTACCCGGTGGAGGCACATACTGGATCGGATCCTACTTTAAACTGTAGGTCCAGTCACGATTATCCTTTCTGTGCATAAAGTGGTTATCACTGGATGCTACAGCACCAGGAGTTCCGGGTTCAAACCATTACCTCGGTGTGAGTGTTGTGATTATCTCTTCACTAATTGTATCATATCATGTTCGCGATTAACCAAATGTATCAGTGACGCTAAGTAACAGAAATCAAATCACTGATTGATTGTTTGATTTGTTATGTTTTACTTCGCTTTTTTTACATCGACACTTGGGGTAGCAATCAGTGGCGTGCCCAAGGGAGGTTGGTGTGGATCATGACCATAACCGCAAGAACCATGACTGCGGACTCATTCTTCAATGCATAAAGCTACTTCTCTCTTCTCTGAGAAGCAAACAACTTAACTCTTGCATATAAGTGAAACAACTGAATCGAACAAAATAAAGTGTCATATTTCCTTACATTATCAATGGGATTTCTGCTTCAGTACAGTATATCCAAGTGAAGTACTGTGAAACTGACAACATGCAGTTATACCATTATTGCTGACAAAAAGGGTATGTAGGTCTTAGAAATTTAACGCAAGGAATTTATAGAATTGCATTGTATAGGTATCTGATTTAGCTAACCACACATTAAAACAGGAACACGCTAATAATAAAAGCTTCTGAAAGTTCATATACGAGGGGAATCCTGAAAAAAGCTCCAAAGGTGCCTATACGCAGCACTAGTGGTCGGAGAGCGACACACACACATGCAGGCAGGAAGAAGTGGCATGTAACTGTAATCTGGTACAGTTCCAATGCAGCCATTTTGGGACAGTTCTAGGTTAAAGATTGCAGCTCTCATACAGTCTCCCACCGACTGTGATGTAACCTTCATTGCACGCTCAGAATTTGGCACAGAGCCACCAGCAATCGTGTGAGGTGTGCAGACCGGACGTCGTGAGTGATAGTATGGTCAGATGACGGTGCAGACAATTCACACCAATCGAATGTGCAAAACCCCATACAGCTGAGTACACACGGGCCCTTTGCATCACTTCAGGTGAGAGATCTTGGACCACTCTCTGTACAGCCCTGGCCTTGAATGTACAGACTTTCATCTCTTTGCTTAACTGAAGAGGTTTCTGGCAGGGCAAGGATTTGACAGCTACACTGCGGTAGAGATAGTTCCAGTCTTTGCTGTCAGACACATATACCATGGCCATACAAAATTTAGTGCCATGCTACGACAAATGCCAGAACAATGGTGGTGATTATGCCGAAAATTAGGTTAGGGACTCACTGTTACTAATGCAATAAATTACAACTGATATTCTTGTTTTATGCCTAATCGGTAGGGACCTTGATATTTTGTTATTTTTTAAAAAAATTGGTTTATTTTCTTATTTTTTATTTTATACTACACGGTGTTATTTTCCCCAAAATTAACATTTTCATTTTAGCGTTTTCTGGCAAATATCTGAAATTATACCTTCATGGTGTTTTTAAACTACTGTTTCAAATTGTAAGTCACATGGCTTACGCCTCTTCGTGAGTGTTTGATATCTTGAAAGATATTTTGGGAAAGTTATTTTCCATACCCCTTTTTTTAATTTTAAGGTAAGGATTTTAGATAATGGAATATCTAATGAATGTATATACTGAAGAGTGCATAATGACCATAAGTGGTGATGCACCCAAAAAATTTAAATCAATCAATCTCACGTGACATATACCGATACATTATGGCACCAAAAAATTGGCATTATCTTTTTTTGACTTGTTAGTGTTATTTCCCAAAATTTGCGTTTTTGTTTAAGAACATTTATCTGCCAAATATACCGAAACTTAATACTACATTCTGCTTTTAAACTATTATTTTCAATTGTAGGTCACAAGGTCTACGTATTTTCGTGACAGTTTGATATGTTGGAACTTTTCCATGAAGGTATATACACTCGTGTCCAAAATTAAGGTGACAAATGAAAAATGCAAGAGAACAACAAAATGATGTATAGAATGGGGTTGTGGATGATAAAGGAGACAGAAAACAATAAAGAAGAGAGAGCATGCACCAAATGAACAGAAAAGAAAGTGCATTTAAGGAAAAAACCTGTATTACTGGATTGGGTACAAAACTCATACAAAGGAATACAACGATTTCATTCCATCCCGGGCATTCTGGTGACCAGGCACTGCCCATTAATATGGAATATGGTCACCACGATCCGCAATACATGCCGCACGACGGTTTCCCATGCTGTTCATGAGGGTGTCAAGAAGTTCATTGGGCAAAGCATCCCATTCTTCCAAGAGACCACATCGGAGCTCGTGGAGGGTTTGTGGAGGGATATGACATGCTGCAAGCCACCTCCCCAATGCATCCCACACATGTTCGATCGGATTTAGGTAGGGTGAACGTGCGGGCCATGGAATCCGTCGAATATCCTCACCTTCCAGGAACTCATCCACAAGTTGAACACGATGTGGACGGGCATTATCGTTCATGAACAAGAATTCTGGGCCAACAGCCCCTCGGAAAAGTTGCCCTATTGGTTCCAGAATGTCATCCCTGTACCTCTGGGCACTGAGTGTGCCGCGGTTTAGCACATACAGGGGCGTACGTTCACCACTCATTATCCCTCTTCAGACCATGATGCCACCACCGCGGTATTGGTCAACCACGTGGATGTGAGATCGATGAAAACGCATCGCAGGCTCTCGCCATACACACATTCGCCGCGAGTCACTGTGGAGACTGAAGCGCGATTCATCTGTGAAGAGCACAGATGCCCACTGTTGTTGGGTCCATTGTCCACGTTCGTGACACCACACGTATTGCTCGCGTCGGTGATTGGGGGGTGAGGAGGATGCACACCACTGGTCATCTTGCAAAGAGTCCTGCCGCATTGAGTCGTCTGTACACAGTTTAACGCGACATTGAGGCTCCAGTCGCAGCATACAGGTCCTGGGAGAGCTGAGTTGCAGTCCTGTTCCTATAGCAACGGGCCGTAATTATCAAATAACGGTCATCGGCTGGTGTTGTCCGTCGTGGCCGCCCTTGCCCTGGTCGTCTTGTTATGGTTCCTGTTCTCTGGAACTGGTTCCACATTCTGGAGACCACTTGGCATGACACATTCAACCACCGTTCCACGTCAGCCTGTCACTGCCCTGCTTCCATTCGACCGATTGCTCGCCATCGGATTGCATCGTCCAGACGTTGGTGATGAGCTATCATGCTCGTTCACCCACCTACAGCTGTCTACTGACGAGGTTTCTGCCGTCTGCAAATTGCTCACCTGCGGCGCAGCTGTTCCCTTTCCACAATTGTGCGATGACGTTATGCACTATCCTTCCCTGGAGTGTTTCGCTAGAAGTGTTGCGACGTGTTGCATATTTCCCAAAAGTGTTGTGCATTTTCATGCACGTATTTGCGACATTCCCAACTTTTTCCCTTTGTCACCTTAATTTTGGACACCAGTGTAGTAGGGGTGTGGAGTTAGGACCCCACACTTTCTTGATCATGGCTGAAGGTAGGGGTGATGTGATCAGCACCACACTCCTGGCTACCTTTATCCCTCAAAGTTTTCTCAAGGTACCAGCTTCATATGATGCTGGGTGGGTGCCGGAGCAGTTTGAATAGGTGGAAAACATCCCAGTTCTCCCCCGCAGGGGATCGAAAAAATCGTGGGAAATACATGATTTAATGTGGCTGTCGGAATTATTCGATGTACGTATAACTCTATAGTTTACTCCTGAGTAAAATGTTGGAAAACTTGCATGTTCCATGTACACAAACATGGCCTAGAAAAGAAAGAATGTTGGATTTCATGGAATTTTTCGTTGTTTTAGGACATTTCTTTTAAAAAAATCGCTAAAAATGCAAACAATTCGCATTATTTCGATATTAAGGGCGAAAAATGTGTCAAGACATTACCGCACCAGACATCCTAAACATAACTTTGCAGCAATTACCATTTTTCACGGTTTTGGCGTTTGCGAAAAATCAATGTCCCTACTACTTGGAAATTACTTTCTGGCCACCCCTCGTATAAATCAGTAGATGGAAAGTGAAAAATTAGCAGGGCTAGCAGACAAAAGTCAATTTTTATGACCGAATGATTTGAGTAAATATGATATTAAAATAATTACTTATTTATTATTAGTAACCTTCGTAAGCACTGCTACATTAAATAAGGTGAAGTGAGCCAGAAGAGTAACAAAATTCGAGCAGCATATTTGCAGTCTAAAGCTCATCTTGTTTATGAATGCGATTTTTGTTGGATGTTGCAGTCAATGCAATTTCTTTCGCATATTGTAGTGAGCAGGGTGGCTACAAACAAGCCGAAATAAAATTCCCTGACTTTTCCAGGTTTTCCAGGACAAAATTTAATTTTTTTCCCTGACAATTACAAACTAAACTAAATTGATGTTTTTGCAAATAGAAATAATATACTCGCACAGATCCACGTATGGTTTTGTTAAGTACCAATATTATCTTCTATGAAATTGACTTAATTTCTCTATTCTCTATGATTTGAATTCAAACTGCAAAATAGTGAATTTGGAAAATTATTACAATTCACAAGCTAGGAACGGATTACGGAATTTTGTCATACGCAGTAAGTTTAAAATAAAATACTTGATTATTTTTAAAGTTACGACTAAATGAGATAAGAGTGAAGAGTGAATGATTAAGAAATACAATTTGTAATTTATCAGTCTACTTATACATTCTCGGTATTATATGTTGATATTTCCACTGAGGTTTGGAACTCTCTGCTTGCAAGAACCATGAGTGCGGACTCATTCTTCAATGCATAAAGCTACTTCTCTCTTCTCTGTAAAGCAAACAACTTAACTCTTGCTTATAAGTTAAAAAATTGAATGGTACAAAAGAAAGTGTCACATTTCCTTACATTATCGACGGGATTTCTGTCTAAGTACAGTACATCCAAGTGAAGTACTGTGAAACTGACAACATGCAGTTATACCATTATTGCTGACGAAAAGGAAATGTAGGTATTAGAAATTTAACACAAGGCATTTATAGAATTGCATTGTATAGGTATCTGATTTAGCTAACCACACATTAAAACAGGAACACTCTAATAATAAAAGTTTCTGAAAGTTCATATACGGGGGGCATCCTGAAAAAAGTTCCAATAGTGCCTATACGCAGCACTAGTGGTCGGAGAGCAACACACACACATGCAGGCAGGAAGAAGTGGCATGTACCTGTAATCTGGCAAAGTTGCAATGCAGCCGTTTTAGGACAATTCTAGGTTAAAGATTGCAGCTCTCATACAGTCTCCCACCGACTGTGATGTAACCTTCATTGCACGCTCAGAATTTGGCACAGAGCCACCAGCAATCGTGTGAGGTGTGCAGACCGGACGTCGTGAGTGATAGTATGGTCAGATGACGGTGCAGACAATTCACACCAATCGAATGTGCAAAACCCCATACAGCTGAGTACACACGGGCCCTTTGCATCACTTCAGGTGAGAGATCTTGGACCACTCTCTGTACAGCCCTGGCCTTGAATGTACAGACTTTCATCTCTTTGCTTAACTGAAGAGGTTTCTGGCAGGGCAAGGATTTGACAGCTACACTGCAGTAGAGATAGTTCCAGTCTTTGCTGTCAGACACATATACCATGGTCATACAAAATTTAGTGCCATGCTACGACAAATGCCAGAACAACGGTGGTGATTATGCCGAAAATTAGGTTAGGACTCACTGTTACTAATGCAATAAATTACAACTGATATTCTTGTTTTATTTATGCCTAATCGGTAGGGACCTTGATATTTTTTTTTTTAATAGGTGTATTTTCTTATTTTTTACTTTTTACTATACGGTGTTATTTTTCCCAAAATTCACATTTTCATTTTAGCGCATTTTCTGGCAAATATCTGAAATTATACCTTCATGGTGTTTTTAAACTACTGTTTCAAATTGTAAGTCGCATGGCTTACGCCTCTTCGTGAGAGTTTGATATCTTGAAAGTTATTTTGGGAAAGTTATTTCCCATACCCCTTTTTTAATTTTAAGGTAAGGATTTTAGATAGTAGAATTTTCCCCATGTATTCTGAAGGGTGCATAATGACCATAAGTGGCGACGCACCCAAAAAATTAGAATCAATCAATCTCACGTGACAGATACCGATATATTATGGCACCAAAAATTGGCATTATCTTTTTTTGACTTGTTAGTGTTACGTTTCCCAAAATTCGCGTTTTTGTTTTAGAACATTAATCTGCCAAATATACCGAAACGTAATACTCCATTGTGCTTTTAAACTATTATTTTAAATTGTAGGTCACATGGTCTACGTATTTTCGTGACAGTTTGATATGTTGGAACATATTTTTGAGGAAGTAAAAGTAAAGTGTTCCCCTGCACTTTCCATGAAGGTGTATAATAGGGGTGTGGAGTTAGGGCCCCACACTTTCTTGAACACGGCTGAAGGTAGGGGTAATGTGATCAGCACCATGCTCCTGGCTACCTATATCCCTCAAAGTTTCCTCAAGGTACCAGCTACATATGATTCTGGGTGGGCGCCGGAGCAGTTTGAATAGGTGGTAACATCCCTGTTCTCCCCCGCAGGGGATCGACCCCTGGTCTCGCGCATAGTAGTCAGATGCCCTAATGACTGAGTTCCATTATTACTAGTTCGCCAAATGCCGATGGTGCGCACTTAGCTTGGTAATTCAAAACATATCTCGTGCGACAAATACGAAGATGTGGCTCCCGTGTGACGATTGATAAGCACTCGATCTCCTGTTAGAACCCTGCCACTTTGCTCTGTGATGCAAATGGTTTTGCTAGAAGTTGAAAAAATCGTGGGAAATACATGATTTAATGTGGCTGTCGGAATTATTCCATGTACGCATAACTCTATAGTTTACTCTTGAGTAAAATGTTGGAAAACTTGCATGTTCTATGTACACAAACATGGCCTAGAGAAGACAAGAATGTTGGATTTCATGGAATTTTTCGTTGTTTTAGGACATTTCTTTAAAAAAAATCGCTAAAAACGCCAACAATTAGCATTTTATGTCAAATACGCATTATTTCGATATTTCTAACGGGCGAAAAATGTGTCCAGACATCACTGCACATTCCTAAACATAACTCCGCAAGAATTACCATTTTTCAAGGTTTTGGCGTTTGCGAAAAATTAATGTCCCTACTAATTGGAAATTACTTTCTGGGCACCCCTCGTATAAATCAGTAGATGGAAAGTGAAAATTTAGCAGAGCTGGCAGAGAAAAGTCAATTCTTGAAGAAAGTCATTTGCTTTTATGATTGAATGATTTGAGTAAATATTATATTAACCCTCGGATGCATGTGTGGGGTCATTTTGACCCCACTGTCTGTTTATTTCCTGGTATTATAATAAAATCTAAATAAATAAATCTGATTTTCTGTGACATCTTACCATGCTACTTCAGGTATAGGAACATGTATAAATAAATTTCTTACAATTTATTCTAAATTATACTTTTAACGTTTTTGTAACAATACCCCTCCTTTCCATGTGTGGGATCATTTTGACCCCAGCCTGAAAACAGCAGGAAAACATTCATAAAGGGAAATTGATCCTACATATTATGTTCAATTATGCCCAAACTAAACGCAATCATCTCAAGGTCAACCACCCACCATGCCATGACTCACTGCAAAGTGCGCATGCGCAGATGTATTTGGCGCGGATCGAGGCCAACTGAGAGCTCCTGTTCGTGAGATTTTTCTCAACAAATTCTCCAACCCGAAGTACAAAGCAACCTTTGGAGTAAATCGTTTCGAAGACATCAGAAGATTGCTCTGATCTGATGACAAACATACTGGCGCTGCACGTCTGGAGACTGATCACATGGCTGCATTTCGATATATCTGGACACTTTTTATCAAAAACTGTCGCAGAATCATGGTACCTGGCGCCTTTCTTACGATTGATGAACAGTTAGTGCCTTTCCGTGGGAGATGCAAGTTCGTGCAATACATGCCAAGTAAGCCGGCCAAATACGGCATAAAGATCTTCTGGTTGTGCGACGCTGATAACTTATAGGCAAAAAGACGGTCTAATCTACTTGGGGCGACAACCAGGAGAGCCAGTTCAAAAGAACCTCGCCAGCAACGTCGTGAAGAAACTGTGCTACACACTGCGGAACTTTGGAAGAAATATCACAACTGACCAATTTTTCACAAGTCATGACTTGGCTATCGATCTCCTGTTACAAAATGTAACCATTGTTGGAACAGTATAGAAAAACAAACGTGAAATTCCACCTGCACTTACCAATATAAAGACAAGACAGCGTTGCACATCACAATTCGCCTTCCATGAAAATGAGACCCTGGTAAGCTACGTCCGAAGAAGAACAAGAATGTCATTCTACTCAGCACCATGCACCATGACATACACATTGATGATGATGATTCTAAGAAGAAGCCAGAAATCATAAAGTTTTACAACCAAACAGAGAGTGGAGTGGACGCCATGGACAAACTGGTTCAAACATACACCTGCAGAAGACCGAAACGTCGATGGCCAATGGCCCTCTTCTATAATGTAATCAACGTAGTCGTTATCAATGCATACACATGCTACTTGTCACAGCATTCTAATCACCATTCGGGCGTCAGTCACAGACGCCGTATGTTCCTTATCGAGTTGCGAATATGTTGATTCTTCCTCACATGCGGGGGAGGTGCCAAAGCTTGAACCTGAAGAAACCAGTAACCGAGGCAATGAAACTTTGCGGCGTAGTAAGGCAGACACTGAGACTGGGGGGATAGATCTTCAAAGAAAAGAGTAAGATGCCAGGTCTGCACAAGACAAGAGGACAGGATGACGACGGAACATTGCAGAAGGTGTGGGAAACCTGTTTCCAAACTCCACAGCAGTGTGATTGTGGTGTGCTCAGAATGCGAGTGAGGTGTATTTAATTGCCATGAGAGGCTGGCACATTCTTCTATTTATTTCTTTTTTATTATTTTTTTTATTTTTTTTAAATTTATTTGTTCTAGATAAAATAATATTTAGTGCTGTATTGTATTATCTCTGAAATACTGTTTCTCGGGTCAACTGAAGTTCTGATAATTGCGAGCGAAGTGTAGCTACCATTAATATGTAGAACAGTGAATTATCAATACATTGTTATTTTGGGGGGGGGGTTAAATAATAATAATAAAAGGGTAATTGTTTCCTATGTCATATTCAGATAAATTATTGATCAATAAACCATATTAGCTGAACTATTTACTCTGTCGTACTTATTTCAATGCATAATTGCATTGGGGTCAAATTGACCCCACATATGTAAAGTTGTAAAAAAAAAGTGACATGCATCCGAGGGTTAAAATATTTACGTATTTATTATTAGTATTTTATTTCATAATATTGGACATTAACCTTACTCAGTGAGAGATTAATTACCATCTCTCATGAGTTTAAACAGACAGGACAGAGAGTGGCGTTAATTTCATTGCAATACTTGTGTTGCAGTAAATTTGAGATTGGGAGCATGCACTTGCCAATTTTTATAACGTTCATCAATGCAGATTTATGTTTCACTTTTTCGTGATAGTATTCAATATATATCCCATTTGGTTGGATTCTTCTTGATATGTAAGAATAGTGCAATGTCATTGTAAACGTATGTTAACTTGTGCGAAACCAGTAATACGTCAGGATGATGAAAGAAAACCTTCGTAAGCACTGCTACATTAAATAAGGTGAAGTGAGCCAAAAGAGTAACAAAATTCGGGGAGTATATTTGCAGTCTAAAGATCTTCTTGTTTATGCATGTGATTTTTGTTGGTGCTGCAGTCCATGCAATTTCTGTCGCGTGTTGTAGTGGGGTACTTTGTCGGGCGGCTATTCGACAAAAATCGTATGTATCAATGGAACCTATTTGTTTTCATGTTCCTATAGTTTGCCCAACAAAATGCCTTACTATTACGTCCGACAACTATCGGACGGCCCCACCCGCTCTTATCCCCTCCATCTGTTGACAAGTCCCTTTACTACTCCCATACGGAGAAGAAAAAATGATAATTCAATGCATTTTCCACACGTAATATTTAGTGGCTTAACCTTTACTCCCCCGATGATACCATATGGTATCATCAGAGTAAGGTCGTACTGGCCCGATGATACCATGTGTTATCATGGTGCTGATTACGAAATGAATGTGCTTTTTGGATCTTCATACTCTTATGTTTAGGTGGAAACTCTGACACAGGTCTGGAGCAAGCCTGGGAAATTGATATTGATGACCAACATCACCCCTCTCCGCAACATATCCATGCCACATTTCCGAACAGAGTTTCACATTTTGGCTCATTATTCAACTTGTATGGCACCCAGGAACATGAAACATGTTTCAATCTTTGGAAACGTTAATTCTTTGAAGAGAATACTAAGGTTTGCGCCTTCTCCCCAAAATAGCGGGAGAAGCGGGGGCAAACTCCATATTTTTGTTTTTTTCTTCATTGAAATTTGGTGGTCGCGCCCCCAAACCCCCCCCCCCCCCCCTTCCTCAGTTCGGCATTCTGAATTGTACACCTTTGCATGCTATGACGTTTTAGCTGCAAAACAAAACTTATCCGAAGTAGATTGCTCCCATAGTGTCCGAGTTATAACAATTTTCTCCAAAAATGCAAATTACCTATTTTTCGTAAGAAAAAAAAATCACATTTTGGCTTATTATTCAACTTGTATGGCACCAAGAACATGAAACATGTTACGTTCTCTTGAGAAATGTCCATTCTTTGAAAAGAATACTAAAGGTCGCGCCTTATTTCCAAATAGCGGGAGAAGAGGGGGCAAACTCCACATTTTTGTTTTTTTCATTGAAATTCGGGGGTCGCGCCCCCCAAACACCCCTTCCTCGGTTCGGCGTTCTCAATTGTACACGGTTGCATGCTCTGATGTTTTAGCTGCAAAACAAAACTTATCCGAAGTAGATTGCTCCCATAGTGCCAGAGTTATAACAATTTTCTGAGCAATGTGCAAATTACCTATTTTTAGTAAAAAACAGTTTCACATTTTGGCTTATTATTCAACTTGTATGGCACCCAAGAACATGAAATATATTTCCTTCTCTTTGGAAATGTCAATTCTTTGAGGAGAATACTAAGGTTTGCGCCCTCTCGGCAAAATAGCGGGAGAAGAGGGGGCAAACTCCACATTTTTTATTGAAATTCGGGGGAAGCGCCCCTCAAGCCCCTCTTCCTCGGTCCAGCGTTCTGAATTGTACACTGTTGCATGCTCTGATGTTCTAGCTGCAAAACAAAAATTTATCCGAAGTAGATTGCTCCCATAGTACCAGAGTTATAACAATTTTTCTCCAAAAATACAAATGACCTATTTTTCGTAAAAAAAAAAAAAGTCACATTTTGGCTTATTATTCAACTTGTATGGAAGCCAAGAACATGAAACATGTTAAGTTCTCTTGAGAAATGTCCATTCCTTGAAAAGAGTACTACAGTTCCCGCCCTCTCCCTAAAATAGCGGGGGAAGAAGGGGTAAACTCCAGATTTTTGTTTTTTCCATTGAAATTCGGGGGTTGTACCCCCAAACCCCCTTCCTCGGATCGGCGGTCTGAATTGTACACGGCTGCATGCGCTGATGCTTTAGCTGTAAAACAAAAGTTATCCGAAGTAGATTGCTCCCATAGTGCCCGAGTTACACTAATTTTCCTCCAAAGAGTGTTCGAATCTAAAATTCCCGCCGAGAAGCCAGGGCGAGAGAAATTTCTCTCTCTCTCTCCTCCTGCCATCACTGGTTTCTGGCGCCGTGGTTGTGTTGCGCATAAAAGGGGCCTAAAAGTTGAGGCCGAAACTTACGAACGGGGTTTCCTGTTCCCGTGCAGGGTTCCATAACGATATCTTTAAATAACTAAATAAATAAATAAAAATTAAAAATGTCAATGAAGACGAAATTCCCTGACATTTCCCTGACTTTTTTTGACACCTCAAATTCCCTGACTTTTCCCGGTTTTCCAGGTCTGTCGCCACCCTGAGTGAGGTACTTTGTCGGGTGGCGATATTCGACAAAAATTGTATATATATCAATGGAACCTATTTGTTTCCATGTTCCTTTAGTTTGCCCAACAAAATGCCTTACTACGATGTCTGACAACTATCGGACGGCACCACCCGCTCTTATCCCCTCCATCTGTTGACAAGTCCCCTTACTACTCCCATACGGACAAAAAAAAATGATAATTCAATGTATTTTCCACGTAATATTTAGAGGCTTAACCTTTACTCTCCCGATGATACCATATGGTATCATCAGAGTAAGGTCGTACTCGCCCGATGATACCATATGGTATCATGGTGCTGATTACGAAATGAATGTGCTTTTTGGACCTTCATACTCTTATGTTTGGGTGGAAACCCTGACACAGGTCTGGAACAAGCCTGGAAAATTCATATTGATGACCAACCTCCCCCCTCTCCACAACATATCCATGCCACATTTCCGAACAGTTTTTCACATTTTGGCTCATTATTCAACTTGTATGGCACCCAAGAACATGAAACGTGTTACGTTCTCTTGAGAAATGTCCATTCTTTGAAAAGAATACTAAAGTTCGTGCCTTCTTCCCAAATAGCAGGAGAAGAGGGGGCAAACTCCACATTTTTATGTTTTTCCATTGAAATTCGGGGTTTGTGCCCCCAAAACCCCCTTCTTCGGTCCGGCGTTCTGAATTGTACACGGTTGCATGCTATGATGTTTTAGCTGCAAAACAAAACTTATCTGAAGTAGATTGCTCCCATAGTGCCCGAGTTATAAAAATTTTCCTCCAAAAATGCAAATTACCTATTTTTCGTAAAAAAAAATCACATTTTGGCTTATTATTCACCTTGTATGGCACCCAAGAACATAAAACATGTTTCATTCTCTTGAGAAATATCCATTCTTTGAAAAGAATACTAAAGTTTGCGGCTTCTCTCCAAAATAGAGGGAGAAGAAGGGGAAAACTACAGATTATCATGTTTATTTCCATTGAAATTCGGGTGTCGCGCCCCCCAAACCCCCTTCCTCGGTTCGGCGTTCTGAATTGTACACGGTTGCATGCGCTGATGTTTTAGCTGAAAAACAAAAGTTATCCGAAGTAGATTGCTCCCATACTGCCCGAGTTATAACAATTTTCCTCCAAAGAGTGTTCGAATTTAAAATTCCCGCCGAGAATCCAGGGCGAGAGAAATATTTCTATTTCTATTTCTATTTCTATTTCTCTCTCTCTCTCTCTCTCTCTCTCTGTCTCTCTCTTTCTTTCTCTTTCTCTTTTGTGTTGCATATAAAAGGGGCCTAAAAGTTGAGGCCGAAACTTACGAACGAGACTTCCTGTTCCCGTACAGAGTTCCATAACGATATATTTAAATAAATAAATAAATAATAAAAAAAAGTCAATGAAGACGAAATTCCCTGACATTTCCCTGACTTTTTTTGACACCTCAAATTCCCTGACTTTTCCCGGTTTTCCAGGTTTTCCAGGTCTGTCGCCACCCTGACGTAACTCCCACCTCCTTTCGAAAATCCAAAACAAGTTGATTTGACTACTAAGTCAGAGATTCCGGGTTCAAACCCCGACCTGGGTATGGGTGTTATTTGTGTTTAGTCCCTTCATCAATTTTATCGTATCATCTTCACGATTAGCCAAAAGTCACCACACGTCACGGGTTTTCGGGATCGCTAGGATGAATAGTGACACTCCGAATGCTGTTCAACTCCAAGTTCATCACTTATCGGCATGGGGGGTAGAAGGGGGTGAAAAATAAAATGTCAAAAATGACCTACATTAGTGTCGAATCCATAGTTTTCGGAGTTGCTAAGCTAATTGGTGACATTCACGATGACATTTGCAGCGAGAGAAAGAGAGATAGAGAGAGAAAGAGAGAGAGAGAGAGAGAGAGAGAGAGAGACAGAGAGAGAGAGAGAGAGAGAGAGAGAGAGAGAGAGAGAGAGAGAGAGAGAGAGAGAGAGAGAGAGAGAGACACACACTTGCTTTCTCAATTTCTCAATCACGATCAACAAGTCACAGGGGCAGTTTATTAAGTATTGCGGAGTGGATTTAAACAGTAGTTATTATTAGCTGTTTGAGGTTAGTTATTTGAATAATAACCGATCATTGTGAGAGAAAGCCCAATAATGGTGGGAGGCCTGCGTTAGCTATGATTTATTTTTAGCCGACAGAAATTTTGCACGGTGGTAGCTCAGAGTTCTTAGTCCTTCTTTGGGGTCAAGATCGCCATGTTTCTCCCACGGACAAATTTAATACAAGATTGTGATAAATAAATACCCAGGCAATGCCAGGTAATCAGCTAGTATATATATATATATATATATATATATATATATATATATATATATATATATATATATATATATATAAAACTTCTTGCACATTTTACAGCTAATAACCACCACAAAAATTGTATTTTACATCAGTGTGTTGGTCATATTGTCTTCTTAATAAAATAACTTCCTAATTCCTTTCATAACTTCTTTCGCCATTCTCACGGAAACACACAGCCACTACTCTTTGTGATGGAGAAATGACTACACTGCAATCTTGAACATGACTTGTCATATGCGGTTGCCTTAAAATATTGTCGAATTGTATCTTGTGAAGTGGAGCGAGTTATATTCTGAGTATTAAAATTATTCTTCCCAAAAACAGATGGAATTTCAAGCTCAAAACTGAGATGCATTGTTATAATCATTAATCAAATGTAGTCATGATCAATAAAGAGGGTAATTTTTCTGACATTTATAAAAAAAAATGTAAAGTACACAAGAGTGTGTGTAAGAATTCTGAACTACGACTTTTATACTTATTGTACGTTAAATCATAGGAACTCAAAAAGAAACAATTTTAAGGTTTTGCAGTATCTCAAAGGAAATATTTTTAATAAGGTAGTATGATTTTCAAAAGTGCATAATTTGTACGTGCATATTTTGTATGTTTTTAGTGCATATTTTGCATATTTTAAGTGCATAACTATCCGAGCCCTACTCATAATTATAAATTGGACAGGCAAAGGTCATTCCCATACATAAGAAACAGAACCCAAGCTCTGTAAATTACATTCGCCCCATTAGTATTTTGCCGGTACTCTCAAAAATCATTGAAAAAATAGTAAACGATCAAGTTCGTAAGTACATTGGCGACTATAACATTCTTCCCCCACAACAATACGGTTTTCGCCCTCACTATAGCATCCAAACCGCTCTCCTGAAAGTGACCGACGATATTTTCCATCCAATGGACAAATCTCATGTAACAATGTTAGTTTTACTTGACGTCAGCAAAGCTTTTGACATGCTACCACATAAAATACTACTTGCAAAGCTACAGTATTACACATTTTCCCCAATAGCACTCACATGGTTCGAGACGTATCCCGTGGAAGGCAACAGCATGTATTAACATATAAACTGTCCTCGCCTCTGCTAGTGAATGCTGGCATCCCTCAGGGTTCAATCCTGGGTCCTTTATTATTCACGTTGCAGCTGCTGACTTGATTACATTAGTGAAATATTGTAATGTGCACTGTTATGCTGATGACACGCAATTGTATATATCGACAGATATATTTAATTTACAAAATACAATTGCACTATTAAATCAGGACTTGAAAAATGTAAGCAACTGGTGTGAATCAAATGGATTAGTTCTAAATTCAAAGAAATCTATATTTACTATTATCGGAAATAATAATATCTTGAAACAAATTAATCTCAGTGAATGCAAAATATTAATTGAAACACAGAACACAACATTCTCACAAACAATACGAAATTTGGGCTTGACCATGGATCAAAACAAAAATTAGACTGGTCTGAACATGTACTGAAACAGTGTGGTAAAGGATATTCAGTGCTGAAGTGCCTTTACATGCTTGTTGACATTATTTCACCCGAAAATTAAATTAAATTAGGGCCAATCTTTAATATATCCTCTTTTCGACTATTGTGATGTTGTTTACGGGCCAAGAATCACAAAAAGGCTCTCAGGCAAAATTCATGAAGTCCAAAATGCATGCATGAGGTATGTCTACAGATTTAAAAATCACGAACACGTTCTCCCTGTGCTTATTAGCACAAAATTCTCAACATGGTAAGACGAAGGGAACTGCACATGACCTGCATTACTTGCAAAGTTATAAATAAAAACATCCTGGACTATCTGAGTATAAAGCTTAAAGCCAGGAGTGAAACACACTTATACTCCACCAGAAACGCCACTAATCTCCATATAACTTGCTGCATAACTTCTGTTTCGCAATCTTCATTTAGTTACATGGCACCTAAAATCTGGAATGCACTCCCGAACGAAATAAAACTATTGAACTATAAACACTTTCGTATGGCAGTATATGATTCACTGATTGATGATCAGAAGCAAAGTAACGGTTTCCTGTGAATTATTGAAAAAAAGAAAACTGGACCGAAACTAAGTAATAATACATGTATATTATTATTTTTTGATTTACTTGCACACACGCCCTGTATATATTTCTACATCTGTTTTCTTTTTGTGATTTTCTTTGTTTAGAAGTAGTTTATTTTTTTTGTAGTTTCTTTTATGTTTTTTTTATTATTATTATTTCTGTAGTGTCTTATAATCTTCATGTATATCATAATGTACCTAGGTACTCTGCTACATCTTTCTTTGTCGTGTTTGGTGGTAGATCAGCATTTGCTGAACCTCGCCCAAGAATAAAGACCATTGAATTGAAATGAATTGAATTTAATTGAATTGAATTAATCATTATAAGTCTTGGCGTTATGTTTAAACATTTTATTTGTTTAAAACATGTTTTGTTCTTGATTAGAACACCACTTAAAATATTTAAAACATATTTTTTTAAAAAATAACTGTTTTATTTCTTTCATTTTGTTAAAAAAAAAAAAATTTTGCTAATCCTGCTTTAGACTCCTCTGAACATTCAATTTGGTAATTAGATAATTGATTCTTTCAGTTTTAAGTTAGATTTTGACATGCTGCTTGATAGATTATCTTGTCTAGCATCCGCCACTGTCTGCTAAAATGGGGATGTTGAGGGTAGTCCAAAATGGGATTGTTTCCGTTCTGAACATCAGCGACCAATATTGAAATATGTTCTACCTACTAGGCTGTTGGTAAACATCTTCATTATAACCATATTTGCAGCCTGTTCTTAATTCTTTGATAGGTTATTCACAATTTCAAAACTTTTAGTAAGAGGAAGATGTTTATCCTGAAGATGTTGGACCACTTTGTAATGCATGAAAAAGTACATTGAATGTAACTTGTGTCACTGGCAAGTGTTTTGCAGATTCAACTGAGGCTGCATCCTCAGAGTCTAGGCACAGAATATTCTTAGCAGAGTCTTTATTTTCAACATAACACTATACCACTTCCAGCCATGTACTCCATCTTGTTAGCAATGAGATTTTTGACACGAATGTTAGAAAACCAAATGCATGGTCTATTGCCAAGATTAGGCCTCCCCCATGGCGCAGTGGTAGCGTCATTGCCTTGTAATCAAGGGGTCCCGGGTTCGATACCCGGTGGAGGCACAAGTGGTTTGGATTCCACTTTAAACTGTAGGTCCAGTCCCAATTAGCCTTACTGCGCATAAAGTGGACTTAAAACACCAAATCAAACCAAATCAAACCAAACTATTGCCAAGATCAAATAATCACAGTAGAAAACGAAGAAAATACAGATGAGTATTTAAAACAATGAGAGAAAATGTAGTAATAACATGAATATGAATATACGTACATTGGGATATGTTTGAAAATAAAAATAACTAAAAAGTGTCAAATATGTGCTAAAAACTAATATATGAAAAATATGGAAATAAAAATAGCATTTTTCAAGCTTACATAACACAATTCACAAAGATGTAGCAAATTAATTTTGATTTTAGCATTACATGACAATATGTATTTTCATATAAATTTGTTCCCTGGTTATGTCATTAATCAATGCACCTACCTTCTTCTAGTGGTCTTCTCTTTCTTGCATTCAGATTTGCGAGATGAAACTTCACCAGTAGAAGAATCTTGACAAGTAATATTAATGTCTGCACAATGAATAGTGTGTTGGTTATACAATTGACTTTTAACCTGTGAATAAAAATAGACATGAACACCAGATATAAATATTTGCGGGTTCTCCATGTAACAAGAAGCTTATGATGTTAAATAATAACATTTAAAAATAAATTACTTAAGATTCTTTTACTTTTAGACTTTAGGAGCCGCCGTGGTCTTGTTGGTAGGGTGTCAGACTGCCACTTGGGTGATCCAGGTTCCAATACCAGGGTGGGTGTTAAAAGGTTGGAATTTTTCCAGCCTTAACCCAGCATAAAGTGGCTCTAGGGCTCACCCAGCCTCGAATTAATGGGTAGCTTTACCTTAGTTTAGACAGAACTTCTTTAAGACTATATCCAAACAGAGCAGAAGTGAGGTCCAGTACATCCAGTGTTTTACACATTTCATGCTTGCATTGTTTGATTTAGTTAATTTTACATCGGTTTTCAGCCACATTTGGCTAATCACAAAGACAAGAATCAGTGGTATGATGAAATTGATCAAATGGCATTCACGAAGAACATCCATGGCCAGGGTGGAATTCAAACCCAGTACCAATGGCATTGTAGTGTGTTGTGCTAACCACTTTGCCACAGAGGGTGGCACATTGTATTGTATTTTTGTTATTTAGAATAACTTTTCTGGTACATTTGAATAACGGTGGTGATGCGGATGAGTGTAGATAAGATGAAATTGATGGAAGAGGCACTGACCAGGATTGAAAGCAAGGAACTTCAGTGGTAATATCATTAAGTTGGTCTGTTGTGGTGGCAAATTAACAGTTGCATTGAGTTAAATATGTGTGTGTGTTCACATGTGAGGGGTGGGTCATGGCAACTACTTTTTCTAGGGCTGAGCTGATACCACTTCGAACCGATACTGATACCAATGCTGATACTCTTACTAACACTGATGCTGATACCAAAACTTGAAAATTGTAATAATGAAAAAAAGTTGTTCAAAATATTGATTGATACTATACTTGTTTGTAACTATTCCACTCCAATTACATGCATTGATTTATCAAGATGTTTAGTTTAAAATATTCAAGATTTAAGTTAAAATATCAAACTACATGTTGCATTATGACAAAATTAAGTTTTTTCACACAAAACTGGTGTAGAATAAAAAGAAACTTCGAATTTTGCAAAATTTCAAAGAAAATTACTCTCAGCCAAAGTGTCACATGGCATTTTTGCGGAGCTCGTGAAAGACCAAAATGCCGGAATAGTATTTGCCTTTATACGTAAATAAATTCCAACTGATACTTTCCGATACTGACACTGCTGGTATCGGCTGATACCGATACATCAACATCGGTATCAGCTTATCCCTACTTTTTGAATGAGAATGCGGAACTAGCATGGAAATCCAAAATGTACAAATGGTAGTGGGCAGTGTATAGTATTGTGAAATGTATGAACAATGCAGATCATGTGTATCAGGCATAGCATATGGAAGCAAGCAAACATAGTTAAAGATACATCGAGCCACATGTGATTACAAATCTGAAAGCATAGCAGCATTACAGAAACAAAAGAGGTGGATAATTTTGAGACAAAAATAGAGTTGCAATGACTTACATCCCAGCCCTTGTAGATGCAATGACCGATGATTGCAGTGTCATCACAACAATATGGACAAGATAATACTGAATCCTCTCTCAGCTGAAGCATAATGTGGAATACTGAGCTCACTCTTCACTGTCTAGTCTGTTAGTTGTCGCTTCATCTTGAGAGAAGCATTTTGTTGCTGGTCGCTGTAGTGGAGGATGATCAATGTAGGGGCAGGTAAGAGCCATGAGAGAATTGGCAACCAATAGCTATCCCATTTTAGGCAAAGGTGAAGCTAGTTTTGGCCAGTGATGACAACCCTAGCATAATGGTCCTATGCCTAGCAAAATTTGAACTTTTTTTGGAACCTAGCACCCTGTGTTTGGCTTAATGGTAAAACCTAGCATTCATCTGAAAATGCTAGTTCCTGGGAGGGACATACATTGAATTTAAGGGAATATATTTTGAAAAAGTAAAAAACAAAAATCTGCAGATCTTATTTGTGAGGACATTTCAAACAAAGGGTAGCTCGCCAAACCAGGGGCAAGTTTTTCCAGCCACACCCTGGTCCACCTTCTTCTTTAAATGTTTTCTTTATCCTTTCACACTTAGCTCATAAGGAACATTTTATTGAAGGAAATCGGTAGAAAGTTGGGGTCCTAGTAGTCGAATTATCTCAAACTTCATCAAGCACTAGATTCAACTTATTTCATTGGTTAAACCATTGCAATTAATGTTGTTAAACTGTAGTAAATAATCAATAATGAATGTTCATAACTCACTCCAAAATAGTTGCATTAATTGAACTTAACACTCATCCGAAAATAATAATAATAATAATCATAAATTAATAATAATTATATGATAATAATATAAATGAACGGCTCAGGTGGAAAACATGGTGACATTTTGGTAATTTCTGAGTTCATTAAGAAAAAAGGTTATTATCAGCTATACTGTAGATAAATTGTTTTCGTGTTGTGTTTACCAATTTCAGAAGGCTTTACTGAGTCCAATGCAAATTATATGACATGGCAATTTCACTTGAAAACTGAAGGATGGCATATTTTACTTTATGACTAAAAAATGACCAAAATGTCACTTACCATGTTTTACACCCGAGCCCTTCAAATAATACTAATTGTAATAATAGTCATAGATCCTGGCTCAATTTAGTTGCATTTAGCATAATTTAAGAGTAATCAGCACTTTTCCTGATCGGGAGGTTGGCAACACTGGTTTCGGATCACAAAAGATATGCTGCATTTGAAAAAGCCTGATATGCTCCTCTGTTGAAAAGTTATATGTATTTAAATACAATTAATTAGTTTGCACAATGAGGGTTTTACAAACCTGCAAATCTAAGAGAATTTGAGAAAAATTCAAATCTCATGGAAATATCAAGAAAATCTTCTAACTGATCAGTGTATCCCAATAAAGCACATCAGAGGGACTTGACTTCTTTCATTACAACTGTACAACATGGTACTTTGAAGATATAGACTTTAGATATATGCTTATTTTGCATTACAGATTAGTGAAAACAGTTATTCTTATTTTGTGATTTGTAATACAGTTGGTAAAATATTTGTTTAACTCCCAAGAGAGCCTGAAATCTTTGCCCTTAATTATAGTACCATGCCCTTAATTATAGTAACATAGATATGCATATACTCTGGAAAATTAGTTCTGTTGTTGGGAGGAGGAAGAAAAAGAAGAAAAAGAAAAAGAAGAAGAAAAAGAAAAAGAAGAAGAAAAAGAAAAAGAAGAAGAAAAAGAAAAAGAAAAAGAAAAAGAAAAAGAAAAAGAAAAAGAAGAAAAAGAAAAAGAAGAAAAAGAAAGAAGAAGAAGAAGAAGAAGAAGAAGAAGAAGAAGAAGAGGTGGTGGTGGTGGTGGTGGTGGTGGTGGTGGTAGTAGTAGTAGTAGTAGTGGTGGTGGTAGTAGTAGTAGTAGTAGTAGTAGTATTTAGGGATGAACTGGTATGACATTTTTGACAAAACCAGTAACCAACATTCTACTGATACAACATAAAATTGCAAATGTTCACCTCATAATTTTTGTATGCAAGGAAGTGGCTGCAATGGGGTTTTTGCCTTTCATCAGAAAAATGCCTATTTAGATATTTAGTTATAAAAAAAATATGAGATAAATTATGTTATTATTCCTAAAATAACAAAATGTCAGAATTTTGTACCAAATTACAGGCTATTGTAAATTACTGGTATTTTACTAATATAAGGATACACCAATATACCTATATTGGTTGATATTAATAGAGTACCATTAATCTGTCCCATTCATAATAACAGTAATATTTAACGAAAGGTAAGGATGGTATGGCCATGCAAAGAAAATGGTTGAGGCAACTTTAAATTAAAGTAGCTGATTACTCGGCGTTGCCCAGGTATTTATTTATACCAATCTTCTATTAGACAGGAAAATAATGAATTCTAGCTATAGTGTAAAATGTAACCCCTCTCACCCTCCTTGCCGATAGGCGATAAACTTGATGAGTTGAATGGCATTGGGAGTGTCACTATCCATCTTATTGACCCCGAAAACTATGGATTCCATACTAATATCTGTTGTTTCCGATTATTTTTACATGTCACCCCCTCCCCACCCCATTCCTAGGGGTGCCAGGGGTGTGTTACCCCCCACAGAATTTCTTTCCAGATTGTAAGTCATATGTGAACTAAGTTTGCTTGAAATTGCTCTAGGCATTCGAGAGCTAGGTCATTTTTGACATTTTATTTTTCACATCCTCTCACCCTCCATCCCGATAGGTTATGAACTTGGGGAGTTGAACGGCATTGGAAGTGTCACTATTCATCTTAGCAACTCTGAAAACTATGGATTCCACACTAATATCGGTCGTTTTCGATTATTTTATTTTTTATTATTATTATTATTATTTATTTTCTCCCCCTAGGGGTGTCTTACCCCCACAATATTTCTTTCCAGATTGCAAGTGATACGTGTACCAAGTTTAGTTGAAATCGCTCCATGCGTTCAAGAGTTATGCCGGCACCAAGGTTCCAACGTAAACTATAACTGCATTTTCCCTGAGTTTTCCAGAATCAGCACATTTTTCCAGAGTACTCAATACCAGGGGCGGCGCCAGAAATTTTCGACCGGGTGGGCAGAAGCTCCACATTGATAGATGAGGGTGGGCAGTATAAATGTAAGAACATATATAGTATATATGTGTATGTAAGACGTATGCATCCCCCTCTCTCTTACACTCCCGATTTTTATCTTACTTCTTTTCCCTTTCCTTTTCTTGTTTTCCTCTTTATCTTTTCTAATCTATTGTCGCATCTTGTTTTATTTTCTTTCGCTTTGTCTCTGATGGACATAATTATTTCAAGGAAGTGTTTACACATGCGCAGCCATACATTCTAGTCACATTCATTCATGCATGTTAATCGAGTAAAATAAATGTGAATTAGGTTTATTTAAGCTTGTGTTGCAAATACAAGACACATACTTGATTTTATGTATTCGGCAACAGTGATAGAAAGTGCGATGGTAGACAATCGTGAATGCATGTTCCTGAGCATAGTATTTTCATGGTATGAGTTTTTGACTGAAAGAGTTACTCTTTGGGGGTCACATTTTTTAGCTTATAAGGTTTTTTACAACTGAGAAATCTATCTGAATGTTTGTAGTAGCGGCGATTGAGTGCCAACGTTTGAGGGGCAAGGACAATATACTTTTTCGTGGTAGAAAAGGCTTAGCATAATGAGGTCATAGTGCGGGGGCAAAAAGTGGCAAAATGTGGTGGGGGAACTGCATCCCCCACTTCCCGCTCCTCCTAATCGCCGCCACTGAATGTTTGGATGAAAATGAACGTCTTATTAGGAATGATTTAAAACACACAGGGATAACCAATTCTTTGTTCATTGTCCATGAAGTATTTCTAGGCTAATAAAAGGCTATTTTGACAAAATATCACTCATAAGTAATAAACAAGTAAGATTGAAAAATCTGTTCAGAATTAAAGAGATTATTAGCTAAGTTGGTATTCGTTTTCTGAACTTACATGTTACTAATGCGGGAGAAGCAATACACGTATGGTTACATGAACAACCGATCAAGAAAATTTTACGAAAAGTATTTTTTATTTGCATAAAATTTGAAGTTGCGGGCGGTAATTGCCCCCTGCAGGTACACTTAGCCGTTAATGTTTTCCCCCCCTTTGCCCCCTAGAACTTATTTCAGTCCAAGGTTGGGGGGGGAGGGCAATGCCCCCTCCCCCTGTGGTTGCGCCACTGCTCCAATCCCCTCTACACAGTTTCAGTTATAACTTCTCGCTAAGTTACATGGTGTGGTTTGTTATTATATTTTTCCCACATCCGAAGTACCTAACTTTTTTTTTCATTATGTGGTACTTTTCAAAGCAGTCTTTCCCAGTGAAGGCCCGGAGCTGCTGTCCTCAAGTTCACCCTAAATTCTGATCTAATGTTGATCATACCCTGAATAATTTTGAGCCTCCTACGCCTACTAGCTGCTTTTAATCATGGAAGTGTTCATTTGATCACAGTTTTTATTTCAATAGCTCTAGTAATTACTTTCACTTTCTAATGACAAAATTGGCTTTTTATGGGTTGATAATATGTGAACATTTCTAGCATAGATACTATTCAGAAGTTAAAAATAAAAAATACATGTTATGTACACCAGAATACACTTACTTATTGAATCATTCATATATCCTCAAGTATATGTACTTATTGAATTTGATTGGGTGGGCAATCGGGTGGGCACAGGAATTTTTGGGTGGGCACTTGCCCACCCGTGCTCACCCCTGTCGCCGTCCCTGCTCAATACCCAGTACATTACTATTCTAAATATATTTTACAAATGCCTATGGTGCATCTGTTTTATCAGTAATATTACCGATCTGATATATTTATAAACAATCTGTAATTTAGTGCAATATTCTGCCTCTTGTTATTTATTTTATGAATAAGACCATATAATTAATGTCATGATTTTGCAAAGTAAATGTCTAAATACATGAAAACATGTGGCTGTTTAGCAGCCTGTAAGATAGGAAAGTCAGTTGAAATTTTCAAGATTCTCCAGAAGCTTCAAATATCCCAAGTGATTCAAGTATCATACTGTCCAACATTTCAGGGACAGCCATGTACTATAAGGAGTGTGCAATTGGAACAATCAGTTTCGGAAGCATCAGTGGTCTGTGAACTGACCAGTTCCAAAATGTCCATGTCTCGTATGTTGCAAAGTGACCTAGGACTTAAAGCTTACAAGTAACATACAGACCACTTTCTAGCAATAAAGGCAAAGTGCCTACTGGGAAACGAGGCATTATGATAGCATCACTGAGCTCCTTTTCTGCAAGAAAGGGTAAAAACATCAGCCTGAGTGTACCAGACAGTCCTGGAGACAATGGTGAAGGATCTAAGCAATATTATTCCATTGCCAGGAGTAGAGTGTTCAGCAGTGTTGTGCACCAGTTCATACGGCTCAAACAACCCGGCAGTGGCTTGAGACAAATGTGCTCAACTTTATTTCCCCTTCAGATGGATCATTTGGTAGTGCAGGCCTCCGCTCTCTGGACAAGAAATTGTGGTCTGTACTCCAAGACATGATTTGCAAGAAGATATAATGTAGTATTGACACTTTGAACCATTATTTTGTGAAGGCAGTGGAAGATTTCCCCCTTGATACAGGCATAATGCAATTAATGAGTGGCCACAGAGACTTAAGTCCAATGTGCAGGTCAAAGGCGGTCATTTTGTGCTTTGTGTACAAAATATATCCTCGTAACACTATCCATAGGATATAATATCTTAAAAGTATCTTCTGTTATTTCATTCAGAGCTTTGAAATATTTATATGATAAGAGTGGGTGTGTATATGCAGAATACTTTTGGCAAACATAAGATTATACAGGGTGTCTACCAAAATAACCAAAACCAAAACCTTTTCTTGACCTCATTTCCTATATTCTTAACATTTACATAATCGCCCCCTACTTAGATATAGTTGGAAATTAAGAAAATATATATTTTTATTCAATAAAAAACTCCTACCACAAGGACGGTTACGATGAAAACTGAAGCTGTACCTTAAGAATAGATTTAGACTTGCTTTAATTATTAATACATGTAAAAATTATTCTTAAGAAATAAAGTGAACAACCACAACTCAATACTATTTTAGATTTCCAAATAGCCTATTCAATTTCAAATCACAGTACAGGATTATAACATTGTAAGTTCACTATACTGTAAAAAATAGCAAAAGTTATTTACCTAAAAATAACTTCTTGACTTTTTTTACCTATCCATTGATTTCTTGACTGGTAGACACCCTGCTATAATATCAATTAATCTGCGATGCGAAATAAACGTAACTAAAGCCTACATCTTCAAAATAGTTCATATAAAGCAAGTGAGTGAAGTTGGAATTATTAGTAAAGGAACAAGCATATTTTAGTTCTTCACATGTGTTTCATTGGGACTCAATGATAATTAAATGATTTTCCCTGAGTTTATACTTTTCTTCAAATTCCCTGAGAATGCCAGGTTTTTCAGGTGTGTGGGAACCCTGTGGAACAAATACACACATACATCCATTTTTATATATATAGATTTTAAAAAGGAGTGAACTGTGTACACCGTACTCTGGAAAAAAATTGAGTATCCTCGAAAACTCAGCGAAAATAAATTTGGAGTTTATGTGGGAAGCCTGACAATGCAATTTACAAATTTGTAATTTTCCAGGGAACATGACATGTTCTGTTCATCGATCCTATATTGTTCCAGTGCCAGTAATATTATAATACTAGCAATACACATCCTATATCAGGGTTCCCAAATTAACTCTAAATGTATTTCCCATGAAATTTGCAGAATCTTCAGTTTCTTCCACAGCATATACTACACACAGTATATTACTATTTTAAATTTATTGAACAATGGCCTCCTTAATTTCCCTTTATAGCCACACCATCCTCACCTTCTTTATTATTGATAGAAGTGAGGCAGGCTAATCAGTTCTCTGTGGGTTTTGATCAATATAGGCATATCAGTGTATCCTTAATATTACCGATAAATTTACCAATTAAATATCTTCATAAACAGCCTGTAATTCCACAATATTCTTATTATTGCATGAATAAAAACATATAGTTCACATGGCATGGTTTTGTACACTAAATGTTTAAGTATGCAGTTGGTTATTCAAAGGCAAAAAAATACAGTAATCACTTACCTACATGTATTAATTAAGTATGGGAAAGAACTATTCATGTTCTTCCAGGAGCATTTCTAATTTTATATTGTATCAGTAGTTTATCAAAATGTCATATCATAATTGATTCAGATGAAGTTGAATGGTGATAAGATGAAATAAATGAAACACATGTGGATAGGACACAACACAAGTTCTGAACAGCATTTACTGGCCTTGTGTTCAGATGCCAAAGCCAGGGTGTACTACATGCAAAGCAGAATGACATTTGAGAAAACTTTATACCAGTTTACTTTCCGATGCTAATAACAAAACCAATTCAAGAAGAATATGATAAATCTGTGCACACAATTAAGGACTAAGGTTAGTTTTCTTTTCATGGAAGTTAAACACTTTTTCAAACTGAAGAACAGTGCATAAAATAAAATTTCAGACATAATAGCTAGGTTATTGAAGAAAAGACAAGACACAATCTGCGATTTTCTATTGCTTTTGTTTAAGTCACACTGAATCAATTCAAGAAAATATTCTAAGGATAATCTTATATTAGGCATGTGTAAAAGATTGAAGCCACGGTAGCTCGGTGCTTAGGCATCTCACTACCATGCGAGAAACCCGGATATGATCTCTAGCAGGGGAGAACAGGGATTTTTCCCACCTGTTTAAGCAGCTCCAGCACCCACCCAGCATCGTATAAAGTGGGCACCTGGAGGAAACTTTGAGGGATAAAAGCAGCCAGAAGAATAGCGCTGATCACATCACCCCCATATTCGGCCATGATCTCGAAAGTGAGGTACCTTACACACTTTATATATGCCTTCATGGTGTGGTGCAAATCACGGGGGAGCACTTTCATGGGTAAAGATTCTTAACACTGATGATCCAACATGTATATTATGAGTGGGATGTTACCTCTTAAAAGAATTAACATAAATAACTACCTGCTGTAAAATTGCATTTCTTGACTTAAGTGCTTTCTCCCGAACACCCTACATATATGAAATAAATATTTTCACACTATTGACAAACAACATCAATTATATAATGAAAAATAAGCATATATGATAAGCAAATACTGAAGTTGTAATTACAATTATCAATATTCAATTGAAATACGTTGATCGGTTAGAAGATTTTCCCTGAAATTTCCATTATATTATTATTTTACTTTCAAATTCCATGAGATTTCCAGGTGTGTGGGGACTCTACATATTGTACTTGTTAGGGATTTATTCATTCACCAGTGCTTTTAATGAAGAAGTTCAAATTTGCAGAAATGTTGAGTAAATAAAGAATTTCCAATCAGTTTGAGTAAATAAAGAACAGAAATTTATGTAACAAGAGACATAAAATATAAAAACAAAAACCATAGTGTCTTGAAGGCACACATTCTAGATCTCAGCCAAAAAGGTGGAGTGATCATCTTCAATCTTCAGGTATCCACTGCTTAGAAAACATCAGCCCCACTCACAATGGGAATTGAAGCCAGCTCTCACTACAAACCATTTTGTAGTGTTTAACCCTTTCTGGACACAACTTAGAAAGTACAGTTTTATCCAGAAAAAAAAATTTTTCTGTCTTGCAAAAAATCATAGAAAATATATTTTGTGTACATTTTCCCACAATATAATTTTTTCTCTAACAATTGCTTGAAAGTAAAAAAAATATAACATTGCATAAAAGTTACTGAAAACATATTTTGAGATAATATAAAATTAATTCATGACAATAACGTAAAAACTTTTTATTAGGATCAAAATCATCACTAACTCCAAAATCTGAAGAAATTTCCACAATGTAGATATAAATCATTTATGCTATTCTCAAGATTGAAAACAATGACATGAGTGCAATTCAATTCAGCAATGAAGAAAATGCAACACATAGCAGTAGGAATTTGAAAGAGGTGGCTACAGCACATGTGCACAAGAGAACCAGAGCAAATATAGCCAGTCGTTCATTCAAAATGGAATTTTATGGAGAATGACGGGCCATGCCTGTTGCCCATCTTGTTGGACAGTAATTGTACAACAGGCTATGCCAGTCGTTCATCCAAAAAGGGTTACTTACTTTTACTTTGTTAGCAGTAATTTTGGAGCGGAAAGATCAGAGCACTTACCCCTAACCATATTTCTAAGTAAATCCTTTTTATCTATGAACACCTATTGTAGTAAATCAGAGTTTACAATATGTAAAAACAGGTGCTGGGTAGTTGACTGGTTAGTGTTCTCACCTTTACTGTCAATAATTCCAGGTTCGATCCCTGTTGGGGAGCTCTGGTCGTGAAAGCCAGAAAATGGCAATGCACTGGCCACATACCACCTGGTGACAAGCTGCATTGTCAGAGGGCATTGTGGAAATTTACTTTATTAGCAAACAGATAAATGATTAGTTTATTTTGCTTTTCTGCGACTTTTGGCTAATTATGAATATGAGGATGAGTGATGATATGATGAAATTGATGAGGGGGCACTCACACAGAACATCCGTACCCAGACTGGGATTCAAAACCAGGATCCCTGGTATCATAGCATGCCGTGTGTGATAACCACTCTGGCACAGATGCCTGCACCGAACAGTAAGTCCACACCATTGGCTCTCATAGAAATTTTAATTACAATTTGTCTTAGAAAAAGAATAAGGAATACAGTATATGTGTTTTAATGTTTGTGTTTTTCTGCATCACGTGAATCATTAATCAGAATAATGAACATGACATTATAAATTTTGAATGCACTGCATAGTCCGGATGTTCCCAAAGTTTTTCGTTTCATGGTGCCCTTAGTGTTTCAAGACTTTTCCAGGCACCCAAGTCTGAATATAGGCCTATGCACTTGCAATGCTCAGTGGTAGGTTGCTCGCCTTAAGTTAAAAAGTAAATATATATTTTAAAATCAGAAACAATTTATGTGTAAAAAGTATTAAATAAACATTTTTCGGAACAATCGTAACATTGATTGAATTTCAGTGAAAATGTTGGAATATTTCGCAGCACCCCTGTAAGCCAGCCACAGCACCAGGATGCCATGGTGCACACTTTGGGAACCTCTGGCATAGTTATTTATGGTGTTACCAGTAGAGCCTTTTTTAGGAAGGTCACTATGGTGCAAGAATTAATTACTGTTAATCACATCTTGTATACTTAATAAATTAGATATTTTAAGGTCACATTTCAAAATGAGTAGCTTTATCTTAATTGAATTCGTGGCTTTCCTAGCCTGTACTTTTGAGAAAAAAAAATGATGGCTCTTAAGAAAAAGGAGCTCACAGCTCAACTATTTTCAGTTTTGTCTACCCTTAATTTTAACCATAAATGGTGAACTATTAAACAAGAGTGGTAAAAAATGCATGAATTCAAGGATATCTAGAAATAGACAGATATAGTGAATCATGTAGTTACCAAATACGAATAATTGCCCAAGAACCAAATGTGTGGTACAGTTATAAACAAATATGGGCAAAAGTGAGGAGGTGGACTTAGGTATAAAGAGCCACTTGCATTGAATGACTTTTGTATCTTAGATATTCTCCAAGAGTAACTCTTATAAATAGTTCGAGAGTTTAGAACTTTGAATATCTTTGCATATGTCCGAGGGCTGGGGCATAAGTCATGGCAACTATATTTTCCCTCAAAGTTAAAAGGGAGGTATCACGTTTATAACGGTCAAATATTGAGTGACAAGTAATTAATCTAATTGCCCGTTAGTAGGAATTAATTGCAATTGGTAATATTAATATCCGTCGCAAATACAGGTGTCTAGCGAACTGCCTTAGCCAACACTAGCTTGCTCAACCACCGTTTTTCGCCCAGATTCGGATTTACATGCATTCTTATGGGAATAGCAAGAAAAATGCAACTTCTAAACCAATGGACCGAATTGGATGAGATTTTAACCAGCAGAAGACCACATAATGAAAGTACTGATTCCAAGATTTGAGCCTAATCGGAACAGAACTACGGGAGTTATGAATTATTATAGATTCATCGCTGGATTCAATGGGAGACGGAACCCTACGGAGTTGGCCGCTCTGAACGTGTCGAATACAATAGAGGAAGAGTTAGCCTAATCTCTGCGCGAGGGGCTGCTACCAGAGGTTAAGGACCCGAGTGAGCATTGACCAGGATAGGAGGACAACGGTCAAAGCACCAGAAACAATAAACAAGCACCTGATCATAGAGGGTAGGGCGTCACCACGTTCAAATCTGGAATAAAAGGGATGATTTGGAATATCGAGACACAGTTTTGCCACAGTTTTGCCTAGAATCGCCACCGGAGTGTGAGCTACGTGCGACCAAGCTGCGAGCCGCAATCAGACTCGTGGTCTGGATTTGTTTTCCTCGAGTGAGTGTTTCAGAGCCATGGAGTAGAGCAGAATAGAACCAGGGGGTCGTTCTCCCCCTCGCCGTCTACGCGTCCGTGCACATACGTGTGGTTATGTGAGCATAACGCCAGACACGTCCACCCGTGTCAATCGTCCGAAACAACGTCCTAAGTAGTAAAAGTTAATAACATTTGATATCCATGTGAAACCGCGAATGGCTCATCGCGTATGTTCGTCTCATCGCCCAAGTCACGTATCTGTACTTACGAGTGACCGCGAAGAACTGACCTATTATTGCGCAAGTTGTCGTATGGAGTCGACAGTGGGCGTGTACCGTCCTGGACGTCCCTGCGAAGTGAACGAGTGAAGCCAGGATCCGATGAGGCCAGATGGAGCTGCCGACTGATCCACTTTCGCCAACCAGGATAACCGTGAAGTGCAACACTGAAGTGCGGATGTCTTCCAGGACTGTAGGACCACTTTCACCCAACCCAGGTCAGAGGGAATGCAGCGAAGGTAAGATCCAACCATGTGCGTGTGTGAGAGAGATGACGCCAATCTACCGCGAATCTGCGTAAATCAAATCATTGCATAACTTAAATCAGTGCTATGGCGTCCCTAGACATCGGTATTCCGGCGGACAATCAATGTTAAAGATGAGAGTTTATGTTAACAGCAAGCATTAGTTCATTGAATATATTTATACCTTCAGAAAAGATAGAAGGGGTTCGCACAAGGAACAATTATTCACTTTATACTTAAAATCCTAAACGATAAATGGTAATAGGCAATGTAGCCAAGACATAGCAAGAGTATGGTCAAAGTAGTAATTAATCTAACCTTTGTAATTGTCATATTGTCGCCATATGCCATGGAATGAGAGTATGAATGTGAGATCGAGTGAAAGAGGGCAAGATGTACTGTCTATTTATATGTGCTTTAATATATGTGTATATTCAGAAACACCGTAGTATTATGTAACGTCATTTCAGGTATTTAAAATCAAATCCTCCTAGGTTTATTCTCGGTAACTCCGACTGTTAGGCACTTATCCTGACCGTATTATAATTCATGTGATGTTTAATTCACCCAGCAGGTGAGGCGAGAGATTCTTCGTTGTTGCGTTGCTAAGCTCAGCTCAGTTGAGTTAATTAGTTAATTTATTAAATTAGCAGCCCGTGACACGTTGTGATGATATCTCCTGGAGAACATGGCACCCATAGTATGTAGATGGCAGTGTGATGAACGATTGTTGTACAGAGGGAACATCGCTCCACGGCATGAACAGCTTCTGGGTCTCTTTGTTTGCTTCTCTATTCTGCAAGTGGCACAATGCTTTGCATTGTTCATACATTGAACAGTACCATACGCTGCCATCTTCCATTTATATAATTCTGATATTTGAGGCAGTTTGCATTCTCGTGAAACAAAAAAAAGTCTAATAGTTTTTCTTGTCTGATTTTATTAAGAAAATGTTGTTTTCTTAATAACGTCACAAAGAAAAACTGTTTTCTTATGCTTGTAATAACCGTAAACTACAAGAAAATAAAAAAAAAGTCTTGACTTATTCCCAACACTTGCATTAAATTCACCAATAAACTGTGAAAATATAAAAATACAGTCTCTAGATTTGAGAATCTTGACCAATAGAGCCATGTAACGTCTCTCAACCATCAGTGTGTTACATCATGGAAGAAGAAAAAAGGTTAAAATTTTTTAAAACAAAATTCCAGGATTCCCAGGATTTACACTGCTTGTCAGTTATTGCGGTATTATTAATGCACCTCCTTTTTTCTTTCTTGGAAAACAAAATCTCAAGCATATGCATTCTTTCATAATGTAGGCAACGCTCTTCTGAGTCATGATCATATCTAGCTCGTATTACTTCATGGTGCAAAACAGTTCTTTGAGGACCAGGGCCTGTCATGTGGCTTTTCAATAGGCAATACACGGACAGTGTAGAATCGGGATATTGCTACTTTCTGCTTAACTAAGATTTCAATTATTTCCCTTCTAGTTTATGGTTGTTACAAGCATAAAACACAGTTTTTTGTTGTGACGTTTCGGGAGAATACATGTTCCCTTCATCAGATATTTCATAAGATGGCACGAATACAATTTGGACATAATAAATTTAAAGGCACGAATACGATTTGGACATAATAAATTTAAATCAAAGAACAGGTTTGTCAGCTCACATCATCGAGTGATGGGAAACATGGATTTGAATGTCTGGGAAGCTTCGTTCATTGCAGAAGAACACTGGAATAAATTAAATAATGAAAATGGTAACATTGACCCACTATGGAGTTTCTTTTTCACAAGTGGAGCAGGCCACCATCTTTAAAATTTAAGATGACAGAAAACATCAAAAATATCTGTAAAAAAAATGATGATTATGAATTGCCTGATGATATTTGGGAGTTATATATTTTTTTTAAATGTGAGAGCATTGTTGATACTTTGCCAGTTCTTGAAAAATATTTTTTTGCAATGTGGAATTAGAGCCACGGTGGCCAAGTTGGTAGGGTGTCTGACTGCCATGTGGGAGACCCGGGTTCGATTCATGGGGTGAGTGTTCTGAGGTAGAAATTTTACCGACCTAGTCCATGCATAAAGTTGCTCTAGGGCTCTACCAACCTCAAATCAATGTGTACTTGGGGCCAACCCTAGAAGGTAATGGCAGTTGGAGCATGGTGCTGATCACATCACCTCCAAAATGGCCAAGATCAAGAATACAGTATGTAACATTGTTATTCGTACACATAGAATTTCCGAGGAAAAAATGTCATATCTACTAGTAAATATAATCATTTTCATATGTACTGGAAATTAATGTTAATGAAGGTTTCAGCAACAAATGTCAATAAAATTGCTCAAAATGTATAAAAAGAGCATATAATTTGTGTGAAAAGAGAAAAACACGCTGTTTCATGCAACATTGTTATTCGTACAGGCAAGAGCTTCAATCTTCCTCACATACAGCACCACTGCTATTCGGGCGATTTCGTGTGAAGTTTTCAACTTCGTAACAAGTTTGAACATGCAGGCGTGCTCTGAATATACTTTTTTCTTTTATATTATTAAGTGTACGAATAGAAAAGTTGTACAAAAAATGGTATGTTTCTCTTTCAGTTTCATTTAATTTATTATTGTCATTGGTTATACAGAATTTGGGTAAGATTTTATGTTCCTAATGATATTACTTATTGAATTGTAAAGAAACAATTTCAAAAGAGTGTATTTCCTTCCAGATATTAAAGCATTTTCTTTGAAAATCCGTATGTACGAATAAGAATGTTACATACTGTATGTAGTGGGGGTATGGGGACACATCCGCTAAAAGTGCCTTCAAAGCATGATGCTCCATGTACCTAATATGGAATGTTTATTTGCGGCAGATTAGATTGCTTTCCTTAGCTTCATTTTGCAGCAAGACTTCTTATAGTTATTATTTTGCATTATTTACAATGACACGAATTTGCGGTTGCATCTATATACAGTATGTCGCAAAACTCTTTCAACAACGGTTGGGTACTGTTAGATATCATAAAAACAAGAAGGGCCTCCTCGATGGTGCAGTGTTAGCGTCGTCGCCTTGTAATCAAAGGGTTCCAGGTTCGATACCCGATGGAGGTACACAGTGGTTCGGATCCCACTTTAAACTGTAGGTCCAGTCCCGATTAACCTTACTGTGCATAAAGTGGACTTAAAACACCAATCAACAACATAAAAACAAGGAACTTTTCTCTATAAAGTTTACCTCGAAAGCGCTTAGTTTCTATGCTATAAACGCTTAAAATCTATCCTGTACGTATGCAACCCACCACAGCAAACGCTTGATCTGACATGATTACCAGGGGCACGTGGCACGGTTGCCACTAGCATTCCTCGTTAAGAGAGACGACTTGAAAACAACAACTTGAGAGTCTTGCCTGAGCAAAATCCAAAACATTAATGATACTTGCGATGTAAGAAGCATTGGCAGTATTTATAAACTGACCAAGACAAATAATGGACAGACTGAAATACAGGATTACTCATTCTGAAAAATCTCCATAATTGATTGATTGTTTTGGTTTATTTTAATTCGCTTTTCTGCCACCTTTGGTTAATCACGAAGATGAGGATGATATGATGAAATAACAAATGACACCACTGTCTAGGCCAGGATTTAAACCCGAGACACCTGGTGCCGTAGCGAGCTGTTCTAACCAGATCACCACGGAGTGTTTCGCGTATCATGCAATATCAACAATTGCAAGGGACACGTGAAATATGGAAATCCACGAACAAACAAATGTAAACACGATGTGTTTGCTGCCTAAACGTCGTTTAGACATGAATAAATTCACACATTAAAACTAGTGCTTATTGAAAACCAAGAAATGCATACTTATATCAAGCGCTGAACTGTAAAGGGCATCGTATTGCACATTTGGATATTATTTACATTTGTTCGTTCGTGGATTTCCCCTCTTTCAACATCGAAAGTATCATTAATGTTTTGGATTTTGCTCAGGTAAGACTCCAAAATTGTTGTTTTCAAGTTGTCTTTCTTAACTAGGAACGTTAGTGGCAACCCTGCCATGCGCTCCTGGTAGTTATGTCAGAGCAAGCGTTTGCTGTGTTGGGTTGCATATGTACAGGATAGGTTTTAAGCACTTATAGTGCAGAAAGTAAGAGCTTTCGAGATAAACTTTATAGGGAAAAGTCACTTGTTTTTATGATAACTACCAGCATTGCAGCGTTGTTGAAAGAGTTCTGTGACACTCTGTATAGATGATTTTTTTTTTTTTTTGGTCATACTTCCCTTCAATGTAGCTGCAGGGAAGCCGTTAATCAAACTAAAAATAAATGTCTGATGAAGGGAGCGTGTTTTCTCCTGAAACGTCACAACAAAAAACGGTTTTATACTTGGAACAACCGTAAACTAGAAGAGAAATAATTCTACAATGCAAGCAATGCATACTTGCGAGAAAAATTAATGCTTTCAAGTAGCTTTCCAATTCTTCTCACAAGGCTGGGTCAAGATGGAAATTTTGAAGGTCCCACCAAGGAATGAACCCAGGACTGTTCACTCCAAAGACAAGAGGGCTAACTATTCAGCTATGTAGGGGCTCTACTTCCACTGCCTAAGAAGATTAATTTTCATATATTAGCTAGACTGACAGGCATACAGAGAGAGAGAGACAACAACAGATTTAAATAAGCTGTCGGTATTCACAAACTATCAAATTCGAACATTGAACATTTTCTAAAATTGTAAACAAGGAAATACTAATATGATGGATTGATATTTAGAGTATAGGTACATCAGCACACAGGCTATTTTTTCTCATGTGTAATATGTGCATAAGCCCCTAACAACAAAATAAAATATGTCTGTTAAAATCTTCCTCACTCAATTTTCAGAACTAATCCATTCATAACTTAACACGAACTAAAACTAAACTATCTCTGAGGACTAAGATCTCCCTACCTAGGTCAAAAGCTGAGGCTGTGAAGGGGAAGTCAGCACACACAAGGATAAACACAGGACAACACAACCCCACAAAGGATTATCCTAGCCACGAGTCCAGGCACCAGAGCCTCGTTGGCCTGCAAGAAGTAATTACGGGGGTGTACTATGGGGAAGTGAGGGTGACTAGGTCACCTCTTACACCCCACTACCTAGGAAGAAGAATTTCATGTGCTAGTTACCCTCTGGTCACCCGCGAGAAAGTTGAAAATTCTGAGTGGGTTGGTTGGTTGATTGATCAGGTTTATTTTACTTTGCTTTTTTTTGTACCACTTTTGGCTATTTTGCGATGATGGGGATGAGTGATGACATGGTGAAATTGATGAATAAACACTCGCAAACATCCATGCCCAGGCCACGATTCGAAACCGGGACCCCTGGGGTTGTAGCGCAATGTGCTAACCACTCAGCTTTGAGTGGGTTGGGAACATTGTATTTCGTATAAATGTTCGTCATTGTTTTCAGCTTGCAGAGATCAATTACAAGCAATTTTATGTGGTAGGATTTATGAAGTCACGATGTGATTGATGTTGAAGTCAGGGGTACAGCTGTCATGTAGTTACTGTAGAGATGAAACAACAGAGTGGGAAATTAACATTTTGAAGGTACTTACTTAATCTGTCTTCTTCTACCTTGCCGCATAGAGGTATGTTTATGAATTAATTTTACCTTCTAGTTAGTCTTAGGCTTGATAGTGATAATAATTTTACGTTATTTATACATCTTTTGTCATGCATATAATGAAATATGCTTCAAAACAAGTGGTGGCAGTGGTGATTTTTTTTTCTTGTTAGATTAGGAGTGTTGCGTTTCATAGTGATAGTAGTTGTACATTATTGTTAGATTTCCCGTGTATGCAACAAATATTGCTACGAAAATAATGGTGAAAGTGGTCGGGGATGCAAGAAATTGGACGTGCCATGGTCACATTTCAGGGCTAAATATCTCCGTTACTTGAAATAAGTTTCACAGTTCATAAAACATCAAAATTTATACATTGAAATTAAAAAGTCAAAATTTTTGAGGGTGTACTGTCAGTCACCGGCCCTGAATTTCACTACATTGCACAAAGGTAACAGGAAGATTATTACAGTGAAGACAGAAAAGAATACATGCACTAAAGGTTTACTAATTCCCTGCATGGTTCCTTACCTGTTTTGTTGTGGTTGAGTCCCTGTTCTGCCAATCTGCTTTCAGAATTGCCTCTGACTTGACACAAGTTTGAATGAAACTATTGAATGTTTCAAAATTGTTTAGGCACTTGGGACACATCAAATCTGATGAACCTACAGCACTTGATGCCTGCAAGGAAAGTTGCATTAAGTAAAGAATCTATTATGAATGTGGTATACGATTATATAATTATTATTCAAGCAAGCAAATTCACATGAAAGTAGTGCTATAATTGTATTATTTAGCCAATTGCTTTGAATTTATGTTATTTCATGTGCTATGAGCAGGAGTAGACTAATACAGGGCACCTAGTTACCATGGCACATGAAAATTTTCACCTGTTACCTGAATTCTAAAATTGAGTAGTAACTTATGTATATATACAGAAATTTCCATTATCTTTTTACAAAAATAACAAGTAAAGTATGTGTTTCTTAATGTCTGTGTTTACTGTATCATGTGCATCATTAAATCATAATAATAAACATACCACTATATTTTTCTTTCACTCTTTCTATTTGAATTTAACAATATGATAAGAGTCGAACATATGTTAGAAAGTACGTATACTTATTCATGCTGTTACCAGTTGAGTCTTCTATAGGAAGGTGACTCCACCAAATGAACTAATTATTTTTAATTTAATCTTAAATTACATATTACAATGGTGCGTTTTACTCACTATCAATTCAAATAAAAATATATAAATAACTTACGCTTGCGTGAGTAGGAATGTTTCAGAACGATTTCGGAAATCTGTACTAGGGATGGCCAAACAGATCCAGATCAGAAAATTCCGGATCTGGATCCAGATCTGAGAGTTCCGGATCTGGATCCGGATCCAGATCTGGGTCTGAAAGTTTCGGATCTGGATCTGGATCCGGATCTGAGAGTTTCGTATCTCAATCCCATTATAATATTACCACACCTTAAAAGGTATTATGATCTTCGATTACAAAGAAACTTTTCATTAGTTAGTCCTACAAGAATTTTTTTCAAGTGTTGTTCCTAAAATACTTTGCTACGCATCGGATAACACACTCGTGCAAAAAAATAATCTTACTTGTTTAACATAAAATGTCAGAGGTGATTTTGTAAAATCCATTGAAACGAATATGTATTCATTTGAATGTATTGGAAATGGAAACACACATAAATGTGAGACATTCCATTCCAGGATGAAACCTTTAACACATATAACAAGATAGAAATGTTATACAAAAATTATACAATTGTTTTACAGTTACAGTTTTACAAATTAAAATATAACATTATAATATATGCAGTGTTATATAATTACAAAGTGTAAGACTAACAAGGGAGGTTATCTAAGTGTCCACCTCCGATTTCCATGAAACTTGGGAGGCGTATAGTGGGGCCCAAAAGAACAAATACGTGTTTTTTTGTTTCAGCTAAAAAAGGGTTTTAAGGGGCAAAACCCATCAAATGTCAAGATGAGGACAAATTGAAGTGAGGATCTGACCCCTGTCCCCCTCCGATTTCCATAAAACTTGGCAGGTGTATAGTGGGGCCCAATGGAAGAAATACATGTTTTTTTTTGTTTCAGCAACAAAAAAACGGTTTTAGGGGGCAACCCCCACTCAAATGTCAATATGAGGACAAATTTAAGTGGGCATTTGACCTATGTGTCCCCCTCCAATTTCCATGAAACTTGGCAGGTGTGTGTATAAACGGGCTCAAATGAAGAAATACGTGTTTTTTGTTTCGGCTAAAAATCTGTTCTAGGGGGCAACCTTCCCTCAAATGTCAAGATGAGGACAAATTGAAGTGGGGATCTGACCCCTGTGTTCCCCTCCGATTTCCATGAAATGTGGCAGGTGTATAGAGGGGCTCAAAGGAAGAAATACGTGTTTTTTTGGTTTCGACTAAAAAACTGATTTAGGGGGCAAAACTCGCCTCAAATGTCAAGATGAGGACAAATTAACGTGGGGATCATCTGACCCCTGTGTCCCCTCCGATTCCCATGAAATTTGACAGGTGCATAGAGAGGCCCTATGCCCCCTGTTTCTTCCTATGCCATATTTACGTGGTTTCGGGGTCAGATCCCCACTTTAATTTCTCCTCATCTTGACATTTGAGGGGGGGGCCTCTATACACCTGCCAAGTTTCATGGAAATTGGAGGGGGAGACTCAGACCTCCCTTGTAAGTGTATTAATTAATTACAAATCGCGCACGCGCGCACACACACGCTATATATATATATATATATATATGTATGTATATTATATATATATGTAAATTAGCAGTTAACATTATGTTATAAGCACATTCTTACTTTCCAAAGAAGCGGATGTGGGATGGCAAAACGGATCCGGATCCGAAAATTTTTAGGATCCGGATTTCGGATCTGCTAGGATCCGGATCTGGCCATCACTAATCTGTACTACTTCCTTCATCAGGTAATAAATAAAAAACTTTAGGTGCCAAACATGGTACCACGTTGTTAAATCGTACGTTGAGGATTCAGGTTGAGGACTGAGAAGGTAAAAAACTTACAGTGACAGCTTAAAAACTCCGATGGAAGTCTTCCCTGGTTAAAAATTTCCAATGTTAAAAACAAAAACCGTCAGTGTTGGGATGTGTTCTACCCAACACTAACGGAAGTCACTAGGGGACTGCAATAGGTCTTCGATATTTATTTGTTTTTGTTTTTAACATAGGGAATTTTTGAAATCGACTGCAGTCACTTTCCACAAGTTTGCACATATAGAAGCAAATCAACTGAAGTCGCTTTCCACAGTGGAAGAGATAATGTGAAGCATAACAGCCTTTAGGCTTCATTTGAGTGAATATAGCACCCAACACAACACTCCACAATAGCAGCAGCTATAATTTTACGTTGATAGTTATTTTCGATATGTTCTGTTGCTGTTTTCTGACATGTACATTTGCTAGTTGAGTGTCCATACAAACAGTTCTTACTAATAAAAAACAGTGAAAGTACTCCAAAATGGAACGTTTTTACTTACGGAGGCCATACTTTGGGTTCAAACATCTCCGTTATTTGTGATTTCCATGTGATGGAACCAATTATATAGCTAAGAAAAGGTAAAGTTCCCCATGCATATAGCACCATACCATGAAGACACCTTTAGAGGCAAAACAAGACGTAAAAGTATTTTACGAAGCATCTGTGCTTTCCAGCACACGTTATGGTGGGCACATCTTGACGCATGTTGTGGGTATGCAGTGTTTCAACCTTCTTCACCGAAAAATACCTACTATCATGTTCTTCACCGGTGGAAATTATACATTATGCATGGGTAGCTGATGGATAGCCTCACGAACCATACACGGATAGCCCCATAAACCATTTCCAATAAGGTTAAGTTAGGCAAGCATAGAAAAAAAAATTGGGGGTTGAAACACTGACAGGGGGTTACGTCATCAAACATACGCAGCATCCAGTTGTCGTAGGGCAGGCAAATGAAAGCAATGGCAATTGTTCGTCGGTGAGATATTTCCCTTGAAAAATACATTGATTTCCTGGTCAAATATATTCCACGGTGAAAGAAAATACCTCGACAAATGTTGTAAACATTGGAGAAACTAATTTCCGTAATTAGTTTCTTGTGTAAAATTGGAGAAATGTGTCTCCGATGTATGAAAGTGTTACCATATTTTTGTGTGAAAAAATGTTTTTCCTGCTACTAAAAGGAATGCATTTCTTTGCTCATTTCTCCATTCGTTCGCGTCCATAATGTTTACGCACAGTTTCTTTCATTATTTCGATGAGGAATGCCTACAAGGTTAGGTTAGGTTTCATTAGCATAAGTACAATGACAAATTATATTTAGGTTACGAGAACTAGCTACCTAACGACGTAGGCATTTTTTGGTAAGAATTGACAATACAGAGAAAGTCTGTAATTCACTTCCTACTTCTTATACTCACTTCTTACGCACTCCTGATGACGTATCTGGAGTTACGATGTTGGGGTCGCATGTTAAAATTGTACATTTACGTGTAGAAGTTGTAAAATAACGTTGTTATTTACCGCGATAATTCTCCATAAAGAAACACAGGCACCATCTTTCATGTACAAACAAATGACGTTCAAAATTTGTTGTGCTGTCTACAGCATTGTCACACTGTTCAGAGCATTGATCGTGGAAATTGATTGAGGTTAGGCAGGATAGGAATGCAGGCTTCAATTAGGCACAGGTAAGGTTGGCAACAGTGCTTCACCATTGATTTCAGGAAAACTGGCATGTTCTGTAGTGATGAAACATTGTTCATCGGTTACCTGCTACAAAACTAGGAATTGCTTATTGAAAGTGATCATTGGCCCCCAAATCATTCACAGATAACAATTTCAGGTAAGGTTAGGTTAGGTTTAGTTAGGGTAAAAATCTGATAACTTCTTTGTTTTGTCAATTTTTGACATTTGTACTTACCTATCTGCTTCGCGGAACATTCTTTAAGGTGTATTCACGTTTTTCGTCCCAAAATCGGTCGGAAATTTAAACTAAAAAATTATTTTTGTTTGCAATTTTTGAGTCCAAATTTCTCACAGCTTCTGGGCTGCCCTGGGGTAATTGACCTACCGCCCCCAACCGCTAACGAGGCCCCGCCTCCGCTCCGGCACCCCGGCTTAATCTATAGTCCCTGTTAAAGGCATGTTAGAAATTGGCCGGAGTCACCTGCCTCCAAATGAGCCCCAAACTTTTAAATTTGAAGAAATCCATTACATCACACAAAACACCTTCCAGATGTTAAACAATGCTACAGGAACTTATTACCATAAGTAGTTTCTTCTGTAAAAATGGAGAAATCTGTCCGGGGAATATCAGATTAGTACCTTAGTGGGGTTAGGCAAGCATAGTTATAATAAAACTACGCATACTCTCCACCGCTGATTTCAGGAAAAATGGCATGTTCCGTGAAACATTGTTCGTCGGTTACGTGCTACAAAACTAGGAATTCCTTATTGAAAGTGATCATTGGCCCACAAACTATTCACGGAAGGTTAGGTTAGGTTCAGTTAGGTTAGACAAGCATAGTTATAACATTTCGTTCGTACAACTACATATATAAGGAGCGATTTAACAATACCAGAAATTTTTCCATCTTGTTTGAAATTCGGCATACTCTCTGATTTTGGCCCCCTAATCACGAATCTGCAGTTAAAATTTGGCGCTCACACGTGGAAATAGCAAAATAATCTAAATTAAGTTCTTATTTCTACACCCTCGATTTCGGATTTTTTTTTGTTTTGTTTTTTGTGAACCTTATGTGGTACTAATCTGATATTCCCCGGAGAGATTTCTTCATTTTTACAGAAGAATGCGGTAATAAGTTCCTGTAGCATTGTCTAACATCTGGAAGGTGTTTTGTGTGATGTGGCAATGTTTCATAGCGGAAATTCATGTTCTTTGTTGAAAATTAATTCTCCGACCCACGAACCATTGGCGTGTGGTTAGGTTAGTTTCGGTTAGGTTAGGCAAACATAGTTAAAATTTCGTGTCGTGGTAGTATCAGGATCTAGAAATTGCAAAATAATTGCAAACCATTGACGATAGCCCCACGAACCATTGGCGTGTGGTTAGGTTAGTTTCGGTTAGGTTAGGCAAAAAAAAAAGGCAAAGTGTTCCCCTGTGCTTAGCACTACGCCATGAAGGCGTATAGGGGGTGTGGGGGTAATGCCCCACACTTTCGTGATCCGATCATGAGTGGGGGTGATGTGATCAGCATCATGCTCCGGACTGCCTTTACCCCCCAGGGTTTCCCCCAGGTACCCATGTTATTCGATGCTGGGTGGGTGCCGGGGCTGCTTCCAACGTTAGAAAAGTTCCCGGATTTGAACCGGCCGGAGATCGAACATAGTTATGTGAAAAATTGCAATTACTTTGATCAAAAAAACGTGAATACACCTTAAAGAATGTTCCGCAAAGAAGATAGGTAAGTACAAATGTCTAAAATTGACAAAACGAAGAAGTTATAGGTGTCCGGGGAATAAAGGTAAAAAAAGGTAAAGTGTTCCCCAGTGCATAGCACCACGCCATGAAGGCGTATAGGGGGTGTGGGGGTAACGATCAGATTTTTACCCATTAGGTAATGCTAATTGTGAAGAACATAAATCTGGAGCGCGGAAATAACTATTTACCAATTTACAGCCGACTGAAGGTCAGATATTGCAGTTTGAAATTTTTGAATCCAAATTTCCCACAGATTCCGGGCTCCGCCCCTGGGGTAATTGACCTACCGCACCCAACCAATAAAGTGGCCCCACGTCCGCTCCGGCTCTTCCTATAGAGTCCGTGTTAAAGGGATGTTAGAAATGGGCCGGATTCACCTGCCCCCAAATAAGCGTCAAATTTTAAGTGCAGATTCGTGATTACGAGGCCCAAATTAGTAAGCATCCAAAATTTCAAACAAATTGGATAAATTCACTGTATTGTTAAATTATATCCAGATTCGTGAATAGGAGGCCGAAAATTAACAAATTGGAGACTTTATCTATATTGTCAATTCACTCCCATTTTTTTTCCACTAGATTGGTGCAGTGCCACAATTTCAAGAGCGCCCATCCAGAACTCGTATTTATCCTAACCTGAACTCGTATTTCTTGTTTTGTTCTTTTTATAGAAAATTACACATATCCGCACCTTCAAAGTTACTTTTCCAGATTACTAACTTCAAACCATTGCCATACAATTAGGAATAGCGTTCCTTTTAAGTAGCCCATATTCTGCAGTCTTACCCCATAACGTACCGTATTTCCAAGACACACATTAATTTTGTTAAAAACTGACATTCCATTTCTATCAGCATTCTTAATATTCACGCCGCAAGTGGAATTGACGGACTGACAGCAAAATATGCATTTTGAAACTTCCATTGTTATTCAATTGTAGCAAAGTAGCACAGATTGAATTTATGCATTCGTTTACAGATTGAAAGAAATATTGTTCACACTCGCATGTCACTTGATTGCAAGTCTTGCAATTAGTCCTGCATCACAATGACAGCAGGAAAAAAATATTATACTTCACCTAATTCAGACTTTCTGTACCAGCGGTCTTATGTTAATGAAAACACCGTAGGAAATAAACATGTTACCCTAATCTGGGCATGTTACTTTCTTTACGGAAATTATAACTCTATCTCTCTCTCTCTCTCCTGCGATGAGGAACAATTCTTGATAGCAATTGCACATTGTTTACAAGAAAGGTTTAACAAATTAGCCCGTATTTGAAGTGACCTGTTTTCAAAAAAATAAAATGTAAAAATATATATGATTGGAGGACATTAGTAGCAAGAAGAAAGCGGAAAAGATAAATTGCAAACTTTCTTACCAATATATTCGATACATCAGAGATATGTTCGTGTAGAGTAGAGGACATTATAACCATAGAATAGTTAGGGTATAGAAGGGGAACCTACATTTATACTTCGCTGCGCTTGGAATTTGCAGTTCCATCGGCGGTCAATAGCTAGCGCGGCCGTCTTCTTTTGCTTCTCCCAATAAATAGGGGGCCAGATCATTGACCACTGGAGTTCTCTTCACCACACAAAGGACGGGAGTGGTTGAGAAACCGGTTTTCTGAAAACTAGGGGTAAATATATTTCATTTTCTGATTTCATGCAGATGGTGAATTTACGGAGTGAGGACTTTGCCAGGCAGCTACACACACTACCAGGATACGAAATCATAAAAGATTGATGTTTGGGGGGGGCAGGAATATTGTGGTCTACACAGACACACACAAATTATACATTTGCGAAATTTCTTTGGCCGAGTCTGCTGCCACGCACGTGTCACCAGTAAGAATAAGCGTCAAATTTGCTCCTGCCAAAAGGATGTCTGCTAAAAGCAGGGTTGGCATGTTTAAAACAAAAGTGTTTAAAACACTTTGTTTTAAACGTTTAAAACACACGGCTTTGTTTTTTTTACAAATGTTTTAAACGTTTAAAACAATGTGTTTTAAACATGTTTTTTTTTAGAAGTGTTTAAAACACATTTTGGTACTTGATATTTTATAATCTATGATATTTTTTTTGTTTGGCAACCCTGTTTTTTCATTGAATCTGTGTCAATTAATCCGTTCTTTATGGGTCACACTTATCGCACAACACTTGACCAACCTTTTGTTCTGACGTCAGGGGAGAAAGCTTTTTAATTTTAGGGCAAATGCCTACGTTGTATGCACAAGGTAGCAAAACTGTTGTGCGACAACAAAGACCCGTGCTTTACTGTAGAAATCGAAACTTCTCAGTTCTTTGTTTCCTACCGTCCTGTAAGTTTGAGACAGGTGGAAGCTGGAAACTAATATCTGAATACACAATGCGTGATTTTGATCATGACGTGATTTTTATTTCTCTTGCGATACGATTCATTGGTTTGTATAACTGAATGAAGCGCAGATGGTTACTTTTGGTAACATAATTTTGTACTTGGAAAGATAAATTGATCTGGAGAATTTATTATGACACTGCAGGTTGTTTTCTGCTATATAAACTATTCAGGTAGCAGGAAATATTTCACCTTGATTTTTCCAGGACGAGGATAGTAATTCAATAATATTTAGTTTCTTGAAATTTAGATGAATATGAATCCTAACCTACTTCAACAGTGACGGAAAAAGGGGGCTATTACCCCCAACCTTTGTCCCTGCAGTAGAGGTGTGCGGGATCCCGAAAAGTCGGGACCGGGATCGGAGGCAAAACAGGCCCGTAGCTAGAGGGGGCAGGGGGCAACTGCCCCTCCCTGAGAGCCTGCTTTGGCACATCTGTGAAAAATACAGAACACATTCCTACCTGAAATTCTCAATAATCTTTACAATTATATCATGTGTTACTCTAGCAACATAACAAAGACACTTATTGATTTTGTGATTTATTAGGGTGTGTGGGATTCCGTATAATGTCTTATCATGATTGGGGGAAGGGGGGAATTCCCTTCCAGATTCAGACTTCGGAAAATGATTTCGCAATTTTCAGTATCTAGAAGAGTTGTGACATTTTGAGTAGTCGTGTATTAAAAGTGCGTAAAGGTGTCGGATGTTTTTCTTGGGATGTGTTGCTATGAACTTGGAACTCCTTAAATTTTTGCTTCATGTGATAGAGAGAGGGAGTGGATATTTGAGTTTTGTTATGTATCGTTGCATTTCTGCCACTTCTAGCTAATGGCAACAATGACTGATGACGTGAAATTGATGAAGAGACACTCACAAACAGTGCCGAAACCACAAGGGGGCATGGGCATTGCCCCCCCCCCCCCACCTTGGACGGAAGTCCATTCTATGGGAAGCCAACATTGAAGTAAAAAAACAAGACTAGGAGAATTTAAGAATAGCAGGACAATTGGATACTCATGATGGAATTAGTTTTTACGTGTTCCTTGCATTTTTCTTACAGACGGCCAAGGGGACTTGCAAGGGGCAATAGCCCCCCTCCATTTCAAATTTTATACAAATAACAATACATTTCGTAAAATGTCCTTGCTCGCTTCGCTCGCAATATCTGCTATTCTTATAGTCCAAGTTCAGAGCCATAGCTATGGGGCGGCGGGAGTCGGCCCTGGGAGCCAAATGATCTATAGTAAAAAAAATGTTAAAGAGAATGCCATGGCACCCCGTAAAGTTATTTGCGCCCTATTAAAACAATTTCTTTCTATGAAATTTAATATGAAATATTAAAGATGACACTGTAATCCAAGAAGTCATTGATCAGTCAAGGGATTCCTATTTGTTTGTCAGGTGTCAAAACATGTATTTCAACTATAATATAATTCAATTCACACAATATTTTGAAAAATGGTTAACGTAACCAGTAGGCAAACATTGTCTGTAGTGATGCAAGAGTCTCCCCTTTGAAGGAAATAGAGTCCGTGGTGGACTAAGGGACCCATGCTTTAATGTTTTAGCAAGTACAAAAAATGTATTACAAATTTTTACACAATCCATCAAAGTTTAGATAATATGTAACCTTTATTATTTAATTAATTCGATTTTTCTTACATAACACAATTCAATGGTGTTGTTGGATTCACATTAGATACCTTTGTGAGTAAAAATCTTGCATCCTGGAAACCAGAGGGAATCATTATGAAGCATGATTTATAAAGGGCTCCCTTAATCAGTTTTGCAGAGAGGCCCAAAGCTGTTGGTACATATTGATCATCTATTAACATTATCGACCTGTAAATATCAAGTTGATACAGTCTCTATTAGCTTATTTATGTTAAACTTTATATTCTTTGAAGTGGCGTGCCCAGGATTTTCGAAAGGGAGGGGTTATGTCTACATTTTTAAGTAGTCATTCCTCATTTTGCCATATTTTCCTGCCTTTGACGTTATTTTTTTTAAATATTGGACCAAAAGGGAGGGTTATAACTCCCACTAGTCCCCCTTGGGCACGCCACTGATTCTTTGACAATCTGGAAAGATCATTATCGAAATGTTGCTATTTGATGCTGCTCGAAGTTTTTATTGATCGTTGCAGTTTCAAGATATCATCCACTTATCTCTTTTGGGGGAGGGGGCAAGTGCCTCTGTGTACCCTGCTATATCTGCCAATGTGACACAATATATTAAGAAATTACACCCTCTAGGATTGACTTCGCCCCCCCCCCCTACAAAGAATTCCCGGCTACGTGCCTGGGGCAAAAATTACCGGCCCGTTCGCGACTTCGGGAAATGACTTCCCGACTTTTCGGGATCCCAAGCAGTCGGGAAATACCGAATGGTCATTTTAAAAAGTCGTCAATTCTCGACGTTTTCTGCATTGTAAATATCTGGAACTTATCGGAAATTGTTAGTTTTGTACCAGAAGTGCAAAAACAAGCACTTAAGATGGATATTACGTGTAGAATTCGAGATTTCAAGAGCTTTTGGAAATTTCGAACATACCCCGTCCCGAAAATTTCCCGACTTTGTCGGGAAATTGAGAATTTTCCCCGTCCCGAATGTCGGGATTTAAAGAATTTCCCGTCCCGACCCCAAAAATTATGTCCCGCACACCCTGCAGTATGGTAAACTTTATCCAACCAAAGGTAAATAAACTCTCCTTGCCGCCGCTACACTCATAAAAATGAGTATTTTTTCTTTAACGACTTTAACTATAATTTACTGGGAAAAGGTTGACTTTCTTTTGTTTAAAACATGTTTAAAACATGTTTTTTTTAGCTCATGTTTAAAACTATGTTTAAAACAAAAAAAAACATGTTTTAAACAAAAAAAACAGTTTGTTTTGTTCTTTTTAAAAAAAAACACAAATTTTGCCAACCCTGGCTAAAAGGATGTTACAAATCTTAAGAACAGATGAAGACGAGACAAATGCAAGTTTATAATTAGTGGGAATGAATGTACAGGTAATTTAGACCTTTTTCTTTAGAAAGCATTTAGCGATATTATTTTAATGCTAAAGCCCCTATCACACGGAACTGGATTTCTATTTGGAATGCTCTAGTTGACGCTGGACTGGCTACCCATTTGCTAGTTTTCGCCTCACACGGTACTTGATACACCGTACTTGTCGATAGTCTTTCGTTCCCATAATGGCGGCCGCGCGAGATGTAAACAACGTATCACTTCACACTTTTAAAATACGATAACTATCCAACCGAGAGGAATATCGCATCGCATTAAATGGTTTTAGGTAGAGAAGAACGGCGCTGATAAAATACATACTTTACAACGTTTTCTATGGACGTATGGAAGAATATTTTAGCTTTTTCAATTGTAAACAGGCCTTTCGTGTTGTATGCACTCGGAAGCCACAGACAAAAAAAGGCTACTTTACAAACTCACAGAAAATCTTCACATGGCCAAACCTTGCTCTGATTGGCTGTTCCACAGAATCTAGTCGAAGAAGTAAAGCCCCTATCAAACGGAACTGGATTTCTAGTTGGAATGCTCTAGTTGACGCTGGACTGGCTACCCATTTGCTAGTTTTCGCCTCACACGGTACTTGTTACACCGTACTTGTTGATAGTCTTTCGTTCCCATAATGGCGGCCGCGCGAGATGTAAACAACGTATCACTTCACACTTTTAAAATACGATAACTATCCAACCGAGAGGAATATCGCATCGCATTAAATGGTTTTAGGTAGAGAAGAACGGCGCTGATAAAATACATACTTTACAACGTTTACTATACACGTATGGAAGAATATTTTAGCTTTTTCAATAGACGGTGTTAAAGGCGGAGCTACTGCGGAGCATGCGCACTCGTCTGGTCCCCCTCGAACATCCGGTTACGCTTACGATGCTATGGACGTTGATATGAAAGGGCAAAGTGGAGATTCTTTTCCAAGGAAATAGGGTGTCCGCTTTCTAACATATGGTTGCACAGTTCAATCGGGAACAAATATATTGAGTCACGTATCACTTCGTAGGTTTGCGAAGGACGTAGAGAGATGAAACCATTTAATACAAGCAGAACGAGAAAGGCTTGGTATCCGGAAAGGATTTTTACAACTTGCATTTTGTTACAAGCATGTTGATCGTTTATCTGCGTATTGTGTCGTGGTGAAAAGCACGCCTCTTAGTGAGATTTCAAACCGAAGCGACACGCGACAGCAGTGGTTCGTACCGAAGTGACAAGCGACACAGGTCCATTAAGTCTATAAATAAGCATTTACCGGTCATGGGAAATCAAGACTCAGGGGGCACAATTCACGCCATTGGGAATCTGAGCGATACGTGCAGCTTGTCGTGTCGCTTCTGTTCGAAAAATTTCATTGATCACTGAGGATACTTTATTTTAAGTGGCACGGAGATTACACACCGAAGCGACAAGCAACAGCCCCTTTACTCTAAAGGAAAGAATTTACCTTGCATATGAGTACAGCAGAGCGAGGCGACACGGTGTACAGTACTGAGAAAAGAACAGTCTAGTCCAAGCGACACGTGCATTTTCTCGTGGCGAATTGGTTCGAAAGGAAGCTTTCAGACTGCAGGGATACGTGTCTCTTGGAAACCAACATTCAGAAATAAACAACACCTTCCGAATTAAAGGGACACGACAAATTGCAGGTGTCGCTTTTCGCTTTCATGTCGTTCGGAATGGGCCGTTTTATCAATACCGTGCATTGTGTTGCCAAGGCCTGTTATTTGCGCAAGCGTGACTGGTAAATGGTTTGCTTTAGATCGAATGCTTCTGTGCGAAATCCCGATATCGCTTGTCGCTTCAGTCTGAAAACTCCCTTGTTGCTTGAAGTAAATTCGTGCAAGTGAAAGTGGCATGCCATATCATAGGTTTGCTCTAAATCCCTCAGGCGGAAAGGCGACGTTGAAAGCACATATATTTACTAGCATTTGTTATGTCTCATTACTTCTGCAGATTTGTTGGCAAAGATTCACTTAAGTATACTTTATAATATAATAATATCACTAGTATTATAGAATTATCTTTCCTTCACTTTTCCATTTACAAAATAATTGAATACCTAAACGTTCGTCGTGAGTGTACATTTGATACGTGTATGTACGTATTGTGCTATACAACTGGCGGCCACAAAGACACGTCATATTTTAATAATTTGCTCTGCAGTTGATCATCCGACGGATTCTAGACGTCCACTCCTTCATAGTAGAACTTTAACAAATACCTTTCTTGACTATCGTCGCACAACTGATGAAAACATGCGCTCATTTCTTACTTCGTATGCCGGTGAATCTGCACTGGCAACAACGGGGACTGGCCTAAACCGGAAGTTCCGGGGGGACCGGGCAAGACCTCACCAATGTTTATGTTTACATTTTTAACACGGTCTATTGTAAACATGCCTTTCGTGTTGTATGCACTCGGAAGCCACAGACAAAAAAAGGCTACTTTACAAACTCACAGAATATCTTCACATGGCCAAACTTTGCTCTGATTGGCTGTTCCACAGAATCTAGTCGAAGAAGTTAGTAGCAATTATGCCCCTATCACACGGAACTAGATTTCTAGTAGGAATGGCCTAGTTGGCGCTGAACTGACTTTCTAGTTGGAAATCATGGCCGCCTGGCTGACTGCTTGACTGGTTTTGAGGAATAGGACATGTTCTAATTGCTACTAATTTCTTCGACTAGATTCTGTGGAACAGCCAATCAGAGCAAAGTTTCGCCATGTGAAGATAATCTGTGAGTTTGCAAAGTAGCCTCTTTTGTCTGTGGTTTCCGAGTGCATACAGCACGAAAGGCATGTTTACAATTGAAAAAAGCTAAAATATTCTTCCATACGTGTATAGTAAACGTTGTAAAGTATGTATTTTATCAGTGCCGTTCTTCTCTACCTAAAACCATTTAATGCGAAGCGAGATTCCTCTCGGTTGAATAGTTATCGTATTTTAAAAGTGTGAAGTGATACGTTGTTTACATCTCGCGCGGCCGCCATTATGGGAACGAAAGACTATCGACAAGTACGGTGCAACAAGTACCGTGTGAGGCCAAAACTAGCAAATGGGTAGCCAGTCCAGCGTCAACTAGAGCATTCCAACTAGAAATCCAGTTCCGTGTGATAGGGGCTTTAGAACATGTCCTATTCTTCAAAACCAGTCAAGCAGTCAGTCAGGCGGCCATTATTACTACCCAGAAAGTCAGTTCATCGCCAACTAGGGCATTCTAACTAGAAATCCAGTTCCGTGTGATAGGGGCTTTAGTAGCAATTAGAACATGTCCTATTCCTCAAAACCAGTCAAGCAGTCAGCCAGGCGGCCATGATTACTACCCAGAAAGTCAGTTCATCGCCAACTAGGGCATTCCAACTAGAAATCCAGTTCCGTGTGATAGGGGCTTTACTACCCAGAAAGTCAGTTCATCGCCAACTAGGGCATTCCAACTAGAAATCCAGTTCCGTGTGATAGGGGCTTAACTGAACCTAACCTAACTACGAGAGCATTTAGGTTTATTATTAGAAGAATGCTAAGGGACCTAATCTTAAAACATTTATGTGAAAGTAATCGAAAAAACTTCACAGTATGTGTTACAGACGTAATTGCATATAAAGCATGATGAAATCACATGTACTATTCTTCAAAACCAGTCAAGCAGTCAGCCAGGCGGCCATTATTACTACCCAGAAAGTCAGTTCATCGCCAACTAGGGCATTCTAACTAGAAATCAAGTTCCGTGTGATAGGGGCTTTAGTAGCAATTAGAACATGTCCTATTCCTCAAAACCAGTCAAGCAGTCAGCCAGGCGGCCATGATTACTACCCAGAAAGTCAGTTCATCGCCAACTAGGGCATTCCAACTAGAAATCCAGTTCCGTGTGATAGGGGCTTTACTACCCAGAAAGTCAGTTCATCGCCAACTAGGGCATTCCAACTAGAAATCCAGTTCCGTGTGATAGGGGCTTAATTGAACCTAACCTAACTACGAGAGCATTTAGGTTTATTATTAGAAGAATGCTAAGGGACCTAATCTTAAAACATTTATGTGAAAGTAATCGAAAAAACTTCACAGTATGTGTTACAGACGTAATTGCATATAAAGCATGATGAAATCACAATAAAACAAAGACTGAGTTTGCTGCCACGCGCATCTCTATTTTAGGTTCTAGCAGAAAAAGAACGTGGCAGCAGACACTACCAATTTCTTTTTCCACATAGGACAGGACTAGCAACGGAAGTGATGATGAAATCCTGATTAAGGGGCCTCGCGCAATCGTCATGTAAACAAATGAAGATTAGCGTAAAATTTTCGTTTCCCCAAAACGTCTTTTTTCAATTTTACAGGAGAAATTACTTACCGAAATGCGTTTATTTATACTTTAGGAAGGTCTTCGAATTTTGTGTTTCCCTCGTTGAATTTTTTTTGGCGGTAAATCATGTAATTTTCGACATTAATTTTGGAACCCTTAGAAAAGAAATTAAAGAAAGTTATTGACGTGTTAGTAACACAGCAAGAAAGCAGAGCAGTTAAGAATAGTGAACAAGTAGTAGACCTCATAAAAGGACTTAAGTTAAATGAGATGAAGACGACAATGTTTAGCTTAGACGTGAAAAGTATGTTCCCGAGCATCAAGAGGGGACACATTTTGGACATTATTAAAAAGAGAATGGGACAAGAAATTATAGGAGAATGGGATAGTGAAAGGGTAGTGAAGGCGCTGGAAACCATTTGGAATAACGGTTACAGTATAATGGGAGACAAAATAATGTTAATGAGTGAAGGACTAAATATAGGTTCCAGTCTAAGCCCAGCATTGGCTGAATTGGTTATGAATGAATGGGAAAAGAAAGTGATAGAAAAGGGAGGTGACAAAATAATTCTGTTTTGCAGATATGTGGACGACTGCTTTGGCATATGGAAGGGAACCAAGAGGCAGCTTGACATTTTTGTCAAAGAAATTCAAGATGAAGAAAGAGGGATATTATTGGAACTTGAAATAGAAGAAGAAGACAAGATAAGCTATCTAGATATATTGATGAAAAGGAAAAGAGGACAAGAAATTGAAACCGCTTGGCATCAGAAGAAGTGTGCAGCAGGGGTATTCTGCCACAAAAGAAGTGATGTAAGTGAGGTGACAAAAAGAAATTTTATAAAGAATATGGAGGACAGAATCAAGAAAATATGCATGAAAGAATGTGAAAAAGAAGGCAAAATAAATAGCCTATGGAAACAGCTGGAAAAGAATGGCTATGAGAAGCAGGATAGACTGGACATAAACAGAAGAAGTAAGAAAACGGGCAGGGGAGAATTGGAAGAGAAAGAAAAAGAGGAGAAAAGGTTTGGAATAAGGAGTATGGGGAAGACCACAGAAAAGATATGCAAAGTGCTTAGGAAAGCGGGAGTTAAAACATACAGGAAGGGAGGGAGAAGCATCTTAGGAATTGCGAGGAATGCTAACAAGAAAAAAGAAAACAGAGAAGAGGAAGAGGAAGGGATTATCTACGAAGTGAAATGTAAAGAATGTCAGAGTGTGTACATAGGAGAAACGAAAAACAGGCTGAAAGACAGGTTGAAACAACATAGGGATGATGTACGACTTAAGAGAGAGAGAAATGCAATATTTAAACACACGAGAGAAACAGGACATGACATAGAGTGGGATGAGGCTAAGCAGATAGGAAGGGAGAAGAGAATGCTAGTGAGAAAATGGAAGGAAGCCAAGGAAATAGAGAAGAAAGGTGAAGAAGACACAATGAACTGGAATGGGGGACTGAAGTTAAACAAAGAATGGAAGAAGATGTTGGAAAGAGTGGAAAGGACAAGAGAGAAAGAGGAAAGGAGAAGGAAGAAAAATGAAGGGAAAAGAGTGTGAGATTAAAAGCCCAACCACATTCTATATGGAAGTAATTGTGTTTAGCCTTTTAGGTGAAAGTGAAGTTGGCAAAGTGAAAGTCATCTGCTAGAAAGTTCCAAACAACTTTCTAAATAGTCTGGAGGGAGTAATGTTTGTGTATATATAATGGTCTTTTGTGGTATCTGGTTACTTTTGTACTTGATACAGAGTCTAAAGAAGACCTTGCTAGAAGGTTGAATCGTTACGTTAGTTTATGTTTTTTTTTTTTTTTTTTTTTTTTTTTTTATAAAATAAATTACTGCCTTGGTCAGCATATTTTAGTTTTTCATAATCATGGAAACAAGGCTTAATGGTGTTATAATTAATTTCATTCCGATGCACGAAAGCTGTTCCCTTGCTGTCCGTCTACTACGTGAGCCAAATATTTGCGAGAGTTTCATGACGTAACAACCGGTCAGTGTTTCCAAATACGCGGTTTTGTAACTGTGTAACAGTTATAGAACGTAAAAATTTCCCGCCGGTTCCGTGCTCCGCCCCTGGGGTAATCGACCTACCGCCCCCAACCGCTATCGCGGCCCCGCCTATATCTATAGACTCCCTGTTAAGGGCATGTTAGAAATTGGCCGGATTCACCTGCCCCCAAATAAACGCCAAATTTATACGTGAGCGCCAAATTTTAAGTGCAGATTCGTGATTACGAGGCCCAAATTAGTAACTATTCCAAATTTCAAACAAATTGGATAAATTTTAAGGAGCGATTTGACAATTCCGGGAATTTCTTCATTTTGTTTGAAATTCGGTATACTCACTAATTTTTGCCCCGTAATCACATATCTGCAGTTAAAATTTGGCGCTCACACGTGGAAATAGCAAAATAATCTCAATTAAGTTCTTATTTCCACAGCCTGGATTTCCAAATTTCCCGCCGGTTCCGGGCTCCGCCCCTGGGGTAATCGACCTACCGCCCCCAACCGCTATCGCGGCCCCGCCTATATCTATAGACTCCCTGTTAAGGGTATGTTAGAAATTGGCAGGATTCACCTGCCCCCAAATAAACGCCAAATTTATACGTGAGCGCCAAATTTTAAGTGCAGATTCGTGATTACGAGGCCCAAATTTCAAACAAATTGGATAAATACCCTGCATTTTAACAAGAGATTCATGATTAGGAGGCCAAAATTAGTTAGTATACCGAAAATTAACAAAATTGGAGCCTTTCTCCATATTTATTTATTTATTTATTTATTTGAGAAAATTTCAGATACAGCACAGGTGGCCATTTTACACTGAAATTGTCAACAATGAGAAAGCAATAATTATAATAAGCATAAAAATAAAAAAGAAAATAAAATAAATAAATAAAAATAAATAAGAAATAATTAAAAGTAACAAAACAACATAAAAGTGAATAGCAAATGAACAAAAAAATAAGTAAGAGATGGCACTATGTGATATTAATTACAAGTATTTCTTCTGATAGAAGACCGAAAGGCAAACTCGGAGGAAAATATATCAATACTTGAGGGGAGATCATTGTATTGTGCTGCAAGTCTATAAAAGAGAGATCTTTTTTGAATTTGTAGTCTAGGTTTTTTAGTATAAAATAACCTTGTATTGCGAGTTGTGCGCATAGGTACTCTAAAGTGGAATTCCTCAAGGAGTGTGTTGCAGCGGATTTTGCCATTCACAATTTTGTATAAGTAACTGAAATCATTCTGCAAACGTCGCTGATAAGCAGTTTGTAAGTTTAGAAAAGACAAGAGATGCGGAGATGAAAAATTGCGTAATGAGGGAACCCTGTGACGGACTATAGCTAGGAAGAAGTTAAAGACTGAATCGAATCTGGAGAGGTGAGTGGGACATGCCATGGACCAGACGGGAGAGCAGTATTCAATTATTGGGGAGATGAATGATTTGAAGTACAAAGTGAGGGCTGAGATGTCACTAATTTCAGTGAAACGGTAGAGTAAACCTAAGAGACGCATGGCCTTTTTTGTGGTGCATAAAATATGTTCCTCAAATGTGAGCTTTTGGTCGAAAACAATGCCTAGGTCCTTGTGAGAGGATACTGCTTTGATGTTATTGCCAGAGATGGAGTAAGATGACTTTAACAGATTCTTCTTGAGAGAGATAGTGAGAGTAGTACACTTGTCAGGATGTAATGTAAGGTCCCATGTCAGGCACCAGGAAGTAAATGTTGCTATGTCATTCTGAAGAAGATGAGTATCGTCGGAAGTGGAGATTTCCCTGAAAATTTTACAGTCATCTGCGAAAAGAAGGTAATTGCTAGAGGGAGCTGTGAGATGGTCGGCAAGGTCATCGACGAATAATATGAACAAGAGAGGTCCTAGAACACTACCCTGTGGAACTCCAGAGAGTACAGGAAGAAAGTTAGAAACAGTTCCAGGAAGAACAACACGTTGTTGGCGATCGCTAAGGTAGTCTGTGAGAAGGGTGAGAAATTTGCCATGAATGTTGAATCTATTGCATAATTTGTGAATCAGAAGACGATGACTAACAGTATCAAAGGCTTTGGCCAGATCAAAGTATATTACATCTAATTGTGAATTATTTGAAATGCATTCCATAGCATGTGAGAGTAAAACAGACAGGTTTGTAAGACAGGAGCTACCAGGAAGAAAACCATGTTGCTTAGAGCTTAAGTACGGAGAAACAAATTTGTACAGTCTGTCTTTGATTACTTTTTCACAGATGATGGACAGAGGAGAGAGTAAGGAGATTGGTCTGTAAGATGAAACAAAATTTTTGTTACCACTTTTGTGAATCGGTGTGATGTTAGCTTGTTTCCAAGCGTGAGGAAAGATGCCTTCCGAAAAACATCTGTTCAAGAGAATGGAGAGGGGATAGCACAGGGATTGCACAGTTTTCCTGAGGAACATGGTGTTGATATCGTCCGGTCCTAGGGCACGGTGAACTGAAAGAGACGACAATAGATCCTTCACCTCATCGGGTGTAGTGACAAGCGTTGTTAGGGAGGAGCAGGGCTGTTTCAGTCTTATGGGAGATTGGTTGACCGTAGTTAGTATTCTGTGTTTCTACTGTTCCTCGCGAACCGGCTGAAGTCAAATTCGTGTCCATATTCACGAACCTTTTCTTCTACTAAATTTTATTGCGAGAATGAGAGTAGAATACGTGCAATATTTACAAATAGTACCAGGAATGTACGTATTCTACAACTCTTTCATTTACACAATATTTAGTTTCTAATTTGGATAAGTAGCTTCATCCGGCCGACCAGTCTGTTTACATTTTGAAATTGTGTCGTCTGATTCTTGTCATTAGAATATTATTTTGGGGATGCGATAAGTGTTGTCTAAGGTAGTTAATGAAATCGTAATTTAACATTGTATGAAATCACTGCGTAATACGTATCAAAGCTTTTTTCAAAATGTGATAAAAAAGTATCGCCAAACGCGAACCAAATTCCGTTCATTTCATCTCTGTGGTACAGGCTTGCATTCAGTATCGAAATCGAACTTTCTGATTGTAATTGTGTATCATTTGTTGTTTAAAATAAAAACTCAGTAATTTTAATGAAATGGTAATAATATTATATACTGTTCTGTAAGGGCCAAGTTCCACGTGTATAACTTATTCTGTGATGTTATGCTTCTACAATAACTTATTTTTAAATTCCTCTCGTATTTTCTTGCTTGAATGGTTAGGTGGACCAGGTTTGGTTCTCTTACTTTTATAATTATACACACGCGCGGAAATAATCAGATAATTAAACCTAATGATCCTATCGTACTTATGATTCTGGTAATTATTTGAAAATAGTCGCAGCCTTTTCTATTTGTATGTAGCTAATGCTTAAGGATCATTTGAGGTAAATGCAACTTTGTATTGAAAGCAACATATTTTCAGTTACTATTTTCACCAAGTGGTCAACCTCGTTTTTGTGCAATTTTCACCTAAACTCATGATTCCTCACAATGTGGGAATTATTTTATAAAACAGTCACGTTCTCTTGTAAGATTTTGTTTTGCATTGCTTGTTAGGTTCTATGTCTCAAAAAATAATCATCTATACCATGTGATATCACTGCTCTCTCTAAAAGTGGTAATAATAATCAATAATCATCATTTTTAATTTGTGTTAAGCTCTGTGGTTAGTTGAGTGATTTAACTTGCAAAAATTGACAATGTGTGAAATATAATAGCATCTGTACTTAATAATAAAGGTACCAGTTTCATAGATCCGAGACACATTAAAATCAGATATTTTGTGTTTTGCATGGTTCGTACTTACCAATTGTGTATTGTGGAACATAGTTCAAGGTGCCAATATGCTTTTTACACGAAAACAAACACTTTTTCTACTAATTTATCTAAGTGCTACTGAACGCACGTAACGGTGCTATATCGCTTACTTTGTGAATGATATCGCTTTTTTTGTTTTCGAATATCAGTGTTTTCCAACCTTCACCGAAAAATACCTACTATGGTGTTCGTCAGGTGTGCAAATTGTACATTATGCACTGGTAGCTGACGGACAGACCCACGAACCATTCCGATAAGGTTAGGTTTGGTTAGGTTAGGCAAGAATAGTTAAAAAAAGGGTGGGTTGGAAACACTGACATGATTTCCCGGTCAAATAGATACCATGATGAAAGAAAATACCTCTACTAACGTTGGAAACCTTAGAGAAACTCATTTCCGTAAGTAGTTTCTTCTGTAAAAATGAAGAAATGTGTCTCCGATGTATGAAACTGTTACCATAATAAAAAAAAATGGTGAAAATAACTTGTTCTGCTAGTCTCAACACCTCATGAATGTAGTTGCACATTTTTTTTTTATTTTGAGAATAATTACTGAAAATCATGGTTCCCATTGTGTGATTTTTTTATTTTTTAGAAGCTATACAAGAGAATGAAAAGGTGCTTTCAGTACTGCAAACAACTGTGGGAATAACTTTGCAGTTCGGAGAAACCTTTCTGTGGGAAAAAAACAACACTTCAGAGTGTGATCATTTCCACAATTTATCTATTTTGATGAACATTTTTGTGTTCAGTAACATGCATGTATCATGATACACGCAGTACAGTAGTTACTGATATAACAGATTAATCAAGTCCAGTGAGATGTATGAAAGTAAGTAGTCTCTGCTGCACACTGTACTTCATTAAATACTAGTTGCTCATGTTATAAAACTATGCGTAATAACTACAGAAAGGAGGTATGGAGTAGCAAGGTCCAATATGAATTTTTCATTTTTGTAATGGTGCTCGTATGTCCTTAGGAAAAAGCAGCCAAAGTTGATAATTAAGTCATGCATTTCTTAAAGTGAGTACATTAAGTACATTATTTTTGTTTGTTTGCCATAGCGTCGGTCAACTTTATTTTTTCAAAGTGTACTCTCATTTATGTGGTGAGCATTCTAGCATGTTGGCTACTGAAATGTTAGTGTCACCAGGGAAACTATGTTACCCATTGGGCAATTCCCAGTACATAGTATTTGAAGATGAAAATGCAAGAAAATGAATCCTACTGTACGGCACTGTAGAGCATTTATTTAATTTCTAGGAATTATCCACCTGTGTGCGTGTTTTATGCACACATCAAGATAGAAGAGATGCAAATGCAAAGTCCGGTATGGGACTTGGACGTGGGAAGTGTAATAAATATGGCACTTCTCTGTTTAAGTCTCGTATCAGCTGGCACAAAGTTCATCGTGGAGGGAAATAAATCAACATTTCTTCATTCATGTTCAGCTATTTAGTAAATGATGAGTATTTGGTTTTTAAATAAGCTGTTTTATGTAAGAGATATTGTAGATATCATTTTATATATATATATGTGTGTGTGTAGATATTATTTTTGTTAATATTTTCTGTTTTTTTAAAGTAGAAATATTAATTTTCAATATTAGGGGTTTTCATTCTTTCAATTGCTTTAAATGCTGAAAGAAGTCTTCAAGGAACAACTATTAATTTTCCAAAGTATATTTTCATACTTTTCTTTCAGTGTAAAAAGCATATATGTATAGTAGGTGCTGCTGCACTTGCTACACTAAGGTATGAAATTTCACTTCAACTTAATGGTCAGTGTCATGACAGTAAATTTGTGTTAAAAGGCTGAACCTTTTCATAGCATTCAACCTAGTACTTTTTATTTATTTGATTTTTGAGAAAACTTCCGAGCATTCTCTTGGTAATTATTATATTGTTTCTGTGCAGACTAACCTATTTCTAATCAGTGCCATAAGCATGGGCGTCCACAGGATTTTTTCCAGGGGGCAAAGGAGTCATATTTTCCCCCATAATAGTGATGTCCCTTCAAAAAACACTGCTTCAGTCTGAAATTATCATGTCTTCAACGCCCTTATAATAATTAACATAAATTACTGACTGAAATAAAATTATGTGTGAAATATATACCTTTTGTCAGACATTCATTATCCAGGGGGAAGGGCGTGCCCCTCCCCCCTTTCGGACGTCCATGGCCATAAGGTATGTGAACTGATCCCTGACAGTATTGAAATTTTTATTATCGAATGGAGCGTAGTTGTTGTAGGCAGTTATTTTTTTCGTTTTAATATGTGGTAAACAAAATTTTTTTATTGATCGGTGTAATATCTTGCAATACAATCCTGTATAGCGGAAGGATCAGTCAGGTTTTTTTTTTTTGCAAATATGGATTAGCATGACATAAATCGTTCTGAATTATTGTATACGTATTTCATTCCATTTCTCCACCCAAGAAAATAAAATAGTCACCTATTTTAAGAGTGTCATTTTCGTATGATGAAGAATGTTTTTAAAAATGCCTTTAGAGGAAATTATATATTTCCGCTTAAAGTAAGAGTGCAATTTCAGGAAGTTTTGGTAATAGTAAGTTTTCCATATAATTTTCGTATACTTTTATTTTTGTCATAGAAATCAATTTTAATGCGAAAAGTTTGTACTTAAACGAAAACATTGCATATAATTAATTTCCGCCACTTCTAACTACGTTTAGTCAATTTGCGCGTATAATTTATTATACGCGCGAATCGGCTGAACGCGGTTAGAAAGTATCGGAACGCGAATGGTACGGAACACGATAGTGTTTTGTCGTTTCGAGCAATCCGCGAGTCCTTGCGCATAGCGTTCGTCTTCTGTTTTTTCCCCGACGGTGCTGCCGTCGGTGGTCGCGAGGAAACGACCTTCCAGTGCCGCCATACTGTCAACCATTTTTAACCCGCAGCTGTAACATCTTGTAGTAGTATGTCTATGGGGAGGAGGAACAGACTGATCTTACGTTTGGCAACGCTGCAAGGGAAGACGGGGGGCAGAAGTTACCATGAAAATAAGCGTTGAAGAGTTCTGCCCTTGGGTCCCCTATCGCACTTTCACTATCATGCGTAATTTCAGCTGGAATCCTACTGTTATTTTTCCTTGAGTTTATTAGATTAAAAAAGGTTTTTGGGTTTTCCGGGATTGTTGCAGTGATATTGTCTATATGTTCCTTAAATTTTTTTCGAAGGAGATACTTTGAGTGTCGTCGCAGAGCCGCAAAGGTATTGTGCGTGTGTTCACTCGGGAAGCCCTTCCAAAGTTGCCATGCTCGTGTCTTGTTGGCCAGTACATTCGCTCCGAGTAGGTGTAAAAAAAATGCAAAGTTCGTCAGACTTTTTCTTTGACATTAAATGAGAGTACGAGACGTGTATTACCTATTTCACAATCAGTTGCTTTGTTTTATTTCAATCACTTATCGCACAACACTCTTGCTACCTTCCGTTCTGACGTCAGCAGACTGAAGTTTATTTTTAGGCTAAAGGTCTATGTTGTTATCCATATCATTAAAATTTCAGTAACCACCAAACGTCTCTAATTCCCTTATTTTCGTATTTTTCACATTCATACTTACGTATTCTGCATACTAGAACCTAGATATTTTGCTATGAAGAAGGTCGCAACACTGCATAACCACTGATCATGGACTACGCTAGTCAAGATTTCTCCGCCATATCTCGTGTAACGCAAGCACAAGCGAACAAAATAAAAATACTCGATATTTCGAAAATTGAGACTATTTGCCTGCAAAAACCGAAACACGAAATAGAAGAATCCTTACGAATGCAGAATATGTGAGTATCAATGTGGAAAATACGAAAATAAGGGAATTAGAGACGTTTGGTGGTTACTGAAATTTTTGTACGTAAAACTACGCATCTACACCTATATATATATAAAAAAATTCAATCGGCTTTTTTTTTTCAAATTTTCAGACGTCACCCCTGGTTTTTTTCAACAGATTCGTGATTAGGAGGTCAAAGTTAGTTAGTATACCGAAAATTAAAAAAATTGGAGACTTTCTCTATATTGTAAATTAGCTCCCAAAATTTGCCCGCCGAATTAGCAACGACCAATAAATGATTCTAATGTTAAAAATAACGCTTTTTTCATGAAAAAAAGTGATCCCCACCTTGAAAAATCTTCCGCTATGCATAGGAGGTAAGTAGCAATGATTTTTATTTGAAAACAAATGAGTTTAATGTGTCTCCGGCTTATACTACTGTTACCCAAAAATGTAATCTCCTGTCATTGTATCCAACCATGCCGTTGTTTTACAAAAAAATGATTTATGATGTTCAATTCTAGTAGGATACCTATTTTTTCGATTAAGGTAATTGTTTACTATCCTTCGGACACCTATAACTACTTAGTTTCTTCAATTTTTGACATTCGTACTTACATATCTGCTTCGCGGAACATTCCTGAAGGTGTATCAACGTTGTTTTGATGAAATTAATTGCAATTTTTCACATTACCAGTAAGTCTTTCTGATAGGCCTTTTCGCTTGCCTGAGACGAACTAACCTAACCACGCGCCAATGGTTCGTGGGGCTAGCGCCAATGGTTCGCAATTATTTCCAATTTCTAGATCCTGATACTAACACGACACCAAATTTTAACTATGTTTCCTAACCTAACAGAACTAACCTATCCACGCGCCAATGGTTCGTGGGGCTAGCTATTCTCCGTCGGAGAATTAATTTTCAACGAACAACATGAATTTCAGCAATGAAACATTCCCACATCACACAAAACACCTTCCTGATGTTCGACAATGCTACAGGAACTTATTACGGTAAGTAGTTTCTTCTGTAAAAATAAATAAATTTGTCCGAAGGATAGTAAACAAGTACCTCGATGGATTTAGGGGTGAAATGAGTGCTAATGGAACCTAACCTAACAGGCCTAACCTAACTTCGTGTGAATGGTTCGTGGGGCTACCCGTGGATGGTTTTTGGGGCTAACGTCAATGGTTTGTGGGGCTACCCATGGATGGTTTTTGGGACTAAGGTCAATGGTTTGTGGGGCTACCCATGGATGGTTTTTGGTGCTAACAAACAATTTTTCATCAAAATGTACAATTTCCGGACATGACCCCTGGTTTTTTACAACAGATTCGTGATTAGGAGGCCAAAATTAGTTAGTATACCGAAAATTAACGAAATTAGAGACTTTCTCTATATTGTAAATTCTTACCAAATTTTGACTCACGTTGTCTATCGTCAGCTGATATGCAGTATCGTCAGCTGATGTGCAGTGTTTCCAAACTTATGAACCGATAAATGCCGCACAAACTATTCACAAAAAATTGAGGCTAGACTCTACTTTACGTCCTTATCTGCATGGTGATTGCTTCTTTGCGTTCGCGGTGCGCGATCGTGGTGCGGCACCCGGCATCTCTTCGGGTAAGTACCTTTTTCTTTTTACACTTTCTGTTCACGATAGCCCCACTATCCATTCACGGGGTCAAGGTATGCCTACAAGGTTAGGTTCCATTAGCACTCATTTCACCCCTAAATATGTGCTTCATCATCTAAAAAATTCCTGAGTACGTTCAATTGCACATATCCGGACAACATCGGTTTTTCACGATAGCCAAACTATCCACTCATGGGGTCGAGGTATGCCTACGAGGTTAGGTTAGGTTCCATTAGCACTCATTTCACCCCTAAATATGTGCTTCATCATCTAAAAAATTCCTGAGTACGTTCAATTGCACATATCCGGACAACATCGGTTTTTCACGATAGCCAAACTATCCACTCTTGGGGTCGAGGTATGCCTATGAGGTTAGGTTAGGCCTGTTAGGTTAGGTTCCATTAACACTCATTTCACCCCTAAATATGTGCTTCATAATCTAAAAAATTCCCCATTACGTTCAATTGCGCATATCCGGACAACATCGGTTTTTCTCGATTTACTCCTACAGGAAATTTTTGTTTGCTTTGGGATTTATGTTGTTGAATTCCTTATAAAATAAGCTTTCCAACGATATATGACACGTATTCCTTAGGAAAAGGACGTAAACTAGAGTCTTACCTTACATTGGAAAGAAAAAAAAAACGCTCACATGTCATCTTGTCAAACTTCCGCGTGGTTGCTACACTGTGAGGGGGTTACATAACCGAACGCACTGAACATTTGATTCACGTAGTCGACGGTAATGGCGGCACGAGCTATCGTACAACGGAGATGCATGATTGACGAAAAATACCTTATTTACAGGCAAAATACGTTGCACGATTCTAAAAAACAATTTCCCCGGCTTCAGAAAGTCCTCAAGAACGCAATTCCGTAAGTATTCATCTTTTCTCCTGTAAATTTTAAGAAATCAGTCTCCGGCTTATACTACTGTTACCGTATTTTTTCTTCCATCGTGGAATCTATTCGACCGGGAATTCATGCATTATTTTTGAAGATAAATATATCCGACGCACAATGACCTTTGCTTCTTCTACGTGAGCTGGATGTTCCGTACATTTCATGACGTAACCCCCTGTCAGTGTTTCCAACCACGCTGTTGTTTTGCAAGAGGTGAAGGTGAATTTTTTTTTCAAAACTGTATCGCATTGTTTTATGAACAAAATTTTAACTATGCTTGCCTAACCGAACCTAACCTAACTTTGCTGGAAATGGTTTGTGGTGCTATCCGTAAATGGTTTTTGAGACTATCTGTGAATGGATTTTGGGGCTATGCGTCAATGGTTTGTGGGGCTATTCAGGTATTTTTTGGTTACGATGGTTGTAAACAATGCATACCCACATGATGCACGACACGACTCAAGCTGTACCCACAATATTGTGTGTTACGGAAGTGAAATAATTACTGTTATTGTGAAAAATTTAAATTATTTTCGTGAAGAAAGCAAAATGCCACCTTAAAGAATCTTTTGCAATGCAGAATAGGTAAGTACAAATGTTAGAAACGACGAAATAAACGTGTTTGGTGGAGATCGCACTGGTACCAAATTCATTTCATCAAAATGCTGATTTCTCTGTTACAATGTTACTGTTGTATTCACAGTAGCATGACCACAACCAGAGAACAGCTATTAATCACCAGTCTTCCAGAACATTTTAAGGTAACGGTTCCGATTGTTTTATGATTTCTCCTAGCACAAAGACTAATTAATTTGGAAATCATTGTCACACGAAATTTGAACCTTTCTTAAAGTATGAGCACTGTTTGGATTCGAAACAAGTTATTTATGTTGAAAAAACAACTTGAAAATTACCTTACGCACTTCTCATGGACGAGATATTCTCTGTCGGCAAGCGACAGTAAATATTGTAGAAGCGTGGGAATGAATGTAGAAGTAAATCGGAACCTTAGTAGAATGCATTTAGGGACTTTATGTTAATGCTAAGGGAACCAAACGTAACCTGACCACAAAAGCATATATTGAACAAAACCTTAAATAATCGCTAAAACTCCGCAGTATGTGTTAACAGATGTTCATTGAAATCGCAATAAAACAAAAGGAACTTGGGCCCATTTGAATCTAAAAGAGTTGAAGGTTATATAGAAATCTCCAGGAATTTTATTATTCAATTAAAATGTAAAGAGAGGGTGAGACGGGATACATCCTTACTTTGTAACTCACTAATCAGTGAGAATAAAATCTACTGGACAACTGAAGTTAGATATTCTGTTAAACAAAACATGACTAAGCCCTGCGACAGGTTAAGTTTGCAGCAACGTTTCACATATTTAGACCCCAAACGTGTGCGCAGAATATAGTTCTGCTGCAATACTGTCAATTATCTCACTTTATGTGATATGAACAGTTCAGCGATTGGGGAAAGACTGGCACAGTAGATGCTCAGCCACGTTCTCACGTGGATTAATACATAAAACCTGCTGCGAACTTAGCCTGTCGCGAGGCTTAGTTCAATGCTCGCAATTTATTAAAAATGAAATAAAAATATTCCAACTTAATAACATTAGGTTAATCATTGAAAATATTATTTACATGCTGGGTATTTTTTTAACCCTTCATGCTTCTTGCTGGGTTAACAGTGACAAGAAATCAACTTGCAAACAGAACAAATATATCAATCAAAATATGTGTGAATGCAATTCACCACTACTTTGATCAACTCTTGTAGCACATGTTAGTACTCGTAATGCAATGTCAATATAATTGTCTGCATGCTAAAGATATGTGCGTAATAATAAGCGGTATGTTATGGATCGCCATGTCATGCCTCGCCATCTGCAGTCATGTACTGTCTCGACCCAAACTGAACACACCGTTTAACATACATTTCAATAACTCTTAACCTACAGAATTCTACTGTTATCTTTATTGGGCACAACCTCTTCCAATGGGAACATTTCAAGTGTGCAGTTTTCAGACATGCTGAAATGTACAAAAAATGTAGCTTGAGAACTAATATTTGTAGAGAGATTATTTCCCTCCCCCTTCCCAGAATGACATGGTTTTTAGTGGAGGTGAAATTTGTACATTGCACATCCCTAGAATAGAGAAAGTTAATGGCAAAAGAAGAACGATGTCCCCCATCGATATTCATTGTGAGATTGCAACACTGTGAATTATACTGTGCATGACTGCTTTTGTGTAGCTGAACGTTCTTTCTTTGTCTTCTTCTAAGCCACATAGTACAGTGCATTCAACGAAAAACCGGCCCTGCGGTACATTTTTAATAGTTGGCCCATTTGCCTGTTTCCTATTTCCCACCTCTACCTCTCCTTTCGCACCCCCTTACTCCCCACTACAAGTACACATACATGCAAGACTATCATAACAACGAAACAGGCAAATGGGCCAGCTATTAAACATGTACCTCGGGGCCGGTTTTTCGTTGAACGCTCTGTATTACAATGCTAATATCAGTCGTGTGCTTGGTGTACAGTTGTCCCCCATGTGCCTAAACATGTAACAAGGAAAGTATGAATGCATCGAAAGACAGAGCACACTGCAGATTCCGATGTTATACAGAAATGGGTTAGTGAGAGAAGGGAGGACACGTAGCAATGTATTAGTGCCGAATGTGAATATGAAAGTTCTGTGTGACCAAAAGTGAACATGCCTTGCTTTGGTTGTTTTGTATCTAGGCAGGTGGGGACCACTGTATACCAAGCATGTGACTCGTGTCAACTTTATAATATTCCATCATTTTTAAAAAGCAGCACAAAATTGCAGCTGAGACATAAAGGAACAAGAAAAAAATAACATTTTGCACTCATGATCAGTATAACTTACTTTATATTTCATACCTTATAGATAGCTGAAGGTTTGCGAGAGAGGTCTATGCCAAGTGCCTGTGCATGTTACAGAAAATGGCATGCCTAACCAAGAGTTAAAAAGAAGCTGCTATTTAGTGTGCCTGTGTGGCCACCGCAGACGAAAATGAATGAAAAAATGTTGTATTTACAAGTGTTACATTCCTACAACCATACAAAGTTTCATTGAAAACTGGCTGATACTTCTTGGGGGGGAAAATAATAATGATGTGTAAGAGGAACAGTGTTGCTAGCTTATGGGAAAATATTCCAAAATTTCACTTCTCGCATCAATCCTATTAAGGCTGGATGCACCAAATTTGCAGGGAAACACAACCAAAAGCACTCTCTGAGGATATGTAATACCCAGCCCCAATTTTGAAAAGAAAATGGAAATTATACAACTTCTTTTAGGTCATAATTTTTGGTAAATTTTGAAAGTTTTAATATCCCCCTGGACCCTTAATTCTCACACAGTTATAAGCATAAAATCAAAATTTGTACAGTACAGTGGGTATATGCATTTGAGTACATACCAGTTCCAGTCAACATGTGAATTGTGATTGGATAGTAACACAGGTTTTAACAGTTTCTATATGAGTTCTAAGGGATTTTAAAATGTGGGAATAGTCCTGTTTTAGTCATTTGTTATCCTAGTATTCAACCTGTCCACGTAAAAACCTATATCCTTTCCAGAGGCGAAGATATAGTACAAGCAATGCAAGCACTGCTTGCATTATTCGAATATCATTTAATGTACTTAATGTTTTAGCCTTATTTCGTTTCCATCGCACTCGATTTCGCGAAAAATTACGGCCGCAAACTCCCTCAGCAGCTCTGTAGCAAGCACCAGCCTCAATGCTTGCGGCTGCTCTGCGGGAAAATAACGCACCCGAAGGAGTCACATGGCAAAGCGTGAAATTCGAGTGGAACCCGTCCACAACGCTTATACCAAAAGCTCTGCTTGCTGAGCTTGCGTTATTCCCGAAAATAGCCGAGCTCAACCGAAAGCAGAAGGATATATTGCCACCAAAAACTACGAGTAAAGAATATTTGTCTTCATGAACACGTAAACAAGATCGCGAATATAAAAATAATTCTTAGTCATAAAATAACTAAAATAAGTTATTATCATTGTTCTAAATTCCATATATATATATATATATATATCATTTTATATTACAATTTATTTTAGATTTCGCGAATTGTAAAACGCGTAAAAAAAATGGATATTGGGAGTTCGGGCGAGATGGTAAAGGGCGGGGGTTTGTGTTTCCAGTAAGTGAAATGTCTGCACCCCCGTGAAGAGTTTCCCCAGGGAGGGAGGGAAGATTCGACGGACCTTGGTCTGCACCCTGTGTCCAGCTCGGTCCAGCTCAAATTACGTCAAAAGTGTTGACCGCACCAATGTTTGCAACTGCCACATTATTTACACAGTAATTCAAGTGAGCTGTTTCAGAAATTTTACAACCACATTCAATAAATTGACTGCTTTTGAATAAAACTTGGGGTGAAAATAAAGCTATCTAAAAAGAACTCTCTACTGATATTTACACAGCACAATTAAATCGTATACATTGTACATATTATGAACACAAGAACATGTTTTAAGTTTTATTATTATGACACAAGTGGTGCTCCCAGGATTTTTTGTAGTAGTCTCCTCATTTTGTCATCTTTTCCTGCCTTTGACTTTCCTTTCCATAGGAATACTGGGCCAAAGGGGGGGCCAACCCTCCCCCGGCCCCGGACACGCCTCTGTATTTCACTTTATTACTTAAATATTATGTATATACTCTTTCTGCTGTAATGATTCTGATTCCATCGCTTAATTTCTATCTCCAAACTGATATATCTTTCCTTCCCATGATGAATAAAATTAAGGAAATAGGTTGGTATCACTTTCGGTCGTTCCAGAGATTTCCAAAGTGATCTTGCGTGGATGCTTTCCAGTTGTGGAAAGAGCGTGGGAGTGTCTTCACGTTTTGAGAACCTTGACGACCTAAGATTTGTTGAATTGTTCGATAGCGGGAAATTTCCTATATATGTAAAGGAGTTTGGAATTTATTGTGGTGAGTACATCGTCTATGCATGTGTTTCTTTGGTTTGAAATGAAATTTTTAAAGTTTGTGTTTAACTTTTTATGTTAATGTTTGACTCCGAATGCGATTTTTAGGGTGCCCACAAATCCTAAATTACAATCACGCAGTGTAAATTAAATAAATGAGTTATTTTACCTAAATCCGTTTGGTCACCGTTTGCCCACATTAAAAAATAATGAACAAATAAAAGTACTAATAAATAAATAAGAAATTACGTACCCCTTTAGTCGTATGCGGAAAGTTCGCATATGTAAGACGTTTACTACCATACGAATAACGTTACCTGGAATTTCGAAAGTAAATGTGACGTTTGAGGATCATATGGTTTATTTTTAGAACCGTCATTTTATTATGATATTTTGACAAATCCAGCGACCGGGCCAATGAGGCTATAAACCTTTAATCCCCCTCTTGGCGTGCCATTGTACTACATGTTTTGTTGTACTGAAACATTGCTTGCCTCCTTCGTAAGACTACGCTTCGCTACTGATCCTTTCTAAATGACGAAGCTTTGTTGATTACCGTAAAGCTGACTTCTTGACCTGAAGAAGGGGGCAGTTGCCACCAAAATGTTGTCTTTGACCCACTGTACGTAAGTAAATAACAAATTTTGATTTTATGCTTATATATGATAGTAAGTCGCATGCATCCAAAATATGAAATCTCACACATTGTTAATGGATTGTGTTGTTCTCAGAAAAAAACAAATACATTTGAAATTCTTGCTTGTTAATATTAGTAAAAATGGTTATAATATTTGTAATCTGATTATGTCATACCTAGATATGCATGCCTTTAACACAGTCTCAAGTCATTCATACGAGTAGATAATGTGTAACGAATTGAATATATAAAATGTCAGTAAGTGTGTCTGTTTGTCAGAGAAATATTACCTGAGTTTAATGTAACTGAGCCTAGATTCTATATGGCCCCTGTGTTCCAGTGTAATTTACCAATAATAAACTATATTTCACAACTTTAACGAATTAAAGAAACATCCTCAAAAAAATAAAAATTAGGAAAAGGCCTTTATTATGCCACTTGGGCCAGAAGGAAATTGTACCAAGATGCACTATACTCAGCCTGTGTAAGTTGTGTTCATCTTGGTTCCAAGTCAGCAAAGATCTGCCATGCCACGCCTCTGTACAGCACTGCTACATAGCAAATGACAGGCCTCGTTTTTGTTACCTCACATTACCCCAGTGGCGAGCATTCAAAGTGGTAAAAATTTGAATTTTGCATAACTCCAAGGATAATTAGACTCCCCGAAAGTGTCGAGAGGAGCCCGTGAAAGACTAAAATACCACAAAGCAGTGGCATGCGGTGTGTTTGTCATGCAAGCCTGCCTTCCCCTTGATGGACTATTGTTTTTAAAAATGATATATTCATTGCTTCGGTTATCTAAATGGTCACTGCATGCTACTGCATTACCCAAACACAACTTGACACCATGGACGGAATCTTATGAACTACCTCCCTACAAAAGATATCCACTTTATAAGCATAATAGTTTTTCTTGTATGTACACATTGCTTGCATTGTAGAATTATTTTCCTTAGTTTTGTTCTGAGAAAATGGCTTTCACAATAACAGAATAAACCAATTCAAAAAATAAGTCGCAAGAAAACTAAAGGAAAGAGAAATACAGACAAAGATGAAAAATCTGTTATAAATAAATTTGTGTGCATTCCATTCCACAAGGGATTCTCACATAAAATTGCCAAAATTTTTAGAAGATTTAATTTCAAAATTGTGTTTGGATCACCAAGAAGTTTGGAATGTATATTTAATGAATTCAAAATGAGAGAGACTACCACATGTGGAAACCACAGGAATATATATAACACCATTAAGCCTTGTTTCCATGATATGAAAACTAAATATGCTGACCAAGGCAGAAATTTATTTTATTATAAAACCTAAACTAAACGTAAAGTTTCAACCTTCTAGCAAGGTCTTCTTCAGACTCTATACCAAGTACAAATGTAACCAGGTACACAACAGGATGATATATATATATACACACAAAATACTCCCCTCCAGACTATTAGAAAGTACATAGTTCTGGAACAATCTAGCAGGTGGCTTTCCCTTGTCAACTGTACTTTCTTCTGAAAGAGAATGTCGCTGGACTCTTTATCTCACACTCTATTTCCTTCATTCTTCTTCCTTCTTCTCTCCTCTTTCTCTCTTGTCCTTTCCACTCTTTCTAACGCCTTCTTCCATTCTTTGTTTAACTTCTGTCCCCCATTCCAGTGCATTGTGTCTTCTTCACCTTTCTTCTCTATTTCCTTGGACTCCTTCCATTTTCTCACTAGCATTCTCTTCTCCCTTCCTATCTGCCACAATAATTAATTATTTTTAAACCAGTTTTGTATTCACTGATAGATTAAATGTTCTCCCTGAGCCTACATCTGGCCGTGTATGCTACACTTACGTTTTATGATTTTCTCTCATCACTTTCAAGTGAGTTGATGTAATATACACTTGTAACTACTACTTGTTGGCAGGTAATCATTATTACCTAAAACACTGGCACTAGAACATTTCCTTTCTTTGGACACTTCCCTTCGTGGGTAGAGAATCATGTTGTCACCATTCTTTGGCTACCTTTTACTTTCAGTTTCTAAATTCACTAGCTAGTTTACTTTGTATATACATAGATGAAAGAAAAAATCTTATCAACAATTGAGGACCTCTACAGAAAATGGGCCCACATCCACATTTTCTTAAATTAAAATTTAGGCTTTAGGTACTCTTACTGGGGCACATAATGAAACAAAGGTAAATTCAAAAATCTCATTGCGTGTTTGAAAAACAGCTTTATAAAATTTCCACTCTGTTGGAAAAGGTCCTGTGTCCATAGACATTGGTCCATATTCCACAGAGGTTCTAGGTGTTGATGCAGTAGGCTTTACTGATATGAACATGTTTGAACCTCACAACAATGTAAGCAATGGAAGCTTTGGTCAGAATTCTTTAAACCAAGGTGAAAGGTTTCGCGAATGGAACTATAGTTAAGGTACCAAGGTCACGCCAAAAATGGCTCTTCCGGAGGTTTATCTCTGGAACAGGTAAAGGGAAAATAGTCGAAAACGGTGGCGATAGAAAGGGTATCCATCCCGAAAGTGGCCTGTGTGGTATGACCCAACTTGACCCAGAAGCATCCGTACAGGGTGCCAAAATGAAATGCATTTTTAATGTTCAACTGGTGCCAAAAACATGGGTCGTTTCGTGATTATTTTACACGGAACCTATTTGAGATGGATATAACCATCAAGTCACATTGAAGGGAGGATGTTTTGTGCGACCATGTGGTATTTTGTGTTTAGTCGATCTGACCAATGCCAAGCAAGTATATCATTTAATCATAATATATTAATGTTTCCACATAGAAAAGGGCCTGTAATATTAAAATAATAGTTTATTAAAAATTGTATTGACGTACATCACAATTTATTTTCATGCAAAATGTTAAAATACATTGTATTACTTGAAATGAAAAATGATGCTCAATAACAAGTGCATGATAACATTTTTTGTCTCTTTTAAAATTTTGTACTTAGGTTTTTTTTTCCATAGAAGACATCAATTTTTGAAAATGGTTAGTAGATCTAGTGATTTATCTAACAGCTTTCTGGAGAACTGTCACTAATGTGGGAATTTATCTGGCACTTTATTTCTGTAAATGGAAATAGTCAATGTCTGTTTTCAATGACTGAAAGAAAGAATGAGGGCCTCCCCAGTTGTGTAGTGGTACCATTGTCATCTTGTAATCAAAGAGTTCCAGGTTTTAATCCTGGTGGAGACACTTAGTGTTTTGGATCCCACTTTAAACTGTAGGTCCAGTCCTGATTAGCCTTAAAAATGGACTTTAAATGCCAACTCAATCAATCAGTCAATGACTGAAAGAAAGACCTGGAATGTGCTCAGACTCAATGAGGATCTGACCACATCTAAAATATCTTATGCCTGAACTTTGCAATGCCGTAGGATGGGTCTTTATGCTTTCACATAACAACCATCTCCTTGCGAATTTATTTTGGGGATTCCCCTTCAAGAACAACTCTGACTATATATTTCTCCACCATACTACTTCCATGTATATTCAGCTAACAGAAAATCTAGCCTAGATTTAGGGCTTGAATTTTCTTATGTAGTACATAGATATGCATCACATTTCACAAAAAATACCTTGTCTGAAATATGTGAAACAGGTTGAGGCTATTCTTTATTGAACTACCCATGTACAAATCCAAATTGGTGTGTATTTCATTAGAATAGCTATTTACAGGGCCACACATTCAGAAGATAATACTGAATTTGAACCCAAATCCAGCAGATTGGAAACATCACTTCCTTCTAGTAATTTTTACATTCTTTAAGTTTTGATTGGAATCTAAATAATGGTGTCCCAGATCACAGTTGAATTTCAGATATTTTTTTTTTTCATTCTGTGAAATCGGAAGGTAAAATTAATATTGAAATAGATGATACAGACTTAGGAATCCATGAATGTGTTGCATAACTCTAAAATCCTCTGTTCGATTGCCAGTTGACATCTTCTCTTTCAAAAGCATGTGTTTGTGTGCATTGTATTTTGTCTTCAATTTGAACACCATCTGAAGTTTCTGTGTAAAATATATTTTCAGATTTCAAGTGCCTCACCCTCATTATCACAGATGGAATCTGCCCCTTTGCCCCCACTACTGAAGGTAGAACCTGACCTCATGATGTGTTCAGTAAAGAGCGAGTCCCAAGATATCCATCTTCATGAGGAGTCAAATGGAAACACTTGGCAGCCATCATTATCATCACTTAATAAATCTGAACCAAAGGAGGAACAAATGAAAGTTGACGAGCCAGGGGATGTTTCTGATAGCTACTTTCACGTATATTTGCACTCTGGTTCTGGGATGAGTGAATTCTTACCAGAGGATAAACAGTTTGGTGTTGTTCCATTCAACAGTAATGAGAGTGACAATGTTAATGTGGAGTCTGAAGATGTGAAGAGGGAAATCACAATTGAAGATGAATGTCCAGCTGCAGAGACAGAAAGGTGAGTGCATGAAGTATTTTCAAATGAGTACCAAAATATCCTCATCAGGGGTATAAAAATACAGGGCACCCATTTCTCATAGTGCCTGAAAATTCTCACCGGCTGCCTGAATTTTCCAATTCAGTTCTAAATATATATATATATATACAGGGTGTCGCAAAACTCTTTCAACAACGCTTGGGTGCTGGTAGATATCATAAAAACAAGTAACTTTTCCCTATAAAGTTTACCTCGAAAGCACTTAGTTTCTGCGCTATGAGCGCTTAAAATCTATTCTGTACGTATGCAACCCAACACAGCAAATGCTTGCTCTGACATAACTACCAGGGGCACGTGGCAGGGATGACTTGAGAGAGACGACTTGAAAACAACAACTTGGGAGTCTTGCCTGAGCAAAATCCAAAACATTAATGATACTTGCGATGTTGTAAGAAGCATTCACATATTTATAAACTGACCAAGACAAATAATGAGCAGACTGAAATTCAAGATTACTCAGTCTAAAATATCTCCATAATTGATTGATTGATTTGGTTTATTTTATTTCGCTTTTCTGCCACCTTTGGCTAATAGCGAAGATGAGGATGATATGATGAAATAACAAATAACACCAATGTCGAGGCCAATATTTAAACCCGAGATACTTGGCACCGTAGCGAGCTGTGCTAACCACATCACCACGGAGTGTTTCGCGTATCATGCAATATCAACAATTGCAAGGGACATGTGAGATAGGGGAAATCCATGAACGAACAAATGTAAACATGATGTGTTTGCTGCCTCGTTTCGAACACGCAGACTGTAATGTTATTACAATTTATTTATTAGAAAATTGTGAACTAGCGCTATTGCGAGTCGAGTTCGTTATAAAAAGCAGGCTGAACAGAAACAAAAATCTCCGACAGATGAATATTCTTGAGCCAATTCGGTGAATGAGTACGTTTAGTGATCAACACATGATCTCTCTACCGAATGTTCCGGACACGAGTTCCGACCTGGGCAAAGGTGTCACTGGATCTTTCGTCCTTGTATTTACTATTTGCCTGAAAGTGCAGAAAATTGATGTACAATGAGCAGAATATAAATTCACAAGAATTATTCTGGAAATTCATCTAGATGTCAGAATCTTGCTACAAAAGTTTTTTTCCAGGGTGAACTTAAAGTTGACATTTTGGTGCCTTCCGAAAATGTTACTCTTACATTTCAATGTTGATATCAAGTTGCTACAATGAATGATAAATATGTACAATTTATTACGTGTACTCAATGGTTTCCTTTTGATTATTTATTTTTATGTTCGATGATAACAATGCAAAGCAAAGACACAAAATGAGAAAACTAATTCCCACACATGAAAAGAGTGTATATTACGAGGATTTCTCTTGATGTACCGATATCGTTTGATATTGGAAATGTGAAATGTGGAACAAACTAGTACTGGTTGAGTAGGCACCGAACTCACTGTAATTCCTTTCAATAAAATATTAATTTCTTCCTACAACTTCTTTAATAGACCATTCAAGATGAAACAGTTTGAGTGGAGAGAGAGAGAGAGAGAGAGTTTTTAATTAGCATGTTCCTAGTATTGCAAATAATCATTGGAATTTTCTTGAAATCCACTTTTAAAACACATATTTTTTCTTACATGCATATCAGTTGTCGGTAAAATTTATAGGTTGCCACTGTTTTGTAAAATAAGCCAGTGGTCTTGGGTTCGAATCCCGGCTTGGGCATGGATGTTTGTGAGTGTCCATTCATCAATTTCATCATATCATCACTCATCTCCATCTTGGTAAATTAGCTAAAAGTGGCACAAGAAGCGAAGTAAAATAAAGCAAATCAATCAATAATTAAATTAAAAGAGCCTCACAATTATTTCCTTATGAGACGAACAAGATTAGCAATAATGCTAGCAGAGAGAGGAATAATTTTCAAATAAATTGTAATAACATTAAAGTCTGTGTGTTTGAAACGAGGCATCGAACACATCATATTTACATTTGTTCGCTCGTGGATTTCCCCTATCTCACGTGTCCCTTGCAATTGTTGATATTGCATGATACACGAAAAACTCCGTGGTGATGTGGTTAGCACAGCTCGCTACGGCGCCAGGTATCTCGGGTTTAAATATTGGCCTCGACATTGGTGTTATTTGTTATTTCATCATATCATCCTCATCTTGGCAGAAAAGCGAATTAAAATAAACCAAATCAATCAATCAATTATGGAGATATTTTAGACTGAGTAATCTTGAATTTCAGTCTGCTCATTATTTGTCTTGGTCAGTTTATAAATATGTGAATGCTTCTTACAACATCGCAAGTATCATTAATGTTTTGGATTTTGCTCAGGCAAGACTCCCAAGTTGTTTTTTTCAAGTCGTCTCTCTCAAGTCGTCCCTGCCACGCGCCCCTGGTAGTTATATCAGAGCAAGCGTTTGCTGTGTTGGGTTGCATATGTACAGGATAGATTTTAAGCGCTCATAGCGCAGAAACTAAGTGCTTTCGAGGTAAACTTTATAGGGAAAAGTTACTTGTTTTTATGATATCTACCAGCACCCAAGCGTTGTTGAAAGAGTTTTGCGACACCTTGTGTGTGTGTATATATATATATATATATATAAAGGTAAAGTGTTCCCCTGTGCTTAACACCATGCCATGAAGGCGTATAGGGAATGTGGGGGTAACGCCCCACACTTTCTTGATCCGGTCGAGAGTGGGGGTGATGTGATCAGCACCACGCCCCTGACCGCCTTTACCCCCCAGGGTTTCCCCCAGGTACCCATGTTATTCAACGCTGGGTGGGCGCCGGGGCTGCTTCCAAAGTTAGAAAAGTTCCCGGATTTGAACCGGCCAGGGATCGAACCCGGGACCTTTAGCATAGTAGTCAGACGCGTTACCGACTGAGCCACGGTGGCCATATATATACAATATTTCGAGTTCGCTTACGGAAATATCCATTGCCTTTGTTTTTAAAAAAATAACGTACAATATATTTTTTAAAATTCTTATATATTTTCTGTATCACGTGTAAAAGTAATCTGGAAAAATTCACTTGCCATTATAAATTTTTGCACTGTTGCCACAGTTAGAGCATCTGACTACCCCGTGGGGGAGAATCGGGATTTTTTCCATGTGCTCATGTGGCTCCAGCACCCACCCAGCATTGTATAAAGTGGGTACCTGGAGGAAACTCTGGGGGGTAAAGGCAGCCCAGTGCATGGTGCTGATCACATCACCCCCACCTTTGGCTGTGATGAAAAAGTGTGGGCCCCTAACTCCACACCTCCTATACACCGTCATGGCATGGTGCAAAACACAGAGGACTTTCCCTTTGATGTTGCTAGAATGTAGAGTTGGCCGTACATTAGAATATATTGCATTGTTATTCATGCTGTTACTTGTAGAACCTTCTTTAGGAAAACCACTCCTGCAAAAGAATAAATTACTTTCAATCCATTTTTTTATTAATTAATAAATTTAATGTTTTAAGATCATATTAAGAAATGCGGAGCTTTATCTTAGCTGGATTCGTGTCTTTTTTCCAACCACATTTGAAAAAGAAAAGCGGATCTTGAGAAAAAAGGGGCTGGCGCTTGAATTGTTTTTAAGTTTTTTATTCCCATGACTTTCGTCATTCTCTTTGAAAAATTTGCTCACCTTGAATGTACAGTTGTGTTCAAAATTGGGAGTGAATTTACTATACTGGATGTATCTCCAATTGCTTTCAAGTTCGGCATACTAGAAATTGCAAAATAAGCCAAAATAAGTCAGTCCGTGAACAGGTTAAACACCATTGATTTATGAAGAAAACAACTATTTTTGGCAATGATTAGCGTTTAAAAACTATGTTCATGATGACCCTGAATTTTAACTATGCTTGCCTAACCTTACTGAATGGTTTGTGGTCCAAACATTTTTTTCCTTCTTTACACAAGATGCAATTTTTTCACATGCAAATCAACAGGTCTCACTTATTGCACAACACTTGAGCAACCTTCGCATGTCATTTGTTCATATCATCAAACATGGTTACCATATTAGTGTATGGACAATCAGATCGGTAATTTCTGCCCGTTATTTTGCAATTTGGGGTGTAAGGGGTGACCTTCCACATAGTACACCCAAATGTCAACCTCACTTCCACGTTAGTGCACCCTGGACTGAAGACTAACGAGGCTCTGGCGACTGGCCCCATGGCCAGTATAATTTTGTTTGTATTGTCCTGTTCTTTTGTCCTTATGTGTGCTGGGTGCCCGTTTACAGCCTCAGCTTTTAACAGAAGTCAGAACATTTTAAATTTTTTAGTTAGGCAATGTTAGAGTTGTTCTTTGAAATGATAAGGGGCTGGCCCCCGTATCATGTGACGGGAGCAAAATAGCCTAAGTGCTGACGCTCCCAAAATTTTAATTTCAACTCAACTCAATTTAGTTATTTTGCAATTTGTAGACGTGACCGCCAAATTTTAACTGCAGATTCGTGATTACGAGGCCTAAATTTGTGAGATTGTTGTTCTCACATGAGTGACCTTGCTGTGGTACGAATTGTGGCGAATCCCATGCACCAGAGTGTCTACATTGCTGATAGTAATTTTATGTTTGTTAGAAGTGTTAGATTTAATACTGTTAGAATTTTTACGTATTCAGGGTGGCAACAGACTTGCAAAACCTTGAAAACCGGGAAAAGTCAGGGAATTTGAGGTGTCAAAGAAAGTCAGGGAATTTCTTCTTCATTGACAATATGCTGCTGGAATTTTATTACTTGTCTGGCTCACTTCACCTTATTTAATGTAGGTGCTTATGAAGGTTTTCTTACATCATCCTGATGTATTACTGGTTTCGCACAAGTTAACATGCATTTACAATGACATTGCACTATTCTTGGATATCAAGAAGAATCCAACAAAACGGGATATATATTGAATACTATCACAAAAAGGTGAAACATAAATCTGCATTGGTGAACGTTATAAAAATTGGCAAGTGCATGCTCCCAACCTCAAATTTACTGCAACACTAGTATTGCAATGAAATTAATGCCACTCTCTGTCCTGTCTGTTTATACTCGTGAGAGATGGTCATTAATCTCTCACTGAGTGAAGTTAATGTCCAATACTATGAAATAAAATACTAATAATAAATACGTAAATATTTTAATATGATTTTTACTCGAATCATTCAATAGTAAAAGCAAATCACTTTCTTCAAGAATTGACTTTTCTCTGTCAGCCCTGCTAAATTATCACTTTCAATCTACTGATTTATACGAGGGGTGGCCAGAAAGTAATTTCCAATTAGTAGGGACATTGATTTTTTGTAAACGCGAAAACAGAGAAATATTGTAATTTATGTGAAGTTGTGTTTATGAATGTGCAGTAATGTGTGGACACATTTTTCGCCCGTTCAAAATATCGTAATAATGCGAATTTGGCATAAAATGCGAATTGTTGGCATTTTTAGCGATTTTTTTTAAAAAAATGTCCTAAAAAACGAAGAAAAATTCCATGAAATCCAACATTCTTGTCTTTTCTAGGTCATGTTTGTGTACATAGATCGTGAACGTTTTCCAACATTTTATTCAAGAGTAAACTATAATACTTACTATACTTGGAATAATTCAGACAGCCACATTTAGTCAAGTATTTATCACGTTTTTTTCAATTTCTATGAAAACAATTTGCATCACAGCGCAAAGTCTAAGGGGTCTAACAGGAGATCGAGTCACACTGGAGCCACATCTTCAGTATTTGTTGCACCGCGCGAGATATGTTTTGAATTACCAAGCTAAGTGCCCACCATCGGCATTTGTCGAGCGAGATATAAAGGAGCTCAGTCATTAGGGCATCTGACTACCATGCGAGAAACCCGGGGTCGATTCCCTGCAGGGGAGAACCGGGATCCTTTCCACCTATTCAAACTGCTCGGGCGCCTACCCAGCATCATACGAGTATCAAGCGGGTACCTGGGGGAAACTTGGAGGGATAAAGGTAGCCAAGAGCATGGTGCTGATCACATATCCCCACGTTAGTTGTGATAAAGAAAGTGTGGGGCCCAAACTCCGTACGACTATACACCTTCATGGCAAATTGCAGGGGAGCACTTTACTTTTACTTTTAATTCCTCAAAAATCTGTTCCAACATATCAAACTGTCACGAACAATATGTAGACCATGTGACCTACAATTTAAAATAATAGTTTAAAAGCACAATGGAGCATTAATTTTCGGTATATTTGGCAGGAAAATGTTCTAAAGCAAAAACACAAATTTTGGGAAACGTAACACTAACAAGTCTAAATAGATAATGCCAATTGTTGGTGCCATAATAGTATATCGGTATCTGTCACGTGAGATTGATTGATTTAATTTTTTTGGGTGCGTCTCCACTTAGGGTCATTATACACCATTCAGTATATACAGGGAAAATTCCATTATCTAAAACCCTTACCTTCAAATTAAAAAGGGAGTATGGAAAATAACTTTGAAGATATCAAACTCTCATGAAGAGGCATAGGCCATGTGACTTACAATTTGAAATAGTAGTTTAAAAACACCATGTAGGTATAATTTCAGATATTTGCCAGAAAATGCGCTAAAATGAAAATGTGAATTGTGGGGAAAATAACACCGAATAGTAAAAAATAAACAAATAAAAAATACACCATTTCGAATGAAAAATATCATGGTCCCTACCGATTAGCCATAACAAAACAAGAATATTAGTTGTAATTTATTGCATTACTAACAGTGAGTCCTAACCTAACTTTCGGCATAATCACCACCGTTGTTCTGGCTTTTGTCTTGGCATGGCACTAAATTTTGTATGCCCATGGTGCATGTGTCTGACAGCAAAGACTGAAACTATCTCTACCGCAGTGTAGCTGTCAAATCCTTGTCCTGCCAGAAACCTCTTCAGTTAAGCAAAGAGATGAAAGTCTGTACATGCAAGGCCAGGGCTGTACAGGGATTTGTCCAAGGTCTCTCACCTGAAGTGATGCATAGGGCCCGCGTGTATTCAGCTGTATGGGGTTGTGCACATTCGATTGGCCTTCGTGAATTGTCTGCACCATCGTCTGACCATACTATCACTCACGACGTCCGATCTGCACACGTTACATGATTGCTGGTGGCTCTGTGCCAAATTCTGAGCGTGCAAAAATCTGATTACTACAGGTAGACTACATCGCAGTAGGTGGGAGACTCTATGAGAGCTGCAATCTTTAACCTAGAACTGTTCTAAAATGGCTGCATTGCAACTGTACCAGATTACAGCTACATGCCACTTCTCCTGCCTGCATGTGTGTGTGTATGTCTCGCTCTCCGACCACTAGTGCTGCGCATAGCCACCAGTGGAGCTTTCTTCAGGATGTCCCTCATATATCAACTTTCAGAAGCTCTTATTAAGAGAGCGTTCCCGTTTTAATGTGTGTTTAGCTAAATCAGGTACCTATACAATGCAATTCTATAAATTCCTTGCATTAAATTTCTAATACCTACATACCCTTTTCGTCAGCAATAATGGTATAACTGCATGTAGTCTGTTTCACAGTACTTCACTTGGTTATACTGTACTGAAGCAGAAATCCCATGGATAATGTAAGAAAATATGACATTTTCATTTGTACAATTCAATTGTTTCACTTATATGCAAGAGTTAAGTTGTTTGCTTTACAGAGAAGAGAGAAGTAGCTTTATGCATCGAAAAATGAGTCCGCACTCATGGTTCTTGCAAGCAGAGGATTCCAAACCTCAGTGGAAATATCAACATATAATACCGAGAATGCATAAGAAGACTGATAAATTACAAATTGTATTTCTTAATCAATCACTCTTTACTCTTATCTCATTTAGTCGTAACTTTAAAAATAATGAAGTATTTTATTTTAAACTTACTGAGTATGATAAAATAACCGTAATCCTTCCCTAGCATGTGAATTGTAATTTTCCAAATTCACTGTTTTGCTGTTTGAATTCAATTCATACAGAATAGAGATATTTAGTCAATTTCATAGAAGATAATATTGGTACTTAACAAATTCATACCTGGTTTTGTATGAGTTTATTATTTCCTTTAGTTTAGTTTGTATTGTCAGGGAAAAAATTAAATTTTGTCCTGGAAAACCTGGAAAAGTCAGGGAATTTCATTTCTGCTTGTCTGTAGCCACCCTGGTATTTTTTTGGTTTCGTTTGTGCACATACCAGGATAATTTGTTTAAAAGAAATGTGAAAGTTCTCTGGGATACAATGAATTGGGCAAATGCTTGACACATAGATACTGATACATGTTGATTGAATTCCTTCAACATATCACTGAAGGATACCCTGATCACCAGGAAATGGATTTATATGTAGTTAAAAATGTGCTAAAGATGTAAATACATATTTAGTTATTTTCACCAAAATATGGAAATAATAAATATGGGCTTAAAATTGTATGTAAAATACCTTTTTAACAATATTAAACACTATGTACGTAATTCTTGAGTTTTAAAACAATTGATTGCACTTCTATCCACATTGTAACTATTATTGTTACTGTCTTGAAGATTCACTTTGGCCATGCATATCTTATCTCATTTACACCTCATTTATCTCATTTACTCATTGCACACCTTTTGCACACGCATGTCGAGGGTGGAATTAGCAAAAGCTGCTCGACTTGGGACTCTCTTCCAATGTTGTCATAATGTTTGTAACAACCAGGAGCCGATGCTTAAGTCCTCCCTCATTCTCTATTGTTGACGAAACAGGAATTTCAAGTTTTTATTGTTCGGATGACAGAAAACTTGCAATTTACGCAATTAGAGGATATCAAGAACGTCATAAACTTTGGTTTGTTTAACGTCGCTTTGGACTTTGTCAATTATTTTCAACAAATTCACCCAACCCTTTCTGTTACACGGGGACATGTAGTTATTGCGTGAATATGGAGTATATGTTGAGAAATGTTCTGAAATAGAGAAATAATATGTAAAAATAACTCAAATATGTAAAATATGAGCCAGAACGTAATATGTGTGTATAAATATGGAAAATTAAATCTGAATGAGTGTTCATGCCATGGTGCGCAAAGATAATAAATACAAAATGAAACTGATTTCAGCTTCATATATAAATATGTATTTACATGTAAATCCATCCCCTGCTGATCACATTTGTGTGGCCAAGTTTGTGGAAAGTCATTAATTTACCACATGGCACATTTCATGCCTATTACGACATAACAGAAAATGCATGTGTACACTTAGTTGACTGCCCTGAAAAGTTTCAAAGTCCAGAATTCGTAAACTTCGTAACAATGCACTTCAGTGCCAGCTGAGAGTAGCCAACTTTGAAGCAGGTCTCTCAACTAGATAAAAATGCTGTACTGAAAGGCTTCCATTGCTTGCACATTTCATGAACTTAGAAACTAAAAACTGCTAATAAAATAAGCAGTCAAACAGAAATAATAAATTGGGTCAAGAATCTTGGAGGATGTTTTCGATTCTGCATGCTCGATTTGAAATCACAATATGCATTTCAAACACTGAATTGGGTCTTGCTCCACGTGTAAGCTATAACTATTAAGTTTGAGCAGAAAGAGGCAAATTTCTAAATTTAGGCAATAATTGATTGATTGATCGACAATTTGTGGCACAATATCAAAAGGTTCTCAAAAATATTTTTTTCTGCAACCTGTAGATTTAGGCTAATTGGGACTGGACTTAGAGTTTAACGTGGGATCCGAACCACTATGTGCCTCCACCAAGTATCGAACGCGAGACCCCTTGATTACAAGGCAACGGCACTACCATTGCACCATTGGGGAGGCACCTACTACACATAGCACTTCACTACTGAATACATGCTATGCACAGAGACTGTTATTGCAGGAAATTATTTTTAGATTCAAAATTGGCGAAGTGCAATTCTTACATTTTATTAAACAAATAATACCTTATACAGATGTTGCCTCCGATCTATGGTGACGAAATTGCACACCTTTTGCAGCACCACCAAGCGGGAAGAGAACGAAGCTGCCAGTCGTGTCGTCACGTTGAACCGTTGACTGTGCATGACAAGTGTGGTCATTGCATATTGGGAAGAATGCCGCTGAAAGTCAGTGCATATTGGGAGGGTTAACATAACCACACTTTCCAACATAAACTACAGTTATAGTGCCATTATAAAATTATGGAAGGAGCGTGGATTCACTGTGTTTATCTTGATGACTGTCTGTCTGTCTCCTGGAGACCCTGCACCATTGAAGGGCTATGGAAAGCCTGTCAGGAGGAGTGGTTGAGGCTGGACATGACTACACTTCCTGCCAGTCTCCTACAGTGGAAACTTTGCTCTTGGGCAATTGCCAAGATGCAGGGCCACAAAATAGAGCACTCTCGATGGTGGCTACATGGTTTCTCTTAAGGTAGGTGCAGTTTGAAATCATCACCATAGATCGGAAACAACCTCTGTATAACAATCAACAGAACTTCAATCTATTTACAACCAACTATTAATTATTTTTGGAACACCCAGTTTAACCTTTTGATGCCCAAGACCTTTTTCACAAGTAAGCCTCTGGGTACCAAGCCGATTTTGAGCAAAATGCAGAGTTTCAATTAAATGAGTGTAGATCGGAAGCTAATTGCTCTAGAGAGATGAGTGATATACCGTTGTACGCGGAATGAACCAGAGATTCAGACTATATGAATTTTTTGCAAATTCGGCGTATATGTGGCGGGGGGAGGGGGCTAACTCTCAAAATTCCAAAATTTCGGAAAAAAAATTTGGTTCCCCCACCCTCCTCCCAAGAAAAAAGTACATGACAGTGTCGACATGCACATGGAAATGATCGCTGACATGTAAGGAACACAAAAATATTTGCATTATTATATGACCAATGTAACTTGAGTTGTACCCCCAAAAGGAATGGTCGGCACGCCACTGATTCAAGCTTCAAAATGCAGCTGTACCTTGAAATGAATATAGCTCAGAAACTAAATGCCCTAGAGATATGAAAGATATACCGTTGTACGCAGAATGAATCACAGACTTAGACGATATATAATTTATGCACATTCGGCGTATATATTTGGAGGGGAAAGGGGGGAAATCCCCTGAAAATACTTTTTTTTTAAAAAAAATGGGGTTTCGCCCCCCGAAAAAAAAAGGATATGAAAAGTTCAAAATACACATAGAAATTATCGCTGGCATGTAAGAAACAGAAAAATATTTGCATCATTGTCGTATGACCAATGTGTACCCCCAAAAGGAATGGTAGGGACGCCACTGATTCAAGCTTCAAAATGCAATAGCTCAGAAACTAAATGCCCTAGAGATATGAAAGATATACCGTTGTACGCAGAATGAATCACAGATTCAGACGATATATAATTTATGCACATTCGGCGTACATATGGAGGGGTAAAGGGGGGAAATCCCCTCAAAAATGCTTTTCTTTAAAAAAATGGTGTTTCCCCCCGCCCCGAAAAAAATGTCAAAATGCACAAAATGCAAAATTAATGCAAATTTGGTGTATATATGGAGGGGAAGGGAGAAAACCCCCAAAAATTATTTTAAAAAATTGTCACTTCACCCAAAAAATGTCCTCGCACTTTGGCACAAAACGACACCTACGCACAACATTCACGGACGAAAAGCTAGAACGTAGTGACAAATGAGCGCCAATTCTTGCAGCTGCTTGAAATTCTATTTTTAGACAATGCTGGGTAACCCCTGTTGCCACTTGTGGACACTTGTGCTAAAAAAAAAACAAAGGTTTCCTTCAGCGCGCTTCGAAATTCCATTCTCACAACGCAGATTCAACAACCAGTCTTCCCCCTCCCCCCCTGCTTGCGCCCTCACGGAAAACTTTCATTTTGACATCGGATACTGATAAACAAGCTTCCTTCGAATGCACTTAGCAGGAGGGAGTGAAAAGCATTGCTTTAGAACAACAAAGCCGGTCTTCCTTTGTCGGCAAAAAATTGATCTTGAAAAGAGACGCAAAAGAGAAGTCCCTTTTCCCATCTTTCCCCGCCTTTCCCCCTCCATTTTCATGAAGACAAAAAGAAAATGCAAAAAACCATTTCTGTTAAATACATGTGTTAGGAACAATATAAAAAAATAAAATCGAAATTCTAGCCAAAAATAGAAAAGTTATAACGTAAAAACTACGACCTTGACACAGCGTCTCGATCGAGATGCTTGGTACCCCGAGGGTTACTTTTGGGTATCTCGTTCGAGATGCTTGGGCACCAAAAGGTTAATGAAAAACTTTCCCTTGTGAACAATTCATTAAGGAAATTAATCCAGTTTGTGTTTAACTTGAAGCAGCTGCTATTGAAGCAAGATAGTGGATAGTGAGTATCTACTACGTGGTTGAGAATTTTCAGAAAGGACCGTATGTGTCTCTTCATCCATCTCATCGTATAACCATTCATTCTCATTTTCGCGATTAGCCAAAGGTGGCAGAAAAGTGAAGTAAAATATACCAAATCAATTAATTAGTCTAAACTAAAATGAATGCAAAATTTAATTAAAATTGGGAATAATCAAAGCAGTGTAGTAGCAAATTAATTACTAACTAATACAGGGTGTCCACACTAGAGGGATCGAGAAATAAGTGATAATTTCTAGTGAACAGAATGTATTGGTAACATAAACTTTTAGTTTTACTTAATACAAAACTCACCGAGTTTCAGATGATGTTCAATGCAATTCGATATGTGCACCTTTGGTGGCTCTGCACACATCTAAACGATATTCAACTTCCCACCAAGTGTTCTCTAGCACTTGGGGAGTCACAAGCGCTACTGCATTTGTGATGCGGCCCCTCAGTTCCACATTCCACGTACGACGAACACGGCGTTGAACCCGAGTAACAGATTTCTCTTCTGCTAGCCATAACACACACTGAACTTTCTGTTGCGGTGTCCACATGTTTTCCAATGCGCGATCGACTACTGAATGGCGCCTGGCTTCCTTTCGAGACAAAAGCTATTGATGCACATGCGCGACCGTGTAGCTGTCTGAAAACAGTGTTGCACAATCTCCGAGAGTTTCCCTTTCCTGTCATATGAAAAATACAGCAATATCCTTATCTGGTTTTAAATGTCGAGCATTTATTTCTCGATCCCTCTAGCATGGACACGCTGTATAACTTATAGAAACCCTGCCTACCTAAATTCTTCATCTTATAGTCATACTCACCATGCACGTAGTTAGTTGATTGGAGTGTTTATTTATTGTAACTCTTTGTCAGTGATGATACCCCCAAACAAAGCATGCTTGTTTCCTCATCCAGCCTCTGAGCATGCCACCCAATCTGACTGATCAATGATCTGGGGAAAGGAATAAAAAAGTTACTCAAACAAGAATATCAATCTGTGGTGGGTCATTTATATCAAATCAACCAATTGCCTGAACCTTGACATCTCAGAAATAGATAATTTTTGGTGCAGTGGTAGTACCAGTAAACTTGACGACACCTGCCAAATTTCAGATTCTTTTGGGCTCTTAGTTTTGAATTATTGAAATTTGAAAAGAAAAAATCCCAAAATTTGATGACATTTTGAAATCGTTGAATAGCTGTAGATCAAAAACTATTTAAGCTCTCTAGGTCGAACTGTGCTATTGCAATTTTTCGAAGCTAAAAATAATTTATTTTTAAAAAAAAAATAATAATAAATTCAAACACACCTTTCAATTACAAAAAGATGGTGTGATTCGAACCCAGGACCCCTGGCGTCGTAGTTCTATAGTCTATACACTTCGACAAAGGGCCCGGCTGAACTGAAAGTAACTTGTTACAAGCATATTACACCAGCGACCTTCAGTGGATCTTTTGAAGACACCAATTGACCATTTATGTGCAAAATTTCATAATGGGAGGGCAATGGATTCCGGTGGAAATTATTATTATTTTTTTTTTGTATTTTCATGTGTGTAAAATTTTTGCTAACTTTGTTGACTTCCATGTTACGACCATAACTATGAGCTGAGTGAAGTCTTCATATTGATCTATTTTATAATGTGTAGACTACAAATGATATGAAAATTCCTAAAGTTCATGACTTTTAACAATTACATATTGGAACGTGTTTTATAGAAACTTCTCATGGTATATAAAAACACAGTATATAAATGCGTGCCAGTATGATCTTAAGTTCATGCCACAACATTGGGATATTGAACGCTACAGTAACTTTTGTTTGGCATCCAATGTTAATTGGACAATTTTCATTGTGTAGTGTGTTTAACTGTACCTATTCTAATGCTACGTATGAGAAAGGAGCTTTTCTATCCTCTTAATCCACTTTGCCCTTAAATCACTGCCTTACATTATAAGTAAGCCGAGTTGCGAATCTACATAACCAAATTGCTGACTCCAGCATGGCAGAAGATGCTGCGAGCAGCGAAAGAGAAGTTCGGGTGCTGCACATGCTACACCGATGATGGCAGGAAACACTGCTACTAGCAGGAAACACACCTTAACAAGAATGAAGGATCTATCACAATTTGCCCCTGAGCGTTACACTGGTATGCAACCATTTTGCTTCTGTAACAATATGATATTTTTCTTACTCCTCATGGTGAGTGAACACGGAAAGCAACATTAATTTTTTTTAATATTAGCTCCCGTTTTTAGAAAATAGCCAATTTTCATAGTACTCCTAATACGTCAGAAGTGTACATTCAGCATTACTTTCTCTTAATAAGATATGTTTAAAATGTTTCAATACATCAATTACATTGATATAACAAAAGAAAGAAATGTAAGTTAAAGAAATAACATTTCATATTTTTCATTCATGCAATGTTTTGTTCTGTTATTGCTGAATATGTACATTGTTACTGCGAATGAGATGCCTTCCTTTTGGTTCTTTGTGAAAGTCCCATCCCATACCATACCATACCATACCATACCATACCCTACCATACCATACCATACCCTACCATACCATACCATACCATACCATACCATACCATCCCATCCCATCCCATCCCATCCCATCCCATCCCATCCCATCCCATGTTTTGTCTCAGACAATGTGAATGACCTTGAAATTTAATTCATGGCAATGGCATTATATAGGTTCTGTGCTGTAAGCTAGTCGTCATTTTGACATTGGAGTGTATTGAATTGAGTGCAAGCTGTTCTGCGGTTTGGACGTTTGAAGTGTGTGGAGTGACGACAGTCATATTCCAACGCTTTGCGATGATGTCGAACCACAAATGCAAAAATGATCCAGATTTCTTTTGTTACACTTGTAAATATTCCACAACACCACAAAGATGAAACATTACAAGTTTCTCCAATAGAGTCTACTAAGCGTAATTTGGTGCTCAACTGGGGACCAGGACACATGGTGGGCAACACATTACATTTGCAGTACATGCAATGTGAACATGACTCAGTAGATGCAAGGAAAATGGAAAAGTTTGCGTTATGGTGTGCCAATATGCTGGATGGAGCCTCGTGATTACATAAGTAATTGTTACTTCTGTTTGTGTAATGTAAGTGGTGTAAATTGGAAAAAATGTCACTGCCCTAAAGTGATGCTGTACTAATTCCGTCTCGTCCTGACACACTGGAAACTGTGTCCTCTGATTCTGATGTGTTTGTTTCAAATGAACGTGATGAAAATTTCTGTTGTGCAGAGTCATCAAAGACACCTGAACTGTTCACCCAGAATAAACTAAATGATCTAGTGAGGGTGGACCTTGGCCTACCTAAAATTTGGGGCCGAAACTACTGGGTTCACATCTCAAAGAGAAACATTTACTTGCTCCCAAGACTACTTTCGCTTGGTACAGACAGGGAAAGAATATTCCTTACCTTATTATTGCCTTACTTTTCTACCAGTGGACACCTTGTCTATTGCTGTGATGTAAGTGGTTTGGTCACTGCTATTTGTGTACAATACACTTCTTCAGACTGCCCGACCCTGTGGCCGAGTGGTTAGCACATCGCGCTGTGATGCCAAGGGTCCCAGGTTCGAATCCCGGTCGGGCTTCGTTGTTTGTGAATGTCCATCAATTTCATCATTTCATCACTCATCCCCATCTTTGCAAATTAGCCAAGAGGCACAAAACACGAAGTAAAATAAACTAAATCAAATCAAATCACTTCTTCAGACTGAAGATTATTTATAGACAGTTCTGTACGAAGTCTAAAAGCTGTCCTTTTGCACTTTTGCACAACTGGAATGACATTCCTTCCAAGCCCGTCGCCTACTCGGTTGTTTTAAAAGAAACTTATGACAATTTTAAAGTGTTGTTGGAAAAAATCAAGTACAGTGAACATATGGGGACTGTTTGTGGAGACTTGAAAGTATTGGGTATACTACTTGGAATGCAATCAGGGTTCACCAAATACCCCTGTTTTCTTTGCGAGTGGAATAGTCGAGGAAAGTACATTCAATGGAATGGCCATCATGGCCATCATGGCCAACACGAACACAGCTGGTGCCAGGAGAGAAAAATGTTTTGCGACCTCCCCTCCTTCCTAGGGAAAATGTACTTCTACCACCTTTGCACATCAAGCTCGGACGGATGAAGCAGTTCGTGACATACCTTCCAGATGATGGTAACACTTTTCAGTATTTAAGCTCAAAGTTTCCAAATAAAAGTGAAGCCAAATTGTAGTCAGGTGTCTTTGAAGGACCACAGATCCAGACTCTCATGGAAGATACTGGTTTCATTGGACACATGAATGAAGATGAAAAGTCAGCCTGGGTTGCTTTTATGAATGTGGCTAAGGGCTTTCTTGGAAACGTGAAAGCAGAGAACTATCAAGAGATTTTGCAGGCATTTAGGAAGTTGGGATGTAGAATGAGTGTTAAGATTCACTTTCTCTACTTTCTCTTACTTCCCAGAAAATCTTGGGAGACTGAGTGAGGAACAGGGAGAGCGGTTCCACCAAGACATTAAAGTTAGGGAACAGTCCGGTGGAATGAGGCCGTGATGGCAGATTACTGTTGGTGTTAGATGAGAGATTCTTCTGTACCTCACAATAGAAGTGCAAAATGCCACAGAGTTCAAGTGATTTGACTTAGTTTAAAACCTCATACATTACTCCAACACATATTTTGAAGACATTTCATGTAAATTTGTTTCACTTATTTATTTTATTTATTCCTTGTTTTGAATGGCGAAGATAAGGCACAACCCTTTTCTTCCACTTAACCCCCTCTACTTCACATTTTAGAAATTTATTTTTATAGCTAACTGTTTGTGAAATATATAAAAACTAAAAACATTAAGATACCAAAAAAATAAAATATATAAAAACTAAGAACATTAAGATACGAAAAAAAGAAAAACATGCAAAAAAAAACATAAAAAATAAAAACAAAAAATGCATACACACTAAGAAAAGTAAAAAAATTACTTGTAAAATAAAAACACACACAACAAACATCCTCAAATTACAGGAAAAGTCGTTGAGTGTTGGTCCTACAAGTTTACACGAAGGTTTAATTTTATTTTCCTGCTTTCAGTACTGGTAAGTTGACTCACAAGGAAATATATTTGCATTTAGTTGGTCTGTAGTTTAATCACTGTATAGTATATATATATAGTATATTATAGTAATACCGAATTCTTTCTTCTTTCATTTCTTAAAAACCAAGCTAATATCGAAAAAGTAATAACAGATCTGGATTCATAAACAAGACTGCTCGGACTAGGTAGCCATTTTAACATTAGTATCAGATTAACATTAAAATACTTTTTAATATATCTTTAATTTTTATCATTCTATTTTTTTATTATTATTATTAATGTATTGCCACAAACTTTAGTGTGTAATCTAAGTGTATATCCATAATGACCATTTTCTCTTCATTCTTTAGTTATATGTAGAGTTGGAAGTGGTCGGAAAAAAACAGCTTTTTTAGAAAAAAACAGGTTTTTTCCACTGCTTTTTTGGTTGGGCTTTTTTGAGCTTTTTTCACAAAAGTGTCTCAAATCAATTAAAATACAGGAGTTGGCAGTATTCTTCCTGTTCCATGGTTTTCGTTTATCTCCCTACTGAAAAATAGACACTCATTTCTAAATATAAAATACAATTTACAATCTGAAATTCATAGCTAGACATAAACAGTGGTTTCAAGAAAGCTGGCTTTTTTGAATGGGCGGTTCTTTCCGAGTGTTATCTTCATATTTCGGTAGGCTTATTAAATATATATCTATTTATCGTTACGGTAGTATAAACATATTTACATAACTACAGTAGTTTTGTATGTGTTTTTGATAGGAACCTAATAGTATATGATTTTCAATGTTTGAATTTGTTATATGAACACGTACATGAAGCAAAAAAAAAAATACTGCTATACATTTTGAAAATCTAGTATCAGATCTCTTTACATGAAATTTTGTGTTCAGTAAAATATATTTGTATTCTGGATTTCCAGTACATCATGTATTAAATGACCTCTAAACCTGGGCACGGAGCAACTAGTGATGTATTTCTTGCTGTTTGTTGCAGTGGTTCTCAACCTTTGTGAGACCACAGTCCAGTAAATTTATTTCTTACAAGTCAATGCCCTGATCCCAACACTCATAAATAAATTTCTGATCTTTAAAGTTTATGTGGAAATTAATATGCAACCTTAATTAATATTAATATATCAACTATGGTATAATCATAGTTCAATTGTGTATAGACTTGCTGTCAAATATAAAATTAGATTTAAATTAGTTGTCAACCCCTGGGGCAATGGACCTTTTGCAGACCAGCAGTTGAAAAACAATGGCACTAAAACTGAAGCAGAAGAAAATAAGATTTGCGGCCAGCAAATGGCAAAAATAAATCTGTTTAAGAAGTCTGGACTGAACCTACAGTTTAAAATGAGATCTGAAGCATTCTGCCTCCACTGAGTTTTGAACTTCAGAGCCCTTCTTATTACAAGGCAACAGCATTACTTTATCCCACTCCAGAGGCTCATTCATGATTATGATAGGACCTTCTATGAAAACGCCAGCATTTTTTCCGGCAGTGCTTGCAATTTGTTTTTTGTAATTTACATGCTAAATTAAATCAATCTCTGATGAAGTAACTAACAATCTCATTAAGTATAGAGACATTCAGACCAAAGCAACACATTACAGTTGGGGTGTAACATTAAAGTGGCAAGTGACATTGGCCCCTTCAGTCTATAAGCAAGCATTCACCACACATGCACAAACAAGACCGAGGTGACACGATGCGTGAAACTTTTTTGTAGTTTGGATGGGCAGAGATTGAGGGATCAGTTCACAGGCTTACCATTGCTCCTTGCTTGCATCTTCTGCTCCAATACCACCTTATAAGGGCTTGATGATAATATTTCGTACCTCTTGAGATTTCCTTTTCTTGCACGTTCTTCTCTTTTTGCTGAGTTTCTTGTCCGAGTTTTGGTCACATATTACATTCATTTCCACTTTCGGATTTCTTCAGTCTGTCTTGAATAGAACTTTTAGCCATGCTAAAATACTCTGCTGCTCCTCTTACACTCATTCTTGACTGTAATGCATGATCCACTCCTAGTTTCATGGTATCCTTGGACAACAAACCGCAGGTTGTAGTCCTTCCTTTGAATTTTGGAATCTTTCTTATGCTCAGTGACTGAAAATGAAATAAAACGGACTATTACTGAAGTAAGTCTAACTATAGGCTCAATGCAGTATTGTCCGGGGCTACCCCTTTTCCCCCCGTTCTGGGGGTACCCGCCATGCATGTTTCACATTTAACATACTCGGAGCCTAACATGACGTCACTGCAGAGTTACGTCATACGGCATTTTACAAACATACATCATACCTTGTAAACTGTTACTGTCTAGTACAGTTCCACTTACCAAGAGAGCTGTCAGATGCTCATAAATATTATCTGTGTAGGCTGTAGTCTTCAACGAAAACACAAAATGCACTGGTGTGACCACACCTATGACGACATTCAACTCAACTGAAATGCCACGTAATCTCTAGTGGAGGGAAGTCTTACAGTGATAAGTAGGTGTTGCCATCTCATCGCAATTCACGAAAACACATACTGTACGTGGCTACCCTCTGTCCGCAGGTACCCACTTTCCCCCTAATAATTTTCCAAATTCACTATTTTGCAGTTTGAATGCAAATCAGAGAGAAATGAAGTCAATTTCGTGGAAGCTACTCATAATATAGGTACTTAATATACCTGGATCTGTATGACATTCTTATTTCCATATGCAAAAACATGAATTTCATTTATAATTTTCAGGGAAAAATCTAAGTTTTGTCCTGGAAAACCTGGAAAAGTCAGGGAATTTAATTTCTGCTTGTCTGTAGCCACTCTGGCCTGATATGCCCACCAAGTGCATTTTGCCTCCCAATTACATTACATGTATGATTTTATGAACAAAAGTAATAATGAAATATTGGGAACATCCTAGGAAACTATGTAATTTATTATTTTCAAACAGTTGAAAAATCTAAAAAAAATAGAGGTGGTGGGCCTGCAAAGTGCCTCCCACCAACTCCACAGTTAGCTAGTGTTAAAATTGTATCTGAACCAATATGCAATATGTGTCCACTGGGATTGGCCAATATCTGTCTCTTGGTTGCTACATGATGTAAATTTGTTTTAGCTAGTTGTAAAATACAGGGTGGCCCACAGGATATAGTACAATATAAAAACTATTATAGATATGTGTAGCATATATTTACATCAACAACAGTCATACATATCAGTTGTACACATATTGCCATTTCTTATAATCACACTTTTAAACTTACATGACAAACACTACTTTTTTAAAAAAATAACATCAGCCAAATCGCCTCCATCTGCATCGATGCATTGCTGAAGACGTTCGTGAAAGCTTCTTATGACGTTCTGAATGATTTCGGGAGGGATGGCGCAATCTCTTCCTGGATTGTGGCTTTCAACTCATTAATATTGTGGATACGGCGTGAAAACACTTTGTTCTTTAGGTAGCCCCCCAAAAAAAATCAGGGGCGGAGAGATCGGGTGATCTTGCAGGCCATTCAATATCACCAAATCATGAGATTTATCAATGTGGAAAGTGGCGCCTCAGTTCAGTCATGAAAATATGGGCCGTATGAGGCATAGCACCATCTTGCTGAAACCATGTCATGTCTCGAAGACTTTGTCCCTTCAGTTGTGGAATGAAGAAATTGTTAATCATGTCCACATATCGAACGGCATTAACACTCACTGTACGTCCGTTTTCTTAAAAAAAAATATGATACAATGATTCCACTGGACAGTCCAATAGCACACCAGACCTTGACCTTTAGGCTTCCCTGAGACTGTTCATGAATCAGTTGTGGGTTAGTGTCAGAGTAATAGCGGAAGTTTTGTTTATTCGCAAAACCGTTAAGATGAAAATTTGCCTCATCAGACATCACAAGATGGGGCAGTATTGCATCATCGTGGTTGATTCTGTCCAAAAAGGTTGTGCAGAATCTCCGCCTGCTCACTTTATCTACCGGCTGTAATTGTTGAGCCATTTGCACTTTGTAAGGATGAAACTTTAAATCCTGTTTAACAATCCTCTGGAGGGATGTGTGGGAGATTTGTAATTATAACACCATTAAGCCTTGTTTCCATGATTATGAAAAACTAAATATGCTGACCAAGGCAGTAATTTATTTTATTAAAAACATAAACTAAAACATAACGTTTCAACCTTCTAGCAAGGCCTTCATCAGACTCTGTATCAAGTACAAAAGTAATAAGATACACAAAAAGGGCATTATATATACACAAACATTACTCCCTCCAGACTATTAGAAAGTTGTTAGGAACTTTCTAGAGTGGCTTTCACTTTCCAACTGTATTTTAACCTAAAAGGCTAAACATATTTACTTTCATATAGAATGTGAAGAGATATTCATATAGAATATCTCCTGCTCTTTTTCCTTCATTTTTCTCCCTTCTCCTCTCCTCTTTCTCTCTTGTCCTTTCCACTCTTTCTAACACCTTCTTCCATTCTTTGTTTAACTTCAGTCCCCCATTCCAGTTCATTATGTCTTCTTCACCTTTCTTCTCTATTTCCTTGGACTCCTTCCATTTTCTCACTAGCATTCTCTTCTCCCTTCCTATCTGCTTAGCCTCATCCCACTCTATGTCATGTCCTGTTTCTCTCGTGTTTAAATATTGCATTTCTCTCTTAAGTCGTACATCATCCCTATGTTGTTTCAACCTGTCTTTCAACCTTTTTTTCATTTCTCCTATGTACACACACTGACATTCTTTACATTTCACTTCGTAGATAATCCCTTCCTCTTCCTCTTCTCTGTTCTCCTTTTTCTTGCTTGCATTCTTTGCTATTCCTAAGATGCTTCTCCCTCGCTTGCATTCTTTGCTATTCCTAAGATGCTTCTCCCTCCCTTCCTGTAAGTTTTAATTCCCGCTTTCCTAAGCACTTTGCATATCTTTTCTGTGGTCTTCCCCATACTCTTTATTCCAATTAGAATGTGAAAAAGAAGGCAAAATAAATAGCCTATGGAAACAGCTGGAAAAGAATGGCTATGAGAAGCAGGATAGACTGGACATAAACAGAAGAAGTAAGAAAAAAGGCAGGGGAGAATTGGAAGAGAAAGAAAAAGAGGAGAGAAGGTTTGGAATAAAGAGTATGGGGAAGACCACAGAAAAGATATGCAAAGTGCTTAGGAAAGCGGGAATTAAAACTTACAGGAAGGGAGGGAGAAGCATCTTAGGAATAGCGAAGAATGCAAGCAAGAAAAAGGAGAACAGAGAAGAGGAAGAGGAAGGGATTATCTACGAAGTGAAATGTAAAGAATGTCAGAGTGTGTACATAGGAGAAATGAAAAAAAGGTTGAAAGACAGGTTGAAACAACATAGGGATGATGTACGACTTAAGAGAGAGAGAAATGCAATATTTAAACACACGAGAGAAACAGGACATGACATAGAGTGGGATGAGGCTAAGCAGATAGGAAGGGAGAAGAGAATGCTAGTGAGAAAATGGAAGGAGTCCAAGGAAATAGAGAAGAAAGGTGAAGAAGACATAATGAACTGGAATGGGGGACTGAAGTTTAACAAAGAATGGAAGAAGGTGTTAGAAAGAGTGGAAAGGACAAGAGAGAAAGAGGAGAGGAGAAGGGAGAAAAATGAAGGAAAAAGAGCAGGAGATATTCTATATGAATATCTCTTCACATTCTATATGAAAGTAAATATGTTTAGCCTTTTAGGTTAAAATACAGTTGGAAAGTGAAAGCCACTCTAGAAAGTTCCTAACAACTTTCTAATAGTCTGGAGGGAGTAATGTTTGTGTATATATAATGCCCTTTTTGTGTATCTTGTTACTTTTGTACTTGATACAGAGTCTGATGAAGGCCTTGCTAGAAGGTTGAAACGTTACGTTTTAGTTTATGTTTTTAATAAAATAAATTACTGCCTTGGTCAGCATATTTAGTTTTTCAAGATTTGTAATGTTCTGGAATGATGACGAAGTGATCGCTTTGGGCTTTGTTGCAGAGCTACACGTGCACTTTCAATATTCTCTGGCATTCGAACTGTCCTTTCAGGCCCTGCAGGCTTCACATTGATTACCGAACTGGATTGACGAAATTGGTTTATGCACCGGGAAATTGTCATTCTGTCTGGAACAGTGAAATGGTGCTCTCTTCCATGCTGCATAGCACGTTGGACAGCCTCGATGTTAACTGTAATTGGTAAAAAGCCAAAATTTCCATTTTTTTAAAAAAAAACCCTGGCTTTTTATTGGTAAAAAAGGTCCATTCAAAAAAGCTGACTTTTTTTGCAACTCATGTATTATGAGCATGTGTTTGAAATTGTTTCCTTATTGTGTCCGTTGTGCTTGTCAGCTCTATTCCTTTATGTGATTGTTTATGTTTCTCTGCGTGGGCTCAATTGCACCACAAGTGTTTCTCTTTGCACTACTGGAAATTATATCAAACAGTTTTCCTTGAGTGATGTGTTAACGTCAAAGAAAGTGTGTATACCCGTGATTCACTAACATCCAAAACTTCACAAGAAGGCAACATGTAAGTACCCAAATTACCTTATGTCATCTTCTTTCCAACTTGCTTCTACATTCATACTTGAAACAATACTAAAATACGCTAGGATTATGGAAGGGAAGTTTCGATTTCCCTCACATTTACAACAAATAGTCTTTGCTTTCTCCCTGATGTCGACTACACCATGTGAAAATCCTGCAAGTAAGGGTTTCCTCCCTCCTAGTTATTGCCCCCCCAAGCCCACCCTTCCTAACCCTTGCTCAGGTGAACATCAGTCCTTGTCTTCGCTAAAATTAGATGAGCTGGCCACCAAAGTGCACGAATGTGCTTTGATATCTTCGTGGCCACCGAGAGCTGGTCTTTCCATGAAGCCTTGCCTCAACCTTCTCCATACCTGGTTATGCAGCAATAAAAAACGATAGAAGCACAAAGGGTGGGGTGGCCTAATTCTGTATCACCGTAAAGATAGAAGCACAAAGGGTGGGGTGGCCTAATTATGTATTACCGTAAAGATCTGAATGTCAAGATCATTCCCTCTTGCAACAATCACAAAAATTACGACGAAGTCGAAATTATTAGTGTAACGGTGAAGCTCCAACATTTAACTCTGGGAATATTTGGTGTGTACAAAACTCCTAATATATTGTATACAAAATTATCGTGCCTAGAAACCACAATCTTGGAAGTTTTCCCACTTTTTTACAAATTACTTGCTCTAGGAGACATAAATGCAGATTTCCTTTCTCTCCATAAACCAGAAACAGTATATTTACAATCAATAGTCTACTCTTTTGGCTTCGTCCAGATCATTAACCGACAGACCAGAATAAAGGCAAACAATCAATCACTCCTCGATGTACGTAGTAATAACGGATGACTAAGATCATGTACACTCATTTCACGTAAAGGCGACATTTGCCATCGAAAAACCAAAATTATTTAAACAGTTTATCACATATCGAAACTTCTCTACCTTCGATGAGATATATTTGATAGGGATGCTGCAACAATTGAATGGATGCTAATGGATAGCTTCAACACCATCAACGATAAAGTACACTTCATTACTCAAATCATAATAAATCTCTTTGACAAGCATGCGTTCCTTGAAAGTAAATAAATAAAACGAAAAAAAAATCTCCCTTCATATCAGAAAATACGAAACTACTATAAAACTCCGTGACAGTGCCTTAAAAAAATATAAGTACACAAAAACGCAGGCAAAATTTGGACTATTATAAATAACTGAGAAACTTTATTACCTCAGTCCAGCAGCAGGAAAGGAAACCTTTTTTAATCATCACCTCTACTGCAACCATAACAGCAAAGAGTTGTGGGAAAAATTAAAAACATGGGGTGTATACAGTAAAAATATCAACAATGAGATATCTCCCAACTTGAGAAACGTGGATTCAATTGACAGACATTTTTCTAGCATATGCAGCAAGCGGATGTTTCAGAAGATACCGTTAACAAAACTCGAGAGTTCTTTCATTGTAACACTTTTAACGATAGTGCTCAAACTTTCCACCTGCAAAAAATAAACGAAACTGAAACAATGAAAGTGATACATGAAATATTAGCCTCTGGTAATGATGGAATATTTATAAAAATGATTAAACGATTACTGCCACACATCTTACGTCCCCTGAAGCACATGGTAAACACCTACCATAATCAAACATAGTAAGGTTCACTTTTATGCAGATGACACATGACACTCAACTACTTATTTCCTTTCCATCGAAATCACTGGATGCAAAGTTAGCTTTGTTCAATGATGATTTATCCAGCATAAATACTTAGTGTAAATATAACAGTCTAAAAATAAACCCACAAAAATCAACTTTCTCTGTTATTGGTTTGGGAAATAGTCTCTCTCTGATAAATTCTAATGAGATATGAATCAAACTAAACATGTCTATAATCCCTTATTCAACAGTTGTCAAAAATCTAGTCATCATTTTCGATGAACACCTTAACTGGGACATTCATGTTCAAAAACAAGTTAAAAATACTTATGCTGTGCTAAGGTCGATATACAGTTTCAAAGAATGCCTAAAAGCAGAGATTAAAATTGGATTAATAGAATCACTGATCTCTCCTATCCCAGACTACTGTGACGTAATTTATGAATCAAATCTATCCGTTCGAAACAAACCAAAATTCAGAAAGTCAAAAAATCATGTTTCAGTTTCGTGTACCACATAAGAAAATGTGATCATATCCTCCCAACCTTAAACGCAAACAAAATGTTGAACATGGCCCAACACCAAGAATTACATCTGTTTTGCTTTACTCATAATCCTTTAAAAACAAAAATACCTCAAAAACTGTTCCATAAATTAAAATTCTGAAGGAAATAGATTTGGTGTTTTAAGTCCACTGTATGCACATTAAGGCTAATCGGTACTGGACCTGCAGTTTAAAGTGGAATCCGAACCACTATGTGCCTCTACCGGGAATCGAACCCGGGACCCCTTGATTACAAGGCTACAACGCTACCACTGCGCCATAGGGGAGGCCTTAAAATTCAGAAGAAAAATACATGATTATAGAACAAGGAGAAAGCACGCAAAGCACACACTAGTGTTTTTCCAATCTGCTTTTACACATTCAGCTGCAAGAGCATGGAATGTACTTCCTCCTTCCATGATGTCCTTCACTAATCGCAATGCAACAACTACAAAGACAAACTCAAAAATCTATTGTTAATTGAACATTATCTGTGTTCCAGCACTCACGAATAGTAGCTCTCACTTCTGAACCAACTTCCTAAAAAAACCTAAGTATTTTCATTTTTCATTTTGCTATTACTTCCTCCCTTGCACATTGCCAACCCTTGATTATATTTTGTTTTTTTGTTGGGCAATAAATATAATGTATAATTTGTATTTGACTTGCATATATGACACCAAGCACAATCATGTTGATTAATGTGTGTATCCTTTGTGTATTTTTTTTGTGTGTAAGGGAGCCTTTATTCTCACTTTTGTATTTGTTCTTTTTGTGTGTCTTCCTTTTTCTTCTTTTCTTGTTAATTGTATTTAGTATGCAGTATATGTATCCACTGGGGTTAGATGGAAGAACAGCTGCATGCTGAACCTCGCCCTTTAATAAAGGAAAATTGAAATTGAAATGGAAGTACATGAAGAACGTACATAATGGAGGGCTTACTCTTCTTGTTACATTTGTAATTTGATATTTCATGTCACGTTTGTGCTACTTCTGACTTATTGCTATGATATAGATAAGACATGATTGAATGAAATTTATGATGGGACTAGATAGTGGTTACGTTATCACCTTGTAATCAAGGGGTCCTGGGTTCGGTATCCAGTGGAGGCACATGGTGGTTTAGATCCACTTTAAACTGTAGGTCCAGCCCCAATTAGCCTATCTGTGCATAAAAGTGGACTTTAATCAAAAACTCCAACTCAATTTCTTCTTTGTTTTTGCGACTAGTATCTGCTATATGTTTAGCAAAACGAATGACTGCTATTTACACACCGTATTAGACATTTTAACATGCACATTGAAACTTATTGAAATTCAAAATAGCAAATACTGACTGATTGCTCCTGGACCTTACACTAAGTTAAAGATAAAAACATTTACCTTAATATATGTGGACACAATTCGAGAGAGAGAGAGAGAACAGAGTGGTAACACTGTTAGATACTGATGAAAGTCATAACACACTACCCCACTTTTAAAAGCCAGAACCCCTTCCCCATTGGAAATAGGATAGAGGATACAGAAGGGGAGTGACCTTGACATGGTCAGTCACGGAGTCTTACACTTGCAAAATTGTATCCAAAAATCCATGTTCCATATAGCCAGCTGGTATCCTCAACTGTGCAGTGAGGCTTCACTAGGCGACAAAGTTAAGAGGCCTTCTCTCAGGGTAGAAACCACCACCAAAGCATAACCACCTCAGAGCCAAACATAACTTTTTTTTAAAAAAATTTTCATCAAATCATGTTTCTAGACTTTAAGTTCTTACAAAATTTATTTTGTATTGTTTGTTCTTGAATATTCAGTTATTGAAAAACAAACACCATGCATCGTGTGGGACACTGGGTGTGAATTGGAAATTGAAATTGAAGTTGAATTTTGTTGAATTTGCAGTTGCCTGCTAGCTTAGCATATGGATTTCCTCGGACTCTGGCTAAATGAGGCATGAACACGCTCCACATTCTCATCAGACACCTTTCTTTTTGAATACTTACCTCTTATCGGCAACAAAGAACCGGTTTCGCGTAACTGTTTTTGCCATTTCTTTATTGACATGTACGATGGAACTTCTTCTTTAGCACCTAAACCATAACATGCACAAAATCGTCTGCACAAGTGTCTCAGACTTCACTTCAGACAACGTTAAGACACAAAGCACCTTTTCTTTTGGCTACCACATGATGAATGGCTACTGAGAAACTGATAATATCAGTTTTCAAGACATTCTGGCTACTGCGCATGTGCAACTACCACTGAATGTGTTGCTAAAAACAATTGAGTCATTCTTTAAAATGAAACAAAAATCACATCATTCTGACAGTTCGTTTGGAAGTTATGAATTTTTCTTTTATTATACGTATAAGCTGGACAGGCTGCAGATCAACGCAGAATTGAATAAGATAAATTTTGATGTAACTCGTTTTTATGTAGGTCTACTGGTTTGAATTGGTGTCCAAACTCGAGTATCTATAATTTTTGATCCGACAATAGTGTAACGCATCTAGCTGGAAATGCCTAATATCACACAAGAATATTCATGGACTCCTGCCCTTACAAAAACATATGAACATATAGGTAAAATACTCATCTTGTCGCCTGCTGAAGGAACAACTTTTCTTTTGTGATATCATGGTGTGTTACTACTATAGGTTACAAGTACACATTACGAAAAGTTACTTTTATTGTTTCACGAGAAGTATTATTATTTGGAATTCATGTTTTATTCTTCAGTATTGTAGCCTATGGTGAAATATTCCTGTGTAAATTTCTTAAACACGTCTATCTTCTTGCAGGTTATCACTGGAATGCACATCAATTAGAAGTGAATTTATACAGGAAAAAATGGATAGTGAAAAAGATTCATGTCTTAGGGAGACTAACTTTGTTGCAAATAAGAACTTTGGATCAAAATCACTACCAATGAAATCTCTTACCTGCAGCTCAATACTGCTGAAAACTCTCTGCTCTGGGACAAGGAATAGTGAAACTAATTTAGAATCTACAAGGGAAACAGAATATACAAAATCTTCAAACTATAAGGGTTGTACTGTTTGCAAGGATGACAGCAATTTGTGTGATCACAAATGTGAACATGTAGTTCACATGCAAAATCATAATAGTGAAAAATCTTTTGTGTGTTCAACGTGTAACAAATCATTTTTACAGAAAAAACACCTGAGACAACATTCAATTATTCATACTGGAAATAAACCCCATGTGTGTTCAACGTGTAACAAATCATTTGTATGGAAAGCAGTTCTTAGACGACATTCATTAATTCACACTGGAGATAAGCCCTATGTGTGTTCAACGTGTAACAAATCATTTTCACAGAAACAAAACCTTAGAAAACATTCAACAATTCATACTGGATATAAGCCCTATGTGTGTTCAACTTGTAACAAATCATTTTCACAGAAACAAGACCTTAGACGACATTCAATAATTCATACTGGAGATAAACCCTATGTGTGTTCAACGTGTAACAAATCATTTGTATGGAAAGGAGTTCTTAGACAACATTCATTAATTCACACTGGAGATAAGCCCTATGTGTGTTCAACGTGTAACAAATCATTTTTACAGAAACAACACCTTAGAACACATTCAATAATTCATAGTGGAGATAAGCCCTATGTTTGTTCAAATTGTAACAAATCATTTAAACTTAAAGAACACCTTAGAGAACATTCAAATATTCATACTGGAGATAAGTCCTATGTGTGTTCAACATGTTACAAATCATTTTCACGGAAACAAGACCTTAGAAAACATTTAATTATTCATACTGGAGATAAGCCCTATGTGTGTTCAAATTGTAACAAATCATTTTCACAGAAACAATACCTTAGAATACATTCAATAATTCATACGGGAGATAAGCCCTATGTGTGTTCAACGTGTTACAAATCATTTTCACGGAATCAAGACCTTAGAAATCATTCAATAATTCATACTGCAGATAAACCCTATGTGTGTTCAAATTGTAACAAATCATTTTCACAGAAAAAATACCTTAGAACACATTCAATAATTCATACTGGAGATAAGCCCAATGTGTGTTCAACGTGTTACAAATCATTTTCACGGAAACAAGACCTTAGACAACATTCATTTATTCATACTGCAGATAAACCTTATGTGTGTTCAACTTGTAACAAATCATTTGCACAGAAACGACACCTTAGACGACATTTAGTAATTCATACTGGAGATAGACCCTATGTGTGTTCAAATTGTAACAAATCATTTGCACGGAAAGAACACCTTAGAGAACATTCAATTATTCATACTGGAGATAAGCCCTATGTGTGTTCAACGTGTAACAAATCATTTACACGGAAACAACACCTTAGACAACATTCAATTATTCATACTGGAGATAAGCCCTATGTGTGATGAACATGTAACAAATCATTTTCACAGAAACAACACCTTAGAAAACATTGAATATTTCATACTGGAGATAAGCCCTATGTGTGTTCAACTTGTAACAAATTATTTTCACAGAAACAAGACCTTAGACAACATTCAATAATTCATACTGGAAATAAACCCCATGTGTGTTCAACTTGTAACAAATCATTTGCACAGAAACGACATCTTTGACGATATTCAATAATTCACATTGGATATAGACGATACATGTGTTCAACTTGTAACAAATCATTTGCACATAAAGAAGTTCTTAGACAACATTCATTAATTCATAGTGCAGATAAACCGTATGTGTTTTCAATATGTAACAAACCATTTGCACAAATGAGATATCTGAGACAACATTCCGCAATTCATGCAGGAGAGAGGATATGTTTGTACTGAGCATGTAACAAGTCATTCACAACAAAGCCAATGCTTCCAAGACATTCAAGGAATCATACTATAGACACGCTGTGTGTGTGTTTTAGCATGAATCTGACTTGTAATAAATAACTTTTAATACAAGATTTTGTAGTGGAGAGAAGTTGCACGCTGCTTAGAAAGCAACTCCTTTACTTTACTAGATTGCCATGACACATACGATCAGTAGGAGTAATCTTATTCTGGCCTGTGATTCCTGATCTGCTCATCCTATACATGACAACAATGTTCACTTCTCAAAAACGATCTGACTGCTCTAAAATATTTCCAAGTCCAGAAATTGTTAATGTGGCAACCTAACACTTTAGCATCAGCTGGGAATAGCAGCTTCACAACATGCCCTGTAGTACAACTACAAACACTGTGCTGAGATATTTTCCTTCTCGAATATACCGTGATGTTTAATAACTATGAACCACCATTATAGTGCAGAATAAAGAGAAATTGTCATTTGGAGTAATGGTGCTATATGCTTATCTGCACATTGGATATTTCATCGATGACTTAAACAAGAGTGCAATTCCATTCTTTATTTCATCAATGGAATCCATCACAGTTCACCACTTCATCGCACACAGTTGATGGATTTTTTTTTAAACTTAGGGGAAATTGACCAACAAATTAAGTTTAGGATCTAATGAACATGAATGTCTCACATATAAGGTAGAAATACTTGTGATTAATTTATATTGTTTTGGAATACCATGAATCAGAGGCTAGGTTTGTATACCGTCTGCCACTTTAATAACCATAATCTATTGATTGAGAAGTATCCCTGACTGAAAAATGTTTGTGGAAGTTTAGTAAATTGGAGGAGGGATTTAGAGAAAATCCAGGACTTCATCCACACCAGAGGCCCCGCTCCTCCTGAGGCCTTACAGCATTCACCATAGTCATTCTCATCCCTGGCATCCCCCGCACCCTGACTTTTTACCTACTGCCCAAAAGTCACAAATCTGGCAACCCTGACAGACCCATCATGCCCAGCTACAACTCACCCATGAAAAGAATTTCAGCCATTGTTGACTTCCACCTCAATGTTCTTGTGAAAGCTCTGCCGCCTACCTCAGTAATACCAACCACTTCCTCTAGAAAATTAACATCCTCCCACCACTGCCTCCAAACACCATCCTTGCCACTATTGACGTAACTTCCCTCTACATCAACATACCTCACACCCATGGCCTCCACTCAGTGACATTCTTCCTCAGTAGCAGACCAAAACCCCAGCACTAATTTCCTGACCCACCTAGCCCCTTGTCCTCATGTCCAACCACTTCACCTTTGAGAACAAGCACTATCTTCATACCCGTGTATGCCATGTGTACCACAATGGTTCCATCCTATGCCAACCGTTTCATGGGCAAACTCGAACAAGAGTTCCTGTAGACCCAATCCCTGAAACCTCTCCTCTGGATCCATTTCTTCAATGACACCTTCAAGCTTTGGACACATGGAGATCCATTCATATTCACCTTCCTAGACCAACTTTAACACTTCTGCTCCTTCAAGTTCACATGGGCCCACTCCACCAACCAAATCACATTCCTGGGTGTGCACATCAAGGAAAGTCATTTGGAAACTTCTATATGCAATACTTATACATCTCCAGCCCACATCCATTCCACACCAAGAAATCCTGGCCCTCAAGGGTCAACGCCTCAACACCTCACCCATTTCCCGACAGAACTACAACCTCTGCCTTCCCCAAGCCTTGCTTCAACCGTGGATATCCTTCCATCATGGTCACCAAACAAATATTCCGAGCTGCTTCATAGACCTCCAACAAGAAACCTGCCACGAATTTCCTTGTGCTTGCCACTCAATATCACCCCCAACTCAACAAAATCAGACACACACTACGTTTCCTCCTTCCCATCCTCCACAGCGATCCTGACACCAGAAACATCTTTCCTGAAAAAAAAAAGGCCAGTGTTCATCATCACACCATGGGGCAGCATATTCACAAGAACAACTACAAGGATATCCCAAAGGATGGCTATTCTAACTGCAGAGAATCATCCAGCTGCGATTCTCCCCATTTTGACATTTGATTTGCTAAGCCCGACTGTTACTATTGAGTGAATCATTTCCCTAGACAGAACACAATTGCTTGTGAATGTTTACCACACTTTCATTTCTCGTCAATAAAAATTAAATGACAGCTTGCTTTCTCTGACTTCTGTCTCTTAAGCTGACTGCTTCAATGGTACATATATGCTAAAGATGTCTAATTTGTTGGAGAGAAATTCCTCTGTTGGTATCTTGTATCAGGAGTGAGGAAAAAAATATGCACGTTAGTAATAGACAACGTGTGTGTGTGTGTGTGCTTTTGCATATGCTACCTTATGGGGACACTCGTCAGTTGTGAATCCACCTTGTGGGGACCAAAATCCGGTCCCCACAAGGAAATCGTTACGAAAATACATTTAGAAGTCTCGGATCACTGTCCTTGATTTTTTGAGGAATGATAACGGAATTACCTAATAGGAAATACATGCAAGAACCTGAGGCATAGCATCCTTACTTGGCCAAATTTGTTTTTCACGTGTCCCCACAGGGTGGCAAATTTCAATGCAATGTGTTGGATTAGCTTACTATTTTCCACACCAGGTGGCACAAAAATCACGTTCGTGTTACACACCCACACGCTCTGATTTTGTCGCCCTTGTTGGTACCCCGGGGGAAGTGGAGTAAGGGGGGAGGTTTCGGGTGGTGGTGCAGTGAGAGGGGGAGCGCATACACACGATTTCTTTCCGTGTAGACTTTGTGGGTACCGGAGGATGTACCAGCGCTCGTCAGGAGAGGTTGAGACAGTGTCTGGCTGAAGGTCACTTTTTACCCCACAGCTTTCTGGAATTCGATTTCTGATATACTTTTAATTCTTATTGTTTGGCATCATTGCCCTCTATCTAAATCTGTGTTTTGCAACCGGTGAGCCTCCACAAGGTCACGTGTGTGCTGCAAACTTTTGTCTGTAGTAACAAATTGAATGTAAATTATTTAATCTGACTACCATGCAAGAGACCCGGGTTCGATCCCCAGCGGGGGAGAACCGGTATATTTTCCACCTGTTCAAGCGGTTCCGGCATCCACCCAGCATTGTATAAAGTGGGCACCTGGAGAAAACTTTTGGCGAAAGAAGGCGGCCATGGACGTGCTGCTGATCACTTCACCCCCACCTTCGACCATGATCAAGAAAGTCTAGGGTCCAAACCCCACACCCACTTTACTCCTTCATGGCATGATGCAATGCACAGGGAAGCACTTTACTTTTTACTTTGCAAATTTGTTTTCTTATGCTTGTATTTTTTGATCTGTCATTGTCATGACTTAAATAAGATGCCCCTTGATGGCAAGGGTCAGTTTGTTTTTACACATACATAATCTCTACAATCGTTTCGGATTCATATAATCAGCTGCATGAATCGTTTCAATAATAATAATAATACCAAAAGTACCTACGTATGAGTGCAGTGAATTGGATTATTATTGTTGTTGTTGCTGTTGTTATTATTAGTAGTAGTAGTATTTTAACTGATTATATTGTAACTCATTCCTAAACTTCTAATTTATATCAAGAGTGCCGTAATGTATTTTTTTTTAGATAAATAAATTTTATGATGTGCCGTGTTCAGTACTGGATAATTTATGGTATTCTGCAAGGACAAGAAAGTTGCGGAACATTGCTCAACTTTTACTTTTACAGATGACTGAGTATTTTGAGGGTTTAGAATTATCAGAAGGAAAAAAGGGGGAACACCATACTTTCGGTGGTATTTCCTTATGCCCTGGTACCTGAAAATTAACCCAGGGCGTGAGTTCCGCGATTTTTCTTTTACGGATTCCCTCTTTGATTCATCCTTTATATTTTTTTGTTTACAGTAATTCACTGTGACATTGGCATGAAGAACTAAATTTGTTCAGTTTTCCTGAACAACGTTGGTTTTACAGCATTCTACGAGGAGATAAGTAAGATTAAAATAAACGTTAATACGAGGGTCACTATTTTTATTTTGAGCCTTGGCAACACTGATTGAAGTTAGGCGCGATTTGACGTTTGCACGGAATCGTCTGGCATTATTGACCATAACGTACTTCAACTGTTTTGTCAATAGCTTCATTTGTGTTGTTTATGTTGCCTTGGAGATTGCGCGACAACAATAAAATGGAATTAACTCGTGAACATTTTCGTGCGATGATTTTTTACGATTTTCGACATGGATTATCAAGACAAGAGTGCATCGATCAACTTACTTCCACATTTGGCGATGAAGCCCCATCCTTTGCCACTGCGAAACGCTGGTATAACGAATTTAATCGTGGCCGCCATTCGCTCACCGACAAGATTCGCGAAGGTCGTCCAAAATCAGTTGTTGTTCAAGAAAATATTGATGCTGTGCAAAACCTAATACTGCAAGATCGTGATGTGACATACTGTGAGATTGAGGCAACCATTAGTTCCACCAGCATATATAAGATATTACATGATCATTTAGCTGTGAGAAAGGTATGTTCTCGTTGGATCCCACACAATTTGACAAAAACTCAAAAAGACGCTCGTGTCAATTAGTGCAAACAAATGTTCAATAAATACAATCGTGGTGCTTCAAAAGACGTATATAAGATTGTAACAGGTGACGAATCATGGATATATGCATATGAGCCGGAACGTAAACAGCAGTCGACTGTATGGGTGTTTCAAGATGAACCCAATCCAACAAAAGTTGTTTGAGCTCGAAGCACATTGAAACAAATGGTCGCCTGTTCTTTTCGGGAAAACTGGTCATGTGGCAACTGTGCCTTTAGAGGAACGTAGAACGGTCAACTCTGAATGGTACACAACAATTTGTTTGCCAGAGGTCTTCGGTCAAATACAGAAAACAAACAAACGCCATCGGATCATTCTTCATCAAGACAATGCCAGCTGTCACACATCTCGTCTAACAACCGACTTTATGAACAGTCAAAAAATCGAATTAATGGGTCACCCGCCATACAGTCCTGATTTGGCACCCAATGACTTCTTCTTGTTCCTGAATGTCAAGAATAAATTGCGTTTACAACGATTTTCGTCGGCGGAAGACGCCGTTGATGCGTTCAAAAACCATATTATGGAGGTGTCTCAAGAAGATTTTAAAAACTGCTTTGACAAATGGTTCGAACGAATGCAAAAGTGTATTGACCATAAAGGAGAATACTTCGAAAAACAATAAAGCAGTTTTCAATGCCAAATTCCTGTTTTTTCATTGGTAGGCTCAAAATATAAATAGTGACCCTCGTAATGGTAGAAGGTAAATGTGTGTTAGTGTTCAACATTAATAATATTTATGAATACAGATACAAAATCACATAAGTGTGTAATTGGTTTGGTAATGTTTTGTTAGGATAGGTTATACAGGCTGCTCGGAAATTCCCCTTACAAACTTCTGGGGCTATTAGAGGGGACTGAGTAGACAATATTTGGCCGGAAACGTACCGTTTTCCTTCTTCAACCATGACAATATGTCGGATGTGCCTTTGTTGGTATGCAACCGGGAAGGCAGTACATGGCGTCAGAAGATCACCTGTTGGCACGTGACGTCTACCCTGCGGCAGTATCCTGCCTGGAGCCCCATTCACGTGCCTGTGCGTCTCCGATGAACATGGTTGAGTACACGTTTGCAGAATACATGGACATGATCCTTGTGTATGTGCAGCGGAAGGGAATGGAAAAGGAGCTCGTCGGCTGTATCAAGAGCGTCATCCACAACGTGCGACTCCATCGCATACTCTTTTTGCCAGCATTACGCAACGGCCCCGAGAACGAGGTACGTTCACCGCCGACAGGAAGGACTGTGGTGCTCCGAAGAGACGCCGCATGCCCGAATTGGAAGAGGCTGTACTGCACAGGTACGTGAATGAATTGGGCTGTAGGAAGGATACCGCGGCGGGGTAGAGGTCACGTGCCATCAGTTGATCTTCAGACAGCATGTACTGCCTACCTGGTTGCATAACAACACCTGCACATCCGACACATTGTCATGGTTGTAGCACGGAAACGGTACGTTTCCGGACATGGGTTCCTATTCCAAATATTGTCTACTCAGTCCCCTCTACTAGCCCTAGGAGTTTGTAAGGGGAATGTCCTAGCACCCTGTATTGTGTGTCGTGTGCCTTTATGTTAGTGTCAGAAGGAAGTCATGAGCTAAAAAGAAGTCCGTTAAAAGTGTAAAGTTAGAGAGGCCCTATCACGTAAATATATGTTGTTTAGTTATTTTCCACTTATCTCTCCTTGATTCAACCTCGATAGCGAGAAAAGATTAAGATTCATTGAAGTGAAGAAACTTCTTTTGGTACTTAATTACTGCGATGTGTATGGAGTAAAACCACAGACTAAGAACAACGTTAATACCTATTTTGTTTTGTCTCTTGACTGTAAACTTACTGCTCTCTAGGACACAGCCTATATGTATATTATGCAAGTTCTGTCCCAAAAGTAATTATACCAATTCTGGAAAAATCGTTTTGTTGAAGGTACTGGTGTGTTTAAGGGTGCTATCGAATTTGAACCTTCTCAGAACATTCTCTGCACATAAATACTATCAATTAAATTCAATACCAATTTATGTGATGTAAAAATGTAAATAGAATTGATATTTCTTCACATATGCCTTTTTGAATGTAACAATGCCATGGTACATTTAATATTGTTGCCAAGTTGCTCCATGACTTAGAGACAGTCAAAGACGACAGTTGCTACCATTAAGTTACCAGATACCTGTACCCTGCACCGTCCCGTTTCAATTTATTCATCATTGTTGCAGCCTACTAGGAAGGAATCCTTGATCCTTCAAACTGTTAAGGGTTTTCAGCGATGCATTTATGCGCAGCAACCAAAGGCGTAATCTCCAGGGCCAAAGGAGACACTTGGTCCCAATTTTTTTAGGTTTATGGAGATTCACGAGATAATGGTACTTTTGTTAACCTCCTGAAACCCGAGGACTAAAGTAATCAGTAATTTTATGATTTTGCAAATGTAACACCTATTTATCAAAATAGTCCTGGATGATATTTCTATGAGCTGCAAAAAAGAAAATATTCTGCTCCACCCCCTTCCCCCCATGAGTTAAGCTCCAAATTGTTATACTATATTCTGAGCATACGAAACAAACATTGAATATTTCATTCTGTAAAATAACGTAAAGTTTTATGGTTGACGTAAAAGTGTGGAAGAAATCGAAGGAAAATTAAATTTAGATAAATAACATCATAAAATCGGATCGTCTTAATGTGAACGAAAGTAAATAACGTCTATTTCTGCCATGAATTCAATGGCGCTTCCAGAAAATTAGTAAGAAGCCTAATGCTGCTTTTTCACTCTTGCAGATGTATTTTCCCAGTATTTCATATTATTTTTGACCGAATCGAGCGGAAGTTTACGTCCACATTATGCCCGGTCTGATCGAACTGGAGCCACAAATTCAAAGTGCGACAAGGACAACTTGAAATGTGACCCCATAAGAAATCAAATCGTGGAACCTATATTTACAAGATCAACGTGCTATCGGCGAAGCCCCTACGTAAATTCCTCAGTGTATGTGTAAATAAAATAGAGTAAGTTAGTTAGCATATATTTTTAACCGTGTTTGGAATTACAGTTTAATGTGGAATCGGTCCCCGGGGACCCTTGGTTGCAACTTCAACCACTCGCTATCAGTTGTATTACGTTTTTCATTTTTCTCGGTAAATGATATACGTATATTTATATTTGGGTGGTCACTGATTCACATCTCACGACAGCCTAAAGAGTTCTCGTTGTCTTGTTGAGTCTATTCAGGCGACTGCCGGGATAGTGCCGCTGATGCTTTATTCCCTGTCCTTCATTTTAACTTTTTATACACCGTTATCCTCTCGTCGCTGTTCAGTTAATTGTGAGACCTCCTCGATGGCGCAAAGGCAGAGTCGTCGCCTTGTCATCAAGGGGTCCCGGGTTCGATACCTGGTGGTGGCACATAGTGGTTCGGATCCCACTTAAAACTGTAGATCCAGTCCCGATTAGCGTAACTGTGCATAAAGTGGACTTAAAACACCAAATCAATCAATCAATCAATTCAGGTAATTGTGCAAATAAGCAATGATGAGTAAATAAACAAGCACCCAATCACAAAAAATATCCTTCAATTTTCCACTTCTCATTAACTTCATTCATAGTTTCCAGAAACCTTTCAGCAGACGTGAATAAAAAAACGTAGGTCGTTCCCTGTGATGTAAGCATATCAGAATCAGCTGCCTTGTGACTTGAGAATTAAAGGAGAAACGTGACAGTTCAGATTGCAATGCCTCGATTCGTGATGCCCACACACATGCTTGGAACCGAATGTCTTGTGTTTCGTTGTTGATAAAAACACAGCAGCCCCGGAGAACATTTGTGGAAGTTGCTCATAGAATGTCCACTGCTCCATTTCGACCTTGAGTTCCTTCGGTGGAATCACTTTGAACTGCATCTTGTGATGTAGGTATATTGGAAGTCTAACGTCCCATCTTGTGAACGTCGAATTACATACATCTTTTATTATAAAGTTGATATTACAAAAGATATGCTACGCATGATGTGATAAAAAATTAATGGAAGTTATTTTCCTCAGGACGTCTAACTACCAAGCGGGAGACCTGGGTTCGATTTCCGGGTGGGGCATGATATACTTTCGGAATTTTTTCCGGCCTTGTCCCCGCATAAAGTGGGTCTGGGCTCACACAGTTTCACATCTATTGCTACCTGGGGTCAACCCTGAGGGGTAAAGGCGGCGGCAGCGTGCTGCTGGTCACATCACCTCCAAATGGCCGAGATCGAGTTCGAGAATATTAGGAATCGTATACCTATATCCCCTAAATGTGCCTTTATGGCACGGTGCTATCTGGACGGGGAACTTTACCTTTTACCTCACATTTATCACAATAAACAAGCTATGTTTAATATATATTGACAAATATAGTTCTGACTGTTTCAAGGCTGTGTAATATCCCACTTTATTTTTCATGATTTTCTGTAAAGTTACTAAACACGATATTTATTGCCATATTATTTTTTATTATATTTTTTGGTTATTTTACATTCCTTTTAGGACACTGATTAGCGAATGTGTAAAGTGTTTCTGTCCAAGTCCATCAGCCCATATGAACGATCAGTGTCTCAAAGCTACAAATTCAAAAATCTGATAGACCTAACAGGTAGTAGGTAAACACATCTCTATCGGACCGTCCGTCTGTTTGGCCGTGAGAGACAAGAGTCAATGCGAGGTGAGACATCTAGATCACAGAATCTGTTGACGCTACATCCGCAAAAATAAACACAATTTAACGACAAAGAAAATTCTAAACAATCCCGGTATAAATTATCTCCAATCCAATCCAAAAGTCGGAAACCACCCATATATTTTCTCCAGTTATTATTTATTTATTTAACAAATGATGCCACAGAACATTGTTCCATTGAGACATGCATACATTTTGTGCATTATATATGTGCATTACATATATCTGTGCATAACATAAATTGTTTCACATATTACTATACAGACTAACCCCTCACCCCTTTCTCCACTGATCCAGTAGGGCTCTTTTGAATGATTGAAATGACATACTGTTTATATCAACGCTCGGATCATTTGCTACTACTTCATTATAAGTTTTACCCATTTTCTACATCGGAGATATCTTTACATAATTTGTTCTAGATTTTGGTACATGAAACAACCCGGGTTTCGGTCTGGTTCTCATTTGAGGTACATGATATTGTAATGCAGATACTAACCCCATTTTTATATAACGTGCTAATCAAATTAAGATTAAACTTTTCTTCATTTTTTCCAATGTCAAACTTCGATACAAGTACGGATTGAATTTAGGATATACTTTGTCTTCTCTATATTTTATGAACCTCAGGAACTTGGACTGAATCATTTCTATTTCCCTCATATGTTTTATTTTTGTCCAAGGGCTGCCATATTACCGATGCATATTCTACGAGTGAGCGTACTAGGGAGACATACAAAAATTATTAATATTGATGTACTTTCTATATCTTCCCAACATATTTTTAGCAATCCTAATTTCTTATATGCTTGGTTAACGATATGATGCATATGCTCTTTAAAACATAGATTTGCGTCATATGTGACACCAAGATCCATGAATTTAGTGACCTTAGCTAATTGTTTTCCTCTCATCTGACACTGGAAGTTCCTTTTTATTTCAGCGTTTGTTATAGTAGACATTACCTGACATGTATCAAGATTAAATGAAACACTATTATTTCCACTCCACTGTAGTAATCTATTTATGTCTGTCTGCAAGTCAAGGCTGTCTTCGTCAGAGCAAATTGTTCTAAATATTTTTACATCGTCAGCAAATATAAGTCAACGTGATTTGGTAATAATTTTCGGGAGGTCATTAATAAAGAGTAAGAAAATGAGTGGGCCCAAATTGGATCCCTGCGGCACCCCAGAAGGCGTAGGGTATTCCCGAGATATGTATTCTCTATAATTGACAAATTGCTTTCGGTCCATTAGGTAAGATTTTAGCAGCACAATTACTTTTCAGAAATATTAAAATACGATAGCTTCTGAAGTAAAATGTCATGATTTACCGCATCGAATGCCTTGGCCAGGTCAGCAGGGAATGCATGTACCTGTCTGCTTTCGTGTAATTCATAAGCTACAAAATGTGCAAATTCGGCAAGGTTTGGGATTGTTGACCTCCGCGATATAAAACCATGTTACATGGGAGATATAGCCGGTCATACGTTGGCCATTATTCTCTCGTACAGTATTTGTTCAAACACTTTCCAAAAAACTGAGAGAATTTACACTGGCCTAAAGCAATTGACGTTCTTTGCATTTGCCTTTTTTTGGGAAGGGATTAACTTTAGTGATTTTCCATTTTGATGGGAAGTTGTGATGTTCTAAAATGTTATTGAATATTATACTCAATGGTTTTATTAGCAGTTCAGCGCATCCCTTGACCACAGGGAGGAATGTTGTCCATCCTCGCTGCTTTTTTGGGTTTCAACATTTTAATTGCTTTCTCGATATTGTTCAATTCGATATGCGATATATCGAGTTGGGAAAGCACTCGGGTTTTGCACTTATCTGATTCAACTATAGAGTACTGTGAAGCATCTTTGTACACCAATAGAAAATAGGTAGTAAATGCATTTACAATATCGTGCCCATTGTGTAAGATTTCATTGTTGTAGTCAAAAGTATTACTACCTGAAGCCCTCTTTTTATTTCTAATATAAGCCCATACATTATTTACATCTATCCTTATGTTTTCCTCCGTCTCACGGATGTACACTTTGTACGCTGCTGTTAGCCCTTTCTTTATCTCTTTCCTAAGATTCTTGTATTTCCCTTCATGATACTCTGCGTTGCAATTACCTTTTTCCCGCTTTTTGTAATGATATAATTTTAACTTTAATATTTTCCTAATAATGTCACCATTGAACCACACAGGATATTTAGGTGTCTTGATGCATTTCAGTGGTACGCAGTCATTCAAAATATATAAAATATCATAAAACGTATTAGTTAGTGTATTGATATCCTCAATATCGGATAGATTTACCCAGTTATAGTCTGTTAATTTTCGATATAATGACTCGAAGTTCGCTTTTTTGAAGTTTTTATTGAAAATTTACATTTTCTGCTTGAGTTGAAACATGGACCATTAATGTAGCCATATGCGGTATTAGGAGATAAAGTGCTTCATCTCTGAGGCATGTTAGATACCCCGTTCACCATATTGGATTCGACATATTTGATTTAACCTTTTTTCAAATGGGAATAGGGGTAAGTAACACATCAAACATCTTTGACCGTTTTCGAGTTCAGGAGAACCATGATTAAGTACGTAATTTTGTATTATGCAGACACTCAAAAACGAATAAAAATATCTTAAAAAGGATTATAAAATGTGATATTTCAGAAAATTTCATGTTATTTCGGTATGACACATGATCCCCTTTCCATTTAAAAAAAAATAAGTGGATTTGAAGTTATAGCAGGTATTCTTGGTGCACTCTTTAGTCCAAGACATAATGGTAATGATACGATTGGTTTAACGTTATGCGTTGTCATGAAATTGTGTGGTTCCATGTTTTTGCCTGTTCATACATCAGTACTTTTTGACACCCCGTAACTTCGAAAGTAATACAGATATCTTAAAACCGGATTTTCACTTTTTCAGAAAATTTTACATGAATTTGATATGTCATTTGCCTATGCCCGTTTGAAAAAAAAAGAAGAAAAACTTTCTATCCACTTTCATCAATTCATTCTAATTGTGTTGCGGTTAACCTAGAGAGGTAGAAAAATATCGTAAAATAACAAAACAGAAGAAAGTAAGGTATGGACACATAGACTCCTACATACTGCACGTAATTTCATTCACGGTTTATAATATCTAGAAATTATATGGGTGTTTCTCTTTTGACTTTCGAATCACCCTGAATTTTAAAGTGGTGACGTGACCGAAACTGTTCGAGCTATAAATTGAAATTTGTCAAACCAACCGGACGCGTTATTAAAAGTCTATATTGCGTCTTTCATTTAATTGTTGTAGTCATTCACGAAATAATTGGATAGATAGTCAAAAACCATAAAATAGAAGCGTAGATAGGTAGACCTATCAAATACTAACATGGAGCAGTATAAAGTATCTGGATGTGAGTATCCGTCTGTTTACGGGAGGCAATGAATCGAAACTCAACAATGAAAATATTCTTATACTTAAATATCTTGGACTCATTTAAAGCTACGAACGTGTAATTTGATAGATATGTTAAATAGCAACTTCTATGGGCGTAACTTGGGACCTGACTTGGGGGGGGGGGGGGTAGGATCGAAATTTTTTCATCCCATAACCACTGTATTTGTAAAATTATAAAGTTATATTAATATAAAATCAATTTTTAATTAAACTTTTAAAACCATTAATTATTTATTGTAAAATTGACAAGCCGAGTAGAAATTTTAAACACACAGCAAACTTTTGTTGTTATATTTAATTTAAACTTAGGAGATAAAAGATCATTCTTCTTTCTGGTTGCAAATATTAGTCCTTGGGGTTTTAAGGTGGCCTTCCCCACTTGAAAATACTTGTTTCAAATGATACATGTTAGAAATTTTAATATTGAAGGAGTTAAGGTCAACTGTTTCAACAGTGAATAGATGATGATGATGCACATTCGCTGATGCCAGTATTATTTAATATATAGCAAACTGTCTGCATTTAAGTATTCAATTTAATATTTTTTGATATTTAAAGTAACATCTGGTTATTCACGTGGGAATTTACAAATACAATTGTTGTCAATATTCTTTAAACTGTAATCAAGGGACCCAGGTTCGATACCTGTTGGAGGCACATAGTGATTCGGATTCCACTTTAAACTGTAGGTCCAGTCCCGATTATCCTATTACTGTATAAAGTGAGGTTAGATCAACAACTTAACATGATAATTTATATGTCACAAAGCATGAAAGTTTTCAGATTTGTTGACTTTCTGCTATCCACTGTGCACGTCCCAGCACTTGAGCCGGAGAGAACCATCGGCTTCTATAGAACTTTTCACACGCATATATCTTCCACGGTTTCATGTTATTCCCGGTGACCGTGAAGAGCAGGACTTCCTTCATGCCCTAAGGACCACACAGTATTTCCAAAGCCCTGAAAACCTGGACAATACTTACTTTATAAATTGGACATTTAATCAATGTAGTTCTCTCTTCTAAATTTTGTAGTCTTTTCTGTGAGAGGGCACGATAGTTCGCTCTTTGTATTTCTGCCACTTTTTAAAGAACAAGAATCAGAGCTCAAGCATGTATATACGATGACGTCCAAAGTGTACCTGGAGAGGGGAAGGGGTGATTCTGAATTATTTATCATCATCTTTTTACCCCTGTATCCTCATTAAATAATAAAATATTTCAAGAAAACTGGTCTTGTGCTTTGGCCAGAATTTCAGGCCTTTGAAAAATCTGTGCCATGGTGTGCAAAGTATGCAGTACGGTGTGAGGTTGTTTGCATGAATTTAGTTTCATCTAGCACAGTATAGTTAAACTATTTTTTAGCGTGTAATTTTGTTGCTTATGATTTATCACTGAGAGTCTTATGTTGTAAACGATATACTGTATATTCTTCAAATACAAGTGATAGAAATGCCCGACCCTGTGGCCGAGTGGTTAGCACATCGCGCTGCGACGTCAAGGGTCGAATCCCGGTCGGGCTTGGTTGTTTGTGAATGTCCATTCATCATTTCATCACTCATCCCCATCTTCGCAAATTAGCCAAGAGGCACAAAACGCGAAGTAAAATAAACTAAATCAAATCAAATCAAACAAGTGATAGAAATGCAATAGTTTGAGCTATCTGTGTTGAAAAATAATGGTACTCAGCCACGCAAGAAATGTTGGCATCCCCAAGAGTATCCGTGACATTATAAACATATATATACCATAATACAATTTCGAAGGTGTTTTTATGCCTAGCATATTTCGATCTTTATATAGCATATAAATCCGATCTGCCACATACCACATATAGAACACAAGTATGAGTGAAGTTTCTAGTTCTAATGAGCGCCTCCCCGATGGCGCAGTGGTAGCGTCATCGTCTTGTAATCAAGGGGTCCCGGGTTCGATACCCAAAGTGGTTTAAACTGCATGTCCAGTCCCGATTAGCCTTACTGTGCATAAAGTGGACTTAAAACACCAAATCAATCAATCAATCAAACATCTAATGAAGCTTCAGTCTCCTTTCTTGACGAGTTGCGTCCAAGTAAAATTCATTTATAATTTTGGTAAAAAAAAGGTAAAGTGCTCCCCTGTGCTTAGCACCACGCCATGAAGGCGTATAAGGGGTTGGAGGGTAACGTCCCACACTTTCTTGATCCATTCATGAGTGGGTTGATGTGATCAGCATCACGCCCCTGACCGCCTTTACCCCCAGGGTCTCCCCCAGATACCTATGTTATTCGACGCTGGGTGGGCACCGGGGCCGCTTCCAACGTTAGAAAAAAGTTCCCGGATTTGAACAGGCCAGGGATCGAAACCGGGACCTTGAGCATGGTAGTCAGACGCGTTACCGACTGAGCCACCGCGGCCACTATTTATAATTTTGGACCTATTAATATCATTCGTTTGTTAAATATACAAAACAGCAATAAGGTGAAGTATTTAATGCCCAGTAGTTTTGAGTATACAGTGTATTTGTCCTGAGCCTTCGAGGGTAAGAAAGAATGCTCATAGCATCCTGAACTCACGGAGTTTGTCAATAATGTTTTGAACAAATCATTTCAAATTTGGAAAATGTTCTCGTAAATGTTGTTCCTCACACACAAAGAAAGTTCTGGGTTGAAACTCATGATCAGTATTCTTATATTCACACATTCCTGACAACGCATTGAGTTCTGAACTATTTTCTGTCTCTGACATTTTATGGATGGAATATACCTCTCTTTCACTCAACACCTGATTTTTTTTTGGATTGGGGGGGAGTTGCTCGCCTTTGCCCCCGCCAAGTTATGCCTATGGCAACTTCTCCCGGCAAAATGTTCTCAAATGGTTTGTCTGTGAGTTAGAGTAAACAATTTGACAACATATACCTGTCGATTGCTCAGAAATAATTGGAAATTGGATTGAAAGTATCTTAAGTCTAGTATTATGGGATAATTGATATGTCGATAAAATTGTCTGTCTGTCAATGTCTATGGATATACTACTTTCTGATTAGTACCCATAGCATATAGCATTCATAGTTACACTGTAAACACCGCTCTAACTTCTTTTTACATCTCTACGACGTGTCATAAGCATGAATCATGAACTCATGAAATAAGTGGAGGGATTTTCGCACCTGCATTCTTTACTTAGAATTTCAACCTGATGTCCATAACGCTATGCTTGATCATTTTTACGTACACTGTAATCCACCAGCCCGAATAATAAAGGAAATTTATATGTGAAAATTTAAAACTGTGGGTTAACTTTATTCATGTATTATAATTATGGACAGGAAATACATAAAATGTGATCTCTATAGTTCGCTTTTATTCATCGTACCTTCATCAACTATTTGTTTCGTTAACGGTAATGTCGAAGTTGCCAATTCCGTACATAACTGTGGTACAACGTGCTTCACATGGAAGAAAAATATTATTTAAAGTTCTATGTAAAATGAAATACACTAACCGTCGGAGTGGTCAGTGCCAGGGGCATGAGTATTCTTTATAAGTATCACTTAATCAATTTCGTCTAATCATCACTCATCCTCATCTTCGCGACTATCCAAAAGTGGCAGAAATGCGAAGTAAAATAAATAAATAAATCAATCAATCAATGAAATATACTAACTTGAAGTTTACAAAATATATTTACATGTAACTCGTACATAATCAATTTACAATCAATTGATGGAAATATATTTGTTAATTTGCGGTGATTAGAAGACAGTCAAAAGTTCTACCAATTCTTGACTTTGGTGGTTGAGACATTTCATTAGTATGTTCTTAAAACGTGCTCATTAAAATTTCCGAAAAGCAGATATTTTGATGCATTAAGGAAGATTCAGGCCAAAGCAGATTTCAGAGGAATAAGCAAACAAGAAACAAGTGTCGTTTGAAACGAACATTAAGAAGCAAGTGTGACCTGCCACACTGGGGCGACACAATAAACAGCTCAGTTGCCTGTAGATTGGGTGATTCTCGGAAAGGTTCGTTTGTCCTATAGTCTAGTTGCACCGTTCACGTGCAGTGAATGCTATTTTGAAGATTGCAAAGAAGATCCAGGTGTTGTATCCCTTGCATTTTGTTGCTTTGGTATGAAACCCTCTGTTGCTTCAAGCAACTTGCTTGTCTCCTGTACGTACTTGTTATTTGTATCTTTTGAATGAAATCTTCGTAACATAAATGTCATAGCCAAGAAAAACCTCGGAGCACTTGTAATGGTCGGATTGACCATTACTGGTTTTGGAAATATGTTAATTAATTGCTGGCCAGCTACAAGGTGTAGGGTTAAGTAATATGTTTTTCATGTGTGTACTTTTATGTTATTACTGGATGTAAGTGTATGTGCTTATTGGATTGTGCTTTACTGGATATTAGATTCCCCTGTTTTTTATCACTCCAGCGGGGGAGATGTCTTTCCAAAGACCCTTACAGTAGAATTTTCCAACGCTACGGGGTCCACATCCACGGACGTTTACCCAGACTATAAAAAACCCAATTGGGCTTTTATAGAAAACAGTGTTTCCCCATCTTTCCACGACGAGGAATGTCTCCTCGAGTTTAGTCCACTTTTGGTGGCTAGACTATTATAAGAATGTAGTATTTGGTTTAAACCAACCCCTGTTTGCTGTCCCAAGTCCCCTTTAGAAAAGTTTTGAATATTTGTATATTTCTATATTGAATAATTGATGCGCAAAAGAAAGAGTAAAGGCGTAAGGAAACACATTTGTAATGAACGGAATATCATTTCAGCTGAGGGTAGGCCCGCAGAGATAGTTTTGCTAACTCTGCGGTAAAGGAAGTGCCGATGGTGTAAGCCATAGGTGCACAATTATGTTGATTTAGAGCTCTGTTAATTTGGTGTATGCAAGACACACATGGAAAGGATATGTAAATATGTGTATATATATATATAACTACGTATAATAAACAATGTAATCCTACTAGAAATGTTGTTGCTGTTGTTGTTGATTTGGTGTTTTAAGTCCACTTTATGCACAGTAAGGCTAATCGGGACTGGACCTACAGTTTAAAGTGGGATCCGAACCACTATGTACCTCCACCGGGCATCGAACCCGGGACCCCTTGATTAGAAAGCGATGACGCTACCACTGCACCATCGAGGAGGCCCTACTAGAAATGTTATGATTTGCTGAATTAACTCGAAGAACTATAGTACTGTCCATTTTAAACCAGTTGTTTATTCACTTGATGTACACGCGTAACGAACCAGGGACTAAAAATATAAATTATGTGAACCCCCCCCCCCCCCCTCTCGTATTTCCGGCTCAAATATAATCTGCTCGCTTGGCACCCAGGTGAGGTGAAAGGAGAGATTTGAAGGATTAAAGCTGGAAGTAATCCAGAGGGCCGGATAGAAACCAGGGACTGGGGGCCGACCTTTCAAAGAGGGGGGGTTGCACTTTCACACACCGATCCTAGGTTCGAATCTTGGGTAATCGATATGTGTTTGTTCCGTCATCTGTCTCATCAATTCATCCTTCATCCTCATTGTCTTGTGATTAACCTAGAGAGGTATAAAAAGGACGTAAAATAACAAAACAATTTTTCTTGTAGGCTAAGGTATGTTCATGTACGCATGTGTCAAGCATGTGTACGACAGTGAGGTGCCGCTCCTCCACCCTTGTATTCCTCAAATTGTCAATTGTTTGTTATCATTGTACTGAACAATGTTGTAAAATTGTAATCAACAGGGTCGTAACGAGTAGTTTCATTGTGAAGCAATTAATCTTCGTTTTTAAAATATGTTCTAGATTTGTGTTTGAACAAGTTGGAGCTAGGGTTGCAGCTTATCATGTTCTCCATGGGTATCGAGGCATTTAGTAATGCCCTGAGTTGTCCTGAAGCACAGCTTCGAACGACATTATGCGGGTGTGTGTACGAAAACCAATCCAGTCAGCAAATTGACCATCAGCTTGTAGATCCATTGTTTAAAAGAGTAGCTCTGACAACACTCGCTTACAGCAAGCAACTGAGTGTGTAGATATTTGTGTGACATGAAAGCACTGTTTTTGTTGTTGTGGCAATGTTTGTACAATTCAAGATATTGCCAGAGGTTAGAGTAGTTGCGCTAGAGGTTAGAGTAAGTTTAACTGGTTGAAACAAGTTTGCCACTTCTACCCAGTAGAGGCACATAATGGTTTGGATCCCACTTTAAACTGTAGGTCCAGTCCCGATTAGCCTTATTGTGCATAAAGTGGACTTCAACACCAAATCAATCAATCAATCAAGTTCGTCACTTCGCCGAAAGAAAAACTAAACATCTCTCAACTTACAGCATTTTGTAATCGCGCAAAATAGCGAAAATCCATTTTCCTCCCGCCTTATCGAAGGCCTTGACCCAATTTTGCTCAAATGAATTATCACTCTAGTCCTCAAAGGTATACAGCGACTAAAAAAATCTGCCTAAAACTCTAAATTTACAGTAATTACCATCTTAGCAGAGTTGTAAGTTTTCTATTTTGTTCCCGCTCCCCCCCCCCCCACCTATGCACTCAAAAGTAAATTTCTTACTTGCAAATTGTACATCTATTGTTTTTTGAGTTTCGATGATTAAGCTCTGAATATTTAGTTTCTACAGAGCGTTGCAAATGTCAAAAATGGGTAAGTAGTGAATATGCATAAATATATTTACATACATACATACATACTGTTCTGCAACACTTCACCCTTACCGGGCCGCTTCTGGCAGGAAAAACCCAAAGAAACAACTAAATAGGCTCGTTAGTCCTGGGTTCCGATCCCGTTCCTCATCAATGCACTCGGAACCAAAGAATCAATCACAGGCAAGAACTTACTGAAATAATGTTGCAGCGTGATTGCTGAAAACTCGCAGAAATAGGCTTTATACATTTATTTACAATTCAACAAAACAAGGCTCGGATTCTTCCAATAATTCTCTAATTTACGTTATTTACATTCCTCTAAATTGAGCCCCACGGCAGAACTGCCAAGTGGAAGCTAAGCATCGGCAGAACTGCCTCGGGATGCTTTTTCTCATGGGAGGCCACTGGAGACCGAAGATCACTCTCCCTTCTGCTACCCGGTTCTTAAACACTGTCTGTCCTGTCCTCTGCCAGAGGGCATATTTATACTTCCTCCCTCATCGCATGGGGGAGGGCTGAAAATTCAAACCTTATTGGCTCTTTTAAACTACACAGAACCATGGAAGAAACCCAAGCATACACAATCACAAAAAAGAAACAAAAAACAAATACTGTTTGTAACAATACATATGTACATATAGGTAGGTATATGCATGGATGTAAGGTTAAGTGACGGTTACATCCAATGGCTGGAAGCCCTCTGTTATGCTAAATGAAATGAGTTATGTATCATCAGGAAAGCAGGTCAATATTTCTGCCAAACCTCTCTTTTTGTTGTTGGTGTTGTTATTTCCACACTATCATTTCAAGCTTATTTCTTAAAAAATAAAATAATGCGGGTTCAACCTTACTTTACCCATCTTTGCACACCACTCGGTTTCGTGCGAATTCTTCTCTTGTCTTTACAGTTACACATTATTTCACACGCATTTGTTTATGATAGCTGTGAATTCGTGACAAGGCAGAAGTCGCTAGCAATGCTATGAAAAAAGCACAAACTCCCTTGCTCCTCCAATGTTTGTTTTGATCTGGTGGGGCCTACACAACACTAGGCCCCATCTCATAAACAAGGGTGTTCTAGGAATAACCAAAGAGACAAGGGAATTATGAAACATACATTGTTTACATGAATGTAAAATTAAGTACATGTCTGTAAGTAACTCTCAAAGTATCTTGATACAAAGTTTCGTTGCAGTTTGTGTCGTTCATTATACGAGGGTCACTATTTATATTTTGAGCCTTGGCAACACTGATTGAAGTTAGGTGCGATTTGACGTTTGCACGGAATCGTCTGGCATTATTGACCATAACGTACTTCAAATGTTTTGTCAATAGCTTGATTTGTGTTGTTTATGTTGCCTTGGAGGAATTAACTCGTGAACATTTTCGTGCGATGATTTTTACGATTTTCGACGTGGATTATCAAGACAAGAGTGCATCGATCAACTTACTTCCACATTTGGCGATGAAGCCCCATCCTTTGCCACTGCGAAACGCTGGTATAACGAATTTAATCGTGGCCGCCATTTGCTCACCGACGAGATTCGCGAAGGTCTTCCAAAATCAGTTGTTGTTCAAGAAAACATTGATGCTGTGCAAGATCGTCATGTGACATACTGTGAGATTGAGGCAACCATAGGCATTAGTTCCACCAACATATATTAAATATTACATGATCATTTAGCTATGAGAAAGGTATGTTCTCGTTGGAGCCCACACAATTTGACAAAAACTCAAAAAGACGCTCGCATCAATTGGTGCAAACAAATGCTCAATAAATACAATCGTGGTGCTTCAAAAGACGTATATAAGGCTGTGTCCAAAAGGTACAAAGTACATACTTGAGGTACAGTCTTGACGGAAGTGACGTCACCTAGTGCAGTTCGAAAGCGCCAAGCAAACGAGTGTACAAGACCAGAGGACGCAGCACACGAGCGGTGCACACTTGCGATCTGTGCTTGCTTTTCATTTGTTAAAAAAATGGACGTCTGAAGTCAATCAGCTGGTAGTTGTAGTTCTTCCCTTGTGTGGAAATGTAAGTAAACAAGTTTTTAAAATACTATGTAATTTTATTTATTGGTTTTATTCATATATGCGTGGTTTCTTTCTTCTATAGTGAGAAGGTGTTTAAAAGTGAGAAAACAATTTATTTTCACGCGATCGTAAACCATGTTGCGGAATGTGTGAAAATTAATTTGAAAGAGCAAATTTCTTTCATATTTCTATAATTAATAACGTGCTGTGTTATATAAACTGCACGCCGAGTCATGTGTGTGTTGTTCACGGAAAACAAGAGTGGCACATACAGTCGATGTTTGATAATTTTAGTTTCGAAGCAACTTTTGTTGCATTCCTCACTTGTGTTGGCGCTGCAGTCGAAGTGCAGTTCGAAAGCTTTCCGCTTCCAGGCTTCAAGACCGCACTGCGAGTATGCTCTCGAAGTATGCTCGCTTCAAGTATGGTCTTGCAGCTTTCGGACACAGCCTTAGATAGTAACAGGTGATGAATCATGGATATATGCATATGAGCCGGAATGTAAACAGCAGTCGACTGTATGGGTGTTTCAAGATGAACCCAATCCAACAAAAGTTGTTCGCGCTCGAAGCACATCGAAACAAATGGTCGCCTGTTTTTTTCGGGAAAACTGGTCATGTGGCAACTGTGCCTTTAGAGGAATGTAGAACGGTCAACTCTGAATGGTACACAACAATTTGTTTGCCAGAGGTCTTCGGTCAAATACGGAAAACAAACAAACGCCGTCGGATCATTCTTCATCAAGACAATGCCAGCTGTCACACATCTCGTCTAACAACCGACTTTATGAACAGTCAAAAAATCGAATTGATGTGTCATCCGCCGTACAGTCCTTATTTGGCACCCAATGACTTCTTCTTGTTCCCGAATGTCAAGAATAAATTGCGTGGACAACGATTTTCGTCGGCGGAAGACGCCGTTGATGCGTTCAAAAACCATATTATGGAGATGTCTCAAGAAGATTGGAAAAACTGCTTTGACAAATGGTTCGAACGAATGCAAAAGTGTATTGACCATAAAGGAGAATACTTCGAAAAACCATAAAGCAGTTTTTTCATTGTCAGGCTCAAAATATAAATTCTGACCCTCGTATCACATCGTGCTACGAGGCCAGGGGTACAGGGTTCAAATTCCGGCCAGGACATGGATTTTTTTTGAGTGTCCATTCATCAATTTCATAATATCATCACTCATCCCAATCTCCGCAAATTAGCCAAAAGTGGCACAAAAGGCGAAGTAAAATAAAGCAGATCAATGAATCAATCACAATTTTGAACACTTGCGAGTGCCTGAATATGCAAAATTTGGTGGGTTTCGGCTTTTATAAGAGCTACAAACATGGGAGGACAAGACACATTAGTGGTGTTCTGGTTCGAATCAGAGAGAAATATTCGAGAAGTGCCTGCATTCAGTTCGCAGCCCACAGTTTGAATCTCGCCTTGTCGAGTGGATTGACCATTGTGTGCATGTGTAACAAGTTCGTAAAAACACTCACAGATACCACAATTGTTTTGATGCCTGATGAGAAGAAATGGGCAAACACACATACTCAGATGGTTCCGGCACACAGTATTAATGCTTGGAAGCAGAGGAGTCGTGTGATAAAAAATGTTCCGATTTCACGTTCTAATTAAAATGGCAGCCTTAAACAGTTGCGACGATTTAAGGGATAGTTGCTCCCCATTTTTTTTTTGCCTCCTCACTGTGGCCTCTTAATGGTAAGCCTTGTCTAACAAGAGAAAGTAAACTTTCCTTGCACCGCCCCACCCCCAGGTTTTGGAACCCAATCGCCACCACTGGCCTTAAACATGCAATTCTGAGGTTCTATCTATACATCTTAAAAATATGTTGTTAGTGTAAGACTGTTTGCTTTTATATATTCAATTGTTTTTATGGGACATTGTTGCTTTCCATTGTTATGCGGCAATAAAGAGGGGCCGAAATACAGGTTTCCACTATATTTTTACTTATTTCTGCCCGTAATATCTTGGTTAAACAACACTACCATTTTTTTTTTTACTCGGCATGGAAGCTCACTATTAGCACTCACTGAAATAGCACATTACTTGGATATTGACGCTGTTAGTAGATATAACCCTTTAAATATTAAATTATTGCGAAATCAGCAACTTTAGAATTAGGCTTTCTCAAAACAGCAAAAGGGAAGAGTAAAACTTGGTATGCCATATTGTAGTTGAATATACAGCGTAAGTCAAAATGATGTTCCCGATTTCGTTCATTTCTTATACGAAAGGTAATGAGCTTTTCTTGCATATGTAATTATTTTATGGAATACAATCTCAAAAAGTTTTTTTTTCTTTCTATTGAAGACTCGTAGTTGCGCTGTCAGCCACCAGAAGGCAGTTTAGTAGCAGTGAGAAGAATGGCTGCCACTGGACAGCAGAAAGCGTTCTGTATTCTCGTTCAGCGGCATTTCCGAACAAGATTTGTGGTTGAACCGCCTTCTGGCAAGTCAATTAGAAAATGCTACAACATTGGTGGAATTGCGTGAGCGTATCACCACAGCCATAGCCGACGTGGACCCTGACATGCTAGGAAGAGTGTGGCAGGAACTTGATTATAGACTAGATGTGTGTCGTGTAACACGTGGATCACACAGAGAACATTTATAATACGCTAGGAAAAACATTTTGAGTTTTTCAATCTGTGTGTAACATCAGTCATTTACGTATCATTACAATGAAATAAATAGACACTGAAATTGGGAACATCATTTTCATTTACGCTGTATGTACTAACACATGGAAATAAAAAATCATTGGGGCCTCGTCCTAGTTTTGAGGGGAAAACATCAAAATGTTAAGAAATGTCAATGTAAATTATCACACTTCCTTCCCTATCAGAAAGAAGAACATACCTTTCTCCTCCCCTTCTATGTTCCAACTGTAACAGTTTCTGTCTTGAAAAGTTGTGGAAGAGTTTCAGTTTTTCTTTCTTTGATGAGTAGCGTAGTGGTAATGCCACCTCTTTGTAATCAAAGTGCTCCAGGTTTAATGCAAGGTGGAGGTCCAAGTTGTTCGGATTCCACTTTAAACTGCAAGTCCACAGTCCCGAAAAGCTTTTATATGCATAAAGTGGGTTTAAAAATAAAACTCTACCGAACTCTACATACAGTGACATACCAAGGACTTTCATTAGCCATCTTTTTTGCCACCATTTCCTGCTTTAGACATTATTTTTACTGGGCCAAAGAGGGACTCAAGAGGGACACCAGGAATGTCCATCCCCCTCAAGGTCTTGAACACAGTCTCCCAAATAAAGAATTTCAAGGCAGCAAGCATAAGGATAATAGTCCAAAATTCATAACTAAATTCGATCATCATAACCCCCCAATATTATTTTGATAAATATAGTAACGGATTTTAATTTGGATGCAATAGCCTGTCAAATTGTCGATAGTTAAATCTTAAAATGTATATTTTCGAAACGCAGAAAGCTAGCACATTGATTTTTTAGATAATTTGAAATGTCAGAAAATAAATTATGTGTATGCAGTGTTTTTGGACGGGGAATAGATGTTAAAAAGCCCACAACTTAATGATAAGATAGAAAAATCTTACTGGGCACACCACTTGCATACGCATGATTTTTCTTTTCGGAGGCGGCCGGAATTGTAAAGGTGGATATTACATAGCTGCTTCACTGTGTTCTGGGAGAAGATGGGATATAAAATATTTCATAAATATTATTTTTTGCCTTCCTTTTTAAAGTTGTTCAAAAACAAATATCGGAGGGACATTTTAAGGGGAGTTTGCTTTTATCATTTTGCCCTTCCCAGAGTTTTTTACTGCTTTCATTTGGAAAAAAAAATGATTTTCTCAAAATTTCAGAATTTCAAATTTTCTCAAAACTTCATAGGTAATTGTGGAGCTACAGCACCATCATTTCCCCCAAACCCCTACCCTGCATACACCAGTGGGGCAAACCAAATATTCATGCTGCAGTTGTCTTAACCAAAACTTGTTTGTTCGTATGACTTATCGTTTCATACACAGAGTCGTAGATAGTGAAAATAGAATTTGGTGCCTCCTGCAACAAATTCTCCTCTTAGGCTTAGAGTATTTCAAAGTAAAAAAAAAAATCTGGATTATATCTCACGTGTAAAATTCACTTTCTGCGACAAGTTTGATATGCACATCTTACATTACATATTTTTCTGTTGTATCGGGTTCTTTACAATGCGTTAGTATGTAGTATATTTAGTACAATTATGACAGCACACGGAACAGACAATACAGTAGTATTTTTAATAGAACTACTTCGTCAAAATGGTGCACCTGCAGGAAGAAATCGCGCGGGCCAAGTCCTGTGAATAGGCTGGATGGGGACTAAATTCGAAGCAAAATTAGTGCAATTTTGCCTTTGGGACGCTCGATTTGTGGGATGGCGCGTTCTCCTGTTGCAAAAGCACTTTTTGGGCTCTTTGGAAAGTGATTCACCTAATGAACTGCGGCATCATCTCCTGAAAATTTACTAAAATATTTAATGAACAGCTAGAATATTGGTCGCGTCTGGCAATGTAGAAGCCGACCTTCGTGGCGTTGTGATTAGCACAGCACGCTCCGACGCCAAAGACCACAGGTTTGAATTTCGGGCTGGGCATGAGTGTTATTTGTGAGTGTTCCTTCATCAATTTTATCATATCATCATTTATTCTCATCGTCGCTATCAGCCCAAAATGAAAGAAAAGCGACGTTAAATAACAAAAATGAAATCAAACCGTAATGTAGCTACAATATAATCCTTCAGAATCATCTTATCAAGACCCAAATAGGGATAATTGCGAGCGAAGCGAGGGGGAAAATTTTTATATCTATTTATTTGCATACTTACAAGAATTATTACCTTAATTTAATTTTGCGTCATTGCTTTCAAAGGATACCGTGCTATTTACTCTTTCCCAACTTATTCTCCATTTGCTCAAGGGTGCCAAAAACGAAAAAGGTGCATCACTAAGAAATGGGGTGGAAAAGTGGTACAATAACAAGTAAATGGTAAGACAAGAACTACAATAATATTTTCGTATATCAAAAAATGTGAACCGTGAAAATTGTACAGGTTTTTTTTTTTTTTTTTTTCTTGGTAGTGGTGACTTCTTATTTAGTAGTCGGTGCTCTATTTTACTTCACTACATTTTCATGCATCAGATGTTTGTTTTAGGAGAGAATGAAGAAAGGCGGATGGCTATGACACCCACCGCCACGCCGCTTAGTGAATAATCCAGAGTAAAATCCACTTTATACCATACGATCATCAAATGGTATGGTGTGTAAATAATGATCATCATACGAATTTTATGCGAAAGCGCTAAATATTGATTGCCCCCCTCCCCGAACTTCAAAGTTCGATTCCCCTTACTATGGAAATTCTGTGCCAATCTAAAACTTAACATTGCTATCCAATGTATGCCCTCAAAACGTTGGAAGCCAACTCCAATTTAACCTGACTGGTAACCCGAGAACACTTGTTCGAATTGTGTATACTTGTTTAAATATTTAAAAAATATGTAGGGTACGTACATGTATTCCATTCAGACTTTTGTTATATTAGGATATTCCAGTTGACGATTTCCTTGCTTATTTTGTTCAAGGAGCCTTGAAGAAAATTGTCAACGGGGGAGGAAGGAAAACTAGAATTAATGGGAAACCAGCAAGCAGCAAGAGCGAAAGACACGAATCAGAAAACATAAACAGAAGCCTGTTAGAATAACGAAAGAATACGAAACAGAATATATAGCTGGGAAAGTATTGTAAACGCAGAGCATGTACACTGAAACAGAAAGAGCTTTCAACAAACGCCGACAGTGAAGTGGCTAATGTTGTCACTTTCTAATCAAGGTCCTTGATTCGATCCTCGGTGGAGTGCGCAGTTGTCCGGATCCCACTTTGAACTGTAGGTCTAATCCCGATTAGCCTATATGAGGATAAAGTGGACTTAAAACATACAATGAACATCCATCTCAGAACTGAAAATCTCCATTTTACACGTAGGTAATATATCAATTAGTTATGATTGTTGACTACAAAAGTTAAGTGTAAGGCACAGTCTATAAAATACTATATATGTAATGTAAATGTATGAAACACTATCCTGAAACATATTGTGCCTAAAATTATTTTCTAAAAAATATGTTTGTATGCTGCGATGCAATGTGAAATGCTGTGTCATTTGTTGTTCACACAAAACGTTATTGTGCACCATTGAAATTTCTTGCTCATAGTAATGAGTTGGATTGAGTCTTACAGAGGAACTGTGCCAGTGTCTCAGGTTGAAAAAAATGAAAATGTTATTTGTCGTGCTTTTTGCCAAACAACTGTTCTCACCAAGGATTTTTAAATGTTCATGTGTTGCTCAGTTGACCTCCTCTTTTTCATTCAGGGTCTTGTGCGAGTCATATGTCGGAAATAGGAAGAATGAAGAAGAGTAAAAAATAATGAATTTGATAATCTTGTATATTCATCACCAGATGTTATTAGAATTAAATAGTATGATTGGTCCTATCACTGGGACAAAAAAGTATGACCACCCTCAGACTGGTTTTGGCTACACTTAAAAATATGTCAAGATGCTTGTATAAGCTTATTGCCTACAGTGTGCTACCTGTCGAATCCAAGAATTTAGTAAAAAAGCCCTCGGGGATTTCCCATAAAAAGTATGACCCCCCTCAGATTGATTTGGCTACACGTACAAAAGCTGCATCTGTCAGATTGTTGTCCATAGGATTGTAAAAAAATATGGCCCTCTTGGTATTGTTTTGGCTACACTTAAAACTAGGCCAAGATGCTCATATGAGCTTATTGCCTTTAGTGTAATACTCTGTAAAGTGTAATCTTATTAGCTACAAAGCACACTGCTGAACCCAACTGATATTTTTTATTACGTATATAGTTTTTTATTTGAGCCCCAAAAAATTATATATAAATACCAAAACCAAAAATAGTAACAGACTAAGTATACAAAGCACACTGCTGAAGCCAACTGATATTTTTTATTAAGTATATAGTTTTTGATTTGAGCCCCAAGAAATTATATATAATGTAGAGATATGGAGATTACGAATACGAGAAAACCTCGTCAAGAGAATATTTACGCTTGTTTATTTCCTGGAATTGTCCGACCAGCGGGCGATCCCAAGAATGCGCTAACTTTGTAACTTCCGTGAAGCATCGACTGAAAGGCAAACGCGTGGACCTAAACAAGATCTAGCGTGTTCGAAAGGTTTAACAACCTTTCGAAGCCTGAGATTATAAAAGGGAGCTTACTCCCCGAGCTGGCTCTCATTTGACTCTCATTGGATTTTGACGCTCATTCGACGCTCACTCTTGATCATTAGTCTCAGATTACACTTTACTCTAGAACACATTACAACTATAGATCTACGACGACGGAACACAAAGTTACAGCTGCATAGCATGCAGCGAGTCGTGCGGGATCGCTCGGATTTGTGAGCCAAGGGTCACGGAATCGAACCTTGGCATCAGTCACCATTCAGTCTGCAAGAAGCATCTGGACAAGAACATCACACACCTACCAGGTATGAACAAGTGTAAATAACCTTTAAATTCAACCTTCCATATCTCTTCCCTCTTAATCGGAGCAGGTTCAGCTAACAGGTATAATTAAGCTCTACCTAAAATGTATCATTGAAACATCCCTGTGACCTCAGATCCCAGGTAAGACGGGATTACAACATGGTGGAGGTGCTTCAGGCCCTTTTTGCAATTGAGTACCCTTCTGTACAAATTGCTATAAATTAAATTAGTCTCCCCCCTCCCACTTTGGGAGCATTTTTTGAAAGTAAATTTTTACTCCCACAGTACGCTTAAGATGCGTCAGACCCAGTGACAATTTTGTATATTACCCTATGGAATACAACCCTTCTTTTATTTTTGTGCCGAGTCCCCCCCCCACAAAATCTAGTTCTTCTGCATAATTTTCATTCAGTACGTATTTAAGCATCATTCACACAGGATTGAGAACAATTGCTTATATTTATTTGACAGACGATATATTACTTAAATAAATAACTGCATACCCCTACTTTCATTTGTTCTTTGGTCAGCACGACGAACTTTAGTCTATGAATACGTCACAGATAGCATTGCACGAACACCTAGATTCCTCCCTCGATCAAATCATAGAGTTACCTACTGCAATTACGGCGAACCCAATAAATTCACGACCTTTATCCCCAGTCCCCTCCCCTCCACTAAAACGGTTAAGATCTGCTAACAGAAACTACCCTCAATTTCTACTAGGACTAGAAACACCTAACAGAAACCGACACCAACCCTTAGCAAGCACTCCAGCTAACGTTCCTACTACCTCTAACGATACTAATAGCCCTGATAATGTTACTGTAGAAATTCCCACCACTAACATGGCCACCCCAATCCCAACTGCGTTATATCCGGCGCCTTTTAGCGGAAACGATCCTACAGAGGTCGAGCCTTTTTTCCTCAAGTTTCAAAATGTAGCACACGCCGCGGGATGGTCGGAAGTTAAGCGTAAAGAGATGTTGCCTTTATTTTTGAGTGACACCGCTTTGACTTATTTTCATGATATACAGAAACGACCTAACTTTGCAGACCTGACATATACACACATCAAAAATGAACTAAGTACTTTGTTTAGAGGCTCGTATTTATCAGCGGAGCCCGTGCAAATCGTTCTAGCAAGGAAGCAACTAGTTACAGAGCCAATTCACACCTATGTTATTGCTAAGAAGGCATTAGTCCAGCAATACTTCCCGAACGCCACTGAAGAACAGACTCTATCCTATATAATCACGGGACTGCGAGCCAAATACATTGGCTGTTTAACTAATAAGCACTTTGCCAAAACAGAGGAATTAATAGCCCACCTACAAAATTTCGAACGCCAACAGTTATTGATTAATTCCCGTATGATGGAGGAGAAGTTTGAAATTGACCAAGCAATTGCGCAAGCAAGCTTGCATCAGGCATTGACCCGAACGCCACTTCACAGCTGTTCTCATGCACAGGTTTACTCCCCCCCTCCCAAGTAATCCGCAGAACCCGCCTCAGCAGTTTGTAGCATATAACCAGAGTCCATCCTTTTTCCCCCCACCACACGCTCATCAAGTCCAAAGTCTGCAATCAACTCCCGCTCCCGTCATTCCCTCCCAGACAATGTATCAAGGACACAGTTTCTCAGCTTCACAATCTGTCGTCCCTTTTCGACCAAGTTCTGACATTGCTCCCTGCATGGCGCCACCAGCTGTGGTCAACATGGAACACGCTCAAAGTACTGCCTCTAGTGACGAGGTAAATAAGTTTTCGTCACAGATGGTGAACATAGCCCTGCATTCACTGGAAGAATCATTACATTCGAATTCCCTCCTTGCCTTCTGCTCAAATGTTCTGGAATTCGCGAAAAATGTTAATCAGAGTGCACATGATAGACGTAATACAGTTCAAAACAAGGGGAATAATAACTCCCCTTCCTACAGAGGTAATTATAGAGCTAATCAAAGAGGAAACTTTAGATCGAACTCTCGAGGCCAATTTAGGGGAAATAATAGGTTTCAACGTCGAGATCAGACTCGAAATATGGGTAATCGCGACGATACAAATGCATCGGCCTGTACGTTCTGTGGTCGCTATAATCACGTGAGCGACAACTGCTTTTACAAACCACAAAGAGACAGTAGTTTAAACTAAAATCATCTTCGACTTGCAGGAACGAAATCGAAGATAATGGTAGACTAGACAAAGTTACTATCATTGAGAAAAATGGCTTATATTATATCAATAGTAGCATACAAGGGAAAGAAGTAGATTTACTTATTGACGTGGGTTCCCAAACATCAATTTACCCCTCCCACCTCCTTCCTTCTGAAAGAAAAACCTACAAGGTAAAGTCCACAATCCAAGGTGTGTCCGGATCAAAACTGAGTGTGTCTGAAATTGTAGTTCTTCCTATCATAATTGGAAAGCATAAATATTCGCACCCGTTTAGAATTATAGATTCAACAAATGTCCCTCCCCTTTTAGGAAATGAGTTTTTGCGAACGCAGAGGTGCGAGATGTCGTTAAAAGACAATACAATAACTCTTCATCATTTAGGACACACTCCAAATTACAGTATTTTGAGGTCAAAGTACAAGACTCACCAGGTGTCGCATGCATATTCAACCAAATTGAAAATGCAAATGTGTATGAGGGAAAAGCTACCCTTCCAAACACAATTCAGTTAAGTCCGCGATCAAAAACTTATATCAATTTGAAAATTACCACTACGACACCTAACACCCCTAAGCCTGTACTTTTTACCCCATCTGCTTCCCTTATGACTCAGCATGCAGTAGTCCTTCCCAATGCTACAGTAAATCCTCAATCACCTTTCATTCCCATACACAACCCTATTGAAAAGACTAATCCTGACAAGAAAAAGATGATGATGATGATGATGCCCTGTTCTTTCATCAAGTATTTCATATGCAAGCAGAAGATTTTGTTATTAGCTCAGAACAACGTAAAGACCCCTATTTAAGAGACATTATTGACATTTTAGAAAACAAAGATCAAGCTAGTAATCCTAAGCTAGAAAAACTTTCGTTTTCTTATGTACTCAAAAATGGCGTCTTATACAGGACTAATAAAATCAAAACTGGTTATCGGGATAGACTTTGTATTCCCCATGCATTAAGAAATCAAGTTTTCGATCTTATTCATGCACATAAAATGAATGGAAGTCACCAAGGCGCACAAAAGTCATATAATTTAATGCTTATGCGCTACTTTTTCCCTAATATGAAGAAATTTGTGTACGATAAGGTTCGACATTGCATCCTTTGCCAGATCTCAAAGAAACCACAATGTTTTAAACCACATACCTTACAAACATTTTAACCAGCCCAAATTCCTTTCCAACAAATTCATATTGACGTATGTGGACCTTTAGTCTATTCTAAAACGCACAAATACAAATATTTTCTATCAATAGTTGATAGTTGTACTAGATACGTCATTACAGCTCCTTTGGCTAATCATGATGCACACAACATAGCAACAGCTCTAGTTGAGAAAGTCTTTCTAGTCCATGGCCTCCGGGAAACGATATATTTAGATCACTCAACACCCAATTCAAGTTTACTTTTACGGGAGTTAGCTAATATTACAGGCGTACAACTAAAATATGTAGACACTTGTGCACATTTCACGAATGGGCTAGTTGAGAGTTCATTTAGCTACTTAAAGAAAGTCATGAGAGTTTTTGTGTTAGAGAAGAAGGTTTCGTGGTGTGACTATTTAGCTAGTGCGACGTTCAGCCACAACATTACAATCCATTCTGGATCCCTCCAGAGCCCGTATTTTACTTTGTTTGGCTACAACCCAAGGATCCTAGCAGACGCAGTGCTTCCTTCGAACCCTGACAATATCTCCCAGACGAACGCACAAAGACTTGAACTCCTGACATCCATACGTAAGACCGCTCATGACAACTTACACAAACGTTTCGAACAACAGAAACAGTACACAGACTGCACTTCTAGACAAATACAGTACTCACCAGGCCAACATGTGTGGATTCTAGATGCCACTCCGATTCCCAGCGTGTCAAAAGCTTTTGCGTCCTCTTATAAGTACAAAGAAACTATTCTTTGAAAAGTTAACGAGAATTCCTATGAATATATACTTTCATCGACGGAAGAAGAAACCGATACTATTACTGTTTCTAGGCTCAAAGCCCGCTACGACTAGTGCCATGAAAACCCCACTAACATTCGTTAACACTCCACTCCGTTATCACTCTCTTTGGCCTCCTCGCTACGTACATTGCACATGCTAACATCCCATGATCCAGCATTTTCCCACGCTTACCCCCCCTTCTTCAATTCCCGTGCTTGCACTGCACTTCAGCATCAGAATGAAGTCATTTTTATTTTAACAAGCCCAGGATTACAGAATGCTATCTCAAATCGTCGGAACAATTATAATAAATCTCTTGCCTAATAATTAATTTCTCCTGATATTTTAATGTTATTTTATAATTTGCGATTATACGCATAATAATAGTCAGAACATATCACTTAGCTGATTTGACTCATAAGTACTTAGCGCGTTTATGGTTCTAACTAGCAAACATTTTTTTCCCATTTGCTGGTACATATACGCTCAAATGAAAAAAAAAGTACAAAGAAAGAAAGAAAGAAAGAACTAAGATAGAACAAGATGAACGATTTAAAGAACAAATGAACTGCGTAGAACTTGCTGAACTTTTGGCTTTTGGCCATAGCAAATTTTTTTATTTACGCTTAGGTGTAACGCGAACTGCTTCTTTGAAAGCTGCAATGCACTAAATATGTTAACAAAGCATATAATAAATATAGGCACATGTTCCCACTCTCTCCTTTAATTTTATAGTTCAATTATTCATAGCATACAACAAGGTATAGCTCATATCCCATGAAATTAAAACCTACTCTCTTTTTCCATGAACTTTTATATAAATCTATTACTTATATATTTTTTTTCACTTATTTTTCAATTTTTTTTTTGGTTAGCAGCGAATCGAAGGCGCTTAATCCTTTGCCCACAATACACGTAAAATTCTTGCGATTATTTTCTATATGACATTTAAACATATTACAGACGGAAATGTCTCGTAATCACTTAGTTCGTTCTATTATCGCTGAACTCCCCTTTCTTTTCTCATTTCAGACTCCTACCACAAGATGTCTCCCGCTCATTATGCTATTATCGCATCCATCGAGATAGCTCTTCTCGGCATACTTATTTTATTAGTATTATTAATTATATCGTGCTGTTGTTCCCCCAAATCACGTGTCACAACACCCCAAAAACGATTAAAGAAACCTTCTATCAGTGCCCCGATTGGTTTACAATCAATTTCACATGCCCCGGAGACAACAGTTATTCCCCCACCACCCCCTCTTCCCCCGGCCCCTTTCTCCTCTGGTACGAAACAACAAACAAATACTCCAAATCAATGTACCACCACTTTTCCGAAAGGACGTCTACTTCTGGCACCTCAAGTGAAGCCACCGCCGCCCCCGGCCCCTATCCCGGCTAGTCCGGCTATTCCACCTATTCCCCCCCCCCCGTTGCCCCCCGGCGAACTTTCCTCATGTAAACCTGTCATTCATAAACAGGTCCTCTTAAAAACTCTGAGTCATATCGTACCATGCCCTGTTCGATTAAGAAATATTGACCCTTGCAGACCTTGTCAGCTCCTGCTCAGAAATGTGTAGAATAAGCTTTCTACAGGAAATGGGAAGAACACTGGCCTTTGGCAAGAGGTGACGAGAGGCCAAGCGAGGGTTTAAATAGTTGCGCATGAGAGCGACACGAGGTCTTTTAATCTGGAATCATCGGAGAAGCAAGAGCTATTGGTCTTTTTTCGAAACCGAACAGGGTAAGCTAGTCTACACCCATTCTGCCATTTGCATTGCTCACTTCAGTCTAGAAACGAATCATGAGTCTATTTTAATGAATAGTTAGATATTTGTACCTGCCCGTTCAGGGCTGTCTCTACCATCGACTAGTACTAATAGTACATCCCTATTTAAGATCCCCGCGTTCAGAGGAACGCTACGTGGTTTGAGATGCGTGGTTTTTCATCCATTTTTACGGAAAGGTGATGAAAAATTAGAGCAACGTGGTTCTTTTGGAAATGAAAAGCGTCATGCCTTGTTTTCCTAAACAGACATGAAAATTGAAAGGGTAGGCTGCGGAATTTTTTCATTTATTTCACTCTGAAATAAATGAAAATTGAAATGCATTAATATCATGTTAGACTTGTTTCTTCGCGGAATTTTTTCCTAATGGGGGGTTAATTTTTTTTAAAATAATATACGTCACCATTGTTAGTAATGCCTTATGTCATTTACTGAGTTGGAGGACGAGCTTGATACCACATTGGATAGGCTCATCATTCTCGCCAATAATGCTGTTGGTCCGTCTTTTGATGTGGAGGGCCTACCTTGTGCCTCATCCACCCCAATCAGAAGACCTCCATTAACTAGAAGTCGCGCACGGGCGCAGGCTCACTTTCAAATTGATAATCGTCCTACAGTTCTTGTGGACCCACCCACCATGGCTCAACTACCTTTTGTTCATCCCTTCCTGTTCGAAAGCATTCAGTTTCAGGGTGCCTCGGGGGAGGATGTTTCTAAATTCATAGACCGTTTCGAAAGTGCGGCGATTCTGAACAATTGGGACGAGACGAAAAAACGGCAATTATTCCCGGCGTTGTTATGTGGCCCAGCCCTCCGCTGGTTTAATGCAATTAGCCAGCAACCAGGCGTCAATTTAGTCAGCTATGAGGACGTCAAGAAAAAACTTATTGAAGAATTCACAGGCTCCCTTGATCAGCTGCAGATCGAGGAGCAGATCAGATATCGGTTCCACAGGGACGATGAACCGGTATCCTCTTATGTTAGGGACAAGCAGACCCTCTTGTTTAAGATGGACCCTAACATGGCTGTCAATAAGCAGCTTAAATACATAAACGCAGGTCTTCAACCGGAATTTATCAGGGAGATATATAAAAAACAATATAATTCAGTTCCGGAGCTTTTGAAAGACCTCAAGGAATATGAAAAAGCAAAGTTCCTTATGCGCCGTAGAACGGTGCAAGAGCTCTTGCATTCGGCTCAAAAGGAAACTCTTTTTCCGTCTCCTGCTGAGTTGCGCATTTCTCACCAGAACCCCGTAGTTAGCACTACGGCGGTTGCTCCGGAATCAGCACCTCGGGCTAATCAAGACATGACTAATCAGCTGCAAGCCTTGCAAGCTGAATTGGACCTTGTCAAAAGACAACAAACGTCTCTCCCAACTTCAGAACCGTCCGCTGTAGAAGCTTTGGCTAAGCAGGTTAGCAACCTAGCGTTAAAAGTCGAGGAAGTTATACAGTCACACGATCACGAAAATTTTCAAACCGTAGGCCAAAATTATCAAAGGGGTAATTTTAATCACAATCGTGGTTCAAACAACAGACGAGGCTTTCAGGGCAGGGGCAGTAGAGGCTACCGTTCAAACAACGGCCGGTTTCAGAATCGTTCCAATTTTCAGCGTGGCCGTGGGCGAGGTTCACCAGCCCCCCGCGGTCGTCCCGATCAAGGTGACCGGCGTGGCCAACAACTTTGTTATAAATGTGGTTTTCCTAATCACCACCAAGAATTTTGTCTTCAAAATCCAGAAGATTTAAACGCCAATTAACCGCAAGTAATGGAGACATACCTGCGGGCAGTAAAAAGATTTTAGTCTACTTTCCCGTCTGAAGACCTCATATATGTACATGCCAATATAAATGGGGAACGTCAAAGGTTTATTGTCGATTGTGGGAGCCAAATAAGTGTAACAAGTGATAAGGGTATTCCTGCCCATGCTAAGAGGTTTAAAATCAACACTCTAGTTAAAGGTGTCACGAATAATTGTTTAACAATTAAAGAAATTGTACTTTTAGATTTTTCTCTAAATGGATTTACATTTAGGCACCCCTTCAGGGTGATACAAGATTTTGGTCATAATACCATCCTTGGTAATGATTTTCTCAAAGCCCAAAATGCAACTTTAGATTTTGAAAGCAATAAATTGGCTTTGAGCAGATTTGGCACTCCCCCACGAAACCGCATTCGGTTTGAATCGAAGAAAGCTTTTGATGTTTCCGTTAAATTGGCAGGTTTGCTGGTACATACTGTTGAACCTGAATATGTGGCTTCTAAACGAATTGTTGTGAAACCAAGATCACATATGTGCATCCCTTTAAAATGAGTCAATACAGCAAATCAAAAATTAACTTTACTTGAGCCGGATGCAAATTTTCAGGCTAAATCTTGCATAATGGTACCAAGGTCGATACCCAACCCTGCTACACAACTTGTTTGGGTATCCAACCCTTTGAATTATAGAATTGTAATTCGCAAAGGTACTCGGATTGGTGGCGCAGAATCTTGTGAGTTGGCAACGGTGGATCAGGAAAATAGTTCTGTAACAGTTAATTTAATAAAGGAAGAATCAGAAAACGACGATATCCCACAAGTGGATATGTCCAAATTTGACATTAATCCTCAATTGGAGGAACATGAGAAAAATCAACTTTTAGAGCTTTTGTTAAAATACAAAAAAGTTTTCAGTTGGTCCGAGAATGACATGGGCCTTGCCACCAACTACAAACACAGGATAAAGCTTTCTGATCCTACTCCGTTCCATAAGCAGCAATATCCGATCCCGGTATATTTGCGAACAGAGATAAAGAAACAAATTGAGACTTTGAAAAACAGGGAATAATCCGGGATAGTACAAGTCCTTATAACTCACCAGTTATTCTTGTGAAAAAGCGTGACGGAAGTTACCGTTTTATTCAAGACGGTCGCTTTTTGAATAAACGCTCTGTGTTCGATGCGATGGCCATACCTTCCATTCAGTCTATCTTGCACGATATGGGGGGAAAGCAGTACTATTCTAGTGCCGATTTACGTTCAGGATTTTTCAAATACCACTCACAGAAGACAGTAAACAGTACACAGCCTTCTCTATTCCCAACCTAGGTCATTTTGAATTTAATGTTTTAAGTCAAGGTCATATTACCTCGCCAGCAGCGATGAATCGAACACTTCAATTGGCTTGTAGCGGAATGCAAAGTGATAACTTCGCCTTCTATATGGATGATTTATTTACCTGGGGCCATACCTTTAATGAAATGTTGACAACACTGGAAAAATTGTTTCAGTGTCTACAAAACGCTGGCTTGAAAATTTCTCCACACAAATGTAAATTTGGTTATTTTGAGATATTCGCCCTTGGACATTTGGTGGGTCGTTATGGCCTACGCTTGAGTGACCGTATTATTTCTTCCATTAAGACTTACCGCACCCCCTCCACCACAAAACAGGTTAAACGATTTTTAGGTTTATGTTCATATGTCCGTAGGTACATCCCATCCTTTTCAGAGAAGGCCCAACCTCTCCAGTCCCTTTTGGGCAAAGGCAAAAAATTTGTATGGGGGGAGGACCAAGAAACAGCTTTTACAAACTTAAAACACGCTTTAATAACTGCCCCAGTTTTGCTACCCTATGACCCTTCTAAAGAAACACGCGTCTACTGTGATGCAAGTCTGAAAGGCCTTGGTGCTATTTTAACACAGCCAAATGCAAATAATGATTTCCTTCCTGTAGCATATGCAAGTCGAACACTCAAAAAAGGGGAAGAAAAATTGTCCATCATGGAACTAGAACTATCAGCGGTTCTGTATGCCCTCAAAACATTTAGGTTTTATTTAATTGGGAAACATTTCGAAATTGTAACAGATAATAAAGCAGTCAGTTATTTGCATACCACCCGTAATTTGAGTTCGAAGCTCTCGCGGTGGAGTGCAGACCTTGATTCATACGACTTCACGGTCGTTCATTGTAAATCTACACAAAATATTTCCGACGCTATTAGCAGGGAATCAACCAACCCCCCGGACGACGAATCGCCAGAATTGGGCGAACCTCGTATATTTCTCCTCCAGGATGAATCAATAGATGTGGGAAAACAACAGCGCGACGACTCATTTTTTTCAGAAATCATAAAAGTTTTGGAGGGGGCAGATGACGCCCAACCCCCCTTCGAAAGAAAGTCTTTTTATTATGTGCTGGAAAATGGTCTTTTATACAGGAACCATAAGATGGGTGGGGGAAGTAAGAAATTACTTTGTATCCCTAAGTCCTTACGTCATACTGTAGTTGAACAATTACATTCTCACCCGTGTGGTGGTGGTCATTTAGGGTTTACTAAAACATATTACAATGCGCTCAATCGCATATATTTTCCCTATATGAAACGTTTTATACAGGACAAATGTCGCCAGTGCCTATCTTGTCAAACAAACAAGCGCCCTACAGGGCTGCCACAAGGTGAACTCCAGACCTTTCCAAGCTGTCGACCTTTTGAACGCCTAGCTATAGATTTCGCGGGACCTTTCCCTCCCAGTGGCCCAAATAAATGTAAATACATTTTATTATGCATGGATTTTGGTACCCGATATATGATTGCTGCTCCTGTGGTCGATACCACTGCTCAAACGGCTGCTAACTTTCTCTACGAGCACATAATATTAAGATTTGGCTGTCCGAAAACTGTCAACAGTGATAGGGGTGGCTCATTTAATTCCTCTGTATTTAAAGAGCTTAGTGCTAAACTCGGTATTCAGTTAAAATTTGTTACTGCGTATCACCATAATACTTCCGGTTTAGAGGAACGAGGTATCGGTATTTTCCAAGGTATAATTAAGCATTTTGTAACCCCGAAACATGATGACTGGATTACCTATCTACAACCAGCTGTGTTTACGTATAATGTTACGCGCGGCGATTCCACTCGTTTTAGTCCGTTTTACCTCATGCATGGGTTCGAAGCCCGTCTGCTCTGGGAAAGTATGCTTCACGCAGATCCCTGCGAAAATAGTGCGAACACAGACAAACTTGAAAGACTAAACAAGGCACGAGACGCAGCTCAAGAAAATTTACGTAAACGATTTGAGTCCCAAAAGAAGTATTATGACAGACGTCATCAAGCAACAAGTTACGCTCCTGGTGAATTGGTATTATTATATAACCCCACTCAGAAGGCAAAAACGGCTAAGTGCTTTTCAGGTGTTTATTTTGGGCCCGCGGTAATAGCAAGAAAGGAAAATAGCAATGCCTATTTAGTGGGATATGAAAATAAGCGCGGCAAGATTGTGTCCGATTTAGTGGCTGTACAGAGGTTAAAACGCTATCACCGCCCTTCAGGGGGTGGGGAAGAAACGAATATCGTATCTCTTCAAGAGGAAGATTTCGAACCAATAACCGCCCATACGTAGCCCAAAGCACATGTCGTAATTGTTTACTTTCTGTGTGGACCTTATTTTTCTAATTTTTATATTTTATTTTAATTTTATTTTTCGTTCCATTTCCCTAAAAGTATCAATACGTCAATTCGTTTTCTCGCCAAACGTATAAATCCTAATGTACGCACCATTGTTGTTTTCTCGTAGAAGTAAAACTATTTTGTTAGGCAATTGCATGTTTTATATATGAAGTTATTTATAAACACGCTCTGAAATATATGTGCATTTTTCCATCCATGCATGAGTTATAAAAAGAATTAAATATGTTGTCAGTGAGCTCACTTAGTTAATTAAAGCAACGAAAGTGCGGCACGAGCGTTATCTAGTGTATATTTGTCTTTTCTATTGTGTATATTAAACCTACCGGTAGTATGTGAAAAGACCCGTTATTATAGTTAATAACGTAAGAAATGTTAATGTCCCCGTGACATTTAGCCTTAAATAAAGAAAGAAGTCTGCGTAAGCCGACTAAAATGAAGCAGAGAACCAAGTTCTCATTTAGACCATGTAATTTGTGCTAATAATAAGCAAGGTGTGAAGTTTCATACGTTTGACGAGATATTTTTTTTATCTATTTTCAGTTAAAATTATTCCTGGCCGACCGTTTGACTTTTATCTTCTTGACCCTCCTTGAATAATTCCTATTTACATTGCACTAATTGCATTGTTTCTAAAAACTAACTAAAATACCCGAGAAAATTTTAAGTTAAATTTATTTTGTGTAAAAATATGTGATTTATCAAATTTATTGATTTGATATTTATTGGCCGTAAAGTAATTCATTTATTCTCAATAATAACTAAAAATAACAGTTGTGGTCATTTTAGCAAGTTTAGGTTCAATAATTGCTACATATTTCAACAAGATGCAGTTTTTCCTATATTTATTAATTTTAATTGCATTTATCTCTCATGTCAATTCCCTATCCTTCAAGGAAGTGGTCATAAGATCTTTCCAATACCCGTACATTATTTGTTCAGTAATTACGTTAACACTAGTTTTTATTTGTATGTTAATTATTGCCTTCATTTGTTGTCGGCGAAGATGTAAAAAGTTAAAAGTTTTGAAAAATAATTGCCCAAGGGAAATGGAACGAGTAAATATGTCTTCAAGTGTACAATTTTTAAATATATCCCAGTCGGATAGCGACTCTTGGCACAGTGTTCCCACCCAACCCGTTACATGTCGAAATCTTGAGTCAGTTTTTACCTTTCAAGACCCCTTTTATGACCAAGCAGATACTCCAAACGTAATTATCCCACTTGAAATTCCTCCCGTCCGTCTAGATACATTTAATGTTGCATGTCAAACTCTTAATCCATTAAAGTTAGAATATGTTAACACCTCATCTCGCTCTGTTCAAACTAATCCTGTTAAAGTAAAAAGAGTTAAAGGAGTTACGGTGAAAACACAAAACGTAGATGTGTCTCGAACCGACGACCCCCAGCCCCACTCTGAACCAATTGTCCCTTTCATTCAAAACATGTTTTATGACGACATATAATCAAGCTGCTTTTCCACGCACTCCCCTAGCCGTTATGCAACCGAGTTCGTACTAGCCTGGGGCGCCGAGCAAGCTTCCCCCCTTCTTTTTATTTTCCTCTGATTCTGTCTCGATGAAATCCAGGTACATCAAGAACCAAAAGTTCATGAAAGGTACTCTCTTCCTCTTCCTATTTGCTCCTTGGCACCGCCTCCCTCGTTACCAGTCCTAAGTCTCTATCGTCGTGTTCCCCGCAGAGAAAGAACACGTTCCTGTTATTGGTCATCACTCACGAGGGGCTCCGCCCATCCAGAACGGCCGCTATATACCTTTCCCCTTTTCCCCCTTTCCCCCCTCCGACTCAGATCACACATCCAGCAGAGATGAACGATGTCTTTAGCTAGACTCCTCGAGTTCCTGCTTTATGCTGAATTGCATTTCCCTCGCAATTATCATCGTCGAGGCCACTTCGGTGCGCAGTTTCTACTCCACATTCGAGTTAGCGGAAGACACATATCTTATTTCAGTCTCGGAGAGAGAGAATTTGATGACACCTTTCTTTGTTGTGGATGAACTTTACACTCAGCTGGCTTCGGCAATGAAATTCCTAGTCTCCAAACGAGGTGTGAATAATAGCCTCTTCAAGGGCGCTTATTTATGCGATTTTTTTTCTCGTCCCTTCAGAATTTTCAAAAGTTTCCCAAATGAACTTTAATTACCTCTTACAGATTAATTTCATGTTAATCTTCGTAAAGTAGGTAATAGCGAGTAATTATGCTTATATTTTACTCTCCCACACGTCATAGTCTTTAGTTGAAGTAATATCATACGAAATCCTATACTTTTCTCCCGGCCCGGCGTCATGATGTTCATTTACGGTTCCGTTTCAATTTTTTTCCTAAGGCGACCATAAAAAGTAGTTTTGTTTACCTTATTAGGCTAAAAACTCAAAAGAGTGGATTTAGACGCCTACAGTTGTCATGGGTCAAGTGTAATCTCTTACGCGGCGAGCATTTATGCTAAGTGACAAAGAAAATCCACGGCGGGCTATAGCATGACGTAGAGTAGTTTTTTCCTCTTTTCTGTTTAACGCAATGCCTTATATATGTTTTCCTTTATTCTCAGAACCGCAAATTTTACTTCACAGATAGCCACGAAATGTTTCTAAATCAATAACCCAGATTAGTTTCAGTTTTGAATTTACATTTTTACCTAAGAGAGACAATAGCGCCTCCCCCCATTTTTGCCAACGGTTTCAGCACGGTCAAGGCAACCTCCTAGGGTCACACCCGGGATGTTTATGGTTTGCTTTGAGCAATTTTAATTTGATTTTTTTTGGTTAGTATTCTAAACCGTTTTTTCCATTTTTCTCCGTTTATTTAGATCAATTTGTTTCATGAAATATTTTTGTCCCATTTTCCCGTTACTATTATCCTATTACTAATTTGGAACTTCATTTTAACTGTTTATTTATGCTATACGTCAGGCGTATGCAAGCGCAAACAAACCTTGACTAGTGAGCGTTAACAGTGCGTCACTATGTCGCCTTGATTTATTAATCCATTTTTATGTATTTTCGTAATTAATGATCTTAACGTCATTGGAGCCATGTCATTTACTCTTTTATTATATCTTAGTGATCCCGAATTTACTTGTGGCTAGGTCCGTTTTAACGGTTGTGACGTTACCAAATTTTGGGTTAATTATTTTTTTTCGTCAGTTTCTCATTTTTACAATGCTTTGACACTTCTGACATGATATTAATGGATTTCGTCGGGTTAACTTTCTGATACCAGGGGATATATTTTATACCATCTACATATTACTTTTATATATTTATCAATATTTAATCCTACATATTTTCGTTTATTTTATAGTGCCATGTCATAACTTTAGTTTCATATTGCACATTATTTTATATTTGGGAGAAGCCAGGGGCTATATATATATATATATATAATTTAGTCAATATATACATATATTACTTTTGATGAAGTCAGATTTTCATTTTAATGGTGTTCCAGTGTTAAGGCGTCAAATGACATTTTCCGCCTTTTATTTTCTTTAGCCTTCATTCAAACTTTGTTTTATACCTTATATCACTTATTGGGCAGTTTATTTTTACTTATTTTTACTCATGATTTTCACTTGCCTATAAAAGACGATTACTTTACACATTTTTTATATATTTTCAATATTGAATGACTGAGAGCAATGTAGTTTTTCCCATGTCCAACCTATTTCCTCCCCTGTTCGGGAATTCCACGAGTTCAAGGAATTTCGAAAGTCGCCCAGCGATTTTTTTTGAGGCCGCAAGAAGAAGGCATTCCTGAAGGCTTTGGAGCTCACCAGCCTCCTTTGGGCTTCAGCGGTGTATGTCACGTAGCAGCACCGAAAACCCTATTCCAAGTGACATCCCAGGATCAGAAGAGCGTCAGAAACATAAGAAGAAATGTCATCATACAGAGCAAACCCTTCCCCCAAGACTCTAACCCCCCTTAAGAAGAAGCATGAACATCTTTCATGTACATCGTCCCCTTTTGCTCTGTAAGGCCAGGCAGTGTATTTCACCACATATTGGAACTTTCCGGGTACAGTCAACGACCCAAATGTGTTGAGACCCACCCCTGTGGATCAGCAACCTGCCAGCCACCTGTGAACAGTTTCATCCTACCAGTGGCCATATTTACTGTTCCCCTTCTTGGAGTGTTCGCAGCACGGTACACCTTCCGTTTTCGCATTCGTGTCGCCATTCGCTGTGTGCCGGAAATATGCAATGGCGTCTGCTGTGAACTTTCGGGGGCCTATCCTAACACCCCCCCCCAGTGTCCGCCATTGAACAACGCATATTTTGGGGCGTGGAAACGCTACTTGGAGTGGCTTTCCATGGACTACCCTGTGTTCGCCCGCCCCACGGCCAACGTCTTTTCATCTGACCTTTGCTGAACAGTATTCCAGAACTTTCCACACCGGGATTCGAATCCGGTCCCCCAGTGAAATTGTGATCGGTCAAGAACCGTGTATGTCCCGAAACAGTGCTTCGTACCCCAGGCCTCCGGGGTTTGAGTGTATTTGGATTGCCCTGCCTTTTGATTTCTCAGGTCATAGTGTGCTACGAACGTCAGTGAAAACATCATCTTCAAATATTTTTTTTAATCTTCGTGTGGTTGTGCGCAGTCCAGTGGAGCTTGGTGTTTACCATGGTCCTTTTGCTCTCGCCTCGAACTGTCATCCTGATGAGGCGGAATATTGCGAGCATGCGGCCTTAAGGTTTCTCACGGATTAAGTTCGGTGCTTAGATAGCACTTGTTCTGAAGACATTCGCATGTATCGCGTTACGATGCAGTGTGTTGAACTTTCCGCTGACTCCACGGACCTGCGAACAACACTTTATATCGCATGTTGACCAACCGTCAGCATTGTTGATTACGAAAGACTCTTCCAGCGTGTGGCTAATGTAAACATAGGACTTCATTTCAGCATTCAAGCTTGAGCTTAATTCTGTTTCATTTAATTTTCGGTGAAGGGTCTCCGACATTTTTTTTCATTATATTATTTTATGTAACCTTTTTTTTCATGTAATAAACAAAAACCTTTTAAATTTTGGTGAATGGCAGAAGGTTCAATTTAAACTTTTAATTATTACAATTTCAATTTTGGAAATTGTTTCGCAAGAGGGAGTGTCGTACCATGCCCTGTTCGATTAAGAAATATTGACCCTGGCAGACCTTGTCAGCTCCTGCTCAGAAATGTGTAGAATAAGCTTTCTACAGGAAATGGGAAGAACACTGGCCTTTGGCAAGAGGTGACGAGAGGCCAAGCGAGGGTTTAAATAGGTGCGCATGAGAGCGACACGAGGTCTTTTAATCTGGAATCATCGGAGAAGCAAGAGCTACTGGTCTTATTTCTAAACCGAACAGGGTAAGCTAGTCTACACCCATTCTGCCATTTGCATTGCTCACTTCAGTCTAGAAACGAATCATGAGTCTATTTTAATGAATAGTTAGATATTTGTACCTGCCCGTTCAGGGCTGTCTCTACCATCAACTAGTACTAATAGTACATCCCTATTTAAGATCCCCGCGTTCAGAGGAACGCTACGATATAAGTAACGCCGCCCCTTCGCCATCACTACGATCAGTTACTACCTCCCCTCCCCCTCGACATTATTCCCCAGTTTCATTTGAAAGTCCTTTTTCTGTCGACTTTATCACCCGCCATCATTTATTATAACTCTTCTCCACTACCTTTTACATTTTCCTAATTTTTCCCTTTTTGCGCTTGTTTCATTCTCATCGCCACGATTGCTGCCGGATCACTCATCATGACGACCTCCTGCCTATGCTTCCGAGAGAGAGATCTAGGCTCATTGAAGAGACAGGATGACGATCTTGTGGACTTCCAGCACCGAAGGATCCACTTCTGTCTGGACCGATTGGCTGATTTTCCCATCTTCCCGGCCGCGCTGCAGAACTGGAGTGTTTTCCTCAGGAAGTCTCCTGCTGCAACGACGTCGTACGCTTGAGTTCCAGACTGCCATTCAAATGACGTCACGGCGACCTACATCGGCAAAGCCCCTCCCACTCAGTGCGTATTGCCCTTGTTTACCTGCCATCATGTGGTATGCATGGTCGTTTTCATCGGCCGCAAGTGTGCTCCAGTGTGCGGCCTCCTTCAAATAACGTCAGGCTCACCTATTTAGTAAACAAATATGTCGTATACAGCGCCAGGGTTGTGACCACGGATGATGATTTATATTTAGTGGATTTACATTTTAACGCCCTGTGTGAGATAAGAGTCTTTGTTTTGTGTTTTATCGTCTTCTGCAGAATACGTTCCGCCTACAGCGACGTCCAGTCTACGGCGTTGCCATTGTGACGTTAGCTCCATGCTACGTCATTCAGTGTGTACTTTGAACTCCGCAAACAGTAAACAAACCCACGTGTGTTGTGCGACGTTTTTTCACTGTGTAATGACCTGTGTTTTTCCAGCTGTTATCATGTTCTCGTGTTTTATTCAAAACTAGTTAAGTGTCAAACCTATACGATTATTTTTTTATATGCCTCAAGACTTCGTTATTGGTGCTCGTACTCTTTGAGTACACAAGAGGCTTTGACCTCCAGTTTAATTATTTTTTTTCCCTCTACTTCAGATCCCAGGTAAGACGAGATTACAACAATAAGTACAAAAAAAACCAAAAATGCCAAATCAAAAATATTGTAATCAATGCGATAAGAATATATCTAGCCTCAATTGGGCTAAGCACCAACGTAATTGTGATCCTGAGAAACGCAAAGTGCCCGCTAAAATATGCCCAAAATGCCATAGAAAATTTTGCAATGCATACTTCAATAGGCATATGGGCGCTTGTTCTGCACAGGCATCAACATTGCCCCCAAAGCCATCTACATCTGGTCTAAAAAGAAAGCTTGTAACAGTCGATAATACTAGACCGTCAAAGCGACCATGCAATAGACCCATTCATAGTAGTTTTGACGTTCAACTAAGGGATTACCGTTTCGTATCAGAGCCAAGATGTGATATTAAGAATTTTTTGAACAGTAAAAATCCTGATACGCTAGCTATTCTAAATGCACAAAATGGCTCTTATAAGCTATCTGTTAAATTGTATACTGAATATAAGAAACCAAACGGTACAAAATTTACACCCCCCCACATAACAGAAACTGTACCTGTATACTCAAATACAAACTTAGACGAAATACTAAGCAGGTTGATAGACCAATTGCTGATCAAACATTCTGAGTTTGCTGCTAAAGAATCAGGATGGAGTCTTCGTGGATCTCCACACAGGCTCTATGTTAATATTTCTGAATTCAGACCTCTACAAGGTTCTACATATCTGCTTTTACCTGACAATATCAAAAACAAAAAATCCATGGTTAACGTAGAAAATACCGACCAGGAATGCTTTTTGTGGTCTATTTTGGCTGCTTTGTTTCCAGTTTTAGATCATCCAGAGCGAATAAGTCATTATAAACAGCATGAACATGATTTTGATGATGCTATGGAGGGCTTAGAATATCCTATGTTTGTCAAGAATATCGATAAATTCGAAAAGAGGGCCAAAGATAGCAATGGTAAGCCATTATCTATTAATGTGTTTATTTGTTCTGCTAGTCGTGGCGATTGCTTAATAGAGCCTCTTAGAATCAGCAACCTTGTCTTTCTCTTAGATTTCATAACATAAGCATAAGATGTCCTCCATTCCTTCACCGCGGGACTCGATTAATTTTATAGGAATCTCATTCAATGTTTTGCATTTCAATTCCTCATTTTGTCCAGTGCTTGCTTGAATTTTTCCTTCAGGATGAAGAGCCCTTTCTCATCTGCAGGGAATTGGCACAAGTATTTTCATTTACATAACACAGCAACAAGTGTATAGCAACTTGGAGTTTCTTACACAAGAAATATTACATTTTTTATATTTTTGATGTTTGCTGTCATTTGAATCCATCTCACATTTTAAACTTATGCAGAAAACTTCTAGAGTTGGTGACATTTATAAGTGATAAAAACTATGGTAGTGCATGTATTGCAACTAGCCAATGAAGAGATTAAATTGAACTATTCAAGAATAGATTGGTCCCTCAAACCAAAGTTTTATGCTTGAAGCATTAGCTTATGACCCTGATAATCAGCATGAGTAAATGACAAAACCACAATTGCACACAGGATTTCCTGACATATTTTGACAGAAAAATATAATAACTTTTTTGCAAAAAAAAAGAATGATATTACTCTCTTTAATAATGTATTGGATTTGAGTATAAATTCGCTAGATAGCTTGAAATTTCAAAAATATATACAAAATGTCTTTATTTTCTTTCTTCAGAAGTACAAGATTCATTAGACCTAACAAGACCAGGCATTAATGTTCAGATGCTAATTTGGTTGAACATGAAGATCGCTCCAAAGCTGAGAAGAGCCAGTATGAACGTGCTAGATCACAGGTTTAAAAGGATTGAAGAGCACAAGCATGGTGAGGTAAGCATTAACAATTAACCTTTCATTCACTCTTACTTCTCACTCTAAACTTTTAAGAGGAATTCGAGACTTCTATTCACCTCTGTGATCAGTATCCTTTACTCCATACCTTTCATCATCACATCACATTCATATTCCCTTCTACACAACTTGTATTCATTGCATCCTCCTATGTCACCTCCATGCCTCTTAGTTCTCTATTTGTTCTTCTTAGAGGCCTGGCTTCATTTATTTCCCTGTTCCTATTATTATCTCACCATCCATTCTTCTTGACTTCCTACTGTCTCAGTAATCCTTATTCTTCTTCTGTTCTCCTTAGATGCCTTCCATCCTCTTATCACTCTCAATTCTCCTTCGAGGTCTGGCTCCCACCTTTCATCTTCACAAATCTTTCATTCTTACTTAATTGTCTTTGGATGCCCACATCCTGCTATCTCACACTCTATATTTTTGGAGCCCTGGATTCTTTCTGTCTCTTTTCCTAATCTTTAATTCTTCTTTTATTAACCTGGCGGTCTTACAGCCTCTCCTATATCACCCTCATAAAGTGGTGAGCAGTTCCTTTGATGCCTGACTCCCTGCTTTCTTCACTAATCTCTAATTATTCCTCCATTCTCTTAGGATGCCTCCTTCTGTCTCCTCCACTACACTTTTATCCTCCGATTTCTTGAAACCCTAACAATGTCTTATCTCACCTTCCATACTTCTTGGAAGCCTAGATTCCTTATGTAGGATACACCTTCATTGGGGACTCTCAAAGTTACAGTTTTGTCCTACACCCTGCCTGTTCCATCTATATGGCAGAACTGTAGAAGAAAGTCCTTGTCTGCACTGATTCCATGAGTGTGCTCCGAAGTCTGGCCCTTCCAAATTGACATCCTGTAGTGCAGAGTATCTTTGATGGCTAGTGTCCTTGTGTACCAGAGCTGAAGTGTGCTTCTGTTGGATCCCTAGTCACGTGTGCATCAAGGGAAACAATGCAGCCGATGCTGCTGCCAAGTCTGCTAATGCAGACAGCAACATTCTTGTCCACCTTCTGCCAGCTAGCGACCTGCAGAATGTGATTCGTTGTTCCATTCTTAACACGTGGCAGGTTGAGTGGGAGATAAGAAGGAACAAGTTCCGGAGAGTCCCCAGTGGCACCTCCTCTCCACATGGAAGCCAAAAGCCAACTGACGATTTTCTCTGCCAATGGAGGCGAACTGACACCTCCATGCAGAGGGCCGCCGCTGGCTATGGCCTCGGAAGGGATCGGAGGGCCATCAGCTTTATTAAATTCAGAGTATACAAAGGTTACATGATAATTACAAAGTGTGAACACAATATGTGCCATAAGCACTAACTGAGGGTAATGATATACCTTTCTCTTAAGATTATACAATACAGTAGAGTTATCTGTATAATGAACACTTTGGAGAAATAACAACAAAAGATCTAACAGGGCAGCTTGCAATTCATATACACCTATATATTGTCATGGGAGGTCCAGATACTGAAAAACAATGTTGCCTACTGTGTCAGTGGCAGCCATCTAGATCACTGTAGCATCTATATAGCATCTATATACATGACCACTTCCTCTTCACTAATTTCTTGTCTGGCTAGAGACGATGGTCTGCTGTGGATGTGCAGTTCCAAACCCAAGGCCACCAGGCTTCTAAGTTCTTGTGTAGCAGAAAAGCTACACCATGTGACAGGGAAGTTGCAGATTGTGCCCAAGTAATATAGCCTCATATGACACGGTGAACACATTAAAAGTGAAGGAGTTTCCATGACATTGAAGCTACGCATAACATAGTCAGGTAGTGTCTGGGTATAGAAATATGCATGTCAGCAATAGAGATGTGGAGTCCCAAGTAGGTCACTGCCTGTACAGGTAACAATACACTTTTCTTCATGTTCACTTTCACTGAAGCTTGCATCACCCATTACACCACTACAGTGATATCTTCCTCGGGAGCCTATCAAGAGGATGTCGACATAGTACACAATCGCTTGCACAATATCCAATAGTAGATTCTCAAAAAATTGTCTGGAAATTCATTGCATGTGGTAGGGTGACCACGTCCACCCCATGGGAAGGCTGGTGAAAGTCCATAGGTGGCCTGCGCACTTCAGTCCAAAGTATTTTTGAGTCCATGCAGCCAAGACAAAGTGATAAAATCCATCCTGAAGATCCACTTTCGCCATAAAAAATTGGAGTGACGATGCCACAGAGATCTTGAGCTTGAGGAAGCCTAAAAGGCAAGGGACGATAGCATTCTGGCCAGGGTGAACAATCATACACAATGCGAAGTATGTCGGAATCCACCTTTGGGATTGCGAGCAACGGGAAGGCATTCTCAACTGACGACACTTCGCGTACAATACCTGCCTTTTCCATATTGTGAATTGTGGGTAAGAGATGCACTGAAGTGCAGTGCACTAGAAAAGGAGCCACGAATGGAGAATTATGGTGAATCACAGGTGTTCCGAAGTACCCTGGAGGTTCGAAGTTTTGTGGTGGAATAGATGTAAGTCTGGGTGATTGGCCGGGAACAAACTATCAATGTCTTCCTCCTGGTCAGCATGAGGATCCTTGGCTGGGTGACCTTATCCAGGTTGATGTTCTTCTGGGGGCTGGTTCTGGTCATTCTGGTTGTCATGCTGATTCCTGAGGTCATCACTAAGCATTTTTATGAGTGGACACCGCCAGTCCCACTCCCTTATTTTCACCACATCCTTCCCCACTTCCAGCTTTTATCCCAGTTTTCATACCATGTTGTCAAACAAAACACACAAGTTGGATCCGGGTCCAAAAGAGGAGGAAGAAATGGAGCTGGTGGATCCTTCAAAACCAGAAAGAGTGTGATGGGATGTAGAGTTAGACACCTACTGAATCGCCTCCTCCTTGGTCCAAAAGGGCTGCATATGATGTCCACAAGTTGCACCTCATCCTCGGGTAGCAGTAGGATGCACCGGAGGGTGTTGTGATGTCAGCAGTGATTCGTGAATAATTATGCCGAGCACCATACCTTGTGCATGATTATATGCTGCCTATGAGAGCTCCTTCTAAGAGCAAATGGTGACTGCAGAAGTAATATGAGTACCTTACTGGAAATTGACAAGAGGAAGCACGATTTCCAAATAGCATGGAGAGAAAGATAATAGGCTGTGAATTTGAATTTGAATTTAAATTTTTGGGTGCATCAGCACTTAAGGGCTATTCTTGCACCCATCATGTTATACATGGAGGTTGGAGATATGAGGAGATGGGTATGCAAAGAAAATTGAGGAAGAATGTGAGCTTAATGAAGAAGAAAGTTAAAAACCAGTGCTCCAAGAAGAATCAAGAGTGAGATACGAGGATAGGAGACATTGAAGGACAACAGAAGAAGAATTTAAAGTAACTGAGAAAGACAGAGGAAAGCCAGCACTCAAAAATTGTAGTGTGTGAGATGGGAAGATGTGGGCGTCTGAAGAGAATTGAGGAAGAATCTAAAATTAGTGCAGTAGAAAGGTGTTAACCAATCCTTGGTGGAGAATGGAGAGTGATATAGGAGTATGTTGGCATCAATAAAGAATTAAGCAACAATGAAAGATTAATAAAGAAGAAAGGTGGGATCCAGGTCCCGAAGGAGACTGGAGAGTGAGAAAAGAGAATGTGACCATCGAAAGAGAATTGAGGAAGAAAAAAAAATAGTGTAAAAGAAAGGTGGGAGACAGGCCTTGAAGTATTTGAAAAAGAATTGAGGAAGAATGTAAGATTATTGAAGATGAAAGGTGAGAGACAGGCATTTAAGGAGAATTTAAAGAAGAATGTAAGATTAGTGAAGAAGAAAGGTTGGAGTCATGGCTCAAGGAGAAAGGAAGGTAGTTAGATAGATGTGGGCATCAAAAGAGAATTTAAGGAAGAATGTAAGATTATTGAAGAAGAAAGGTGGAAGGCAGGCCTTGAAAGAGAACGGAGGGTGAGAAAGAAGGATGTGAGCATCAAAAGAGAATTTAAGGAAGAATGTAAGATTATTGAAGAAGAAAGGTGGAAGGAAGGCCTTGAAAGAGAATGGAGGGTGAGATACATGGATGTGGGCATCAAAAGAGAATTTAAGGAAGAATGTAAGATTAGTGAAGAAGAAAGATGGAAGACAGGCCTTGAAAGAGAATGGAGGGTGAGATACATGAATGTGGGCATCAAAAGAGAATTTAAGGAAGAATGTAAGGTTAGTGAAGAAGAAAGATGGAAGACAGGCCTTGAAAGAGAATGGAGGGTGAGTTAGAAGGATGTGGGCATCAAAAGAGAATTTAAGGAAGAATGTAAGATTATTGAAGAAGAAAGGTGGAAGGAAGGCCTTGAAAGAGAATGGAGGGTGAGATAGAGGTATGTGGGCATCAAAAGAAAATTTAAGGAAGAATGTAAGATTATTGAAGAAGAAAGGTGGAAGGAAGGCCTTGAAAGAGAATGGAGGGTGAGATAGAAGGATGTGTGCATCAAAAGAGAATTTAAGGAAGAATGTAAGATTATTGAAGATGAAAGGTGGAATACAGGCCTTGAAAGAGAATGGAGGGTGAGTTAGAAGGATGTGGGCATCAAAAGAGAATATAAGGAAGAATGTAAGATTAGTGAAGAATAATGGTGGAAGACAGGCCTTGAAAGAGAATGGAGGGTGAGATAGAAGGACGTGAGCATCAAAAGAAAATTTAAGGAAGAATGTAAGATTATTGAAAAAGAAAGGTGGAAGGCAGGCCTTGAAAGAGAATGGAGGGTGAGATAGATGGATGTGGGCATCAAAAGAGAATTTAAGGAAGAATGTAAGATTAGTGAAGAAGAAAGGTGGGAGTCATGCCTCAAATGAGAATGGAGGGTGAGAATGAAGGATGTGTACATCAAAACAGAATTTAAGGAGAAATGTAAGGTTATTAAAGAAGAAAGATGAGAGACAGGCCTTGGAGGAGAATGGAAGGTGAGATAGAAGGATGTGGGCATTGAAAGAAAATTTATGAAGGATGTAAGATTAGTGAGGAAGAAAGGTGGGAGTCATGCCTCAAATGAGAATGGAGGGTGGTGAGATACATGGATGTGGGCATCAAAAGAGAATTTAAGTAAGAATGTAAGATTCTTAAAGAAGAAAGGTGGAAGGCAGGCCTTGAAAGAGAATGGAGGGTGAGATAGAAGGACGTGGGCATCAAAAGAGAATTTAAGGAAGAATGTAAGATTAGTGAAGAAGAATGGTGTAAGACAGGCCTTGAAAGAGAATGGAGGGTGAGATAGAAGGATGTGTGTATCAAAAGAGAATTTAAGGAAGAATGTAAGATTATTGAAGAAGATAGGTGGAAGGCAGGCCTTGAAAGAGAATCTAGGGTGAGATAGAGGGATGTGGGCATCTAAAGAGAATTTAAGGAAGAATGTAAGATTATTGAAGAAGAAGGTGGAAGACAGGCCTTGAGAGAGAATGGAGGTTGAGATAGAAGGACGTGGGCATCAAAAGAGAATTTAAGGAAGAATGTAAGATTAGTGAAGAAGAATGGTTTAAGACAGGCCTTGAAAGAGAATGGAGGGTGAGATAGAAGGATGTGGGCATCAAAAGAGAATTTAAGGAAGAATGTAAGATTATTGAAGAAGATAGGTGGAAGGCAGGCCTTGAAGGAGAATGGAGGGTGAGGATGAAGGATGTGGACATCAAAACAAAGTTTAAGGAAGAATGTAAGGTTATTAAAGAAGATAGGTGAGAGACAGGCCTTGGAGGAGAATGGAAGGTGAGATAGAAGAATGTGGGCATTGAAAGAAAATTTATGAAGAATGTAAGATTAGTGAAGAAGAAAGGTGGGAGTCATGCCTCAAATGAGAATGGAAGGTGGTGAGATACATGGATGTGGGCATCAAAAGAGTATTTAAGGAAGAATGTAAGATTCTTAAAGAAGAAAGGTGGAAGACAGGCCTTGAAGTATTTGACAAAGAATTGAGGAAGAATGTGATATTATTGAAGATGAAAGGTGAGAGACAGGCATTTAAGGAGAATTTAAAGAAGAATGTAAGATTAGTGAAGAAGAAAGTTGGAAGGCAGGCCTTGAAAGAGAATGGAGGGTGAGATAGCAGGATGTGGGCATTAAAAGAGAATTTAAGGAAGAATGTGAGATTATTGAAAAAGAAAGGTGGAAGGCAGGCCTTGAAAGAGAATGAAGGGTGAGATAGAAGGATGTGAGCACCAAAAGAGAATTTAAGGAAGAATGTAAGATTAGTGAAGAAGAATGGTGGAAGGCAGGCCTTGAAAGAGAATGGAGGGTGAGATAGAAGGATGTGGGCATCTAAAGAGAATTTAAGGAAGAATGTAAGATTAGTGAAGAAGATAGTTGGAAGACAGGCCTTGAAAGAGAATGAAGGGTGAGATAGAAGGATGTGTACATCAAAAGAGAATTTAAGGAAGAATGTAAGATTATTGAAGAAGAAAGGTGGAAGGGAGGCCTTGAAAGAGAATGGAGGGTGAGATAGAGGGATGTGGGCATAAAAAGAGAATTTAAGGAAAAATGTAAGATTATTGAAGAAGAAAGGTGGAAGGCAGGCCTTGAGGGCGAATGTAGGGTGAGATAAAAGGATGTGTGCATGAAAACATAATTTAAGGAAGAATGTAAGATTAATGAAGGTGAAATGTTGGAGTCAAGCCATGAAGGAGAATATATGGTAAGAGGAGTATGTGAGGTTTATAGGTTGAATGGAAGAAGAATTAAAGATTAGGAAAGGACACAGAAGGAAGCCAGGGCTCCAAGAATAATGGAAGATGTGATAATAATAAGAATAGGAGAATGAACAAAGTCATGCCTCTAAGAAGAATGAAGAAAGAAATAAGAGGTGTGGAGGTGAAATAGAAGGATGCAATGCCTCCAATGTAAAATGAATGTGAAATGATGAGGAAAGGTATGGAGCAATGGTACAGTTTAAAGGCTATAATTCATCTTAGAAGTTTGGAGGGAGATGTAAGAGTGAATGAAGGGATAATTTTTATTCTTTACCTCACCATGATTTGCTCTTCCATCCTTTCAAACCAGTGATGCCTCATGTTGATGGTGTCTCCACTCAGCTTTGAAATGATCTTTATGTTCACTCAAATTAGCATCTCAGCAATATTCTTGGTGTACCTATATGTCTGGTTGGGTTTCCTATGTCTCACTGCAAAGCGAGTAGATCCTGTACAACAGAAGATAGGGAAAATTGTGTGTTTTAGTGTTGTAATAAGATAACAGAACTAGTATCAAATGTACTAATTGATATTGTATCAGCCTGTTCTAATATTGGAAGATCGTGTGCGTTTCTAACCAAGATCTACAGTTTTCATAATGTCTCTCATTGATCCATCCTATTATTTTCTCTAGTAGTAATTTTTTCCTAGTTATTTAGTGTCAGGTATATTATTAACATTTACAAAATCTCCATTTCATATCATCATAGTTCATGAGTGGTGTAATTTTTTAACATATTTATTGTCATGCAAAGGCAAGGGTATATATATACGAAAACAAACTTGGCATGTACTTAAAATATTCTTTTATAGAATTGTATTTTAAAATTATGGTAAAAGGAATATGTTATTTTGATACACAGATCTCTAGAATACAGACTGGAAATGTGAGCCTTTTAATATGATTCAACTTGAAGCCAAAAATTCTATTCTTCAGATACTATCATTGCTGCGAGCATACCTTCATGTTTCCAAGATTGAATTTTTTAAGTTTACTGAGAAGGATATGACTACATATTCCACTCCACAAGTGATAACAACTTCATAAATTTGAAAACAATAACAAGCTATAATGTGTGAGATATATGTTTCTATTTACCTGGCTACACATAAGTGAAGAAGCAAGGCTTCAACAAAAGTGCATAGTTTCCAGTCTGCATCTAGAGGTCTGTATTTTGATACTGCAATTTTTATATTGTCCCTGTGAGATGCTTGGTACAAAAAAAATCATTATATTGAGTCTCTCCTTTATTCAGAAGTTAAACATTCAAAATTTTTGCATTAGTGACATGAAATAGATAATATTGTGTACAATATATACGCCTTCATGGCATGCTGCTATGCACAGGGGAGCGCTTTTTTTTTACCTTTTTTTTACCTTTTTTTTACAATATATAAAGAGGAGTGAAAAATTGTAAACATTTTTAGCTTTATTTTTTAGTGTAAATTCAGGATGGGAATCTTGATATAATATATTTATATGAACTGAACTAAACACAATATCACCTGAGCATAAAAAAAAATCTTAATTCAATTCATATACCTTCTATCATCATCACAGAACATGGAAAACCAATAGCGCATCTTTCTAATTTCTAGCTGTTATATTGACCATTCTCCACTTACTCCAGAAACACTTAAGACTATAAATACTTATTTACAAGGGCTGATCAACAAAGAGTGAGACTGTTTTTTTGTAAAGATGCTTAATACTCTGGTGGAAGGGTTTATGATATTTTTCAAAGTAGACCTTCCCTGACTTGAATGAAATTATTACCACGTTTCTGCCAGTCTGCAAGCACATGATGTAAGCCATTCCTTGTGAGATCCTTGAGAATCACATCACATTTCTTCAGCGCTGCTTGAGAGTTTGCAAAATGAAAGCCCTGTATTTTTGACTCGAGTGGAGGGAAGAGGGAAAAGTCACAGGAGGCCACATCTGGGCTATAAGGTGGATGTGATATGCAGGTGATGTTGAATTTTGCCATTTACGCCATGATGTGATTTGCCACATGAGGTCGTGCATTATCATAATTAAGTTGCGATCCATTCCAATGAAGTTGTGGATGTTTCTTTGCAATGTGCCTTCTCAGTGTTGGCAACACTGATGTGTAGTATTCTGCTGTAGCTATAGTGTGCAGGAGAAATGCATGCTGGTACGCCATTACCTTACAGTCAATGAAAGTGATCACCATCACCTTATCTGTAAATGGAACAACTTGTGCTTTTTTGGTATTGGATAAACTGGTGTTTTCCCTGTGCTTGCTGGCTTGTATTTCTTCTGGGTCATAGTGGTTCACCCACAACTCATCGCCAGCGATAACTGATTTTAGAAAAGCATCACCTCTATCACCAAAGAGACGTAGTGCCTCACAACAAATGTCCACTTGATTGCTTCATACTGGTGTGTTATGCGTAATGCAAAGTGCCTAGAACAAAGAGCATTGAGACATCTCTGGGTATTATGTATGAAACCCCACTCTTGTTCAATATACACTTTAAAAACCTGTAACAGTACAGGACGCTGTGCCAAAAAGTCAGTCTTATTCTTTGTTTATCAGCCCTCGTATGTTTATCTTGTCACCACAAAACTTTGATGGTGTAAGGAGTGTCTTTTTTAGAAAGCATTTATCGATGTTGTACACCCTGGAAACTGCATTTTTGCTGACCAAGGAGATTGATGCATGAATGAGAAACCAATATAATCCTCTGTTGTGTATTAAATAGTCTCGTCACTAATTTTATTAAATCGTTATTCAATCTGGTTATTACATTCAACCAATAGTAGGAGAAAGACAATGTAAAATAATAGAAATACAAATGCAACTACACACCTTGAAAATAACACTAAATATTTTCCAGATAAAACCATGCCTAACTTCTTCTCTGACTTATATTCCAATGTGAAATTTCTTGTATAGGAGCATCATATTCACTTTCTTCTCCCTTATATACCATATTTTAATTCACATGTACTGTTCTCCATTTATGACATCACACTAAGGTTCCTCAGAACTTATACTTTTGCAGGAAATAAGCCTTCACTAGTAATTTGTGTAGTCAGTCATCTTCCTAAAATACAACTATAACTTCTTCTAAAAGTTGACAATCTTTGGTGTTAACATAAATTTTTATTAAAAAATGAATACTTATGAAACATGCCTTTAATAATATAGAAATAGTAAAATTTAACCTAGATTATATACATGTTTTTCAAGAAACCACAACCAGGAAACTTTTAATGTGGGAAAATGCAGAGTCTGAGAAAATTTTCCAATATTTTCCTTCGCTGGGACCACAAAGATAAAATGCGTGAAGCACCAAAATACAAAATCTGGCTGCATTTTCAATTTACCCGTATTGAATTCTATCACTTGTTACTTGGAAACAAACATTAAGAAAGCAATGAAACCTTTCCTTTGAAGGTCACACAACAGCTGCACATGTTGCTTCTATGTCACTTGGACATACCTTTGTGGGTTTAAGTATCTCTTTTTTACAAACTTTGCATCACATTTACCCAACAGAATCTTCACAATCATATACTCTGTAAAAGAAAATAGCATCACTGTATTCTTATTACGGATGTTGGCAATTTTGAGTTTTGCATGCATGAATCTTTCCTGCACAACTTGAAATCAATTGATTGAAGCATTGGTCTGGTATCACTGCGTAGTGTGGTGTTATTATTTTGTTGATTTAGTTTGGAGTGTCCACTGGAGGGTGTTGCAATCAGTTACTGCTGCAAGGCTTTGTAATCATTTGTCAGGAATCTGTAAAAAACGATTGTTAGTAATGCAACTTGTGATGCATTTTATGTTGCAAACTACATGTTCATTATTGACAGTTTGGATACGTTATCATATTTGTGAAGTGTTCTGGTGGTGTGTAGTGTATTTGAGCGTGTTTTCTTGACAAAAAGGGGCAGAAAGTGTGACATTTCACCACGTAAGCAAGGAATGGTTCTTGCTTTGCATATCGATGATCATTCTCAGAGAGAAATTGGTCGACAACTTCAAATGCATCAATCCACAGTTAGCTGCTGCCTGCAAAAGCAACAAGAACATGGAAAATAATCACCGAGAAGTCACTGTGGCAGAAAGAAAAAGACATCACCTCGACTGGATCGTATGATAAAGGACATGGCACTGAGGAACAGAGGAATGAGTTCACGCCAAATTGCACATAAACTTCAAAATGAGGTGGGAGTTAATCTTACTCATGCTACTGTAGTATCCCGACTAAAGAAACAGGGTGTTTCTAAACACGTCCCACGTAAAAACCCAGACTAACTGACGCACATGCAAAAGCTAGATGTGAGTTTGTCACACGTTATGGGGCATGGAATGATACAGATTGGGAACATGTGATATTTTCTGATGAAAAACAATTTAAATTGCTGGGGAATGACAGCTCAGTTAAACTGTGGATGCAGAAGGGAGAAGAACTTGCAAAATCTTGTATTTTAGAAACTCAAAAGTTTTTTGGCAGTGTTATGATTTGGGCATGTTTCTCTGCAAAAGGGATTGGCAGGATGCATATTTGCACAAGGACCATTAAGGCTGATCAATATCTGGAAATCCTGAATTGGAAAGTACTACAAACTGCAGGAGATCATTTTTCTGGACAGAATTTGGACTACTTTATTTTTCAAGACGATAATGCAACCTGTCACCGTGCTCAGGTGGTGAATAACTGGTTTCATGATATGAATATTGAAAGACTTTGGTGGCTGCCCAACTCTCCAGACATGAATCCTATAGAAAACCTGTGGGCTATGATTTGCAAAAAACTTGTAATCAGACGTACAGGTCAAAAGAGGAACTTATGGCAGCAATTGTACATGTTTGGAATGAAATTGAGGACGAATATTGTCAAAATCTCATTCATAGCATGCCTCGAAGGTTGGAAGCACTCAGGTGCAATAATTTTGTTATTAGTTCTGTAAAGTGCATTATGTATGCAACTATGACTTAAATAATAAAAATATATTGTACAGATATAGTGTTTTATATAATTGTTAGGAAAACAAATCGACAAGTCGAATTAAATCATTAAAACGACTGATAATTTACGAGTGAAATGCTGATGACCAAAAATAATGAAGTGATGCTAATTTTTTTTTTACAGAGTGTATTTAGAAAATTTATGAAAAATCCCTTCAATTTTTTTGTACTTTGGATTATAAAATTATGAGTAATGTTTAGTATTATGATTACGTTCCTCCAACCTACTAAGTTCCTAATGTGCTGCTACATCTACTTTATATTTAGCTATCGCATTAGCTGTCAACTGAAATTATCCAGGACTGTAGAGATTTTGAACATTCCAAGCACACAACCTTTAGACCACAGCAGTTCCCACTCGGATATTCAAAAAGGGAACTATTTTACCTCTGGAATTTTCTACCTTGGGAATATCAGTGGTCTTCTGATGACAGTTATTTTTGCAAGGCAGAGGTGTCACTCTACGCCTAACCCCCAATATGGACAAACAACTGACTGTACCTCGGGTCTAGCTGGGAGGAGCCAACATGCTAGTCCTGCAATAATACCCCACCTCTGCCATTTATGAGATGCTCATAGAGACATGACAGGTTATCTCTACACATTCATGCAAGCACACAGATTACACTGTTCAACAAATTTTGATCAAAGGTTTGTAAATTTAATTTAAGTTTTTTACATCCCTTTGAAGACAGTTTGAAAAAATACAAACATCAAAAGAAATACTTAGCTCTAATTTCAGAAATAGGGGTTCCTAATAATAATATCAAAATATGTATTTCAAAAACTTTTCTTCTACTATGCCATTGATTACTGACTAGATAATAACCATCACATCCTTACTCACAGCTTTAATTTCAACAGTTTTCACCCGAATCTTTTTGCACAATTTTGCTAGCTAGTTACAATATTTTGAATGCATAATGTATAATAAGAGATAATGAAACACCACTTCCATGATTCAAAATTTTCAAAATTGTAACATAGCGCAGCAGCTCACCCAAAATATTACTGTGAATTGTTGATTTCTCCCTTAAACATTCATAAATCTTTCATACCCAAAATTAAATGACAATATTTTGTATTCCCTAGTTGCATGGCTATTAAGAGTGCAGATACACCATAACCCTGTCCCTGGAATTCACCACATTTGATGACTTCAAATAGATGTTACATATCTCCATAATAATTATGGGATATATATACAGGGTGTCCCTACATTAAGTATACATTTTTTGAAAAATTGATTTTACTCGCAATGTTTTTCATGCTACATGTGCGTTGCACATTACTTTCAACATGTGCACCATCCACACCACGACACACTTCGCATCTGTCGGCAGTGGCGTGAAAGACATTCTGGAGTATTGCTGGTGTTATGATGGCAGCAGTTTGTGTAATGAGGTTTCAGTGCTCCTCCAATGTGGTAATGGGTGAGGTGAACACATGTCAGCATGATGAGGCACCATGCTATTATGCCCGTGGTGATCCCTTATGAGGCCAGCGCATTCCACTGACCTGACACCCATGTTCCCATCTTTGTGTGGGAATTCATGAAAAGGACACGTGTTCACCCAACTCATTACCACATTGGAAGAACTCCAAAACCTCATTACACACATTGCTGCATCGGCAACATCGGCAATCCTCCAGAATATCTTTCGTGCCACTGCTGAAAGATGGGAAGTGTGTCATGATGTGGATTTTGCACATGTTGAAGAAACTGTGTAACGAAAATATACCATGAAAAAGATTGCAAGAAAAATAACTATTTGTACAAAACATATACCTAATGTATGTCTAATTGTAATTGAACGAATCTCATTTCCAACATGGGGGAGCATTACATCCAAAAGAAGAAGAGTCAATGAACGTTTTCCATTCTTCACAGTTCTAACTGATTTTAAGACCCTCTACGTTCATCCATGCTGCAAGGGTGAAGAAAGAAGTTAACTTTTTCTGTTTACACCAGTTGAATGAGATACAGTTTCATTGAATACATATTTTTTTTATTGTCAGGTTAGTATCTCAGTTAAAGGGGGCGGGGGGGTTGAGGCAATCTCGTTTGTGGCCAGTATCTTCTTCTCAAATCATTGGCACTGCAAGGGGCATAGAATGTCCTTGCTAGAATATCAAGTTCTGCATTGGGTTTTGTTACAGGCCTCCTCTAGAAACAACCAGATTCACTCTGGTTTCTGTAGGTAAGCTACAGGGAGGTTATTTCAGTCGTTCACCGCCAGCGTGACGGCCGTTCCGCGGACTCTTCATGCAACAGGTCCCGGCAAATTGCGTTCAGGAAGTCCGTAACAGAAACCGCTTGTTTTGTAATGTTTCCACTTTTCACAATTACAGTTACAATTACAATTGAAATAAGCACGTACCTTGTCGCACGGATGCAGGAAAAGGTGTCCTCCCAAATACAAATATTTCCGGCACCTTATTTCTGACATCTAATCTTAGATTAGACATCGCTACTTTATCCTCAGTTGACAGAAAGGGAAGACAGCATCCCGGCGCATAAAGCAAACCGAAAGCGTAAAATGATATTTAAAAGTAATAATAATGATGATCACTAACCTCCTGTGTTATAAGAGATGTTGAAAATGACTTCTTTCAACAGCAATACAACACGTTTCTTAGGTTCAAGAGATCCTGTCTATCGTAATCCCTGACCACTTTTCTGCAAGAATTCGTTTTCACGTAATTATCGTACATAAAAACTCTATGTTCAAGACTATATTTGTTTAACGACATAAGTAATGAATGAATAACAATTAACACACAATAAAGCACTGGCCACGAGTAAGCACATTACAATAACACAGTATAAGCAACACGCGTACTGATAAATGAACAGAAGTGAACATTAAAGTACACTGACGTCTGGTAGCCGACAGTGTTGCTAACCATTTTTCGGCAATGTCCCTACAGACATAGTCAAAATGTCCCTACAACTGACCAAATGTCCCTACGCCAAGTAAAGTGACTAAAAAAAAACACCTCATGAGCATGCAAACAGAAGATAAAATATACACATTTACTTACCAAATCTTTCTGCTCGGTGCTTCCACAATTAATGAAGGAGCGAATTTACAATACAGGACCTCTCCCCGATTTTTTGTAATATTTCGCATACTCACTAATTGAGGCCTCCTAATCACGAATTTGAAGTTAAAATTTGGGGGGTCATGTGTAGAAATTGCAAAATAAGTGACATTGAGTGGTCCGCGATCGGCACGATTGCTTATTATGTACCGGAAGATTTTGTGTTTCCAATACTTAAAAAACGAAATATACATTCCTGATATTACTACGACCCCAAATTTTAACTATGTTTGCCTATCCTAACCTAACCTAACCGTACCTGAATGGTTCGTGGGGCTATCCGTCAATGGTTTGTTGGGCTACCCGTGCATGTTTTTTTCGAGCCCAAATTTTAACTGTTTGCCTAACCTAACTTAACCTAAACTTACCGAGAATGGTCAGTGGGGCTATTCCTGAATGGTTTTGCGGTAATTGTGATTACGAACCGATAAAAAATATTATTTTCGTAGCACTTTAACGGCAAACGTTCATCATCGAAGACGCCATTTTCGTATCCTGCAATTTTATGATTGATGTACTGTTGCCAAATTTACCTGTAATCAAATCAGTTCTTCTACATCGTGATTGTCGCTGTCACATGTAAGCACGTTCTTTGGGCAATATACTGAAATCCATAAGTTTATTAATTAGCCCACAGCCATCCTCCTGCACACTCCACCTAACAATCTGTACAACATTAACAACTTTTTTACTGTTCTCTTCCGCCATTCTTACACGATCCATGCTCTCCAAGTATGAAATCAACAGTGTGGCAACGCTGTAGACAGCGTAACTAATTTTAATTTGTTCATATCAACAAATATGGCTACCATACTTGTATACGGAGAATCATTGCGAGAATTGAAAAGCTTATTTTACAACTTCTACACGTTAATGAACATTTTTTCCCCCTCACCCCAACATGTTAACTTGAGATAAATAATCACGAATAATTATTTCGTGAGTATAAGACGTAGCATAGAAATTACAGAAGGGTCCGGTATTGTAAATTCTTGCCTTAATGAATAATAGGGGTGTGCTGGACAGAATTTTTTGGGTCGGGACGGGATCGGGACGGTAATTTTTTTAAATCCCGACATTCGGGACTGAAAAATTTGCAATTTCCCGACCAAGTCGGAAAATTTTCTGGACGGGAAATGTTCGAAATTTCCCGAAGCACTGGAAATCTCGAATTTTACAAGTCATTTTCACTTTAAGTGATTGCTTTTGCATTTCTAGAATAAAAACTTACAACTTTCGATAAGTTCCAGAAACTTACAAGGCAGAAAACGTCGAGAATTAACGACTTTTTAAAGTAAAGAATCCAGCACACCCCTAATGAATAACGTTGAGTCGTTTACTGTTGATTATGTTATTTGAAGTCATACATGCTGCTGCTGTGAAGAGATAGATGTTGGTTGGTGATGCTGTATTTCCTGCATTCTTTAACAATTTTGGTCCCATTTTATTTCCCTTTTTTGTTTTTGTATCACTTAACATTGAAAATATTCTTTCCGTTTCCACGTTAGAATGCGGCAATGTTAGCACTATTTTCGCGAGAGTGGAAATGTTTTCAAAAAGGAACTTGCCTTGAAAGTTTTTGGTAACCGATAACATGTTCCAAAATTCTGATGGAGATCTGTTAGTTAGTTCTTTTTTCTCCTCCTCGCTAAAGTATCCAGATAAACTAATTCATAAAATGTAATTTACCAAGATTGAAAAAAGTACCTACGTTTTCCCTCATTTGGCAAAATCTGTCCCTACGTTCCTACGCGGGCGAAATTTAGTGAAAAGTCCCTATGCGTAGGGACATGTCCCTACGGTTGGCAAAGTCCCTATGCGTAGGGACATGTCCCTACGGTTGGCATCACTGCCGACACGTGCAGTATGAAGCGCCCTCTCGCGGCTGACAACTCACCCAACCCCCGATAAGCTGCAGGCGCTGTCGCGACAACTGAGAATAAAGTAGCGATGACTAATCTAAGATTAGATGTCAGAAATAAGGTGCCAGAAATATTTGTATTTGGGAGGACACCTTTTCCTGCATCCGTGCGACAAGGTACGTGCTTATTTCAATTGTAATTGTAACTGTAATTGTGAAAAGTGGAAACATTACAAAACAAGCGGTTTCTGTTACGGACTTCCTGAACGCAATTTGCCGGGACCTGTTGCATGAAGAGTCCACGGAACGGCCGTCACTCTGGCGGTGAACGACTGAAATAACCTCCCTGTACAACAGGCCAGTGGTTGTAACTAGCCATCAGAAGCAACCAGTGAGAGTGAATCTAAATACTACTCTCTCATGAAAGAAGTGACTAGTGGTCACGGACTCTCACCTTTCATTGTCCATTTTTCACTACAACTTGAATCCAATAGAAGCAAGGGAGGAGGAAAGACACCCAAATATTTCGGTTGTGGGACTCATAGACAATTTCAAAGAAATGGAAATCTGATGCTTAGTGTACCGAAAAGCATGAGAAGTGTGCAAGTAATAAATTTTGAAACCAGAAGACATTTTGCTTTTGAAAGGCATTTTATGTCATCTAGATTACTGTTTTCTCAAAGCACTTCAAGATACATAGGTAAGGAAAATTAAAAAAGTGTGCACAATTTACAACTATTTTGATAAAGATAAAATCTCTCAATCACACTTTAAACTGTAGGTCCAGTCCCAATTAGCCTTACTGTGCATAAAGAGGACTTAAAACACCAAATCAATCAATAAATCAAATATCTCATGAATTATCTCTTCAATACAATGTTAGAAGCTCTGAGCTTACTAGATTACCTTGTCCAAAAAAAAAAAAAAAAATAGACAAGACATCAGTGAATCATCAACAGGGCTACAATTCATATTGATAATAATTCATATTATCCTTAATCTATATTGATTTTTTGCCCCTTGGGTCAATGAATGATAAAAAAATGAATATTTACGAAGGAACTCACACAAGAAAAAACCTATGTTAGGTTTCAAACCAGAAACTTTTGGCTGTAAGATCATTTGTTGACCACCAAGTGCTCTTGGTTTGTGAGGTAGCTAGATACGAACAATTTCAATGACATGAAGATGTTTTCTTCAAGTGTGATCCTCGACCAATGTGCTATTAACAAATTTATGCAGCGGAACCTTTAATATATGTTTCTATGGAACTGAGTTAGAAAAACAAAGCTTTCAAAGACCTGGAAATGTAAAATCCATGAACATTTTGTATCATTTTGCTCTATGATACCATGGAAAATGAATGTATCATGTGGGAAAATGTAAAATCTGGGAAATAAAATCAGGGTTCTACTGTATTATTATAAACATTGATATATATTATTTCTATTGAAAATGTAACATGCTTTTACATGGATGGAGTATAAACAAGCCATTAAATTTCAAAGGTAAAATAAAAGATATGCTGTTAATTCAACAATGCCAGAGTTGGGGCACACATTGAAGGTATCAAGTGACTTGCTATATGGAATTGTATTTGTAGTTACACTTTATTATGTACTGAACTAATTTCTGTGTATTTTAATTTTTATTTGTATGTGTATTATTTTACATTTAGCTTACTGCCGGCCCCATGGCGGAGTTGTTAGCACATCACACTATGATACCAGGGGTCATGGGTTAGAATCCTGTCCTGGGCATGTATATTTGTGAGTGTCCATTCATCAATTTCATCATATCATCACTGATACACATCTTCGCATATCAGGCAAAAGTGGCACAAGAGGCGAAGTAAAATAAATCAAATCAACACATTTAGCTTACGCAGTTTATCTTATCTTATATGTATTATTGCATATTGACAAGGTTTAGGTTCCAGTTCCTCCCCTCCTCACACATCCATATATACACTCAATGTACATAAATTGTATGTAGTCCGAATCTATGGTTCATTCCACGTATAACGATATATCATTCCTCTGTCTAGGGCAATTAGCCTCCGATCTACAGTCATCTAAATGAAACTCTGCATTTTGCTTAAAATTGGCCCAGTAGCAAGGAGTTTACCTGGCAAAATGGGATTGGTAAACAAAAGGATAGAGTTAGGAATAACTCAGTCCTTCATACGCATTTGAATGTGAGTGAAGGAAATTTATCCACCATGTGGAAGAGGGGAGATAGAAGGAACTGAATCCTCCATGGAGAATAAAATAATGGAAATCTGGGAAATGGAAGAAGGAGAAATAGGAAGAAAAGTCTCCCCCACAGAAGGAAAGAAGAAAGGAAAAGGTGAAGCAGGGAACATTGTGAGAACTTAATGCTTTAATTAGAAGAGGGATAGGACACAGGAGGAAATGATTTCACGAATTACAGAAATTGTAAAAATGGTAGAATGAAGTGCTGCAAGAAAAGTGGAGAGATGAAATGAAGTAAATCCACCAAGGATAGTGGAAGGAGAGTCAGGAAAAGGAGAAGAAATGAGATAGGAAGAAGTAGATTGACCAGATAGATAGAAGGAAATCATTGAAGTGATTCCACAATGAACAATGGAAGAGGAAAACTGAGTAATTGCAGAAGAAGGAAGGGGGATAGAAAGTTTCACGAGGGTCTAGGGAAGGCTATAGGAAGAACTGAGTCAACCGAGGATAACAGAAGAAAAGATGAGGAAATAATTCCACTATAAAAAAGAGACATAGATAGGAGGAATGATACTCTCCTAGGAGACGTGGAATTTAATAAATCAACCATGGAAAGTGGAAGGAGAGGTGAAAACTTAGTGCTTCTGGAAGAAGAAAGGTGATACGAGGAATTAAATTCACGAAGGACGAAGAACACAATATCTGCACGCAATTGAGTAGGAGATATGAGGAGGTAATTTCACTTAGCGGGGAGGGAAAGTTAAGGAAGAACTTATTCCTCTGAGAAGAATGAAAGGAATGAAAGGAAGTAAATCTACCAAATAAAATAGGAGAGAATAAGTACTATGTCCTCTCAAGAGAAGAAAGGAAATAGATTGAAGTAAATCAGCCAAGAACAATACAAGGCTATACAAATGAACTGTGACCTGCAAAGAGACTTAATGGAGACAGGTGAAATTAAATCCACAAAGTGAAAGGTACAGCTGAGACCTTCAATATGAAGATTAGGTGGTAGGAGGATTGATTCCATGAAACAGAAGAGGAAGATAGAAAGAACTGAGTCCTCCAAGAAGAATGGAGAGAAATAAGAGGTAAATGATTAATCAAGAACAAAGGAAGGATATATTAAGGACTGAATTCATCAATAGGACTGGAAGAAGAAAGGAGGAAGGAAGTCAACCAAGGGGAAGAGGAGAGAGAGAAAAAACTGAGTCGTCGATGAACTGTGGAAGGGGAGAAGAGGAAAGGGATCCTGCCAGTTGAATATGGGTGATAGGATGGAACAAGTTTTAATCTCCCAAGGATAAGGGCATGAGAGAGAGCATGAAATAAATTAACGATAGATAAAGGGTGGATATGTGAATAACTTAGTTCTCCATGGAGAATGAACAGTGAAAGGAGGAATGGAATCCACCAAATGAAAGAGGAGAGATGGAAATATCTTGGTACTTCTAGGAAAACAGAAGGAGTTAGATGGGAGGGAAAGGAAGGGAGAGTGAGAAGTAAATCCACCAAAGACATGGGAAGGTTATAGGAAAGACTGGGTCCTCGAAGGATATTGAAGCAAGTGAATATAGCACTTGAAAACATGGATAAAAATATAATTGAGGCCAACAAGGAGAATGGAGGGAGATAGCATGATATAAATCACTAAGGATATGGGAGGAACATAGGAAAATCTGAGTCCTACAAAGAGAATGGAAGATGAAAGGAGTAAGGAAATCCACCAGGAGGACAACAATAAATTGAAAGATCCGAGTCCTGGAAGTAGAAGGAAGGGAATCCACAAGGGAAAAGAGTGGAAAATATGAAGAATTGAATCTTCCAAAGTGATAGAAAGATAATAGGATAAATGTAATGATAATGGTGAATATGTGTAAAATGAATTGAGTCCTGCAAGAAGAAAGGTGGGATATGGAAGGAATTAATTATGGAATGGATAAGGGAGTGAGAGAGAACTGATTCCTACAAGGATAAGTAAGTGATATGTGATAAAAAGAACTTCATCAAAGAAAGGAGAATGAGGTAGTAAGAACTGAGCCCTTCAAGGAGAAGGGAAGGAAATAGGAAGAACTGTTTCTTCCAAGCAGATGGCAAAAGAAAGATAGGCAGAATGTATGTATTTTTGCTAGATAGTATTTTGTGTCAGTTTTGGTATTGATGAGGAACAGTGGTGACGAGTGATGAAGGGGCACTCATAAAGAGTATCCAATCCCCGGCTCAGAATCGAGCATAGAAACTTCCATGGCAATCTTAAATCTACCACTTAATGCACTCATCCAGAGAACTGTTGAAGGAAAGAAGTGAGTTCACTGAGGGAGGAGATTTTGTTGATGGTTATTATTTATCTATTTCAGTTGTTGTACTGAGTCCTTCAATGAGAATGGTAGGAGATTGGAGGAAGAGTAATCTATGGTAGTGGGATAGGATGAACTGAGACGAGAAACAGAGGAACAGAAGGAAATAAATTCACAAAGGAGAATGGAGGAAAAGAGGAGAAAGCAAATCCACTAATAAAGAGGAAAGGGAAAAATAACAAAGAGAGAGAGAGAGTATAGGAAATTTCTTACCTCAACATGTTCTTCTCCCATCTTGACTCAGTGATGAAGGATAACTGTTTAGTTACTCCAAGATCTGATGCACTGTGTTTCTTCCACTTCTTCTTGCCATGTAAATGGGTTCTCTAGAACAAAGTAAGAAATGATGTAAGAGCATAATAGGAAGCACAAATCAAATCATACTGGTGATGTTCATGTAGAATACATTCTTATTAATATGCATTATGTTCAGTTTTATTTTATTTGGCTCTGAAATTTTCATAACCTCCTTGGGTGATTAATGGATTCTCAGTGAGGACAATTCTGAGTGATTTCTATTCTTTTTTAAACTTTATGTATATTCCACAATGTTATCTGTGCATAAAATCTACTTGAAACAATCTTTTTAAAACTACATATATTTCTATTATCTGAAGAACATGCAAAAACAGGGAATTTTTGTCTTCATAATGCCAGATTGCACCAAACCTCTCCTCCATCATTCAGAGTACTGACAGCATTTTAAAGAGCATTTGATCTTCATGAGCTTCCATGCAGATAAATAGTCAGCACACTCGCCTTTCATGTCAGCTATTCTACATTTGGTTCCCATTAAAAGCTACAGTATATTGGTATACAGAAGTACTACACAGTCGATACTGTATTTCAGAACACAATAGGGAAACTACTGGAAAGGGAGAAGTAGTAGATATCAGTCTAGAAAACCAAAATAACAACTGATGGAACTTGATGTGCTGATAACTCATCACCCAATGACAAACTTGCTCTCAAAGTTTTAGCTTTCAATGTTCAAGTTATTACTCTTTCATTCTATCAGTGGAAGTTATTTTTGTTTTCATTTTTGGCATTTTATTCTTCCTTCTGAGTAATTGTCTTCACAATGCCAGATCAACATTGAAAGAATGGGATTCTGAAAAGACATTGACTTTGGGACATAGTGAATAAATACATCAATATTACACAAATAATGCATGTTTTTGGACCATCAAGATAGATGCAGAAAAATGAAACTACTCTTCCATTCATGATATGTAACTATAAAAATATATAAAAATGTTCTTGTATTCAAGTTTCATTCACATTTAAAAAACATTTGTGTTTGAACTCTTGACACTGGTATATACAGAGTCTGTCAAAAAAATGTATGCACAATTTAACAAACACTAATTCTTTATTGTGTGTTAGTACTGAACTAAATTACATATCAGAGATTTAATACAAGCTTTCTGCACCTGTTCACAGGTTTAACACAATCGTCCTGCACCCTTATGTTAAGTTACTTGAAGTGTTCAAAATGGCTGCCATTAGCGGCCAGACATATAACACAACAGCGAATGGTTGCTTGAACAACGTTGGTCAATGTGTCTGAGGGGATTTCTGCACATGCTGCTGAAATTTCGTCAAGAAGGGCCTCCACAATTTTGACGATTTACTGTATGTTTAGTTTGAATTGGGCCTTATCAGACCGCACAATCTTCGTCACAAACTCTTCATTCTTCTCTGCCATATGCTGAAACCATTCACAGAGCTCCATGCGGGGATCAGCATCATCCTCATTTAATGCGTGCATTAATCTTGGTATGTACACTTTCCACTTGGCGGCTTTCAGAATGCATCGTGCACTTGCACTGCTAACCCTTGTCTCACGAGCACATTGTGTAGTAGACTTCTGAGGCGACGTTGCAAACTTTTCTAAGACCATAGCTGGAGAAGCATGAGTTGCAGCTGTACGAGGTCTTCCTGATTTTCCCTTGTGCACATCACAAATGGTACCATACGTCTCAAACTTATCACAAAGCCTTTTAATTGTCAAGCGTGTTGGAGGTTGTGTTGCAAACTCACGCCTCCACGCAAGTTGAACTTCAGCGACATTTTCAAAATTGAACCGCCGCTATAAAATTAGCTTCCATTACTCAAACGTCATGCATGCAGTGGCCATTTTGATTCTATTATACGGCACGTGTTCATCAAGAGAGCTATACGGGTACCGACATCTGTTGAGAAAACACCATACTACATGCTCTGCAGATAATTCAATGCAACTCTAAAAACAATACGCAGATACCATCAGTTAAAGAGTGTATACATTTTTTTATGGACTCTGTATATCTATTCTTATTTAATTTAATTGAAACACTTGTAATTCGCCTCAGAAGTCTGCTGCTACACAATGTGCTCGTGAGACAAGGGTTAGCAGTGCAAGTGAAAATGAATTACAACAGTTTGTGGAGCAATATTAATAACATATTTCTTGAGTAGAGTTTCTTTCCATTCAATATATTCTACATGAATGAAAGGATAATATCATTACAATTGAGTTGTTTGTAAGTAAAACTTGATAACCCACAAAAGTATGAAACCGAGAAAAACACAAGTGAAAGGTTGGCATTGAATTGTGACCCAAATGTTAATTGGTTAACTTTGATCTAATCACCAAAGTTTCTGGCCTGGCATGGAAGTTATTTTCCCTTCTCATCACTCATCCTCATATCACAATTTACCCAAAGTGTCACAAAAACGACATTAAAATAACAAAATTAAAATTCCAATTACATACATTGGGTTGAATTATACTGTAACAGACTTCAACACAAAGTTTGCCATACTTCATGATTGAGAAACGAAAGGAAACATTCTAATGTTGCTCTGGAACATTCCAGTGTTTCCTGTATAACATTGAAATACAAAATTTAAGGTTTTAACCATGGGATTGATTAACATATTCATAATGAACTGATTTCATACAATTATGATGTACTGATGTGTCCTCTGCTAACAATTGAAAAATAGAAAGTTCATTTGTGTAACATAAAAATGAATGCATGAAAAGCCTTAACAAAAATGTGTTTCATGTGTGACATTTTAAAAATGTAGCAAAGTTTGACTTTATTTGATAACCTTTTTGTTGTGTAAAGCTTATGGGATACATACACTAATATTCTTTAACTGAAATATACAAATTATGTATATTCACAAACATTTAAAACCTAATGCAATTAAAAGCAATATTACCAATATTGATTCATTTTGTTATTTATGTGGAATTGGATCACTTTTCATGGAATGTCCCAAATACATATTATATAATCTTTCGATATCTTGTTAGGTAACACATGTTATCCTAGTGCTGCAACTTTTCATAGAATTATTTCACCTGTTAAGTAATGTATGGGCAAGTTCAAATGCAGAAATTTTGCAGTAAAAATGTTGGTTCAGTTCTGATTCATAGGCAAAATGCAAACAGGGGCACTTGATCTTGCAAAATTTTAAGTTTATTAAAATTTAGATGTTAAGAGATAAGAGTTTTAACATTCGGGACCTGAGAAGTGAAGTGATAAAGGCGTAATATTTGTCATTTCGCAAATGTAACTGTTATTTAGCGAATAGTTCTGTGTGATGTTTTTATGAGATGGGAAAGCTTTTGATTCTATTTAAAAAATGAAGCCTCAAGTTCAAATATGTTCCCCAAAAGTAAGTCCCAAGTTACGATCATGTTCTGATTCATTTGTATGTTTTTACCTTTACGAATGGTGAATTGAGAAGCATCCATTAATACATTAGTTCATTTTCATTTAACATTTGTAGAGGTGTGTCTTGTTCGTTAGTTATGTATAATGTAAGAGAGGTCTTATTAACTTTTACACCACACAAATTGATGGTAGAAAAAAATAAAATGATATTTTACAACAAATCCTAAGTAGATTTTCTAGTTCTATTTTTATCATTTAACTTTCAAAGGAGGATTTGGGGTGTGATATAAATTTTCTGTTTGTATTTTTTGTTTTTCGAAGCATTTACACTAGAAGATCCATCCATCCTTCCATGAAAAGCCATGCAACTGCATTGTAATGGCAACCGTCCAGTGCAATATATATGTTCTGCTATTTATAGGAAACAAATATTATGCGATTTAATAGTATATGCTATAATATAAATTTATAATCAAGGGGTTCGATACACAAAAGAGGCACATGGCACAGTAGTTTGGATACCACTTTAAACTATAGGTACTGTCCCGATTAGCATTTCTGTGCATAAAGTAGACTTAAAACAAGAAATTAATTAATCAATATAATATAAATATAACATTAAACATTAAAATGTTCTGGAGTCAATTCAATTCTCATACAAATTATACTACTAGGATTGTATTATGTACTTTTACTTTAAAGCATCCATCCCAGAGTATTCAATACACATGCTGCACAAACCTTTAAATTATCAAGTGTTGTCTGCATTCCACTGCTGATTGCATTTTAGGGTCCCTTCATTACAATTAGTTTATGTTCATTCTGACTTGTAAGCGATAGAACACTGATGATTCCATGTCATTGATCTCATGAATAATCTATGGGAATTGTGTAACCATAGTACTCATAGTACCCAACCACAACAATGAAACTTGCTACTCAAGTACAAGTAACAAATAGCTTCTCTGATCAACAATAACATTTAACTGATATTAAGTTAAGTCAGTGCCCTTGTTAGGATTGTTCAAACTGTGACATCACAAAGTTCTTTGCACTTCGAAAATATTTACTTAATATAATTGAATCTCTTATTCACATTCATTTCTCATGCAAAAGCGATCACGTTCATAAAGAAGAATGAAAAGAAAAGGAATATTTGCAATACAGCTCCATTTGTATATTTACCACAGAAGAAGGAAACCAAAATTTCAAATGCACGATTACTGTGAAAAGAAATGTCTGCTATAACACAGTTGAATCACTTGTTTGAGGCACAACATTAAACAATTACCTGTTGTAAAACATATTATTTGAGAGAGCACAGGTACCATCGTGACTCTTTGTGATGATACTGTAAGGGTACTCCAGCTGCCCCACTCTTGAATTATATGAATTACCTAAATTGAAATATGGCAAGAAGAGGGTAGACCATGGCAGTGAACCTAGGCTTTGCTATCATATTCCCTTTTGTTTGATTTGGTTGATTTAATGTTTGTTATTTATCATCACTTTTCTGCCACATTTGACTAATCACAATGATGAGGATGAGTGATGACATGATGATATTGACACTCATGGCGACCCCAGGGCAGAATACTCAAGTAGCCCCTCTGACCAGTTTATGCCATTATAGTGACTGGATCTACGAATACAAAAAATGTAATTTCAGCATATGGGGTGCTAACCAAATATAATTATCTTGTTTATTTATTTATTTTCTTTTTATATAAATGGTAGAGACTAATAACAAAGAGTGCCCACAGTAGGAACTCTATGCCAGTGTCTCTGAACCACCAGGCCATAGTCCAGTACTGAGCTGCAAAATGTTAGCGAACCGTGAGGGTTTCTCCTGAATTTAGCAAATTTCAGCCCAAGCTGGCAACCACCTGGAAAGATAACATTTCATTTGGCATTCACCATCGATAGGAGAAAATCCTTTCTGGTTAAAGCTGTTGAGAAAACAAAGCTGCTGAAAGGGGACTGTCATCTATCCAGACTCTGAAATTGAATTTTAATTTTGAGGATTTTTGGACTTTTAATCTCTCTATTAAATCTTTATGTACCTATGTCTCAGTGTCTGTAGATCATGAAAAATAGAATGTTTTATTACTTCCTAGATGTCTAAGAGCCAGGATGGTGGAGCGACTTGCAACCCAAGATAGCATCCATGAGAGATGACTTTTCACGTGGCTTTGAGTTCGACTCTGTTAACAGGAAATGTTTTTGCTTCGGTGGTGGTGAGTGATGAAAGGATCTAATCCGGGACACGCTTTGCTTCCTGCCTCCAAATTTGGTAGTTGATGATCGGGCACCATGGTCAATTTAGTTTGTGCAGTAATTTTTCTTTACAAACATATTGAAATAGGAATATTCTGATTAATTGGAATTTTTCGGTGTCTGCAACTGTTACATGCAAATGAAAATTAGCACTTACCAAATTTGCTTAATGATATTGGCCAGAGGAAACTAAAAGATTCCATTTGATCCAGTCATTGTCATCCAATAAAGTTTCAAAAAAAATCAGAAAGTTATTTAGGAGTAAAATTGATGTGATCAGACCATCGAATTTTTAAAAAAGTGAATTTACTGAGCCACAGGGTCATGAAAGTTGAAAATCACTGCTCTATGCTAATAATAAGAGTGTGTGCAAAATGACTAATAAAATAGATAGCTACTGTGAAATACAGTGCATTCTTTACTCATAAACAAATTAAGATTAATAATGGAAATCCACACTCGTACTGCGTAAATTGGTTTTTATATTTTCAATTTGAAATCAATCTCTCTGCTAATGTGAGAGTGGCAGTAAGGTACATAAAAAAAGCCTTGAACGCATAAGGATAACTGAAAATGAATGTGTCACAATGAGATCAGCAAGCTCTTTCACATAATTCATGTCCTTTGAAAGAACATCTAACTGATAATATTTGTGATTGAAATAAAGGCCTGCAATTGTTCTAGCATTTTTTAAGGTTCTCCACAAAGCTCAGTGTCTGTTCATCATGAAAAAAAGAATGTTGTATTACTTTCTATGTAAACAAGGTCCTTAACATACCCCCACAGGAAGAAGTCGCAGGGCGTTAAATCAGGAGATCTGGGAGGCCAGGGGAACAAAGCTAGGTCATCCTCACAAATACGCCCAATCCAGCGATGCGGAAGTTCATCATTTAGGTAGTCACGAACTAGAACATGAAGTCAGCACTGAGTTGTGGGAACAACCACAACTGCAACATATCCAGGTAACATTTACCAGTCACAGTTTGTTCAGCGAAGAAAAATGGCCCATACATCTTTGTTTGTGACACTGCACAGAAAAAATTCACCTTTGGCGAATCTCTTTCAACTGTCACGACTGCACGTGGATTTTCCGTGCCCCAGAATTGCACATTATGACGATTCATGTTCCTGGATAAGTGGAACCTTGCTTCATCGCTGAATATCAACTTGGCAGCAAAATCCTGGTCCTCCAATGCTTCATGCATGTTGACGCAAAATTCTAGTCGACGGGCGTAATCCTCCGGCTTTAATTGTTGCAGGAGCTGCACACGGTACGGTTTGAAATGCAACCGTTGATGCAAAATCTTCAACACAGTTTTTTGTGGTATTCCAAGTTCACGGCTTGCTCGGGCCGTTGATTTTTTTGGACTAAACACGAAACTATCCCTCACTCTCTCCACTGTTTCTTCTGGCACTTTTGGTCGACCGGTGCTTTTCCCTTTACACATATATCTTTCATGTGTGCCTTGTCAAAACGATTGAATCATTTATGCTAGCCCTGTATTTCCAATGTATAAGTTCAAGTTTATTAATTTCTGTTATGGAATTCATAAAAGAATAAACCTTTTATTAAGTTGAAATAGTACATTTTGTTTACTATGCCTTGTAATTGCCAGAGTCTTTTTCCAACGACATGAGGAGTGAAGGGATAAATAATTCCATGTTAGACTCAAAGGTTCATAACAAGCTTAGACTATTCCATGCTTAGACTGTATCCTGTGATTTGTCACTCTAGATCACAGTGTTTTCATTGGATGATTATGCTTTTACATAGAAGTGGATTCCAGAAGCGAGTGAGGGGAGTTCCATGTAGCTGTTGAGGTTTGTTCTTTCTTGGACAATGACCATTGAGAACCTCACAAGATGCAATCTAAGTTCAACTGCTCATCCATAAATACCTAAATGTACATTTGGTCTCCACTCAACCTTTTCAGATGATGAGAGAAATGAATGAACTTGAAACATTGGATGCTAATGCTGATATAACCTGGTTGGTAACCTGAGAACAGCTGCTTGATTAACACCTTCCAGTAAAAACATATTTTGTTTGAATTTGGTGCAGAAACCTCTCCCACATTTGAACCCTGTACTCAACTTCATCTTTCATTACATGTTACAGAATCTGCAACTTGTACAGATGGAATTTTTCACTTTCAAAATCTGCAGCATGCTTTGCTAAAGGCTGATTTTCCTGTTCATACATCTCACTGATCTCATAGAATGGGTCTGAATCTTGGCAAGTCTTGGTTCTTCATTTACTAGCAGTTTGTTTTACAACACTGCAAATTATAAACTGATCCAGTTTCACAAATTTAGCAATTTTTCAACTGCACGACTCTCTGGATTCCTCTTTTTGAACTTGGTACCTTTCCTCAGCATATGTCCCTCTTCACAAAATTTCACATATCTGTGTTAAAATATGTATTCTTTTACAATCACTCAATATGTTCTGTACAATTTTCATTGTGTTATATTATTATTCATTCCATGTATTCTATTCTATTATGTATTGAATTGCAAATCATTCCATGAAATAGTATACTTTGTACATCATACAAATCCATAAGAAAAATCTCTATTGAGATGTAGTGAAATGTAATCCAAAGAAACACATGATGAAACCATGAATGTACTCATTCTAAAAGTAAATAAAACTATCTATCTATCTCTTGTTTACAATGGAAAATTATCTCCACTTGGAAATCTGTCGTCAGTGCCATAGATCATCTGTAATCAGAAAATAATACCACTGGTTATATACTTTATGCCCACACTGTATTAGAAACTCTACAACCCATTAAGACAGTACTGCATTATTAGCTTTTCTTGTAAAAAAAATGCTCCCAATAAAGATTTTTTAGTTCCTAATTCTTTGGTCATGATGATCCATTCCTTCTAATGCCACCCAAAATTGCTTTGGACATGTTCCTAAAATTCTTCAAGCATAGTCAACATTTGGTAAATTTATAAAAAAATATTTGCCTCAAGCTCACTCCTTTTGAAAATGCTAGACAAAATGCAATACATCATGACTTAATTTATTGATTTTATTTACTTAGCATTGCATTTTTATGTTTTGGAATAATTTCAGTAAGTTTTCAATTCATGAAATAAAAAAAGGCTTTTCCGTGACTTGTAAGCAGAGTGGGATTTGTATGGGTGATTTCCTACTCTCATTACTGCACCCCCTCATAGATTGTAAATCTTTGTCCTTTGGGGCAGAGGTACTACCATGAATTTTTGTCTGGTGGGGGAAGGGGAGTACCAGGATAAACGTACCAATAATAATAATAATAATAAATAATAATAATAATAATAGTGACATTATTATTATTATCATCATCATTAGAATAGTAGTATCAAATACATTATTATCCTTATAAATTATGCAAAGAGGAGGTAGAAGTTGGTGCTAAAGCATTTGTGTCTGAACAAACGATTTGAAATATTTCTTCAAAACATTCAATTTCACATTAACTCATAGTTTAGTTTAGTTTAGTTTATTTGCGTCCAAGGACTACCGGTGTGTACAAATTACAGTACATGGTAATATAGGACATGTCAATACTTACATTACAATACAATACTACATTAATAGATTTTACAAATACAAAATATATATAGCCAAAAATTGTAAAAAATTAGGTCTTACTCTTGTATTATGTCAAAAATCACAAAAAAAAATATAACATGAGAAGATATAGAACATTGCAGCCTACTTCTAGGTGATACTAATTATCCACTTTCATTTGACATTTAATTTTACAAGAAAAATATGTGATTATACTGCATTATGTACATTTGTCTTATGTAAAAGTTGCTTCCATGTATTCAGCTATAGAATAAAAAACATGCTTCAGAAGCATTGATTTTATCTTGTGCTTGAATATCATCAATTTTGGTTCTTTCCTCACATCTTGTGGTAGTTTATTTTAGAGGTCTATGGAAGAGTTTAAGGGACCTTTCTTACATAAGTTAAGGCGGCAGTGTTTTATGTGGAGTTTGTCTTTATTTCTTGTGTTTAGGCCATGTATTTCCTCATTTGTGGCAAAGTTGGAAATATTTTGCTTTACATAAATTAAGCATTCATAAATGTATATGCAGGGAAGGGTTAACACATTAAGTTTACGGAAAAGAGTTCTACACGAATAAGTTTTCTTTACTCCAGCTATGATTCTTATAGCTCTTTTTTGAAGCATGAAAAGGACATTGGAGTGGCCCTTGTTACCCCAAACCATAATCCCGTATCTTAGTAAAGCATCAAAGTTTGCCATATAAAGGCACTTGACAGTTTGGGTGCTTGAGATGTCTACCATTTCTCGAAGGGCATAGCACACACTACTTAATTTTGATTGTAGCGTGTTTATGTGTTCTGTATAGCTAAGGTGTTCATCCAGAATGATACCCAGAAATTTTGAATTTTTTTTAGGCTCTAGTTGTGTATTCCCAGATATTAGATTGAGGCTTATTTGGTTTCTGGTTTGGATTGTAGAAAATGTAATGTAATTTGTTTTTTTGCTGTTGAGGAGTAGATTATTATTTAAAAACCAGTCATCTAATTTGTTTAATACGTTATTAGCCTTAGATTGTAGAGCATCTTTGGAAGTGTCTGTTACTATAATATTTGTATCATCAGCATATAATATTGCATTTGCCTCGGGTATAACATTTGGTAAATCATTTATGTACATAAGAAACAAAAGAGGGCCAAGAATACTTCCCTGAGGCACCCCACATGTTACACTTTTCATGGTGGAGTGCTGATGTGTTACATATCCTTTTGCTGTGGTGTGAGCGATTTCTATAATTTGCTTTCTATTGGTAAGGTAAGATTGAAACCACTTTTGTGGTAGTCCACGAATACCAAGTTTTTGAAGTTTCCACAGCAATATCTCGTGATTTACAGAATCGAAAGCTTTTGATAGGTCACAAAAGACTCCTACTGTGTGATTACAATTATTCAGCGATTGTGTGACACATTCTACTAAGTCTGCTAATGCTGTTTTCGTTCTTCGTTCAGACCTAAAACCATGCTGCGACAAGCTTAAGATTGAGTGTTTACTACAGAAATTTTCTACTCTCATCATTATTGCATGTTCAATAATTTTTGAGAAGACTGAGAGTTGCGAAATGGGCCTGTAATTTGATAAATCCATTGGGTCATTTTTCTTCAGTAATGGTTTAACAACAGCTATCTTTAGCCTGTCTGGGAAAATACCCTGTTCAATGGAATTGTTTATTATATGTAGTAATGGTTGACATAGGGAACTATAACATTTCTTAATTAGGAAGTCTGGTATTTCATCAATGCCGGAAGATCGTTTGTTTTTTATACGCCTGAAGATTATCTTTAATTCCTGTTCAGTAATGGGGGAAATGAACAAGGACTTGTCATTTACTGTTATGTGTGTAGAACATTCTTCTGGAGCAGCCATAAGCCCATTCCTTTTATTTGGAACTGCATTTACAAAATACTCATTGAAAGCATTCGCAACATTAGGGGGATGTTGGACTTCTTTTCCATTAACGCATATCACCATATTATTATGTAAAGATTGGTGTTTTGTTGATGCATTTCTTATAATTTCCCACATTGTTTTACATTTATTGTTTGAATTAATGATTTTACGGTCATTATGATTAATTTTTGATTGGTGGAGTACATTTTTATATATTTGCTTATACCTCTTGTAATATTTCAGAAAAGATGGATTGGGATTCACCTTACTTTCAGAATGGAGCATTTTTAGTTTTCTACTTGAGATTCTGATTCCGTTTGTGACCCATGGTTTACACTCAGTGGATATGATAACTTGTTTAGGTGGAAAACATTCATTGTGTAACAAGATAATTTTGTTCAGAAAGAGATTAAATTTTTCGTTTGTGGAAGGTAAATTATAAATATCTTCCCAATTTTCGCTGTTTAGTTTTCCAATAAACATGAGTATAGAACCTTCATCATATTTACGTTTCTGCATTTTTAGTGGCTTTCTATGATATTCAGTAGCTTCTCTTTTACATGTGAGACATAAAAATTGTGCTTCATGGTCGGAGAAGTGGACTGATATGTTTTCACATTGAAACTCTTTTGAGTGTACACTTATTAACATGTGGTCTATGAGGGAGAGTGTGTCTTTCGTTATGCGCGTGGGTGTAGTTATAATTTGCTTTAGGCCAAAAGTGTTTATTGTGGCTTCAAAGTGCAGTTTCCGTCCTGTATTTTTTAGAAAATCAATGTTTAGGTCCCCACAAGCACAAAACTTATTTTTGAATGGCAGAAAATGCACGATAAATGCATTTTGAATATAATTATGACATTGTAACTTTCATGTACAACATATGTTTTACACATATGCAATATAGAGCAAGGTAATATAAGAAAATGCAACCTGTTAACACTAAATTCTGTACGTATGCAAAGTTTATTTAATACATTCATAAACAACATATATTATTTAAACATATTACATAATCAATTCATCCACCTCATAATAAACCAAAAGCAAAAATGAAATAAATTGCCTTTCAAATGTGCATGCTTTTTTTCCTCCACACAATTGTTCATGCATTTAACACAAAATCAATGAAGAGAAGTCCTACTTCTCTCTCTGGTCATTTGCAATGAATTACATGAAACAACCATGTTGAGAGAAAAGCGAGCAAGAAAACTTTGAGATCCAATTTTTTTGCAAAGGAAAACAATAATGATTTAGAATAGAATGCAAATAATTTCACGGGGCACCATGACGATCTTTCTTTTACAACTTTTTAAATTTATATTGTTCGGTGCCCAGGGTTGACACCTGCCACCCCTAGCTATGGCTCTGACCTTAATGAGAGTAAGTAGATATTGCGAACGAAGCGAACAAGAAAATTTTATGAAATGCATTATTATTTGCAAAACATTTGAAATCAGCAGGGCAGGAGGCAATTGCCCCTCTGTGCCTCCCCTCTGTGCCTTAGCAGTCAATGTTTTATTTGGGGGGGGGGGGGGGTTGATGCCCTCCTGTGGTTGCACCACATCTACTGGAAATTATTTTTTTCTTAAATACCACACTGCTTACAAGAAGTTCTTGTGCCTTTGCTAATATTAAAACAAGTAGTAAAATATAGTAAAATAAAAAAACAATCCACATGAACACAATTCCACATATAAAGCGGATTTTATGTTACCACCATACTCGACCCTCACTTATTTCTTACCTGCAAGGGTAATTTAAAGAGGAAATCTAATGAACGTGCCATGGGATGAGCAGGGGAGGGAGCGGATGCCCCTAGCTGAATTTCAGATTTTTTTTTTGCTGTATATGCATGTTATTTTTAGATTATTACTAATCCTTTTGAGTCATTGTTTCTGTTCAGTAGACGCCAGACCACTTATTCCTACTTTGTTAAAGTACAGGGGAGGCTCAAGATAAAAACAAATCCTAATTTGCCTATTTACATTGTAGTACTTACAGAAACATCAGATCAATGATTGTTTGTTCCATATATTTAATTATTGTGAACTTACTGTAATATTTATCATAACTGAAATATAAAATCTTGAATGTTAGATAAACAGGGGGACACTCCTGTTTTGCGCCCCCTCCACAGAGTGTGGTGCCCCAGTTTCTCGGACCTTAAGCTGCCCCTGTGTAAGTCTATGAGGGAACTGCAAGGAAAATGTTTATTCACCACTGCTAAATCTGTAACCGATTGTGAACAGTATGAATAAAAAGGTGCTGAATATGTGTTTTCGGAAAGGACCAAGACAAGAGGGCACACAAGCATTATGCCCGGTGTCCCGGTAGGCCAGTCCAGCTCTGGTATCTCAAATGAATTAATCAAAACTGCTTTGTATGAAAGGATCAAAGTAATTTTCCAAATAATAAAAAAAAAGTAATAACCTTGTTTTAGAATTATCTTTCAGTGATTACAAATAAATTGCATTTGTGTAGAGAGATGAGATCGGTTTTCTTCTCTGAACTATAGATGGCGAAATAGTCCACCTACCCAAGGTGGAAATTGACGTCCAAATTTCCGTACGAATGTTTGACATGCAATTTTCCATTCTTTGTGGAAAAATAAATTTACACTTTCACTTACATTTGGCAACACTGCATGAACAACACTACACCCCGTTTGTTGTTTCTATGTTTAAAAATATCTACTTGGACAGGGCTAACATTTGGTGTATGACTTATGTATGTACAGATTTCGGTTACAAAGTAACGCCACTCTTAATTCCCAGTTGCTCCGTTCGTGGGACACCCTGTATTATAGCATATCCAAAACTCATTGTGTAGGAGGGGCATCATATGTATACCAGCCAAGGGCGAAGATTTCACAGAGCAGAGACTTTCCCCTAAAAAAAAAAAAACTTGGAAAATGAACATCTCAGAACGACTCTTCTAGGTAGAGGTGTTCAAAATCCCCATCAAAGTTCATACTAGTGAGAAAGAACATCCATTTGGCATTTGAACCCAAGACTTTCTGGGGACAACACATTTGATGTGATTTGAATTTTGTTATGTAGCATCGTTTCTTTGTCACCTTTGGCAAAACGTGACAATGAGGATGACATACGAGTACATATGATGAAATTGATGAAGGGAAATTCATAAAGAACACATATGCCCAGACTGTGATTCTAACCTGATACCCCTGGTGTTGTAGCATGATGTGTTATCACTCTGCCACGAAAGTTGTTTGGAGACAAAACAAACAATAACAACAAAAAAGCAAACCTTTTTCATAACCCAAAAGGTTAATGCTTGGAAAGTTATTTGAGAGCTACTAAATAAATTCAGAATAACTTTCTTTATTAACTGTATTTTACTAAATAAAACCATTTTACTTTCTTATTTTGAGCCATGCTTAGGTCTTAATATTTATTATCAGCAAAAGCTCAAAACCTGATTTTTTGCTACACTGAAGTACTCTAGGTTAGTTAGTTTAGGTCTGGACTATATTTGTCAGGAAGATGGCATTACATATACAACCAATTGTACGTAATAGAATTTAAATGCCGCGGAATCTGTTTTTCTGAGTAGGAGATATTTAGAAAAGGAGACTTAACTGGGAGTGGAGCTAAATACTAATTTACACAGAAATGCTAAAGACCTATAGTTTAAAATTTGACCCAAATCACTATTTGCCTCCACCAGGTATTGAACGTGGGACTCCTTGATTACAACATGAAGACATTATCACTACAACACCATTCTAATACTTAACATAAATTGCTTTTTCTGAAATGAAATTATGTGTGTGAAATATCTGTGGCATGTTCTGAAAATTTGGTCTCGTTTACCGCAACAATTTATATTTATTGTAAATGTTTATTATATATTAATTATATATAATAGAAATGAAGCAGCAATGCATGCATGCAAGTAAAACCCAACATGACATTTTTCCAATTGGTTCCGATAGTCAATATGAGGTTTTAGACACTCTATCGAAACCGATTGGTCAATGAAAGGCTCTGTTACTTTGTAACCCCATATTTTTGTATCATCAAAACCTCATTTGACAAATTTTGTACTATTATTGTACTACTCAAAAATGCTAAAAATAATATTTGCACCACTCAATTTACTGTCGAAAATCAAAAATCCAATTTGGGGTTACAGGGTAACGTCTCAACCTCATCACCTGTTTCGGCTAAGTTATCCACATCAAAATATTGTACTATTTATGTACCATTTTGTACCACTCTTTAAAAATTCTGTACCCATCAGAAACAGCCAGAAAGAAAGGCGGGAAAATTTGTATATTGCAACCATATACAAATCAATCTTCATATCACCCATTTCTGAACTAGAACTAAGGGAAATATTCAGATCATTAAAAAACAAGCACTCATTTGGATTTGACGAAATACCAGATTTTCTGATTAAAGGTTGCTACAAACAGCTTTGTAAACCTCTGTTACACATCATAAATCATTCCTTTGAAACAGGTATCTTTCCTGACAGACTAAAAATTGCAATTGTAAAACCAATATACAAGAAAAATGATCCAAAAGATGTAGCCAATTACAGACCTATATCACAACTTTCTGTGTTCTCAAAAATTTTTGAACGTGCAATGCTAATAAAAGTTGAAAAATTCTGTGAAAAGTATTCAGTACTAAGCAAGACACAACATGGTTTTACAAAGCAAAAAAGCACAAATTCAGCCCTGATTGATCTCATTGAACAAGTAGGTGAATCACTTGATAACTGCAAACACACACTTGGGATTTTCTGTGACCTGACAAAAGCCTTTGACTCAGTCAATCACGAAATTCTTCTAAACAAACTAGAAAATTATGGCATGCGAGGACTAGCACATAAATGGTTTAGATCATATCTTCATGAAAGAAAACAATTTGTAGAAATATGTTACTTAAATGCTGATGGAAATACAATATATAATCAATCTCCAGTTCAAAAAATAAATTGTGGAGTTCCCCAAGGCAGCATACTTGGACCTTTTCTATTCCTGCTCTACGTAAACGAAATGCCAAAACTTTTGGATGAGGCACAGGCTATCTTGTATGCAGATGACACAAACATTATATTAACAGATCACTGTGAGCATGCCTTAAAAAATAAAGTAAACAACACATTGCTAAAGCTTGATAGCTGGTTTCAAGGAAATAATTTAATTCTAAATACAAGCAAAACAAATTACATAAATTTTACTGCCTCTCAAACTAAGAAACACTTAAATATTAATGTTAAGTCCCAAAATACAGACTTAATGCACGCAAAAGAATCTACATTTTTGGGTATTGTTTTAGATGAACACTTGAAATTTTCAAACCACATCGACATGCTTCAACAAAAATTAAGTAAAGTCTGCTTTGCACTGCGTGTAATGGTAAATATTACCAGCTTTTGGTCTGTCAGAAGTCTGTATGTAGCAAACTTTGAATCAGTAATAAGGTATGGAATCATGAGCTGGGGAAACAAGGCACATAGCTCCATACTCTTTAAATTACAAAAAAGAGCACTTCGAATTGTGGCAGGGGTCAATGGGAAATATTCATGCAGAAATCTCTTCCGTAACTTCCGCTTACTGACATTACCCTGTTTGTATATTTATGAATGTCTGGTATACATCAAACAAAATATTAGTACTTTCAAAACCAATGAAGATATCCATAGCCTGAACACGAGAAATAAAGATAAAATTCGAATGAAGACATGCCGTCTTACTCTCTACAAGAAGGGACCTAAAAACTCAGCAGTTGCCCTGTATAACAAGTTGCCCAGAGAGTTAAGACACGAACCCAAAGTGGAAAAGTTTAAAAACAAAATCAAAACCATGCTAATTAAACATTCATTTTACAGCATACAAGAATATACAGAGGCAACACTCATCTTTTGAAGGTCTTGTGTATCTGTAACCAGAATAAATTTTAAAAGGTATGGTTAGGTTAGTTACCATATGTGCAGAGCTTGTTGTTGCACATCAAACTGGAATTTTTCAAGTATAATATTTTATATGCAATGTATCTTATGTTAAATTTACTAAACTTTATTATCATGTATTTCTAATTCACATGTCCTATAATTCTATGTGTAACCAGAATAAATGTTAAAAGGTATAGTTAGTTACCATACATTCAGGGCTTGATGTTGCACATCAAACTGAAATTGTATAGTATAATATCTTGATATGCAAGGGTTATAATACACCAATATATATGCGTGTATCTTATGTTAAAATTACCAAATGTTATTATCATGTACTTCTACTTGACATGTCCTATACTACAGATGTACCTATTTGTACAAAATTGTAGTCCTTGGATGCAAATAAATGATATCATCATATCATCATATCATATATTTTTGTACCATCTCGAGTTGCATCAAAGAATATTATGCTATTTTTGTACTATTTTTTAAAAAATTAAACTTTATACACACTACTTTGCAATAAGTGGATATCCGATTTTTATACCGTTCTTAAAAACCCCCCAAAATTTTGAAATTTATATTTATTTCTTAGAGGCAGCAATTCACGGAAAAAACTGGACAAAATTTTATCGAATGTGTGAGGATTTTGTCTGCTTAATTTCTGAATAAAATATCTGGAATGAGTATTTTACAATAAGCCCCTCTATTATTTTTGTACCATTACGGAAAACCCAAATATAATTTTTCAAATTTTGGATTTTTCACATCTATGTACTAATTCATATGAATACATGAACAAAATATTATTATATTATTGAGTTTAGAGCTCTTCAATTCATCAACACAAATTTATAGATATGTACTTTGTATCAAGACCCTTTCCAGTGTTCGTAAAGACATGAAAAACCCATGAAACATTTTCACTTCACAAGAAAATATGGATCAAATATTAACGAATGTGTGAGGTTTATATCTGTTTAACGTTTAAAAAATGGCCTAAATGAGTACTTTCTATTTCGCCCCTTTTTGATTTTTGTATTATCACGGAAACACCCAAAATAATTCTCATTTTTTTTCACTTCGATGTACAAATTCCATCGAAACCATGGACAAAACGTTATTATAATACTGAGCTTTATAGCTCTTTAATCCTTCAAAATAACGATATGCAATCATACTTCGTATGAAATCCATTTTCGTTTTTTGTAACTTCACGGAAAACTTGGGAAATATTTTTGAATTCTTACGTCTACTCTGAGACACGAAGTTTACAACAAACTATACACCAAATATCATCGAGTGTGTGAGGTTTGTATCTAAGTAATCTTTATATAAAATCATCTATCTGATTAATTTCTATTAAGCCCGTTTTTTTATTTTTGTACCATCACGAAAAATCCTGGAAAAAATTTTGAATTCTTACTTCTTCGTTGAGACACGAAAATCACAAGAAACTGTTTACCAAACATTATCAGTGTGTGAGGTTTGTAACTAATTAATTTGTATGTAAAATTTTCTATATGATTACTTTTTATTAAGCCCGTTTTTTATTTTTGTACAGTCATGGAAAAATTGGGAAATAATTTTGATTTCTTACCCCTTCGCTGAGACACGAAGTTCACAAGAAACTACAGACCAAAAATTATCGAATGTGTGAGGTTTGTGTTTAAGTAATCTTTATATAAAGTCATCTACATAATCACTTTCAATTAAGCCCGTGTTTGATATTTGCAACATCACGAAAAATCCGGGAAAGGTTTTCGAATTCTTACTTCTCCGTTGAGACACGAAAATCACAAGAAACTATGGACCAAAAATTGTCGAATGTGTGAGGTTTGTATCTAAGTAATCTTTATATAAAGTCATCTATATAATAACTTTCTATTAACCCCATTTTTGATATTCGTACCATCACGGAAAACCCATGAAATATTTTTGAAATCTTACTTCATCGCTGAGACACGAAGTTCACAACAAACTATAGACCAAATATTATCGAATATGTGAGGTCTTTATCTAAGTAATATTTACATAGATATTATATATAGTAGTATAATAGGTCATGTTTGCGGCCATTTATTTGCTATTTATTAATTTTACCCCGATTTCAGCTAATTTCGCAAGAGAAAAATATCTAAAAAATCCAAATTTTACCATTTTTATAGTGTAAAAAATAATTATGTATTTTTTGTCAAAGCTCAATCACTCATTTCTATCACAAAAATTGCAAGATTTAGATAATTTCCCCTTATTTTTTAAAAAAATTTGCTTTTTTTAATATTTATAGCGAAATTTATTTGTTTTTCTAAGTGTAAAGAAATAATTGAACCCACTCACTCATGTGAGTCAATTTTAAAAATTTTTGAAAAATACCCTAGTATCAATTCGGTCCATTTATCTGAACCGAAGATACTGCACCTGCATATTTCCATATTACCATATGTACTACTTTATCTTTTTACACTGTTTGTGCTTGAAACTAATCAGTAACATAATGGCGGTATGAGAAATATACAAGTACAAAGGTATTTTAGCAATATGCGACGTCTAGCAATTAGCTACGTGAACTCGAGAGTGCTCTGTCATATGTCTTCAGCTAATCGTATTGTTACAGGAAGATATATAAAATCATAGAGTAATGCATCTTTTACTAGATAGCAGCATACTTATCACTTTCATGTTCTCCAAGTACATCTATTTGCAACTAGATGGCAGTGGTAGCAAGTATCATCGGGGAACGTAACTTGCGTGACATGCAAAGAGAGATCGATGATAGCTCGGAAACATGGTAGTGGCATGACATGCAAAGAGAGATCGACGATAACTCGGAGCATGGTAGAGCGTGACATGCAAAGATTATTATCTGTATTTATATGCCATGAAAGAGAATCAGTATACGATGAATTTTTTTTTCATTCTTTCTCTCCGAATGTTACCAAATTATTAAAATGCTTTTATCTCGAGAACCAAGCAACGCAGAATTGTGCGATTTTTTGTATTTGTTTTGTTTTGATGTTCTCTATCATTTGAGACCAAACTCGATAATAAAATAACCAAAAATAAATAATGCCCATGAATATGTTCGATTTAAAAAAAAAACATTCATATTTTGAAAAAAAATATATAAAACCTAAGAAATTTTATTTTAAAAAAATTGAATATATAAAACCTAACATTTTTTTAAAAAAAATTGAGTATATAAAATCTAACATTTTTTAAATGAAATATTAAATATATAAAATGTAAGAAATTTTATTTTTAAAATTTTTAATATATAAAACCTAACATTTTTTGAAAAAGAAATTATATAATTATATATATATATATATAACAATAACCCACAGCTCTACAGCACCTTGAAGGGCCTTGGCTTACCTACTGACTGCTGGTCTCCCTCCCACACTGTTTCGCCATCACCTTGTTGGAGCGTGGAGTTCTTAGACCAGTAAAGGGGTGACGGGTGATCAGCCCGACGAACCCCCAGCCATTTACTGTGGGTCTTCTCGACCGGGTTACGCTCACTCACTCGGAGCTTCCCAATTTCCTCACGATGGTGTGTTGCCACCGGCCCTATACATAGGCCGAATAAATTCCGACCAGAGCCGGATTCGAACCTACGCCGTCCCGCAGTGAGCGATCTCAAGACGAGTGAACGCCTTAACCCGCTCGACTACGGAGGAGGACAGATATATATATATATATATATATATATATATATATATATATATATATATATATATATATATATATATATATATATATATATATATATATATATACATACATACACACAAATTACATAAAAGAATAACAAAAAATGAATAACAGAAACCACAAAAAAAGTATTTTGTATACAAAAAAATATACCACATCAGACATAAATGATGAAGCTTCAGATTTTCCAAATTTTCTAGCTAAACTGAAAGAAAAAATTAAGAATTCAATTCAAAATAAACTTGAGTTCTCTCAAAACATATTTTAATCTATGTTGTATGTATATAAATTCTCATAGTGAAAAACAAGAATATTTTCATCATATCTGTATGAAAACTTTACATCGTAATGATATTAATTGTTTGTATGATATTTTTAATGAAATATGTGAAGAACTTAAGTTAAAACAACAAGAGTTCCAAGGAAGAGGTTCGGGTTGGTCACTTTGTGATGCAAACCATAAACGTGAATTAAAAATAGCAAGATATTACCCTCTTGGGGGATCTAGTTATATTGATATACCCAAGCACATCGAAAACAAGAATGCTGTAATAAATATTAAAAATTATAAAGACAATAAATGTTTTTTATGGTGTCTCATAGCCCATTTTGATCCAGCATCTGATCATAAATATCGTGTCTCTAATTACAATTATCCTGAATATATAAAAGAGTTTAAACAACCTGTCAGGCATAAAATATCCAGTAGATATCTCAGATATTAGTCAATTTGAAAAGCAATATAAAGAATACTACAATCAACCAATAGCTGTACAAGTTTATGGTATTGATGAAAAAGGTGATATTTGTCCACTGCGTCATTATCCAGCAGCAGATGGTACACGTTTTATACATTTATTATATGTTGCAGAGAGAAACAAGAAACATTATTGTCTCACACAGGATCTAGGACGATTGGTACATAGTCAAATAACATCATACACAGGTAAAATAGCAACATGTGATCGATGATTCTCAAAATTTCATGGAAGATATGGGAAAACACATGAAGAGAAATTAAAGGAACATATTAAACATTGTTCTCTCTACCCTCCTGGAACTTATAATTTTTCATCCAAAAATATAAAATTTAGTAATTATAAATCATTGGTAAACCATCCATTTGTAATTTACGCAGATTTTGAAACAATACAAGAACCAATAGCAACATTATTTCCAGATTCGAATGCATCAAGTACAACACATACAGCTAAATATAAAGCCTGTGGTTTTGCACTAAAACTGATAAAAACATATGAACAAAATACTCCAGAAGAAGTATATATTTATCGAGGTAAAGATGCAGCCGAAAAATGTATTCAAAAACTTCGAGAGTAGGGTGAAAAATATGGTCCAATCTTACAAAAGGAAATACCAATGAAGCATCTTACACCAGAACAACAACAGGAATATTATAATGCTATACGATGTAAATACTGTAAACATAATTTTAAAAATAATGATGCAAAAAGAATGCACCACAACCATTTTAATGGAGAATATATTCATACAATTGGTTATTCACGTAATTTGCAAATACAAAAACCTAACTCCATTCCAATATTTATTCAGAATTTGCAAAATTTTGATGCACATTTATATATCAAAGAATTAGGATATGATGCAGAGATTATCAATATTATACCACGCAGTAAAGATAAATATATTGCTATAGAGAAAACTATCAAATTAGAAAATGTAAGAAAAGTTTTTCTTAGATTCCTGTATTCATATCAGCTTTATCCAGCAGTTTAGCTACTCTGGTGAGTCAATTAAGCAACGAGGAATTTGTTCATACAATAGAATATTGCTGAAAGGAAAAGGGGTCTTCCCATATGATTACATGGATAATTTTGAAAAATTTAATGAGAGACAGTTACCATCGAGAGATAAATTTTATAACAAACTTAAGGATGCAAATGTAGGGTGCAACATTATCAACATGCACTGAGAGTCTGGAAAAAAAACACTAGGTTGCAAAACAATGCGGGATTACCATGACAACTACTTGATTTTAGATACTCTCCAGTTGGCTGATGTGTTCGAAACTTTTCGAGAACGTTGTTTTAAATTATATGAACTAGATCCTGTATTCATGTACACAACACCCGGTTTATCCTGGCAGGCTATGCTTTTAAATACAAAAGTTGAAATTGGTCTCATTGATGATGTCGACCAGTTCATGTTTGTTGAATCTGCTAAACGTGGTGGTATAGTCCAGTGTCCTTTAAGACATACTATAGCAAACAATAAATATTTACCTAACTATGGTCCTAGCAAACCATCTAAATACATATTTTATGTTGATATGAACAATTTATATGGTTGTGCGATGACTCAATCACTGGCAATCGGTAATTACGAATGGATGACCGAGAAAGAACTTGAAGACAGGGATTTCCTAAATTGGTCTGAAGATCATCCAAAAGGTTGTCTACTGGAAGTTGATTTGAAATATCCATCTCATCTCCATGATGAACACCACGGATTAGCTATGGCACCAGTTTCTCAGAAAGTCCGAGGTACAGAGGAAACAAAATTGGTATTATCTTTTGAAAATAATAAAAAAAAAATATGTGCTTCACTATCAATTGTTGCAATATTACTTGAAGCAAGGTATGAAACTTACCAAAGTCCATCAAGGGTTAAAATTTGACCAAGAAAAATGGTTAGCTCAGTAGTACAATCAGCCTGCTTCTGCGCCTTTAAGTGAGTCTCAGTGTTGCCAACCCACCCCAAGAAAATTTCACCATGTGATATTTTACGGGGAAGCTAACCTACAAATAGGAGTTGGCAACACTGACTAGTCGCTTCACAAACATTTTGATTTTTAAACATTTTGCCATATGATATTTCACAGGCGAAGCTAACCTACAAATAGGAGTTGACGGCGTAGCCTTCTAAGATGATAAGTATGCAGTAAGATGAAGAAGAATTAATGACGCTAACTGGCGGTGCAGTGTTAATGCTTCCTCCTCTCTATCTTTCCCCCTCTTCTTCTTCTCCTCTGTATTTTCTAGCATACTGATCTATTGCATGCTAACCAAACCTCTTGGGAGGCAGGCCACGGGTCCTCCACATGTATGTATGTATGTATGTAATGCGATTTGGGGGAAGAGGGGGGGCCAAAAATTTTGAACTTACGGCTGGAAAATGTTTTCTATAACATGTTTTCGTTCGAGGCAAATTCATAGATAGATGTTGTTAAATAAATATTAATATTTTGTTATTAATTGTAAATATATATATACTTATTGTATTGTAGAAATTAGTTTTTTAGAAAAACTAAAATATGCTGACCAAGGCAGTAAGGCAGTGAAAGTCATCTGCTAGAAAGTTCCAAACAACTTTCTAAATAGTCTGGAGGGAGTAATGTTTGTGTATATATAATGGTCTTTTGTGGTATCTGGTTACTTTTGTACTTGATACAGAGTCTGAAGAAGACCTTGCTAGAAGGTTGAAACGTTACGTTAGTTTATGTTTTTTTATAAAATAAATTACTGCCTTGGTCAGCATATTTTAGTTTTTCATAATCATGGAAACAAGGCTTAATGGTGTTATAGTTTTTTAGTATCGAAAAGCGACTGTCGTCGTATTTGAAAATTACGCTTCGCCTGTGGACATCTAGAAACGACAATTTCGTTCCCCTGCGTGCTAACAATGTTGACAGAATACAGAAATTCAACAATAGGTAGGGCCTTGGGACGGCGGAAGTTATACTTCCTGGGTTTTTTCAGTAGCTGAACAATAAATATGGAATTCCTCACTGGCCAATTTTAACCTTACAGCTAGAAATGTTTCTATAAAATAACCATGCCTATGAACCTGTTTGGCTTCAGGAAGCAAGCTATGGAAGTGCCCGTTCTGCCTACGTCGTTGAGCTTCAACGAACTCCTGCCTTCCATGCTATCTAAACTTAACGGTCTGTTAATTATACACTTGAATAGCATTCTGACCCAGTACGATGAAGATGTGGGCAAAACTTTCTATGTATTCAACAACAACTTGAAATTATTACCAGTTCCCAAGACATTGATTTTCTTGGCTCCTATGGGACCTAGAACCATGTAACTTTGATCTATGTATATACTAGTACTTTTCCTACATGTTCACTCACCTTACAACCCACCCGATCAAAAAATAAAATTCACTCCCTGCGCGCATGCACACATGTATAAATTTAAATATAGGCTCGATATTAAAAAAAAATATCACTTTTCTTCTTCTCTCTGGCCAAGATTGCAAATAATTGCAGGAATAATACCATAATATTTTAGACTGTAGGTCCAGGTCCCGAGCCAGACAACATTTGAGTTGGTGTTTTTTAAGTCCATTTTATGCACAGTAAGGCTAATCGGGACTGGACCTACAGTTTTAAAGTGGGATCCGAACCACTTGTGCCTCCATCGGGTATCGAACCCGGGACCCTTGAATATAAGGCGACGACGCAACCACTGCACCATACGGGAGGCCCCAGACAACATATTTGCACTACAACACCAAAAAAAAAAAATCATATCTGTGCGTATGGAAAGTCCAATACATAGTTGGCAATGTGTGATGTGATCAGCACCAAACATTTAATTTATATGTATGTATATTTAAGTAACGTGTTGCAATCATGAAATTAAATTTTAAATTCACTTCTCTATCCATCTCTCTCTCAATCTATAGCCTGTTCATATTTTGGCACAGTCATTGCGAGTCGGCCATTTTGTTTACGTAGCAAAAAAACAAAATCTGAAGCTATTTTTTTTGCGAATGCTTGCTGTGACCACAAGCATAATTGGATATAGTTGTCGGATTTTATTTAATTTTAGATTTAATATCAATAAGCGTGCATAAAAAACTAAATATTTTAAATAAATAAGATTCGAATAACTATGTACGAATAACTATGTACTTCCACTAGCCTCTGCGATGGCGCAGCGGTAGAGTCGTTGCCTTGTAATCAAGAGGTCCCGGGTTCGATACCTGGTGGAGGCACAAGTGGTTCGGATCCCACTTTAAACTGTAGGTCCAGTCCCGATTAGCCTTACTGTGCATAAAGTGGACTTAAAACATCAAATCAATCAATCGGTACTTCCACTAGCCTCTGCGATGGCGCAGCGGTAGCGTCGTTGTCTTTTAATCAAGGGGTCCCGGGTTCGATACCCGGTGGAGGCACAAGTGGTTCGAATCCCACTTTAAACTGTAGGTCCAGTCCCGATTAGTCTTACTGTGCATAAAGTGGACTTAAAACATCAAATCAATCAATCAATCAGTACTTCCACTAGATATCTAACACACGCAACTCTTTGATTACGCCCCTCCATTTTCTTGCCTTCCTCTAACAATTTAACATATTTTCGACTTTTTTATTATTATTTTTTTGAAATATGCCCGCACACATATTTCCTACCAACAGCGGCACACAAGAGAGAAATATTCCAGCTACCCACATACTGAAAAAGCAATATACAACTAGTTTTAAGGATTCACGAATAACATATTGCTCACAAATTCTTAAATAACTAGTTGTATATTGCTTTTTTTTCAACATGCTCCAAATATATAAAGCAGAGAGAGACATGAAACACCTTCTATATTCTCTCTTTTTGTATGTTTTTGTGAGTATATTTTCTTCCACAATACATAAGGGCTGTTTGGCTTTTCAGGAAGTTACCCTCCATCCACAATCCCTTACGTCTGTTATGTTTTTCAGAATCATCTCACAAAAGCAACGCCATATATATAAATCAAAGCTAACCCATGCAAGCTACGAAACAAAATTACTCACTTTTTTTGGAAATCTTGCTGACATGTTCTTCTTCACCGACGTTCAAAATGAAACAGAACTTTCCACACTAGAGCATTTAGTTTTATTCGGTTTTAGTGAGGTCGAGGAGTGATATGTTAGCCAACGCAACGTGGACCAATAGAAATCCGATACAATTCGCTCTAGAAAATAGTCAACTACATTCCAGCCCCATCATTTTGCGATTTCGAAAATTCACAAGCTAATGCATCACATCACTCCTACCAATGCTGTTAACTGACGTCACTATTTCTCAACAGTTGCCAGAGCTGATGTAAAAAAAAAGACTGCTGTAATCTTGTACAGAATGTGAATTGAAATATGAACAAAACAAATTGTTTACGCCATATTTATTGTTCAGCTACTGAAAAACCCCAGGAAGAATAACTTCCGCCATCCCAAGGCCCTACCTATTGTTCAATTTCTGCATTCTGTCAACATTGTTAGCACGCAGGGGAACGAAATTGTCGTTTCTAGATGTCCACAGGCGAAGCGTAATTTTCAAATACGATGGCAGTCGCTTTTCGATACCAAAAAACTAATTGCTACAATACAATAAGTATATATATATTTACAATTAATAGCAAAATATTAATATTTATTTAACAACATCTATCTATGAATTTGCCTCGAACGAAAACATGTTATAGAAAACATTTTCCAGCCGTAAGTTCAAAATGTTTGCCCCCCCCCCCTCTTCCCCCAAATCGCATTACATACATACATACATGTGAAGGACCTGTGGCCTGCCTCCCAAGAGGTTTGGTTAGCATGCAATAGATCAGTATGCTAGAAAATACAGAGGAGAAGAAGAAGAGGGGGAAAGATAGAGAGGAGGAAGCATTAACACTGCACCACCAGTTAGCGTCATTAATTCTTCTTCTTCATCTTACTGCATACCTATCATCTTAGAAGGCTACGCCGTCAACTCCTATTTGTAGGTTAGCTTCGCCTGTGAAATATCATATTGCAAAATGTTTAAAAATCAAAATGTTTGTGAAGCGACTAGTCAGTGTTGCCAACTCCTATTTGTAGGTTAGCTTCCCCCGTAAAATATCACATGGTGAAATTTTCTTGGGGTGGGTTGGCAACACTGAGACTCACTTGAAGGCGCAGAAGCAGGCTGATTGTACTACTTAGCTCAATATATTGAGAACAAAGAATCAAATACAAACAAATTCTAAAGTTGAAAAAATTCTTTATAAATCAATGAGTAATGCAATATATGGAAAATGTACAGTGAACAAAAGAAATCGAGTAAGTGTAATTTGGTGTGCGATCGAAAAAAAACTTAAGAAACTCATTGCCGATCCCACGTACAAAGGCTTTACATGAATTACAGATGATCTGACTCTTATTGAAAGATCCAATAACAAAGTAATGTGTGATGCACTAATAGCTGCGGGTGTTACCATCCTAGAATTTGCTAAATTAGAAATGTATAAATTTCATGATATTATGAAAGCTAGATACAAAGATAAAATTGAAATAGCATACATGGATACTGATAGTTTTGTGTATGTGATAGAAACACCTGATTTGTACAGTGACTTTCTTTCTATGAAAGAATATTTTGATTTTAGTAATTATCCAAAAAATAATCCATTATACAGTTTTGAAAATCAGATGGTCCCTGGGAAAATGAAAGATGAGACAGCAGGGTCTATAATAACAGAATTTGCTGGTCTAAGACCAAAAATGTATTGCCTAAATATTGATGGCAAAGAAGAAATTAAAAGAGCTAAGGGTGTAAGTCGACCATGTACAAGAGAACTTACAATGGAAGATTTTAAAGAATGTTCATTTGAAAAGAAAACAATAAACACGTCTTCATATCATCTTACTAGCAAATTGGATGGTGTCTATACAACAGAAAAAAAATAAGAAAGCTCTTGATGGCAATGATAATAAATTGCAAATATAAGATTCCAATGTCCATACTAGAGAATATGGACATTATAATACAAGTAAATATTTTGATAAATGTAAAAAATAATATATATTAGTTTTAAATATTTAATATTAAAAATAGTATTAAAAATATTTTATTATCTATTAAAATATATATATATATATATATAAGTATTAAATTGTATAAAAAAATTAAAATTGTTGTATTTTTATTGTATTATATTAAATAGTAATAAATAGTAAATAGTATTAAAATTATTCTATTCTTTATTAAAATTGTTCTATCACTCTCTCATTCTTTACATCATATATGTATGATTTCTCTACAATTAAAATTGCATTGCATATGGTATTTTCAGGTAGTTTCATGAATCTCACATATTAACTTAATATTTGTTCGATCATTAATAACTACCAATTTTCTTTTTGATGCATTTATTAAAAACATTGGTCTGTGAATTATAAACTCGTCTGGATTGTAATACATATCGATATTTCCTTCAGTTACCCTCTTAAATGCACTATAGGCTTCATATAACTTCAAATAATCTTGATCTGCAATGTTTAAAATGTAATTTTCAATACCTCATTTCGACCATTCTTCAGATATATATTTTTAATTTTACAATTATCAAACTGGCTGCTATCTTTTTCCTGATTGTCATCTCTCCCTGTCTGAAACAATACAGCTACAAACTCTGGCATATTGTATTGTAGAGATTAAAACTGATTAGTAATATCGAATTCAAAGAATTTACTCTCGACTGGCCTCTGTATGCATTGATATGTAAAAAATTGTATCGGAATTTGAGGATTTTTCAAAATGTTGGCTTTGTATTTGAGAGCATAATTCGATTCATATTCAACTATAGGCATGCGTAACTCCATAGACTGAATCACACATTTTGCAGCTTCAGGTAAACTAGCATCATTGGCTGTTCCATCTGGATTCAAAGTTTTGTATCTCATTATCGAATTATGATCATTGGGTGATCTGCGAAATATGATACTTAAACCACCTTTCCACATAATTTCTTTAAAATCAGAGAAAAATCCAAATAGCAATCTCATGGGGAACAGTACTGTATGACTTTTTGCTTGAATTTTTGTTCCAGATTCGAACCCCCCAACTTTGTAATATGCACTCTCTGATTTGGATAGTTTCAATGTTCCCACTGTAGTGGATGTAATCCCAGGATAATCAATTCTTTCAATGACAAAAATGACAATGACAACAAAATTATCTATAAGTTTTACATTAGCCCCGGGGAGGGGATATTCTTCACTATTACTTTTCTTGACGATGTCAAATTTTATATACAGATCAGATCTATGTGGATGAATAAAACCATCGCCTATTGTAATGTCAAATTGAATATCCTTATTCAGTTCATTGAGGTTAGCAAATGTCCTCCTGTTTGGAGGAAATGACTACAACTCATAACTCTCGATATTTACCATTTGGTATTTATTTATATATTATTTTTTTTATTATTGCAGTGGTATATTTAAATATTAATATCTATTATCACCGAGGTATTAGCACCGGCAAAATCGATGATCTCATTTTTCTCATTTGTAATTGTTACCTCTATGTAATTAACTTTATCAAGAGAAACAGGGAAATAGACTGGTGGGATTGGGGAATAGATGATAGGTTCCATAAATTCTGAATTTGGCTTAAATGTAGCAATGATACCTGTCTCCTTGTGGCTACCAACTGAATTTTCTTCAGCTTTGATAATCATTCCTTTAGCAATGTTGCAGTGAATATTCAATGTTTCTATAGCTAAGAATTTTGGTATGAATGTACCTATGTGCCTAATACCTGCTTCTAATTTGCTATTGTTGGGGAAACCTAGAAGTTCGCCCATGGTAGATAGGTCTAATGTTTCTTTGGTGGATACGATCTCCACTCTGTGTGTACAGAGTTTTGAGATAGCAATATAGCGTTAGGAAGTTCAGATTGTAAAGTAGATAAGTTATATTGCCCAGGAGGAATAACATTTTTTCCATTTTCATGCCTCTCCGGCACACAGCTCATTCGACGATGAATTTCCGCTGCATTGTGCCCCTATACCTGTAGAAATCGTATCACGCTACGCACCTCGCACTTGGTGGGAGAGTCGATTGTGGCGGACATATCTACGTGCCCGTCGCTCAGCTTCAACTGAAGCGTTGGACTTGGCAGTGGTGGTGGTAGTGGCAGGCGGGATGCCAATGCTTTCTAGTGCTTCATGGGCAGGGTTGGCATGTTTAAAACAAAAGTGTTTAAAACACTTTGTTTTAAACGTTTAAAACACACGGCTTTGTTTTTTTACAAATGTTTTAAACGTTTAAAACAATCTGTTTTAAACATGTTTTTTTACAAGTGTTTAAAACACATTTTGGTGGTAGATATTTTATAGTCTGTGATAATTTTTTTGTTTGGCAACCCTGTTTTTCATTGAATCTGTGTCAATTAATCCGTGCTTTACAGTCTCACTTATCGCACAACACTTGAGAAGTCTTATGTTCTGACGTTACGGGAGAAAGCTTTTTAATTTTAGGCTAAATGCCTACGTTGTTAGGTTAGGCAGGTTAGCTATGTATGCACAAGGTAGCAAAATTGTTGTGCGACAAGAAAGACCCGTGCTTTACTGTAGAAATTGAAACCTCTCAGTTCCTTGTTTCGTATTGTCCTGTAAGTTTGAGACTGGTGGAAGCTGGAAATGGAATCTAATATCTAAGGCAACTGTCTACTGCCACGTTCTTTTTCTGCTAGGAACTCAATAGAAGAAGAAGAGGCCAGGCCAATCATATGATGCGTAACAAAATGTGGGCGTGTACAAGATGCAACGAGAGAACACGTGATTCAAGATGGCGAAACTAGCGTCGACGGCGTAATGAGCTCCTGCTCTCTCTCTCTCTCTCTCTCTCTCTCTCTCTCTCTCTCTCTCTCTCTCTGTCATGCGTAAGAAAGTGGTCCGTCAAAGTTTAGGGTGACATGATTTCCGTTCTGTAATATTGATTGATTTAGTTTATTTTACTTCGCTTTTCTGCCACTTTTGGCTAATCGCGAAGATGAGGGTGAGTGATATGATGAAATTGATGAAGGGACACTCATGGGTCGACCGGCATTCGAACTCGGGATACCTGTAGCACGAGTGCTAACCACTCCGCCAAGGAAGCCAGCTTTAACAAAAATTAAGTAAACAATGAACTTTCTTCCATTCCGCTCCTAAAATGCATGTACCATGTGAGTTGACTTGAGTTGGGAGTTTTAAGTCCACTTTATGCACAGTAAGGCTAATCGGGACTGGACCTACAGTTTAAAGTGGGATCCGAACCACTTGTACCTCTACCGGGTATCGAACCCGGGATGTACCATTTGATTTTAACTAAATCTGGGACTAATTATTATGATAGAACGTATCTCATTAAGTTTTGAGGTATTTTTTTATTTTATGCACAGATAGGTGTAGCGTGGAGAGGGGCTAAGTGAGATTGCACGCGATAAATTGTCTGGAAGCGCACGCGGCAACTCACCTTCAAAAAAAGAAATCCAAGACCCACTCTTCACGTACAAAAAGTAATTCCACCTCCTCCTGCGTCGTACTTCCCCCACAGTGACGCGAGAGTTTACGGGCGACAAGTGCAGGAAGCACGAGACAAGAAGGGGAGGAAGGTGACCCCCAAAAAAAGAAACTCGCGTTTAGCACGTGCCGTGCTTCAAGGTTTCAAAAAAGGGGTCCGACAGCGAATAGCAACGTTAACCTTCTCCGCTGTAACAAAATAAAAAAAGGATAGTATTCCTCCAACGTAACTACTTTTCTCACTTCTCTGTGCAATATAATTTACATGAAAAATTGAATACGTGTACACACTCCTTTTTTTTTGTTAAGTTAACTTTAGGATTCTACGTAACGTTACTAACGGGCAACTCTTACTGTTCAAACGTTCCACCAATAATTAAGACGCTACTCAATTCAATTAACAAATATAATTGCATTCAAGATTGTTCTCCATTTTACATTATTTGAATATTACAACAAACCCCCACGTATTGCACTGGGTGTGATTTCAATAACACATTCATTGATTAACAAACCGAGCGACCAGCGATCTATTCTACTACGTTACATAAACTCATGTTCAATTTTAACAAACCAGCAAAAACACGAAGCAAAAAAGCTTCCACTTAACAATCTTGTCGTGTTATCAATTGATCCTACGTAATAATTTTACTTGCCCAAAACATTCATCTCTCTTATACAGTATACGTAGCATATCCAAAAATAAGAACGTGACGTTCTTCCTTTGCCCAATCAAACAAAAGACCTAGATGGCCTCAATCTTTAACGTAACTTGTACGTACTTATGTATACATTAATATATCGCTTGTCCCCTATTCTTTACGCATCAACTAGTGCTACCTTTACTTATATAGGATCGCTATTAGGACAAAGGGGAAAAAGGGGGGGGAGATTGCAATTAGTGCAAGTCCCCTTTTTTTTGTTTCCTTTAGTTCTGGTGCGAACACGCGCGCCTTTGTCGTAGCACGAACAAGGTAGTGCTTCTTACAACCACGAGTTCCGCAGTAAAGCTTCAAATTTCTAATTTTTGCCCAATTGTAGATTACCAAGAGATTATAAGCAATTCCCCACACTTCTTCTTGCGTTTATTTTACAAAAAGCCAAATTCAACCGAAATGATCGGTTCGTGAAGTTATGCCACACTAACACAAAACGTTCGTGATTTGCGTCGTTACAAAAAATGTTCGCCGTGCTACAACAGGGTAGCGAGATAGTAAATCACAGGTCCAACACGTAAAAGCAGAAACGTATATACATTAGTTTTCTCGCAATTTCACTTATTCAATTGGGCTATGTCAAAGTTACGGGGTTCCCAAAACTTATGCGACGAACGGCAAGGAATTAACCTTGTTCCCACTTTTCACGGTCTAGTTAAAGTTTGTACGTACCTCACCACGATTGTAAACGTCCCATGGAACTGCAACGCCTTCCTTTCACAAGAGTCCAAGTGATCACTCCATTTGCCTTCTTCCCATTTAGCTGTCAGCGCAGCAGGCGTGGTTCGGCAGGTCGTGGTTCAGGTACTCTCTAGCCGGTTGGGACTGGATGACGAAGCATCTGGCTGGTGCGTGCCGTTCGAAGCGAAAGAGAAAAGACCGAGGTCGGAGGACGAACTGAACTGCAATCGCAGCAGGATTTACAAGCGGGCGTAAGCCGCAAAAATATGCCACCAGGAGGCAGCAGCAGAGAGCGATCGTGAGGCGAAACGCCCTCGATGGCGAAAAATTGAACTTGCATTTTTTTTTTTAACAATGTAAAGATTGTAAACCGCAAGGGACAAACGTTACAAATTCCCCCGACAAGCGGAATCAAAATCCCCCTTTAACCAAAATAAGGGCAAGACACTGGTCCCAAAAAAAATAAGGGCACCAAGATAAGCCCATTCTATCAACCACAAATTATTACCTTAAACATTAAAGCATTGTTACAACCCCCCAAAAAAATCATCAATACACCTGAAGACATACACGTATCCAATCCCAGATTAGAGATTAACTCTAATTAAATTTCGAAAATCACATAAGTCTTTATGAAAACCAAGCTGTTGTTGTTGATCACGAAGATAACAGGACGTCGTGTACGCCTCCCGGTCGATACACCTAGACTCCTGATAAATGTCGGCGCTGCTTGTAGAAAACCATCACACCACTGAAGTATGTTACCATGCGGACTTGCCATAGACTTGGATTTTATGGCTACACTGAGTACAACGGAAGATGTAAACCATTGACTTTTCGGAAAACTTCCATCCTCGCAGAAGTAAAACATAGAAAAAAAGGAAAAAGACAAGAATGAAAAAACGAGAAAATAAGAAGGAAGAATAAACAAAAATATAGGAAAGGAGAGGAGGAAAAGTACTACGAAACGGAAAAGGAAGGTAGCACTATTACAAAAGATGCCAAATCCGGGATAACATTAGGATGCAAGACAGAACAACATCATTTCTCAATAAAGCATAATAAGCAAGATTATCACATATCTACACAAGGATATAAACAAGACTAGCCATAACTAGAAAAAGGCAAAATTTGAAATTGATACATAAACATAAAGAATACACTTTCAAAAAGTACATAATATGTATATACAATGACCAAGTAAGGAGGAGACCTTACTCATAAGAATATCAAAAAAATTTAGGAATGATTTTCAGGGGAAGACTGAAGCGTAGCTGCCATCTCCGAATCCGATAAAGCAACCGGTTGGGAATCAACTTCCATATCTCGAATGATGTACGGTTTTACATGAGAGACATGGACCTTTCGGATCATTTGCTGGGTATCTGGGTCAACCAACATGACGGTAACCGGACCCAACATTTTAAACACCTGGGCCGGACCCGACCAACGCTCTTGAAGCTTAGAAGATATGTGGAGCAAGGCATTCCTATGGGGAAAAGTACGGTAAAGTACCATATCTCCTGGTTTCAGAGAAACCTGGGATCTGGAGGGGTCGTATTTAAGTTGGCGAGAGCGCCAAGACTTTAATAGATGTTGATAAGCCTCACCCCAGCGATGTGCCCGCTCCGGCGAAGGAGGAGCAGCCAATTCAGAATCAGTTTGTAACTCCCAAAAAAAATTCATCGGGCCGTCTATGTCTCGACCAAAAATAATTTTAGATGGAGACGTATGAGTGCTATCATGTTGTTCGGTATTGAAGGCAAAAGCTATGCTTTCCAGATGAGTGTCCCATTTGGAGTTATCCTTAGAATGGTAACAAATTAACGAAGCCTTAAGGTTCCGTATGAATCTCTCCGCTAAGGAAGGATTGGGATAATAAGCACTAGTGTAAATATGGCGAATATTTGACTCAAATAGAAAATTATTAAAAAGGTTAGAACGAAAATAAGAGGCATTGTCCGAGACCAACTCACATGGAGCACCAAACAATAAAAACAAGGTGCGTAGCTTGTCAATAATATGATGGGATGTAGCCGACCTAAGCGGAAACAAGGACACCCACTTGGAAAAGGCATCCACCACCACCAAAATATACACATTACCCTTAGTGGAACGAACAAGAGGACCAACCAAATCGATATATAAACGTCGCCAAGGGTGTCGTATAACCTCAGAAGACAAAAAACCAGGTTTACGGACAGCCAGTTTGGCCCTCTGACAAATGTCGCAAGAACGGACATATTGGCGGATATCGGAGAGATAAGTAGGCCACCAGAAAAGCGTCGCTATTTTCTTGATGGTTTTATTGACGCCTAAATGCGCACCACCGACAGGGGTGTCGTGATAATAACGACATAATAAATGTCTAAGCACTTGAGGAACAACAACTAGAGAAGAAGTAGAACGAGGCGGCTGCCAAATCAACAGATCCTGATGTAAATGATAATGTTTAACCTGTTGATTCTTCTTCAAATGCGTAATAATAGGTGACAAATCTGGATCCTGACTTTGCAGGACCGCAATATCTGATTTATTGAAAGGAATGATATTGAATTTTGGAGCCGCACAAGCCAAACTGGTACAAGGCGGAGACGTTACCGCAAAATCGTCTGAAGAATGCATGCGGGAAAGACAGTCGGCCACCGGATTTTTAGCGGAAGAAATGTGTTCCACATGGTAAGAGAAACGAGACAAATACAAAAGCCATCGACCAAACTTACCAAATTGTTCGAAGTGTTTTAAAAGCCAAGACAATGCCTGATTATCTGTTTGGAGAACAAAATGTTTAGAAGTTAAATATGTTTCAAATTTCTTGAAGCCAAACACCACCGCACAACACTCCGCTTCATATATAGATTGCTTACGTTCCAAGGTTGTACGCTTTCTCGATGCAAATGCAATAGGACGCAAGGAGCCATCCAGTTCACGTTGGTTTAAGGTAGCACCTAGTGCTAAACTTGAAGCATCCGTTTGAAGTACAAACTCCTTTGTAAAATCTGGCAACGCCAGAACCGTATGTTCAATGAATGCGGTTTTCAAATTATCAAACCGAGTTTGATCATCGGCAGTCCATACAAAGGTAGCGTCTTTCTTCCGTTTATCTGTTAGAAAAGACGTACGATCAGCGAATTGGGGAAGAAACCGGGAATAATACGAGAGTAAACCCATGACCTGGGAAACACCCTTCTGGCTCTTAGGAGCGGGAATATCTTGGATAGCTGAAATCCGATCCGGATCCATAACCATCTGGCCCTTACGAATGATAGTAGTATAAAATACAATATTATAAACTCAAGAAAGTATGAACCCCCCTGAAGCAGATTTGGCTACACTTAAAACAAGCTCAACATGCCCATATGAGTTTTTTGCTCAAGTGTGGAACCCTGTCTAATCCAAGATTTTTGTAAAAAAGCCCTCATGGATTCCATGAGAAAGTATGAACCCCCTCAGATTGATGTGCCTATACTTACAAAAGGCACTTCTGTGAGATTGCTGTCCATAAACTTGTCAAAAATATGCCCCTCTTGATATTTTTTTTGGCCACACTTAAAACTAGGCCAAGATATAGCCATATACACACCCATACCCACCCACCCACACACATATTTACTTCCGGTTTAAGTTCAATTGGATACCAGGTTAAAATTGTATATTAAAACAATGCAATATGCAGAGCCCCTCTAGAATTGCTCCGTGACTCTCTCATTTCTTACATCATAAACATATGATTTTTCACCTATGAGAATAACACTACATATGGTGTCATCAGGTAATGCCTCATGGAATTCACAGATAATTTTAATATTTGTTCTGTCATTCACCACAACTTGTTTTATTTTTGAAGCATTAATTACAAACATGGGTCTCTGTGCTTTGAATTCATCTGGTGTGTAATACATGTCAGTATTGCCTGTAGTGACCCTCTTGAAAGCCGAAAATGCCTCATATAATTTGAGGAAATCATTCTTGGACATGTCTAAATTATAATTTTCTCTGGGAAAGACCTCATTTCTGCCATTTTTAAGATATATGTTCTTGATGTTGCAGCTATCAAATTTACTTGAATTTTTTTCCTGATTATTGTGTCTCCCAGTCTGAAACAATACCACTACAAAATCAGGCATGTCGTATTGTATGCTGGAGAATGAATTTGTAGCATCAAACTCATAATAAGCACCAGATGCGGGCTTCTGTACACATTGATATGTATAAAATTGCAGAGGAATTTGTGGATTTTTTATTATATCTGCTTTGTATTTAAGAGCATAACTGGCCTCATATTCAACAACAGGGATTCTTAACTCCATAGTCTGAATAATGCATTTGCCTGCATCTGGTAGGGTATTGGGCAGAGCTTCCCCTGTAGAGTTTATTGCACTGTACCTCATCAAAGCATTATTATCATTGGCAGCTCTTCTAAATGTAATTCTTAACCCACCCTTCCACATAATTTCTTTGTAATCTGAGAAGAATCCTGGCAATAGGCGCATAGGGAACAGCACTGTGTGGTTCTTAGATAATATCTTATCACCAGCCTCAAATCCACCGATTTTGTAGTATGAAGCCTCGGTTTTGGATAATTTCAATGTGGCCAAAGCTGTGGAGGTAATGCCGGGATAATCCACTCTGTTTATAACAACGCCATGCTTTCTGATCTCAATTTCAGAGAATAGATGTGGCACAAAATTATCTACCAATCTTATATTTGTGTTTGCCGGATAATCGGTACCATCGAGCTTTACAACATCAAATTTGATGTATAGATCTGCTCTGTGGGGGTGTATAAAGCCACCCCCTACATCAAGATCAACCTCAATCTCTGTGTTGGGTTGATTTAAATTTGCAAATGTCCTCCTGTTTGGGGGGAATGATTGTAGCTCATAACTCTCAATATTTTCCATTTTCTTCTTGTATGTATTTTTATTTAAATGTTAATCTCTATGATTGAAGTTGTTGTGGCTCCAGCAAAATCAACTAATTCTTCTTTTTCATTAGTGACCATCAATTCAATATAATCTATTCTATTATGGCACACAGGAAAATATAATGTTGGGGATGGATTGTAGATAATAGGCTCCATGAATTCAGAATTAGGTTTGAATGTTGCAATGATGCCTGTTTGTTTGTGAGTGCCTATGCCATTTGATTTGGTGATCATACCCTCAGCCACATTACAGTGAATATTCAGAGTCTCTATGGCCAAGAATTTGGGTATATTCATAGCAGTGTGTTTGATGCCTGGTTCAAGTTTTGTGTTGTTCTCAAATCCTAACAGCTCTCCTATAGTACCCAGATCCACTGTTTCTGTGGCAGATACAATCTCTACTCTGTGAGTGACAGAATTTTGACTTAACACTATACCTCTGGGTAATTGAGCATTTAGAGTGGACAGATTATACTGCCCTGGAGTGATGACAATTTTTTCATCCCCTACTGCAATTGTGTTGTTGTGGTGTGTAATATTGGGGATTAGGTACATGCCATAAAATGCCCTGAGAGCTATTGTTTTGGGATACACTATGTCATCATGCAATTTGAGTTTCAATATTGAATTTTGGCTGGTGAGATGAAATACCCCCATGATGTTTTAAATACCACAAGGCCTTTTGAAAATCTTCAATTGATGGTTTATTTATTTGAGACATGTATCTAAGAACAGATAAACACAAATGTCCGCAATTAACATCTTTGAAGTTTTGAACACGGGCATTATTGTAATAAAGATTAGGTGATTTTAGATATTTTATTAAATTTTCAGGTGGAACACCTCCAAATGAATCAAACACAAATGCCTCATTTTTTAAATATTTAAGATAGCAAATCCAGTGAGTGCCCTGATTTTTGTACTCATCCAAATTAACAATGCCACACTCTTTGTTGAGTGGTTGTTCTGGTAAAGAATCAGACATGTACACACCTCTAAAATGTTTGATGCCCAGTGGCTTGATTAAAGCTTCAATATCTTGGTTTGTAAGCGGCTCTTGTTTTTTTTAAACTTATTCATGGCTCTCTTAACACCTTTGCCTTGTTTCTCAATGGCCAGGTTATGGCGCTTCAATTCATCTAATTCTGCCCTATTCTTCTTGGCATCTATTACTGTTTTTGCTATGGCAGCTGATCCCCCAGCCAAGCTCCCCACAGCCCCGAGAGCAGATAAGATGGCAGGGATGGTAAATATAAATCCCCCCACATGTGATTTTTTTCTTGATTGCTGTAATTTTTTTAATTGGGGGGTACTAAGCAACAATTTCATACCATGCCCCTTTGCAATACAAGAATTTTTTTTCTTGCGCTGCTTTTTGGTCAAAAGGCTGTCAATAGTTTTAAGAGATTTGAGACCTGCATAAGGTATTTGATACATAACACCCTTGGCCTTCATTGTAGGTTTATTATATACATATTCACAACCCCCACCCCAATTTTTGTTTGGTGCTCATAGCTATGGTGGTTCCCAATGCTGCTATTTTTTCACTCAAAGAAGCATCTTTGCTTACAAATCTGCCAAATGCAGCCTCTTCTAATTTCTTGTCTGCAACATGTCTCTTGTCAAGATCAGAATGTGTGTTGTATGCAATATCATGGTCTCTACAAGCAGCATCTAAGGGATTAATACCAGGATCCCCTCTGTTTAATCTATGGTCCAATTTTGTACCGGGACCACAATATTGATAGCCTGGAATATGTAGTTCAAATGGCAGCTTGTTTATAATGTCATTAACAAGGCCCCGACCCTCAGAAATATTCCAAAATTTAGGTGGTAGAGTATTAATTATTTTTATAAGATATCCAATCCCCTTAGTGTCATTCACTATAAAATTAGACAATTTTGTGCTTATCATGTCCATAATTCCAACCTTTTCATTGTAAAAATTGTTGTTCCCAGCATTTTCCTCCCCAGCTATCACCAATAACCTATCTACAAGTTTCCTGACATCATCAACCCAGACAAATTCTTTAGGCAGGGTGTTGTATTGTTTGATTCCACTGCCAGTCTTGATCTGTGACCATATGGGCTTGATTAAATTGTTGTATTTTGCCCCACTGCTCGACTTGACTCTTTTTTGTGTGGGATCATTGTTCTGGTATAGAGCATCTGATTTTATTAATATTTCTTTGTAATCCTCATAATCCTGATCTGTATAGCTGCCAGGCCTTTTCCTAGTCATCAATTCCCACAATCCAGGTGTGCCGGTGTACTTAACAAAAGCACCTTTTTCTCCGAGACGAGATTCTGAATATACAATTATATCATCTCCCATAAATGTTACTCTGAAATTGCCAATTCTATGTATGATGCTGCCATCAAGCTCTGTGTCAGCATATAAGCCAAAAACCTCATCTTTATTGTCTTTAGGTGTGGTTAAATATTTTTGAGCAAGAAGACCCAATTCAATAGGATCCTGACTAGCCTCAATTCTTCTAGGAGCAATAGGACTAGGTGTGTGAATACTTGAAAGTGGGGTGAATGGATAATCTAATATGTTCCTAGCAGCTACAGGTACAAGCTCTGTGAGCAAATTTTGATTTTGCTCTGTAACAGTTTTGATATTCTTACCTAAATTATTAATAGCATCAATTACAGGCTGTTCTGTTTGTTTGTGTTTTTCATAAATTCCACGGTTCTCTGATTTCCATCCCTTGAATCTTTTTACAAGATAATCTCTTAATTTAAGATCATCAATTATTGGCCTTTTCATGGTTATTTATTTATGTTTCAATGTCTAGAAAATTGTTGATTTTATTTCTGTATTTGCCACTATTGGGTGTTCTTGTCATATCAATTGTGACAAACCCATAACTGTCCTGGTTCCAGCACCTGCTGCAAAACTTGGAAAAATCATTGTAGCTCAAGTCCCCACCTACATATTCATCATGTATGTGTTTGAGGTTGGTATGGTCTTGATGAAACACACATATAAAATTGCTGTTGTCACGGATCAGTTGCTTGGGTATTTTTGAAAAAGTCTGTGCCAGGTAGAAGCAATCAATGTTTTTGTGCCGGCCCTGTGTAAAAAAATTTCTAACCTTGTTTTGATTATCCAATATAATGTCATCAAACACAACAACAGAATTATCGAGACATTCATCAAGTGGCTTAACATCTGGTTCAAAAGTGGCTATATCCAATCCATCATATAGCTTCATCAACTGCTGATATTTTAATTGTTCCAAGCTCTTAGAAAAGACATACAAGTGCCTGTTTTTCCAGTCTAACCAGTTGGGTGCTAATAAAAAATTATCAATCATTAGTGTAGTTTTACCACAAGCAGATGGCCCAACAATAAGACACCTAATATTATCAGGTAGCAATTTGCCATTTCTCTTATTCTGTTGTTCAGGTTCTGGCAGCCTTTTTATAACATCCCAGGTGCTCATATTATTATTTTGTTTGCATCGATCCAGCTGTGTTCTGGAAGTCCCAGCCATTTGACAAGTAACTTTTTGCCTTTTCTGCGGATGATTTTTTCTATGAGATATGTGTCAGGCTGTTTAGTTTTGCTGAGCTCTTGTTCATAGAACCTGCCTTTGAGAATTTCTCCTCGGTGATCCTTTATTATATATGTGTTAAGGGTCCCAGGTTTAACCTGAACCACTGTAAATAATTCAGTGCTCCAGTTTCTTGTAAAGCCTCTCTTGAATAAGTGCTTATATTTGCTTATTCTTACTTGATCCCCCACCTTGTATTTGGCCTTTCTTGTTGTTGGCTGATATCTAGGATAATAAACAGTGCTGATCAATTTTTGCTCATCAGATGAAGTTACTTCAGAGGGTTTCATGTTGATTGTGGAATGGACCGAGTTGTTATATTTATGTAGAAGTTCTGGAAGAATATTAATCCATTTATAATTACCTTGGAGGGTAAATTGTTTATACATAAGATTTTTTAAGGTTCTGTTGAATCTCTCTACAATTGAGGCTTTGAGATCACTGTAACTCGAATAATGTTTTATAGCCTGGCTTTTAATAAATTGTTGAAACACTGAATTATAAAATTCTTTGCCATTATCTGTTTGCAAATAGCGCGGGGATCTTCCACTCTGATTGATGATTGTTCTCATGGCTTCTGTAACACATATGCCAGTCTTGGATTTGAGTGGCACAGCCCAGGCAAATTTTGAAAATGTGTCTATTACAGTGAGTAGATACTTGTGGCCCTTGTTGATTTTGTCTAAGTTTTTCAACTGTCCACTTGCCATTTCAATCAAGTCGCTCTGCCATAAATCATCTATGCCCTTTGTGACTACTGGGAGTCTCTTAAAATTATGTCGGGCTTGTCTGTGTAATTCATCAACAATAATTTTTCTAGACATAATATGTAAACAAGAATATTGCAACTATGGGGTGTTCAGCAGCTGATACTGCAGGATTTTCTAAATATAATTTGTCCCCAATATGTATTTTAAATTCCAAAGAGCCATCATCTTCAGTATAGGCTGTTTCTAATGTATTGGGGTCTGTAAAATCCTCTAATTCCACACTGGTGATTTTCACTTTGTTATCAGCATTTGTTATTGATAAGGTGGGGTAGTGGTGTGCCTGTGGCTGAAGCCAATATTTGATCTTGATAGGTCTCAATGTGCCCCCAACAAAAAATTGGTAATAAAATTGTGCAGGGGACAGCATATATATTTTGCCACCTGGTGTAAATGGAGAATCATATTCTTTGTTGGGGATGCTGTACAATTCAAGAATTACTGTATGTTTTGGATTCTCGATTATGCCTGTTATTTCTTTTTCTGCTGTGAGCAATCTGCTTGTTACAGATTCAAGGTGCTCATTGATAGTCCTAACAACATCATCATGGCCTGGCTTGATTTTTATGTCCACAACAAGTTTTTTGTATTGTTGCACAATTTCTTGTAGCTGGGTGGCAAAAACAGACAGAGCATTTGCTTGATTGGATTCCATGGTTCCTAGCTGTTGCTTGATATTAGCTACAATTTGTTGCAAATTTTCAACAACTGCCAATTTTGAATTTTGAGCAGTAAGATCATGGACTTGTCTTCTGATATCCTCAAACAGGGCATGCAGTTCATTAATATGTTGATTAGTTGGTAGAGTGGCCACTGTCTGTGTAAGTTGTTTGATCTCTGCCTGGATATTCTTGATATCTTCTGATTTCAATATCCTATTCACTGCCCTTTTAATATTTTTAAGTTCCTGTGATGTGGGCAGATTTGACACTGTATTTTGCAAAAATTCAAGTGCCAATTTCACATCATTTAATTCAGAAGCATGAGCCACATTTTGCATAGCATTTTGGAGCAGGGCTATATCTGCCTGAGAGGGTGTGGATTGTTGTAAAATTTCAAGTTTTGTTTGGATATCATCAATTAAGTGATGAAAATGAGACAGTTCAGATTCAGTGTTGAGGTTTTCAAGCTTTGTGATTTGTTGCTGGACACTGACAAGGGTATCTACAATCCCAGGCAATCTGGATTCTAGTACATTTGACAAATCACTTTGCACTGCTGCTATTGTACCTTCAAGATGGGTTATGGAACTTTGAATTTTTCCAAAATCTTCATATGTTTCAAGTTGCAGCTTAATATTTGCTACACTCCGAGTTATTGCATTCAAAGCATCAGAAGATGGCAAATTGTTCATAAAATTTTCAAGTGTCTCAATTTTTTCTTTAACCTCGGCTATGGCATTGTTCAGAGGGTCCAGATTAGGTATTTGGAGTGACTGAATCTGTTCCTTTAGAGTGGAAATCACTAGATCAAAATCTTCTTGTGATTTTATGCTTTTGACAATTGTTTGGAGCTGTGCCTGGACATTATTTATTTGCTCTTCTAATTGTTGTTTCAATTGCTCAGAGTTGTTAGCCTGGGTCTTAAATTTGGCTTGAAGAGCTGCTACAGCTTCTTCTAAACTTTGAAAATTATCCAATGTGGCCAAATCAGTATATTTCTGAAGCAGCAATTTGAGTTCAGAATCAATTTTAAGAAGAGGGTCCATGCATTGTGATTGCAAATTTGTAATTTCTAATTGAAGACTGGCATTGAGTGTAGTTTGTAAAGCTTGTAAATCACTTCTTAATTTCTTGACTCTGACATCAAGCATCAAAATCTCATCACTGTGATCTTCATGTCTTGTATGGCCAAAAATATCATTAGGCATTTTGTTTAGTAGTTATTTATTATAGAGTATCTGATTCTTAATTCTATAAAAAAGGGTATAAGCTTGTCATAAGATCCAGGGACTTCAATATATAAGCAGTCACCAGCAGAAACAGTATAAACAGTGCCAGAAACCATGTTTGAGTGCTTAATTCTATAAATATTTCTCCCTACTGAAATTTTAACATCACCCTCAGGGGTTGTAATAAATTGCAATTGCCCACCTACAGGTAATTGGTAATGATTTAAATTATTGTTAAATATGTACAATGTTTTGCCTGTCTCATCATCAACATCTGTAAATATGCTGTTCAGATGAATAATTAACAAGCCACTCAGTTTAGATATCATATCAGAAGAGGGTTGTGGTGTTGGCAGCTCCATAATACCTTGCTTTTTGAACCCAAATAAGTTCATAGGCATGTTTATTTATTTCAAATCATGCTCTGTAATTGGGCATTGATTCCCATTTTTCAAATCACAATGACCCCATGGTAAAGTATGAATGCCACATGATAAAATGCATCTTTTATCATCATGTGGGTCCAGAGCCACTTTTCTTACAATATTGCTTGTCAATAAGTGATCCACACTCTGAATTCTGGATTCTGATGTTTTGATTAAATTCTGGGATTTGATGCAATTTTCATAATCTTTAAATTGGAGCTCTTTTTCAACAGTTACTTTGCCAATGCCCTTGGCCTTTTTGACAAGAGCACTACATGTTTTAAAACTGTACATCTTGGCACTTAACCCAGCAAATTTCACAATAACATCACCAAGTGTCTCATCTTTTAACTTGCCAGGCACTTTTTTGTTGTGGTGGTGTTGAATCTCTTTATGTTCACTGGTATCAAAGTATTGAAACAATTCAGGCTGTGCCATATCTTGATAAACATTTTCTGTTTTAATATCAAGAACAAAACTATCCGTGTCCATGTACATCAATTTTATATTATCACCATAAAAAAGGTTTCAACACATCATAATACAATATTAACATACGTAATTTGGCCAATTCCAATATTGCAGCCCCTACATAAATAGGTTTATCAAACTTAATCTTTGTTTTTTTCATGTTGAAAAGTGCCATATTTTCATCATAAATTCTTCTGTAATTGAAATTAGGCTTTGCAACCAATTTTTTGCTCAGGCTGGGGTCAGTAATTATTTTAACATCGGTATGTTTTCTGACATTTTCAATAGTTTTGCCATACACAGAATTAACCATCAATTTAAATAAGGCCTTATCAAATTGGCTCTTTGCAGATGTTCGAAGCTCTGTATTTGTATTAATGTATGGTTTCAACCATTTTGAGTGCCTGAACCTCAAAACTTTGCCAAGTTTGGTCACTTGAACACCATGTTTCATCAGGAACTGGAGGTTTTTGTAATATATGACATAGCCTTGTTTCGGCTCCAGAGTCATCATGAGCTTCTTCTGTTTAGAGCCAGGTGAGCACTGAACCTCAGGAATTGGGGGCAGATCAGAAAATTTATTGTGTAAATCATCAGGAATTGTCAGATCAACCTCTAAGAAGAGGCCAAAGTCACTGTCATCAAAGTCCTGAAGATCCTCAATATTGAAATCTTCAACCCATTCAAGCCCTGCATATGGCAGTTTTTGCATCATGGCATGACCATAGAGGCTGTTTGCATCTACATACACTATATAATTTGATGGCCGTGCTGGATCATAATCAGGCATATATTTGTTATTTGCTCTGGCATATCTCTGGGAACATTGCACCATCCCCCCTCTTATACCTTCCTCCATGAACAGATACTTATTTTGATCTTGGATCAGATCCAATGGCATTTTAGTGTTTAAAAACATTGCATCCCATGCTAGGCCCGGGGCACTGTAAAAATACACTGGGTCCAGTTTATAATTTTGCATAGAAGATTTTCTGAATGCCTGCATTATATCAGCTAAGAGGGTCACATCAAGTTTCAAATAAGCCATGTGATAATCACCAAATGTCTGGCATTTTAAATTGTTCCACATCAATTGGGCATGGTAATAATCATCATCAGTGATTCCAGATCCTCTGATTTTGCTGTAAAACTCTTCTTGTGGTGGCAAAGAACATTCATCAAATTTAGAAAAATCTGTAACATAATCATATGGATATACACCCTTCCGCCTAATTAATTTCAGGTCCTGATTTGGAAACAAGGCACATGTGATTTTGAATTGATCATCAGATAATTGAGTGGCCAGTGTGGCCAGGCTAGCAGATAAAATTCTGTAAGAATCAAGAAATCTTATGTGAATAGGAACACCATTAACTTTAATTATTTTGCTAATAGATATATATTTCTCATCATTTTCAGCTAAAATATTTAAATTCTGCTTGTCAAACCCCTCATATCTGATCAAATGATGGAAATCATAATTGGATGCTCCATGGCAAAATATGGGGACAAATCTTGGTCTCTTGATCTTAATATTACAGCTATTACACAGGGCCATTAAGAATTTACCATCTGTATGAGAATGGTGTTTCACCTTGATATTTGTATCTGAAAATTCAGAATCACATACCGGGCATTTTTCTGCATTGTTGAAATCTTCAATCTGTTTCTCTGTTAAAGGCAACATGGGTTTTGATTTTAATAAGATGTTAGATGCTATGTCACGGCACTCATTTTCTATTTTATGTGCAAATATTTTGATGGCATCTGGCCCCATGTATGAATATTCTTTACTAACAACACCATCCTGTACAACCACATAACAAAAGCTGGAAGGTTCATGTAGCTGGTATGGTGTAATTGAAGATTCTTCAGGATCTGGATTGCAGGATTCAAGAGATTTGAGGATTGATTCAAAATCACAGACAATATATGCTGGGTGTTCCAACAAGGCTTCAAACTTTTTGAATTTGCAATTCTCACTTGGCATTGGCATCACCATATGAACAGGTTTATGGTTGCCACAATATTTCAGATGCTCAATTAACTTGTTTTTGGCAATTTCTGCATTTACTTCCCGAACCCCCTTCACTATTTTTTGACCATCAAATACACATAAACATCTTCTGCACAACTTGAATATTGTATTGGATTTGTCTAGTTGTGTTCTCACTAAAGCTTCAAGATTATGTATCAGAGTGTAATGATATGTGCCATCCCCTTCAATTAAGAGCAGATCAATCGGAACAGCAGAATCATCATCAAATGTACTGATTCTGAGAGGTTCTATCGGGCAATTGCCAGTGGAACAAATAAATACATTAATAGATAATTGTTTGCCATTAATATCCCGGGCCTTTTTTTCAAATTTATCAATATTCTGAACTAACATTGGATATTCCAAACCCTCCATTGTATCGTCAAAAAGATGTTCATGTTGTTTGTAATAACTTATTCTCTGAGGATTCCTTGAAACTGGAAACAAAGCAGCTAATATACACCACAAAAAGCATTTCTGGTCGGTATTTTCAATATTAACCACGGCTCTTTTGTTTTTAATATTGTCAGGTAATGGCAGATATGTAGATCCTTGTAATGGGCAGAATTCAGAAATATGAACATATAACTTGTGTGGAGAGCCGCATAGGCTCCATCCAGACTCTTTTGCTGCAAATTCAGAGTGTTTAATATTCAATTGATCTATCAACCTGCTTATTATTGTGTCTGAATTTGCATTTGAATATACAGGTACAGTTTCTGTTATGTGGGGCTGTGTAAATTTTGTGCCATTTGGCTTCTTATATTGAGTATACAATTTGAGGGACAGCTTATAAGAGCCATTTTGTGCATTTAGAATTGCCTGCAGATCAGGATTTATATTGTTCAAAAAATTCTCAATACCACATCTTGGCTCTGATACAAACTGGTAATCCCTAAGTTGGGCATTAAAACTGCTATGGATAGGTTCATAGCGTGGCTGCTTTGCTGCTCTGGCATTAACAGGTGCTTCATGCTTCCTTTTCAGACCAGATGTAGATGGTTGCGGGGGCAATGTTGATGACTGTACAGAACAAGTCACCCGAACATAAGGTGCTAAAATGTAAGGAACACGCCTCAAGATATGTGAGTGAACTTAGACGTAACCTAGGCCAGTTCAATAAGGAGACAATTTTTGACAGCCAAATTAAGTTTAATATTCTAAATAAACTATCTGCTGAAATTTCATATATGGAAGAACTTAATTATAGTGTCAGATCCTCGTCGCAACAAAATGAAGTTTCGTCTGTTCCTACATATGTGAGAACAATCAATACAAGATCAATGACAAGGAGATCACTCAGGACAGAATCCCTTGAACAGTGTTAGACTAGATTTTATGAAGGTCCCTCTTGCATAAACAGACGGAAATTTTATATTACGTCAAGTAGATCAAAGTGAAATCGGTGGGTGCCGGACTATTTGGCCCCGAGACAATAACGGAACTAAGTGATCTTAAGTGATAAGTCTGGATTGGAAGAACTGTATGCAAAGTGCTCTTAGATTGAGGCTCGTGTGAGTGTGGAATTGCCAACTTGGCTCTAGACCCTTTTGAAGATTTAACCGGATAAAACTTCGAGGGATTCAAGTGCTGTATTAGAACGGAAGAAGTTTGAATGAATGTCATGGACAAAGATAACTTAAGAACTTAGAACTCCCTTGTTGGGAACTATTCTTCCCTTGGAAATTCCCTCGGGGAAGCCGAAGGTGAAAGGATAAGGAATTTTATCATATCATCTATTCAAGAAGTCCGACTTCCAAACATCTTCCACTGCCTTGAAGAGTAGGGAGTAGATTGAAAATGAAGAAGAAATTATGGAACCCTCAAGAGTTAAGGTTACACTAAGAAGCCAGATTGAATCCACAGCCGAATGATCCATCCAGAGCTCCAATGCCAATGGTGCCTTAGGGCTCCCTGTGTGCCATCCAGGTTAGAAGGAAGTTACCAGAAGCCAAGAAGCCACCAGAAGCCAGGATGACTACAAGACTGGAACTTCCCATACTTCGGGAAAGTCCTTCCTTGGGTAATTCCCTTGTTTTCGGGAAGCTTTAGGTCCAAGGACCTGTAATGCATATATATTATCTATTTATCTGTACACTGTTATTTTCTTGTATATATTTATATCTTGTATTTTACATAATCTATCATATTATTATATTATAATATTTTCTCTATTAAAGTTTATCTAATATATATTAGATTACACAGTCAAATAAATTTAGAAGACCTAACACTTAGTCTAAGGACTAATTTAGTAAATACTTATTACATTTTGAACATCTTAACTTACTGCTTATTTTCTTTTCATTCATATATTCTCTTTCTGAGTCATAACTAATTAGTACATACACCTTGGTTTATAACATAGGTATCAAGGTATAGAACCCACTCTCCTTTCCCTGTCTTCACCTATTTACCAAGCTGTAAATCTCTTTACCTGCATAATGAATAACCTCTTTCTGATTTCCATAATCCATAATTGGGACGAAACCGCTCTCAGAAAAAAAAGAAAAAAAAAAAAAAACTAAGCTCGATATGCAAACAACGAAGGAAAAAAAAACTGAGAGAGAAGGTGAGGTTGTGAGAGAGGCGAGAGGAGGTTGGAGGACCTCGTCCCTCAACGTCCCAAATCCTGTACAGAACAAGTATTTTTATGTGTATATGTGAAGTATTGCATGTTATATTTTCTATTGCATTTGGGGCATATTTTTGTGGGAGTTCTGTATTTGTCTGGGTCACAAATCTTTTGGTGCTTGGCCCAATTGGGGCTTGATATATTCTTATTGCATTGATTACAATATTTTTGACTTGGCATTTTTGTTGTTGTTTATTATATACAATTTCCTGGGCTTCAATTCAAAATTCTATGCTGGATAAAAATATCAGTTGGGTTCAGCACTGTGCTTTGTGTGTGTGTATGTGTGTATGTGTGTTAATATTTTTGGCTTTGGTATTTATATACAATTTCTTGGGGTTCAAATCAAAACTCTATACTGGATAAAAAATATCAGTTGGGTTCAGTACAGACAAAAAACTGCATAGCTCTATGTCAATTAGTTCTTGATTCCCGGGCGGGGAATATTAATCCCACAGCTCCGCGGGGCGAGAATCTGAGAAACTGCCCCGAATATTGATCCCACAACTCCGCGACGCGAGAATAGAACTGCCCGGGCGAGGAATATTGATCCCACAACTCCACGGCGCAGGAATCTGAGAAACTGCCCCGAGTATTGATCCGTGCAGAGGAACTGGCCGTGCCGCAGCTCCTCGGTGCGGGAATCTGAGAAACTGCCCCGAGTATTGATCCGTGCAGAGGAACTGGCCGTGCCACAGGCCCTTTTCCCCCCCTTTCCCTCCTTTTTGCCAAAAATTGGCTTTTATTGTATCAATGTATATTGTTTCTATGACCTTACTTGGGTTATTCCGCCAAATTATATGCTTCAATTCTCCTATACTTTGGTGGAGCCTGTTCAGGTTCTGCCCCCCACTTGTGGGTTCCACTGCCGATCCAGCAATGGTGAAGAATCTGCACTGTGCCCTGGCTTATATAGATTTGCAGAGCCAATAGAAACACTGCTTATTTAAACCAATCAGAATATAACACATAATCACATTATGTCATAAGTACTCAATCAGAAAACAACACGTATCTAATAATTTAATAGATAATAATTTGTTGCACAGCATGATGCAATATAAATAAACCAGAAATGGGCCACAACTTGGCCACAAGTGGACCGGAAGTAGGCAAACCGGAAGTGGACCGGAAGTGGACCGGAAGTGGACCGGAAGTGGACCGGAAGTGGGCAGAAATGGGTAGAAATGGCCAAAAATAGACCGGAAATGGACCGGAAGTGGGCAAAAATAGGTAGAAAAAGCCAAAAATAGACCGGAAGTAAATATGGGTGGGTAGGTATGGGTGTGTGGCTCTTATAAGCATCTTGACCTAGTTTTAAGTGTGGCCAAAAAAAATATCAAGAGGGGCATATTTTTGACAAGTTTATGGACAGCAATCTCACAGAAGTGCCTTTTGTAAGTATAGGCACATCAATCTGAGGGGGTTCATACTTTCTCATGGAATCCATGAGGGCTTTTTTACAAAAATCTTGGATTAGACAGGGTTCCACACTTGAGCAAAAAACTCATATGGGCATGTTGAGCTTGTTTTAAGTGTAGCCAAATCTGCTTCAGGGGGGTTCATACTTTCTTGAGTTTATAATATTGTATTTTATACTACTAATGATATAACCGAGATACTTAATCTCCGACGCCATCCAAATAGATTTATCCGGGTTGACAGTAAGACCAGCCGATCGCAAAACCTGAAGGACCTCTCTAAGATGTTCCATATGGGACGACTCATCGGGTGAATATATCAATAAATCATCTGCATAGGTCAAAAGGAACTTGTATTTAAACTTTCCCAACACCTCATCGAGAACCCTTGACAATATCTGAGTTCCAAGATTGATTCCGAACGGAACGCGAGTATATCTATACTGGCCAAAAGAAGTGACAAATGCTGTCAAGTCTTTACTCCTCTCATCTAACCGTATCTGATGGAACGATTGGCAGAGATCCAAACAAGAAAATACTGCCGCTGATTGTAGATGTTGAAACAATGAGTCTATGCGCGGTTGTGGAAATTGATCATACGCTATCAGGCGGTTAAGGTTCTTATATGAGCATACTAGACGGTGTGTACCGTTCTTTTTGGGAACCAGAAAGGCCGGGCTGGAGTAAGGTGACCGGCAGGGCTCTATAATGTGCTGAGCCTGCAACTCTTCAATCTGTTTCCTCATTATGTCAGTTTGAACAGGATTAAGTTGGAAGGGTTTTGATCGGAAAGGGATGTCTGACACAACAGGTATCGAAACCGGATCCAAAGTGCAAGTACCAACCTTTTCCGTAACCACATCCTGAAATTGAAATAACAATGATTGTAAGGATTGGTTATCTAAGTGAACGGGAAGAGGATCGGTAATGACTGACACATGAGAAGTTTCCGGCGAACTCGAGGAGGAACCAGGAAGGGCCTCAGAGATATGTATCTGGGTAGGTTCAGGGAAAGCAATAGTACACCCTCCTGATGAAAGGGAAAAGATAAAAGTTTCGTCTCAAAAGAAATGGTCGCTTTGGTATGGACCAAAAAATCCGTGCCCAAAATTAATGAAAAGGGGAGAGCTTCCGACACCCAAAAGCGCCATTTCCAAGTAAGTCGGTCAAGTCGCAAAGGTAGGTAACAAAAGGAGGATAAAAAAATGAATGGTTAGTAACATCTCGCAATTCGATGGATTGGTCAGAAAAAATAGGAAAGGAACCTTTAAGAGTATGTAACAAAGAAGAAGAGATTATAGATACCGAAGAAGCGGTATCAAGTAATGCCAAAACGGGAGAATGATTAAGAAGCACCCGCAGTGTGGGTGTCGGGTGACCTTCAAACAAAAAGGGATATTCAGCATGCAGTAAAAAGGGAGGGGTATCCACCTGTGTTGTACCGAAAGCCAAAGGTAAATTGGAATCCTGGCCCAACCTAGTTGATGACGCTACCGCTGGCATGCATGATGGAATAGAAACTGGTTGATGGGGCGAAATATCTGGAACTGAGGAATCGTCTACCGAAGGCACATGTGCCAAAATGTCCACATTGTCCTGTTTGCGTTGGAGATTCCACTTCAATTCCGGCTGCCAAATGTTTTGGGCCATAAGAAGTAAATCCCCAATAGTTTGTGGACGGGAATGCCCCAAAAGTAATGCACGCGCTGGAAAATTTATACCCTCAATAATCGTACCTAATAATTGTGACTCCGACCATTCTACCGGGAGAATTTGATAAGCGTCATAGATGTCGCGTACAAACTCTCACCGGGTTGCTGCACCCGATGTAAAACCTCGTTCTGAAATGACAACAATAAGGAATGTGGAATCAACCGATTCCAAATCATTAACTTGAATAATTTCCAAGGCAACTTTTGTAAAAGGCCTTCCAGCCAAATCTCTTTAAAGGGGGTCAAGGTGTACTGCAAGGCCCATAGCAAAACCGACTCAATGTCAAGCAATTCCAAGGTAACTATCTTATGAAGTCGGAAAAAAAGGTAAATAAAAGAGGAATATCTAGTCCGTGTAACACTGGCAGGTCTTGAAAAAGAAATTTGGAGGCATTAAAGCGTACAAGGTCGCGCACGGGCGTTTGTGGCTGAGGTAACAGGAGACCACTTACAAAATCCAATGTTGAAGGGGAGGGTGGAGGTAAAGGGGACGGAGTATAAGGAGGAGGAATATCAAATGTCATGTTGCTAACAGAAGAAAAAAAAACACGGAAATCCTGAAATATGTAAACACCCGGTACAAGTGGAAGGTAAGAAAAAACTAAACACCAAATAACAAGTCAAGGATGAATAGAAGGCTACCAGAATCAAAAAAACTGGCAAGGACTGTAAAAGGGGGAAATGATACCCAACAAAAAAAGGGGGGCGATGAATGTGAGGGGAAAAAAATTTATGTCAAATATTAAAAAAATATATATATGGTTAATGGTTATATCAAAAGAACCAAAGTTTGCTGCCAAAGTTATATAAAGGGACAAGGAAAAAAAGGGGGGATTAATGGGAGGGAAAAAAATTTTGCTTTCAATGATGACGAAAGGGTATTAATTGAATAATCGGAACGAAAAAAAACCAATGCTCTAGCTACCAAAATTTGTAGCGTGGAGAGGGGCTAAGTGAGATTGCACGCGATAAATTGTCTGGAAGCGCACGCGGCAACTCACCTTCAAAAAAAGAAATCCAAGACCCACTCTTCACGTACAAAAAGTAATTCCACCTCCTCCTGCGTCGTACTTCCCCCACAGTGACGCGAGAGTTTACGGGCGACAAGTGCAGGAAGCACGAGACAAGAAGGGGAGGAAGGTGACCCCCAAAAAAAGAAACTCGCGTTTAGCACGTGCCGTGCTTCAAGGTTTCAAAAAAAGGGGTCCGACAGCGAATAGCAACGTTAACCTTATCCGCTGTAACAAAATAAAAAAAAGGATAGTATTCCTCCAACGTAACTACTTTTCTCACTTCTCTGTGCAATATAATTTACATGAAAAATTGAATACGTGTACACACTCCTTTTTTTTTGTTAAGTTAACTTTAGGATTCTACGTAACGTTACTAACGGGCAACTCTTACTGTTCAAACGTTCCACCAATAATTAAGACGCTACTCAATTCAATTAACAAATATAATTGCATTCAAGATTGTTCTCCATTTTACATTATTTGAATATTACAACAAACCCCCACGTATTGCACTGGGTGTGATTTCAATAACACATTCATTGATTAACAAACCGAGCGACCAGCGATCTATTCTACTACGTTACATAAACTCATGTTCAATTTTAACAAACCAGCAAAAACACGAAGCAAAAAAGCTTCCACTTAACAATCTTGTCGTGTTATCAATTGATCCTACGTAATAATTTTACTTGCCCAAAACATTCATCTCTCTTATACAGTATACGTAGCATATCCAAAAATAAGAACGTGACGTTCTTCCTTTGCCCAATCAAACAAAAGACCTAGATGGCCTCAATCTTTAACGTAACTTGTACGTACTTATGTATACATTAATATATCGCTTGTCCCCTATTCTTTACGCATCAACTAGTGCTACCTTTACTTATATAGGATCGCTATTAGGACAAAGGGGAAAAAGGGGGGGGAGATTGCAATTAGTGCAAGTCCCCTTTTTTTTGTTTCCTTTAGTTCTGGTGCGAACACGCGCGCCTTTGTCGTAGCACGAACAAGGTAGTGCTTCTTACAACCACGAGTTCCGCAGTAAAGCTTCAAATTTCTAATTTTTGCCCAATTGTAGATTACCAAGAGATTATAAGCAATTCCCCACACTTCTTCTTGCGTTTATTTTACAAAAAGCCAAATTCAACCGAAATGATCGGTTCGTGAAGTTATGCCACACTAACACAAAACGTTCGTGATTTGCGTCGTTACAAAAAATGTTCGCCGTGCTACAACAGGGTAGCGAGATAGTAAATCACAGGTCCAACACGTAAAAGCAGAAACGTATATACATTAGTTTTCTCGCAATTTCACTTATTCAATTGGGCTATGTCAAAGTTACGGGGTTCCCAAAACTTATGCGACGAACGGCAAGGAATTAACCTTGTTCCCACTTTTCACGGTCTAGTTAAAGTTTGTACGTACCTCACCACGATTGTAAACGTCCCATGGAACTGCAACGCCTTCCTTTCACAAGAGTCCAAGTGATCACTCCATTTGCCTTCTTCCCATTTAGCTGTCAGCGCAGCAGGCGTGGTTCGGCAGGTCGTGGTTCAGGTACTCTCTAGCCGGTTGGGACTGGATGACGAAGCATCTGGCTGGTGCGTGCCGTTCGAAGCGAAAGAGAAAAGACCGAGGTCGGAGGACGAACTGAACTGCAATCGCAGCAGGATTTACAAGCGGGCGTAAGCCGCAAAAATATGCCACCAGGAGGCAGCAGCAGAGAGCGATCGTGAGGCGAAACACCCTCGATGGCGAAAAATTGAACTTGCAATTTTTTTTTTGTTTTTTAACAATGTAAAGATTGTAAACCGCAAGGGACAAACGTTACATAGGCTAATTGGGACTGGATTTAAAGTTTAATGTAACTTCGATCTACCATCCTGCCCAGCGACTCTGCAAACTACTCTTTTGCTACTTGATGTTGACTAACTCCACGTCATACTCAGAGACTCTTTTTTTGCTATTATTTGTCATCAGTCAGACTCATTTCAATGGCCAATAACCCCCTTCCCCCTCCGCTCTCCTCCAAGTAACTTTCCCTGCATTCATGATGTGTGATTCTATTTATTTTCATCATATTTGTGCAATGCATTTGTAATATCGGACATGTCAATGAATAGTGCAACGTGGGGCATATTATTGAGCATAGAACTAGGTACATGACCTTCAATGACCCCTGAGAGACAATAGACGTATTAGAAGTTCCAGAATGAACCTGGCTGGCTTCCCAGCGATCTCCACAGAGTGTCTCTTTAGTCGAGCTGCGAACCATCATATTATCTTGAAACGGGGATGTAGAAAGTACATTAGACCTACTACAGCACATTGTAAAAAGAGCGGAGAGGAATTAATACACGAGACAAGACTGGTTGTTCAATTGTTATTTTACGTTGATTTTCTTCCTGTTTAGGCTAATCGCGACAATGAGGACGAGTGAGTGTTGATATGATGGAATTAATGAACATTTACAAAGAACAACCAGGGCCTCCCCGATGGCGCAGTGGTAGCGTCTTCGCCTTGTAATCAAGGGGTCCCGGGTTCAATACCCGGTGGAGGCACAAGTGGTTCGGATCCCACTTTAAACTGTAGGTCCAGTCCCAATTAGCCTTACTGTGCATAAAGTGGACTTAAAACAACAAATCAACCAATCAACAAAGAACAACCATGCCCGGGCTGGGATTTTAACCCGGGGCCCCTGGCCCCTGGCCTCGTAGCGCGATGTGCTAACCACTAAATCGCGGAGGGTCGGCACGAGACAAGAATTGGATGGTAAAATGGAAAATGTAACCAAATCAAAAATATGTTTGTAAAAAAGTTTCATTTAGGTAGAACTTAGAGGGAAAAAATTAAAACAGAGGTGCCGATTTCTAGCGATAGGTATTAGGGGGGTAAAGTTAAGCGAAGTATGAATACCAATTTCTTTCCGCGTGCGGGTAGGTACACTGAAAACATAAAAACACGTATCAGCAGAGCCGGATTAACCTATGGTCAACTGGGTCAATTGCCCCGGGAACCCCACCAAGAGGAAGCTGTGAAGGGCCTCCACAAAAAAAAGATTATCCAGATGGCTATGCTTGTGAAAAATTACATAAGAAGTTGTATTTTAAAAATAAAAATAAAACTTCAATATTGTCGAATGTCTACACTCTTCTGGATCCAATTGTAGCACAGCTCTCAGTCGATCTGTTTGTAAATATCTGAAGCTCAGTATACTTTATACCATGGATTGATTTGGCTGTGGTGTGGAAATAAGGCACACTTATTCAAACAACCAATTCTCAGATAGATTAAGATAATAAATAATCCTACGAAGTACATAACTTTCTTTCGTTAATAACATCGTATTCGAACTGTGAGTTTTTCTAGGGGAAAAAATGTGGAGATACTAGTGCTCTCTCAAAAATGAAATGAGTGAAATACAGGCTTCGTGCTGCCATGGGACAGGATCGCTTATCCAATCTTTGTTTAATAAGCATTGAACATGAACTTCTTCGTGAATTGGACTTCGATGATATAGTAGATGAATTTTCGGCGAAAAGGCAAGAAAAGTGTGTCTACTATAAGTGTTAAGCCTTTGGGTTTCTTGAAGAAAGTGTAGTTACTACAATTTCCAAAATGAACCAGTAGATGGACCGTGCATATGTAGTGACATATTTACTCTTAATTGTAAATAATATCATTTATAATAAATTATGTACGTAAGCCCCGTGATTAACATATTGAGCTAATAAAGCTCCTAGTAAAAAATGATAAAAAAATGCGGGGCCCCCACAAAACATTTTGCCCAGGGGTCTCCACAAACCTTGATACGGCCCTATGTATCAAGGTACATTGGTCACACTCTGTCCTGTTTCAAAACTCTGGAAAAGTGCCATATCCCGTAAGAAAGGATGATAGATAACGATAACGCCCTCGCCTTGCAATCAGGGTGTTCTGGGTTCGATACTCGATGCAGGCACATAGTGGTTCGGATCCCACTATAAACTCTAGGTCAAGTCCTAATTAACCAGGGGCCGCGCCAGAAATTTTCGACCGAGTGGGCAGAAGCTCCATAGTGATAGATTAGGGTGGGCAGTATAAATGTTTTGATTTGGTGTTTTTAAGTCCACTTTATGCACAGTAAGGCTAATTGGGACTGGACCTACAGCTTAAAGTGGGATCCGAACCACTATGTGCCTCCACCGGGTATCGAACCCGGGACCCCTTGATTACAAGGCGAGGACGCTACCACTGCTCCATCGGGGAGGCCCCCAGTATAAATGTAAGACCATGTATGTGTACGTAAGACGTATGTATCCCCCTCTCTCTTACACTCCCGATTTTCCTCTTACTTCTTTTCCCTTTCCTGGTTTTCCTCTTTATTCTTTTCTAATCTATTCTCCCATCTTGTTCCATTTACTTTCGTTTTGTCTCTGATGGACACAATTATTTCAAGGAAGTGTTTACCCATGCGCAGCCATACCCAAGCCATACCTTCTATATAACTTTCTTGCATGTTAATACAGTGAAATAAATGCGAATTAGGTTTAAGCTTGTGTTGCAAATACAAATACAGACTTGAAACTTTTTGGAACATTGAACAAGCAAGCGTCCTTTCTCTGGGAGGTGGTTTCTTTCAGGAAGTAAAAATAGAAGTATCTCCAGATCTTTATGAGGACATGTTTGTTACAAAGGGAAGAACAACATACCCAATGTGGTGAAGTTTCCAAGGACACCAGGAGCGGCATGTCCTCAAATTTGGAGACCATATTACGGTACCTGCACCCTCTCGAGCAGTGGTTTATGACAGGAAACAAGTAGAAAGTGGCAGGGTCACAAACAACAGAAGTGTCGCGTTGCTCCTTATCGGCGAACTTGAACTAACTGGTAGAGGTAGCATAAGAGTGACAAATACTTGCCAAAAATGAACACCGTTTTCCGAATCAAGAAATTCAACTGTATTGCGGATAAAATTTTATTTTCACATGTTTTTATAGCAATAATGTTGATTATTGGCTGTTGCTATATCTTGCTGTACCCGTTTGAAATCACTTCTACGTGGCGGAGTGGTTAGTACAGCGCGCTACGATGCCAGGGGTCCCAGGTTAAAATCCAGGCCGCCAGGACATGTGTTCTTTATGAGTGTCGTTTCATAATTTCACCATCCTCATCTTGGCGATTAGCCAAAGGTGGCAGAAAAGCAAAGTAATCAATCAATCGTTTTATGTAGTAGTAGGTTGCTAACATATGTATGTTGTGTTTTTTTTTTTTTTTTTTTTTTTTTCAATTTTCTTCCTCGTTCTATTTGAATGGGATCACGCTTTCACAAGAAATGAATGAATGAATAAACAATTCGATAGAATTGTATTTTGGGAGCGCGAGGCCCTGTGTTGTGACACGCGTCGGACATCTAATGGCGGCGCTGAGTGTTGGACAGAAGTTGAACTACGCCATCATTTGAGCATCGCTGCTTTATAAATAGAAATGTGTAGGCTGCCAAGGAAATTATCACGGGTAATATATATTATTTGGTTGTGGTGACATATTGAGTCTTAAATTGTCAGGCGAATTCCGGTGCGAGAGATTGAGTATTTTTTCGATGGAAAGAGGGGAATATCAATGTTAAATCTTAGGTTATATCGGGAATTTTTGGTAGGGGGACTGAGCATCAAATTTGGAGGACTAACTAAAATCTAACTAACTCTCTAAGACGCTAACCTTCTTAAATTCGAAGGTTTATGGCTGCAACAACGAAAGCTTTCCATCTGTCCCTATCCTGGGCAAGATCAGTACAATCTTTTCCATCCCATACATATTTCCTTTAAGTTCTTTTCAACGTTATGCCTCCATCTTCGTCTTGGCCTTCCTACAGGTCTCTTACCATCAGGTTTTCCCAACAAGAATTCTGTAAACTCTTCTATCCTCTCCTATTCGTGCCTCATGGCCTGATCACGAAAGTTTTATTGATTTTATTTTTCTAATAATGTGGACATGCATACAAATTATGCAGTTCTAAATTATCTTCTCCACTCAACTGTCTCTCCTCCACTATGGAAAAATTGCTTTCAAAGAGGCCACACAACGAAGAAAAATGGATTATATTTGAACTCTCATGTAAAAATATGACTAACGATTTGACATAATTTACCTTAGAAGTTATAATTGACTGTAGGCAGTGCTCGAATTGAAGAAGAGGAGGGAGGGGGTTGAGTCATGGAGTTTTGCCCTTCCCACATTTTATTTTCCAAACTCTGTATGTTTAAATTAATTTCTAACGAGGGAATGACTTTTTCTCCATTCCGCCATTGTTGTTATTAATTTTATAAATTGAAGTAATAATTATCGATTAATTTCAAGTCAATTCACAGTAATAAAACAGTCTACATTGTAACTTTTGTACTACATTTTACATTAAAAATCGATGATTGTAAAAGAAATCTATGTAATATTACCCTGGTCTGTAGGTGAAACATTTTTTTTTCTAAAAGTTATAAGAAAGTATTGACGCCATTAAATTACTATTTTTGATGGTTTACCATATGCATAAATAGCAAATATCTTACTGTGAAATTTATCTGATTAATCAAAAAATTCGATAGAAGTAATAGTTCACAGAAACCCTCGAGATATGGAAATAAGCAGGCCATAAAGTTTGAGATAAAGAATTCTTGACACCTCCAACCTCCGAAAAAATTCTGCCTGCACCTTTGGCTTCCGAAGAACTACATATCAGGCAACAATCTCAAAATGTAAAAATAGGAAGCTCTGAAACTTTACCCTCCTTCCACGTTTACTTCTAATCGAACACGGGGGAGTAGGGGCGGGGGGAGGACTCACGTTAGCCTCCACATAAATCTGGGCCCGGCAATGAGTGAGTTGAAGTGACAACGTTGGGACTGTCTTCACAAATGCATCTTCATGATGGGCATCGCGAGTCATCTCATCTACAATCTATCCAGGGAATTTTCTGGAGCAAGGGTAAAACGCGAGTGCGAGGAGCGAAGCAGTACACGCTGCTGCAGAGACTGGTAACTGCAGTTGCTTCTCTCCCCTCCACGAAATCCCGTTCCCTGGCATGTTTTTACTGGTTGAGCCCTTTCACGTCATGACTTGTGCAGAGTTGCTTTCCTTCGCTCCTGAGATTCCCTGGACAGAGCATAATGTATAGGTTATGCGGCGGCATACGTTAGAACAATTATCACCAAATAACCTATGCCACCAAATTACCTTACTTTATCCTGTTATTGTATTAGCGATTCCTGTAAAATGTAATAATTGTACTAAGTACACTACATAGTAGAGCCTTGTATATAAATTACTCCATAAAATTAGAAAAATAAATAATAATTGTATTTATTTGCATTTTCCTTGTGCGAGATGTACGCTGCACGCACTACATAAATTTTACTTTACACACACTTTCTCTTCCCTTACAGTCATGTATTAATATTGTACCCTCTTTACGTTAATGTAAAAATACTCTTAGTAGTTGATCAGATATAAGAAAATTAGACATAATAAGTATAGTTTAGCAATCCAAATCTTGTACATGCAAATAAAGTTGTATGTCTGGTTTCATTATGCAGAGTCCATTTCTAACTTCTTGTCGGGTTATACTTTTATTTCAGGAAGTGAATTTTTCGCTTGAAATAAAACACATGTAATCTTTTCTACAGATTACCAGAAGCAGAACGCGTGAATTTGTACAGGAGACACCAAATTCTATTCCATTTTTAGAAATCTGAGTATGGCTCTATACCGTATCATGCCGAAGGCATGACTCGAATCCGGGACCCCGGGCGCCATAGTCCGATAGTCTAATCATTTCATAAAATGGGCCCGAGTATGAAAGAAGCTGGAAAGAGCTTCTTTCAAGCAAATGCCACCTGCGATCTTCAGCGGATGTAAAAAACCGCTGATACGAATTCTTCCGGAATCGCAGGAAGATACTGCAAACACAGCCTTACGCTGAAAACACCGTTATTGAGAGACGCGGTCTCTCAACGGCCGAAGTTCGAATTTCGTTTAAATAGCTTGAGAGAATATTTCTCGCCCAGTCGGTATCTGAAATCTATCGCGTGCACAGTTAGTGTCTCGGAATTATACAAGTTGTTGAAGTAAGAAAGTTATGGCGTGAATAGTTGTTACCGAACGTTACAAAAGGAGTTACAGCGAGGAGTAGTACAATATCGGAAAGGAGTTTTATTTCAGGAGAGTTCATCAGAGTTTCATCAACGAACCAGCGAGTCGATCGTCACTTCGAGATCTACAGGTAACGAACGTTCCTCTATCCTTGTCTTTCATTCTCTCACACCCTTGCCAGACCAGTTAATTGTAGTGTTTAAAGTTAATCGTGAGTGTAGTTCTTATTTCACGGGGCTAGCCCCCTTGCTTGGTTAAGTGTAGACGTAGCTTTTCAGAGTTATACCCCCTCTTACGATACACCTCTCGCAGCTAAATAACTTCGAATATCAGGCTTCACATAGCCTATCTGCGATCCCTTAATTTAAACAATCGGGTGATTGTACGATACTATATATAAGATGTATGAAACACAGTCACACAAGCAATCAATGTGCTAGAAATAAATTTTAACTCTGTTGCAAAATAATAATAATAATAATAATAATAATGATAATAATAAAAAATATCTGTGCACCCTATGTCTCCAACATTGCAGCATGTATATTTGTACCTACAAGTGAAAGTGAAGGAAATCCTGGCAGGGATTCTTCAGGTCCGTAGCTAGTTTTCTTTAGATTAGTACAAAAGGTATACAGAATTCTTCTCACCATTCGTTCTTCACTCTTTTATTCTCACGAGAGTTGAGGCTGCCTTCTACCACAACTGTCACGTCCTATTGTAGCGTTTTTATATTCATATATCACAAACGCTACATAATGGAAAATTTCACGTAAAATATTAGTTTAATTTTCCGCTATCAGAGGTCCTTTTCCCTCGATAGCTCAATGACCAGTGCTGCCTCTTGCGGCAGACTTGGTACAAGCGCGCAGGTCGTAAAACACCTCGACAGTGCTTCAACGACTTTTGAACCGGCGGGAACTAGAAGTTTAACTTCCTTCGCACAACTTAGCCAGCGAGAGACGTGCCCAGCGACCTGCCTTGACGGACGGAAGTTTCCTCGTTTGCCATTTTGTGGAATGGGCCAGTATCATAGAGGACAAGGGCATAAATAGGACAGCCGCATTACAAGGACTTTGAGGCCAAAGTTTGTTTGGCGTAGGTACGTAAATTCTCTCTGCTGTGATAATGAACTTAACATCTTTGTGCTGAAGTTCCACGTCGTATTCCCTTTAATCAAGCATAAGCATTGCGCGTAAAACTTTTGTTGCACTCTGTTTTCCGCCCCCCTTTTTCCCCTTGTTGCGTGCCACCTTTTGGACGCCTTGAACGCTTTATGTGAACTAACGAAATATAATTATACGTCAAAACTAGGTGGGAACAGAACAAATTAATTCTTGCTTGACTTTTGGCTCACAAAAAAAAACCTTTTTTTGTCGCTAAAGATTCTGGTTTTCGCAAGTGATTCCTAACAAGTGAACCTTTTGTGCAGCGAACGAGTATTGCAGTTTTTGTCTATCTTGTGATGCGTTCCTTATGCTGGCATTTGATGATTTGAGCTGGTAGTCAAAAAAGGACGTCGAGTTGAAGTCCTCGTCGCGAAAGCAAAATTTACGAACCTTCATTCCCCCTTTAATAATTGTTTCGGGACGTTTGTTCCATTTTGCACCTTTCCACCCTTTTTCCACGGTAGCATTAAGAATTAGGAGAATTGGGGGTAATATTGTTTAAATGCAAAACTTGTTAATGTAAAAGTAAATCGGCGTGATGCAAAAAGAAAACTTGCTTGTAGTGAGCGCATGAGCTGTGGCGTATTGTTAAATGTTAAATCTTTATGTTTGAATGGGTCGATGTGAAGATCAAAGTATAAATTGAATACGTATTGTTAATGGAGTGAATGGTTGAAATCAGTTAAATTAACACACGCAGGACGTGTCTTTTGAATTTTGACGTGGACGCACGTCTCTTGTGAAATTAGTATTGGACTTATGTCGACCCTGTTGATATTGGGCTATTTTTACGTGTTGATTGTTGTTTATTAAATACATGATATTTGTGCAATGCAATACGCTGTTGTTGATTGAACTTAGTAAATTGTAGTTTTCCTTACTTGAAATCAAAACGCGCGTGAGATACTCGTCACGTGGTAACCATATACTGATATCAAAGTTACTACCGAGTAATATTGTATTTTGGTGAGTGCAAGACCAAACAATAAGAGTGGATGATATACTAGTTGAGAGTGTGAAAGAATTCAACGGAGAAGGCACGGAGTGCTATTCGTTGACGGACCCTTTAATTTTGAGTGTGCATTATATACATATATATAGGGTGTACATTTATTACAGGGCTTTGTCTCGCGCTTCTCGTCGACGTTGCTTGTAGACTCCTGCATTGTTGTGCGAGAAGGGCGACACAAAAATTGTATTTGTAATATATAGTGTGGGTATTTACTCTAACTTTGAAGTTGCGCTCGTCGCACAGTCGCTTCCTCATAAACATCTCGCGCGATCGTGGCTTAACCCCACTATACCATTACAAATTTTGGTATCAGAGCATCGGTTTCATTTGATCCGTTGTAGCAACATCACTATTGTTATCATACAACCTCCCAAAATTTTTCCCCCCAATTGTCCCCCCCCCTAACTTTTGAGTAAATTGATTTTTTTTTGCAAATCACCCTTTCCTTTTCTTCAACATATTTACTGTTTTGCAATAATAATTTTTTTGTGAAAAGTGTAATTGGTGTGGTACAAATTGACTGCATTTGGCATACGTGATATAATAAATAGTGGTTAATAGTGCAACACAACCTCTACCTGTGCATTTTGGGCTTTTGATCCGGGGTGTGACCATTAGCCTTGCTATAACTTGTTCTGGTGGGACATTGAATATTTTTTTTTACTTTTCTCCTCCCATTTGTATTTGTACCCCCTCACTTTCCTTTTTTTCATAATAAATAATTTCCTTTTCTTTTTTCACTCTGGTCCCCCCCTTATTTATATTTTGATAGATTGGTTATATTTTCCCCTTGTACACATACATCTTTATATTGTTGTTTTGTGCTTGGGTCTTTACCTTTTTCAGCGAAATGACATCTGCCATACCTTTTCCCTATACGCCGCCACATTTACCTCCACCATCACCCTCAACTTTGGATTTTGTACGTGGCTTGGTTTTACCCCAGCCTCCTACCCCCGTGCAAGATTTGGCGCGCGTTAGTGCCATCAATTTCCTTTTTAAGAACTTGCCAACATCGCATGGCCAGGATATACATACTTTGTTTCTCTTTTTGTTTACCTTACATAAAATCATTTGTTTGGATTTGATGGACGTCGAATCCATTTTATTATTGGCTTTACAATATACATTGTCCCCTCTTACAGAAATTTGGCTGGAAGGCCTTTTGCAGAAACTGCCCTGGCACTTGTTCACCTTAATGATCTGGAATCGTTTAGTTCCACATTCTGTCTTACTACCTTTTCAGATCGATGTTCTTCATAGGGTACAACAACCGGATGAAAGTTTGTACTCCTACGTTCGGGATATCTATGATGCTAGCCAAGTATTCCCCATTGAATGGTCTGAGTCACAGTTAATTGATACCATTATCGAGGGTATCGGCTTTCCAGCTCGCTCGCTACTCTTGGGACGCTCTCGTCCCCAAACCATTCGGGATTTATTTCTTTTGGCGCAAAATATATGGCAACCCGAATTAAAATGGAATTCTCAGCGAGGTTCGGAGACACGGGATACACAACATACAGTCCCGGTGCAGCCGTTGTTGACAGATAGTTCCTTCGCTTGTGGTGATCCGCCCATTGAACCGGTTTCTGCTTATCCATGTATGCCCGCGGTAGAAATTTCACCGCAGGTTGAACGAAAGACACATGTTCCAGATGACAGTGGTGCCCCTGTTAGGGACATTTCTCCTACCTTGCTTCATACGAAATATCCGTTTTTGTTTGAGGGCCAACCGACACCCACAATTCGAGTTCTTATAAATCAACAACCGGTTTTTGCATTACTCGATACAGCCGCATCGGTGTCCTTAATTTCCTTTTCCTTTTTGAATACACTTAAAGATTCCTCCCCTCTTCTTACTGATCACTCTATAGAATTGCGGGACGTGACTAATCATCCATTTTCATTATCGGCTTATAGTCATTTGACTTTACGTCTTGATCGTCTATCTTGGAAGTGGCGCTTTTGGGTATCAGAAACCCTTCCTTTTCCTTTAATATTGGGTACCGATTTCTTGATGCACACAGGAGCTATCCTTTCCTTTGAAAAGAAGCTTTTGTCTTTCCCTTTTCATATTGATGGCATTCAAATGTCTTTTTCCTTATCACCCCCAGTAAATGTTCTGGATGTATCTCTCCCTTCACCGAATGCGCCTTTAGAAGTTAATTATCAATCAGATGAAGATTTACAGTTTCCTGTATCCTCAAATAGTTCAACTTTACAATCCTTGTTGTGTCAGTTTCAGGATGTGGTAACAGACAAGGTGGGTTCTTGTACTTTAGATCCCGTTTCGATACCTGTGGTGTCGGACATTCCCTTTCGATCCAAACCGTTTCAACTAAATCCTGTACAAACTGAAATTTTGAGAAAACAGATTGAGGATCTACAGGCACAACAAATTATAGAGCCGTGCCGGTCACCTTACTCCAGCCCTGCCTTCCTTGTACCCAAGAAGAACGGTACCCACCGTTTGGTATGTTCTTATAAAAATCTTAATCGCCTCATAGCCTATGATCAATTTCCACAACCACGTATTGATCTTTTGTTTCAGCATCTACAATCGGCAGCAGTATTTTCTTGCTTGGATCTATGCCAATCGTTCCATCAAATACGATTGGATGATAAAAGTAAAGACTTAACGGCTTTTGTTACGTCGTTTGGACAATATAGATATACTCGCGTTCCGTTTGGTATCAACTTGGGGACTCAAATACTATCAAGGGCACTGGATGAAATCCTGGGAAAATTCAAATACAAGTTTCTTATGACGTACGCCGATGATTTGCTGATATATTCACCCGATATGCCGTCCCATTTGCAACATATCAAAGAGGTTCTTCTAGCCTTGCGGCAAGCTGGTCTTACCATAAATCCTCAAAAATCTACTTGGATGGCTTCCGAGATAAAATATTTGGGCTATATCATTCGCAAAGGTCAGATGCTTATGGATCCTGATCGGGTTTCCGCAATACAGGATATTCCCGCTCCTAAGAGCCAGAAGGGTGTTTCTCAAGTCATGGGGTTACTTTCATATTTTTCCCGTTTTATACCTCAATTTGCGGAGCGCACATGTTTTCTTACCGATAAACGTAAGAAGGATCTTCCCTTTGTTTGGACTTCGGAAGATCAGATCCGGTTTGACAACCTAAAAGCCGCCTTTATTGAACATACGGTATTAGCATTACCTGATTTCAATCAGGAGTTTGTTTTGCAAACGGATGCTTCAAGTTTGGCCCTTGGCGCCACCTTAAATCAGAGAGATATGGATGGATCCTTACGTCCCATCGCCTTTGCGTCGAGGAAACGCACCAATCTTGAGCGTAAGCAATCCATATACGAAGCAGAGTGCGGTGCCATCGTCTTTGGTTTTAAGAAATTTGAAACTTATTTGACGTCTAAGCACTTCACTCTGCAAACGGATAATCAGGCCTTGTCCTGGTTACTCAAACATCCAGAACAATTTGGCAAGTTCGGACGTTGGTTGTTATACCTTTCGCGTTTTTCTTATGATGTGGAACATATTTCGTCAGCTAAAAACCCGGTAGCGGATTGCCTTTCTCGCATGCATTCTCCGGAAGATTTTGCTGTGTCTTCGCTGCCTTTTACCAGCTTGGCCTGCGCTGCCCCAAAGTTTAATATAATTCCCTTCAATAAGTCAGACATTTCAGCCCTCCAAGTCCAGGATCCTGCTCTATCTCCCATCATTGCTCAATTGAAGGACAATTTACAGGTTAAACATTACCGCCTGTACCAGGACCTTTTGATTTGGCAGCCGCCTCGAGCAACCTCTTCCTTGGTTGTGCTTCCTAAGGCCCTGCAACATTTAATTTGTCGCTATTACCACGATACTCCTGTAGGTGGTGCCCATTTAGGTGTTAATAAAACAATAAAGAAAATTGCATCTCTCTTTTGGTGGCCAAATTATCTTTCGGATATCCGTTTGTACGTGCGCTCTTGTGATATTTGCCAGAGGGCTAAAATAGCTGTACGCAAGCCTCCGGGCCTTCTTTCTTCGGAGGTTATTCGCCATCCCTGGAGACGTCTATATATTGACCTAGTCGGTCCCTTGGTTCGCTCGACTAAAGGTAATGTGTACATTTTGGTTGTGGTGGATGCCTTTTCAAAGTGGGTCTCATTGTATCCACTCCGATCAGCAACGTCCCATCATATTATTGATAAGCTACGCACCTTATTTTTGTCCTTTGGTGCTCCTTGTGAGTTGGTATCTGACAACGCCTCATACTTCCGTTCACATTTATTTAATAATTTCTTGTTTGAATCCAATATTAGACATATATATACCAGTGCATACTATCCAAATCCCTCTCTGGCAGAGAGATTTATTAGAAACCTTAAGGCTTCCTTGATTTGCTACCATTCCCAAGATCATACTAAATGGGATGTTCATTTAGGTAGCATTGCCTTTGCATTTAATACTGCACAACATGACAGTACTCATACTACTCCCTCCAAACTCATTTTTGGTCGTGAAATAGATGGACCCATGAATTTTTTTTGGGAACTGCAAATGGATAATGAACTGGCTGCTCCTCCTTCTCCGGAACGAGCTCATCGTTGGGGTGAGGCGTACCAACATTTGTTAAAATCTTGGCATTCTCGCCAACGTAGATATGACCTATCTCGATCCCAGGTTTCATATAAGCCAGGTGATATGGTACTGTATCGTACCTTCCCTCATAGCAATGCTTTACAACGCATTTCTTCAAAACTTCAAGAGCGTTGGTCGGGTCCTGCCCAGGTTTACAAAATGCTGGGTCCCGTGACTGCTTTATTGGTGGATCCAGACACTCAGCAGATAGTTAGAAAGGCTCATGTGTCACACATTAAACCATATATTATACGTGACTTGGAGGTTGTTCCCCAAATAGAGGATTTGGCAACTTCTAACATAGCTCAGCAACTTCAGTCCTCTCCAGTCACATTTTAATGACTCCTATGCTTAATTTGCTCATTTTATTACATTTATTTTTGTACCTCCTTGTAAGTGTTACTGCATATAAATGTATCTATATATATGTATATACTTTTGGTTAGTAATATTGCTGACCTCTATATATATCTATGTGTCTTGTATAACCTTTGATATTGAATTGAGAGTGTTAATATTTTGTGTGTATTTTATGTATGAGAGAAAGTCATGCTCTCTTGAATGAAATTTGTTTACTTTGCTATGACCTATGGTAACTCCTAATTCTCCGTACTGTTGTAATAATGCTATCTCCTTGTTCCTTCCAGTAGTAACCTTCTCCTCAACTTTTCTATTTCTTCCTTCTTCTTTCATTCTTTATCTCGATTTTGATTGCGTTCCTTTTTTTCTTTCTATGTTTTTTTGCTCGACGAGGATACGTGTGTGCTACCTGAAACTATTCAATGGAACTGCCAACCTTCTCCATCGTTCTGGTTATGAGTTTTTTCCTTCCATCTTCAAGTGTACGGATTACCTTGGTTACGGCAAAGGAGGCAATGTGTGCTGGTTACTCCACAACCTTGTCATGAAGAGTGTTACATCTAGGTGTTTGACCGGGAGGCAAACACGATGTGCGGTGCTTTCTGTTGTCGACATGCGTCTTCTTATGTTTAATATGCTTATATGCATCATTATGAAACTTTGAGTGACTATTTTCAAAATTGGTAACCTAAAAAGTTTTAGGCGTGTGAATTTTGAGTATGGATCAATTAAGTGGGATTAGATCCTTCCTGAAAGAACTTGGTATTAATTGCAACAATGTTTTTATATGTTGTCCAGGTTATTCAGTGTATATATGTTTTTTCTTTTGGATTTTGGGGTGTGCATTTTTTTTTTGGGAGTCGGGGGGAATTTGTAGCGTTTTTATATTCATATATATCACAAACGCTACATAATTGGAAAATTTCACGTAAAATATTAGTTTAATTTTCCGCTATCAGAGGTCCTTTTCCCTCGATAGCTCAATGACCAGTGCTGCCTCTTGCGGCAGACTTGGTACAAGCGCGCAGGTCGTAAAACACCTCGACAGTGCTTCAACGACTTTTGAACCGGCGGGAACTAGAAGTTTAACTTCCTTCGCACAACTTAGCCAGCGAGAGACGTGCCCAGCGACCTGCCTTGACGGACGGAAGTTTCCTCGTTTGCCATTTTGTGGAATGGGCCAGTATCATAGAGGACAAGGGCATAAATAGGACAGCCGCATTACAAGGACTTTGAGGCCAAAGTTTGTTTGGCGTAGGTACGTAAATTCTCTCTGCTGTGATAATGAACTTAACATCTTTGTGCTGAAGTTCCACGTCGTATTCCCTTTAATCAAGCATAAGCATTGCGCGTAAAACTTTTGTTGCACTCTGTTTTCCGCCCCCCTTTTTCCCCTTGTTGCGTGCCACCTTTTGGACGCCTTGAACGCTTTATGTGAACTAACGAAATATAATTATACGTCAAAACTAGGTGGGAACAGAACAAATTAATTCTTGCTTGACTTTTGGCTCACAAAAAAAAACCTTTTTTTGTCGCTAAAGATTCTGGTTTTCGCAAGTGATTCCTAACAAGTGAACCTTTTGTGCAGCGAACGAGTATTGCAGTTTTTGTCTATCTTGTGATGCGTTCCTTATGCTGGCATTTGATGATTTGAGCTGGTAGTCAAAAAAGGACGTCGAGTTGAAGTCCTCGTCGCGAAAGCAAAATTTACGAACCTTCATTCCCCCTTTAATAATTGTTTCGGGACGTTTGTTCCATTTTGCACCTTTCCACCCTTTTTCCACGGTAGCATTAAGAATTAGGAGAATTGGGGGTAATATTGTTTAAATGCAAAACTTGTTAATGTAAAAGTAAATCGGCGTGATGCAAAAAGAAAACTTGCTTGTAGTGAGCGCATGAGCTGTGGCGTATTGTTAAATGTTAAATCTTTATGTTTGAATGGGTCGATGTGAAGATCAAAGTATAAATTGAATACGTATTGTTAATGGAGTGAATGGTTGAAATCAGTTAAATTAACACACGCAGGACGTGTCTTTTGAATTTTGACGTGGACGCACGTCTCTTGTGAAATTAGTATTGGACTTATGTCGACCCTGTTGATATTGGGCTATTTTTACGTGTTGATTGTTGTTTATTAAATACATGATATTTGTGCAATGCAATACGCTGTTGTTGATTGAACTTAGTAAATTGTAGTTTTCCTTACTTGAAATCAAAACGCGCGTGAGATACTCGTCACGTGGTAACCATATACTGATATCAAAGTTACTACCGAGTAATATTGTATTTTGGTGAGTGCAAGACCAAACAATAAGAGTGGATGATATACTAGTTGAGAGTGTGAAAGAATTCAACGGAGAAGGCACGGAGTGCTATTCGTTGACGGACCCTTTAATTTTGAGTGTGCATTATATACATATATATATAGGGTGTACATTTATTACAGGGCTTTGTCTCGCGCTTCTCGTCGACGTTGCTTGTAGACTCCTGCATTGTTGTGCGAGAAGGGCGACACAAAAATTGTATTTGTAATATATAGTGTGGGTATTTACTCTAACTTTGAAGTTGCGCTCGTCGCACAGTCGCTTCCTCATAAACATCTCGCGCGATCGTGGCTTAACCCCACTATACCATTACACTATTTCCGATGATATATAGAGCTAGGCATGCAAAATGGCCACATGTGCCCACGCACCCACTAATTTTAAAACAATCAATCAATATCGAGCCAGACATTTACTAGATTCTCAAAATATACAGAGAATGAATAAACGTAATGTCCATTATTTCCCACTTTAAAAATTATAGTTTTTGATAATTCGGCAAACATGAAACGTACAATAATGGGTGCTGCTGAAAACGAAAGTTATCATATCCTAAGATGAAACCATAAATACACAACTGAAATAAAAAAAAAAATCAAGTAGCGAAATTCATGGAACTAATACTTGTTGCTTCTCTTAACTATCTTATTTAAAGTTTATGATATGGTAGTAGTCTGTGTAATTCATGGAATATTAGAGAGAAAACCAAAGCTTTGAAAAAATAAATTATAAAAATAATTTCTAACAATTTATCTTCAATAGATAAGTTTCAAAATATGTTATTTTTCATCACAATCTCTGTTATTTTTCGCTGTTTAGTGTGAAAATAAGGGTTATTATTATTTTTAAGTGACCTTATTTTAGTGTTATTTCTATTATTATAAAACACTATGCTTTGAGTCTGCAACACTGAATCGCGAAAATGAGGAAGCAAAGGCTCTGAGGGCCAAAATTGAAAACATATGGTACCGTTGTGGCTGTACTATCCGTTCCAAAACCTTTTGGAATCATTTTCCCTCCTTCAGATAACAGGCTCAAAGATTACGACAAAGCCGCAGGACACAACTGATCATGTTTCCTGGGAGCTCTGTACCCGAAGCTTTCTAGAGAAATGGCTTTGAATTCACTTTAGAGGTCGTTTCCAAGTCATTTGCAAATCTGTTCCATTGGAACAGACAGTACGTGACAAGGAAGACATGTAAGAGATTTATTATTCTTGTCAACATCTATGTTATTCTTTTCCATTATTATTTCCAGCATCAGGCGTTGGAATGGTTCATTAGCGGGACTGGGACTTTTCTGCCGATCCCCCACTTCCTACAGGAAGTAGCTAACGTCCAGCATTTCCATCTCCGCAATGCACAATTGAAATCTAATGAGACAATCATTCCTTACTCACTGTTATTTTGTTTAATACGTATTAATTTACTGTACGTAATTCCGTACTTATGACTGTAAAGCTGTGTCGGTCTCAGAGGAAAGTTGAAAATGACGGCGATATCCAAAATGAGTCTCCGGCAAAAATAAAATAAATAAAATATAATTAAATTGAAAACAAACTAGGTAACAATGGCGACGAGACTCTATGCACCGTCCACGGTTTAACAAACAAACAAAAAACGTATCAATAGATACTGATTTTCAAAGGTGTTTTATCACTGAGTTAAATTTTGCGTTTCTGAGTTAAAAAAACAAACAACCAACCAACAAACGATAATGTAGATTCTTGCAGAATGTATTATTTCGTTCAATGTATGGGGAACTTGGCGAGAGAAAGGGTCATTTTCCTTCCCTGAAATTTTCAGGCCCAGTAAAATTTACAAGTTCAGGGCATTTTCTGACGAACAAAAAATGAAAGAGTAATTTTAAATACTAAATAGTAGTGGACGCTATTTCCACAGATAAACGTATATAGGTTTATGTCTCTAGGTTTATAAGTTTATCTGTGCTATTTCTATGGGGTAAACAACTTGTCGATTCTGCCCCTCCCCCTTTCCAAAGTTAATCCCCAAGTTCGATTTTGCCTCCCCCAACCAAGTTTCGCCATGCATTTCTGCCTAAGGCTAAAGCCGTACGGCCTCCCCTTTAGACAGAAATCTGTGACTTTGATGAATCATTCACATTCCTTCCATATCTGCAACAATAGTTAACAGCTTCCAAGTTTGGTGAACGAAGGGGAGTTTCATTGCTTCCGCCAGAGTGTAATGTACAGTATGCACTAGAATTCAATACTGTACATTTTCCTTGTATGATATAGATATCTGTATAATCAAAAGTGGTCTGGAGTGTGTAGTAAGGGATGATGTCAGTTGATTTTGCATTGCTTCTATTCATGTAAATATTAATTATTTTGTTGTAAATGCACTGAAAATACTATCTGCTTGCCAATAATAAAATTAAGGAAGTTGAAAAAAGTTTGAATTAATTTCATTTCACAGGTTTTAAGCTTCAGGATATTTGCAACGATTTTCGTAGCCTTTCTTAGTAAACTATTTCTGCATCAAAGAACAGCGAAGATGCCTGTTGTGAACATTTTTTGAATCGACAACATTCGCAAGGATATTACGCATGATATCCAAACCAGATCACATCTTCCGAAAATAAGAATTCATTTGAGTAGGCAGTTGCCCACCCGCGTCCACACCTGACGCCGATATAACATGAACAGCGGTTTGTGGACGCTGAGGTTGATCCTTTATGAAATGATAATAAGTTACACATTCGCTATATTTCTGATGCTCGCTCTATCTCAAGCACAATGGGGTTTTTAGCAGCACTTTCCGTCACAGTTTGAATGTAATTATTATAGTCTCTTTGCATTAAGTTTTTGCTATGTTTTCTTAATTGAGTAAACGTGTTCCGTGTATGAACGTTTGGGACTTGTTTCCACAGGATCCACGAATTCTTTTGTTCTTCAGTCTCTTCACTATACCACGATGGGAATCGGGATGTTTTTGTTTTCCTTAGGGGCACGTGATCTTTAATTATGGCTTGCACACAGTCCACAAGGAAATCCACTGCTTCTTCCGCTGGGAGGGGGTTCATCATTGTCCACGGTACAAGGCTGGTGACAAGAGAAAGCTGCTCCCAGTTGACTCTTTTCCAGTTGTAGACTTCCTTGCCTTCCCATTTTTTGTCATCTACATAGGCTATATATCAGTGTTTCTCGATCAATTTTCGGGAGACTTCACACAGCCAAATGCCCGACCCTGTGGCCGAGTGGTGTCGGCCTCCGTGGCGAAGTGGTTAGCAGAGCGCGCTACAACGCCAGGGGTTCTGGGTTCGAGTCCCGGGTAAGGCATGGGTATTTGTGTTCGTCCAGTTGATAAGAAACAAAGAAAATGTAAGAATTGAAAAGTGTAAAAGTGAGAAAAAGAGTGAATGGTGGGGGATACCTCCGTGTAGGGGGTATTTCCTTAAAAAAAAAAAGTTGTTAGCACATCGCGCTGCGACGCCAAGGGTCCCGGGTTCGAATCCCGGTCGGGCTTGGTTGTTTGTGAATGTCCATTCATCAATTTCATCATTTCATCACTCATCCCCATCTTCGCAAATTAGCCAAGAGGCACAAAAACGCGAAGTAAAATAAACTAAATCAATCAATCAATCAATTCACACAGCCAAATATTTTACTCGTGATCATTTGTATTTTTGGCTCGAAACATTTTTAAAAATAAACAATTAGGTTACATATAATACACATGTATAAATACTGTTTGTGGAAAGTGATTAATAGGTAGTAAGCCCAGAAGCCCTCCTCTTTTGGACTTTGAGGTGGACGCGCCTTCAGCCTCCAAAGCCTGGCTGCGTCTATTTCAGAGCTGCTCACATTAAGCTTCTTATACAAATAGTTATATACTCAAGAAAACTTATGATTTCAGTTTTGGGGGTTGAACCGGACCTCTAGATTGTCGATGGTGACCTAGCGCCACAAAGTCAATTGCAGTCTGCTACGAGAAAATAGCAACGGACTCCAGTCTTGAGAGATAGATAATAAAGCGGCGATGGGACTTTATTCACTGAAAATTTGTCACTCAATGAAATGTCGATTGGAAAGACTGGGCCACTCACAAAAAAAAGTTGTTGCCGCACGGGCAAGGTGTTTAATTTTGATGTTAATGGACGTATATTATTATTCATAGTTTTAACGATGCCATTTCTTTCCGATAGACCACTCATATTTGTTTGAGACGGTTTCATGAAACAAGAACCATTTTGTTATTAGATCATCAGTGCTCGAAGATCGTGTGAAAGGGGAGAAGGAGTGTAAAGGACGCAGAAAAAAATCATAAAACATCCCCCATTTAGGATAATTTGCATAAGCATCCTCCTCCACCTTCTTCATTGTCTTCACGTTGATCCATGTGATGATCCTTCCTTCTATCCTCCTTTAACTCGAACAAGAAAATTCGCAGCTAGGAATTTTCACTTCGAGCACTGTATACACCCTTTGCGAAATAAGGCCAACTGGGCCTCAGAGCAAAAGGGATAATTTCCCCCGGGCTCCATCTGATTTTTTAGGCCCCTTTGAAGTAAAACATAAGGGGTGTGGACAATATGGGATATTTATCTCTGATCTTATTTCAATTTCATATTGAGGCTACGTTTACGATAAACTTTGTAACTGTAAAGGTACGAGACGAGAGAATTTTCCTACCGATTGCCATATGTGAGTAAGTTCATTCTGTACTTCGATAGAGACCCATATGTCAAGTTGCCTGGGTCCCTCAGGCTGAGACAATACCGCAGACGTCGTCATATCATATATTACTGGGAACCAGATTTCTGTTTCTTAAAACCATTTTTTATTTAAAATAAACGACAGAACCTGCTGAATTTTTGGGATTATATAAAATTTCAGAAGTACAGAGAGAGAACATAGCGGGCCCCTACAATTTAGCGCTCCCGACATTGCGGGGGCAGCCGCTACGCCACAGTCAGTGATGGACAAGTTCAATCTGACATGTCGATAGTTCATTTGACATTGATTTTGGAAGATACTAATATGCTTATTTATGTATTTCTAATTTATTCCATTTGCGTTGGCGTTCTTCACCATTTAGTTAACAGCGACGATGAGGATGAATGTTGATTAGACGGAACTGCTGAAGGGTCACTCACAATTCACAAATAACAAATTACACGAACCCGGAAACATCAGGAGATAGGTTCTGATTACCAGCGAACCAGTTATTGTGCGTGTCGTAGCCCGGGCCGCCGATAGGGGTGTGCGACGCGTGCCACCGCGAAAAACATAATTGTTGTGAAAAGAAAAATTGCGTCATAACAAAGTTGTATTTCTGCTAACGGACAACTATGTCCCCTTTTGTCAAGACACCAGTGAAAATTCACCGACCCATTTGTGACTCCAACTTTCCCTGATTTCGTGCCTAATGTTCGACCCAGGACAGGCATCATAAAATGGTTATTTGTCTGCAAACTGAGGCCCAATAAAATTCAGGGTGTGCCGTTCTGCGAAAAGACGAAAACAAGAGTCGGCATCAAAGCCTTGAAGGTCCGCTGAGCTCTTTACTACAACCTCTCGTGTTTACAACCGCAGCGGCAAGATGAAACCGTCTACCGAGTGTAATAAATACTCCATTAGTGCAAAGCACATAACGCTCTTGTTTTCGAGAATAATGGGTAGGGGGTGTGGATTTGTAGTCAGCAAAACAGGGGCGGCGCCAGAAATTTTCGACCGGGTGGGCAGAAGCTTCATAGCGATAGATTAGGGTGGGCAGTATAAATGTAAGACCATGTATGTGTACGTACAGTACAAGTAGAATAGGCAAGACAAGAAACTCCTCGCAGCCTCACGCCCAAGCCAAACGTAGGGGAGGGACGCACGGAAGCAGGGTTGGCAGTGCATACGAGCCAAACTGTCTACGCAGAACGAGAAGAAAAGTAAGGAAGAAATTGAAGCTCATAAAAAAAATAGGTTTTTACAGTAAAAAAAATACACAAGAAGTGAGATGTTAAGATAGTGAATTAAGATAGAGCATACCTGCACTATAAAGTTTAGTCGCTATCGGTTATGTCTTCTATGCCACTCACTTTATCCTCGTTGATGGGACGATCTCCCAAGGAGCTATCATCTTCCAAGGTACTATCATTGTCAGAGTCACTGTCGTCGGCAATATTGATAGTGAGTCTCTCTGTTGCACAATCGATTAACGGTTCTGCCTTGATATATTCATCCTCAATTTTTTTTAACGTGATTTGACACTTTTTCTCACGCTGAAAGTGGTAACGTGGCTACAAATTCTGTGCACAAATTAGTAGCTGATTCCACAGTAAACTTCACGTTCTTTTTCGAAATGTATTGTTTCATGTCTGCCCATATTAGTTCTATCGGGTTAAGATCTGGGTGGTATGGCGGTAAACGTACAACAGAATGACCGTGTTCTGCTAAGATGGAATCAATTTTGAACATCTTCAAACGGGGTTTGTTAAGTTTCACCAACGAATACAATTCTGGATTGAACATGTGTGCGTCAAAGGGGATGTTGTTTTGATCTAGCCATTGAATCATAGTAACTTTTCGGGAGGAGGAAGAAGGCGCAGGATTTATTTGTACGTTATGGTATGAGGCGTTGTCAACGACAACCACACTGTTTGGTGTCAAATTTAGGATCAACTTCTCTCGTAGCCACTTCTCAAAATTTTGAGCATTCATAAGTAGTATATTTTATGTTATAACCAGGACCGGAAAGGAAGAGCTCCTCTCAAGCAGATTTGCTTACACTTAAAACTAGCTCAACATGCCCATATGAGCTTTTTGCTCAAGTGTGGAACCCCCCTCTAATCCAAGATTTTTGTAAAAAAGCCCTCATGGATTCCATGAGAAAGGAAGAGCCCCCTCAGATTGATGTGTTTATACTTACAAAAGGCACTTCTGTGAGATTGTTGTCCATAAACTTGTCAAAATTGGCCATACCAGAAATTAAGCCAATACACACGCACATACACACCCATATACACACATATTTACTTCCAATTTAAGTTTAATTGGATACCAGCTTCAATCTAATATTAAAACAATGCAATATGCAGAGACTCTCTAGAATTGCTCCGTGACCCTCTCAGTTCTTACATCATATGTCAAGTAATTCCCCTCTGTGTCAGTGTGTGCAATTCCCGAGACGGTAGTATTGATTTTGCATTATTCTCCCCAGCGCCACTATTTACAGAAATTCCCGAGTGTTGCAGCTTTGATGCAATATTGCATCAGCTAATATTGTGAGAGTGGCTGAGGAGAACAGATGTGTTTTTATAGTGCTCCTCATACTTACAGGCTTGTTTGATTTAATTAAATATATATTGTTGCCTGATATTTATTACATTTAGTTTGTTTGTTGTAATCCACTCTTATTTAGGGTCAGGCTTATATTTGCCCCAGCTTGTTATATAAAAATCAATACATAACACTCAGTGCTGGGTCATTGCCATTCAAGATATGCATGTTCGTGCAGGTATTTGCGCTAGGTCAGTGTGAATGAATATTCCACTTGTGGGCTATTGGCTTTACAACCTGTCATAAGATAAGCATAAAGATTTGATTTAAAACCCAGGAAATTTTATATAAATACCAAAGCCAGAAATATTAACACACATACACACATATATACATATATATACACACAAAGCACAGTGCTGAACCCAACTGATATTTTTATCCAGCATAGAATTTTGAATTGGACCCCAGGAAATATTTTACAATTTTGAGAATCTCAATTTAAATTCAAGAACAAGAGATTTGGATTTGATGTACCTGGAAATATTTTTGCATCTTGAATCAACCTGCAAACAACATTACATGTTAGGCTGGGCTATTTCAACAGCAGTAAATATTTACCAAACGCTTCAACGTTAAAAAAACAATCAGAATAATATCTTCCAGGAAATATAGATACCTGAACATGCAAACATATTTTGAAAGAAGAAACAATGCAAGATATATAAAATCAGACCACCTGTTGGATTGTTTTAGGGAAAAATTTGAAAATCTATCAGAGTATGATTTTTTTAAAGTGCAAAATGAAACAGAGGCAAGATGGGTACTTGACAGTGATGTTGGGTTTGGGTATGTGAGCATAGAATTGGGTTCTGAATATGATGATTTTGAATCCAATACATACTGGCATAGAATTGATGCATACCTGTTGCATTGTTCTTGGGGAAAATATGTTGCTTTTTTTACAAAAAGTACTTCAAGTTTAGAAAAATTTAGGTTTTACAAATTTTTCCATGATCATAGAATTTATACAAACAGCAGGGGGCCTGTTGATGACATAACATGGGACACAACAATTTCCATACTTGATGAGGCAGGAAAATTGGATGTAAATTCTGGTTTATATTTTAATGAGTTGATTATGTACCTGCTTAAAAACAATATCAATTCTGGCTCATTCAATACAAGGTGGACTTAAATAATTCGAGTTTTTACACAAAATATTTTTTTTTTGTAGATGGAACCTCCACCAGATTATAAGTTAATTCCATGGATTCTGTCACACCCATTCTAATACAATTAATATCACAAGGCACGCACCGCATAAAATCATAATTCCAAGCGATGGCATGGATTCCACGATTCCATATCATACATACTGCAATTGGAGCTTCAACAATTCGGGACTGTGCAATATATTGTCTATAAATGTAGGAATTGTACGGGTTGCAAACAAAACTCCCAAAGCTTATGTGTTTCAGGTTTCTTAAATTTGAAACAGAATCTAAACTGTCTGGAAGTTCATGAAAGTGAAGCCATTCTACAAGCGGGTCTATCTCAGCTTCTGCATGATATATTTGAGCAAGAGGTGATGTGTTTATAATATTTGTTGGTATAGAGGTTTGTTCTGAGTACAATTATGAACAGCTCTGCTGCATGTTGTAATGATGAATATCTAGTCCCTAAACCTAACAGAGCTGTGCAGTGATGTTGTTATTGGGAACAGGATTCAAATCCTACACAGATTTATGGATAGGAGTGATTGCCATGAAATTATATCTAGATCCCTGTGCAATAATGCTGTTATTGGGAATCCTACACAGATACAGATTCTTGCTGAGCTTAATAGGTGATTGTCATGGAAGATTTCTGCTGTTATTAGGTACAAAATTCAATAATAATGCATACAGAACTGTGGTTTCTATAAATCTATACTCAGCTGTGCGGTGATGCTGTTTTTGGGAACAAGATTCAAATCCCACACAGAAACAGATTTTTGCTGGGCTTAGAACTATTATGGATAGGTGATTGCCATGAAATAATATCACTATACCTGACAGAGCTGTGCAGTGATGCTGTTATTGGGAACAATTTTAACAGAGCTGTGTTTTCCATAAATCTATACTCAATACCTGACAGAGCTGTGCAGTGATGCTGTTATTGGAACAGGATTCAAATTGCTAAACTTAGAACTATGCCATGAACAAAACTGTGCGGTGATATAATTATTGGGAACAAGCTTCAAATCTTCGCACAATGCTGAGCTTAGAGTAAAGATACCAGTGATATAATTATTGAGAACAGGATTCAAATTATGGATAGGTGATTACCATGAAGATACTCAATATTTTTGTTATTAGGTATAAATATTATTTTATTCAATTCTTCACCTCCATATCTATAACATCTCTGTGTAATTCCATAATAGTTCCATAATCAGCTCACAAACAAATCTCATCTAACAGTTCCATGCTCAGCTCTGTGTCTGTGTGAGGCAAGCACAGCTCTGTTAGAGATAGGGATTAAAAATTATTTCATTCTTCACAACTAACAGTTCCATGCTCAGCTCTGTCTGTGTGGGGATTTGTGCCTAATAACATCAAAAACAACACAGCTCTGTTAGTTCAATTCTTCGCATCCATATCCATAACATCTCTGTGTAATTCCATAACAGTTCCATGCTCAGCTCTGTGTCTATGTAGAGCAGATAGGGATATTATATAAATTTAAAAATTATTTTATTCTTCACAAACAAATCTCTTCTAACAATTCCATAGCAGTTCCATGCTCAGCTTGTATCTGTGTGGGATTTGTACAGCAACATTAGAGACAGAGTAGATGGGTATTATTCAATTCTTCACCTCCATATCCATAACAGCTCTGTGTTTATAATAGATCTTCACATCTAACAATTCCCATAACAGTTTCATGCTCAGCAAGGCTCTGTGTAGTTTCATAACAGTTCCTGTGTGGGATTTGTACAGAGCACAGCTCTGAGATAGGGACTAACAGTTAGGGTATAATTAATTCTTCACATCTAACAACTATAACAATTCCTCCTATCTATTGAGTGTCTAGATGTTATTTCATCCCTATGCCATGACAGTTTCAACTCTGTATTTGTGTGGGATTTAAAGCTTGTCCAATTCTTCACATCTCCCAATGTGTGGCATGAAATTGTGTTTTTTGCCAAAAAAAAATCTCAGCATGGCCCTGTGTCTGTGTGAGATTTGAGGCCTGTTCCCGGTATAGGTAGATTTGAAATAGGATCTGTGCCTCCCGGCTTGAGAAGAAAGGGACTATGCATATTGTTTTGAGGTGGGATCTGAATCTCAGCAAAAGCCCTAATAACAGCTCCGCTGTGTCAGGGATCATAATTGATAGGATATAATTGTATTCAGAACAAACCCCCCTATAAGATATGATAACTTTCAAGCTCTGCTGTTACAAACACTTCCCTGTATACATACTGGGCTATCACTATAATAATATTTGCCACATGTTCTGTGATCTTGTAATAATTATTCCTGTCGGTGATAAAAACATTGTTCAATTCTAACTAGTTCAATTCTTCACAATTCCATAACAGTTCCATGCTCAGCTAGCAGATAGGGATATTAAATAAATTTAAAAATTATTTCATTCTTCACAAACAAATCTCATCTAACAATTCCATAACAGTTCCATGTTCAGCTCTGTGTCTGTGTGAGGCAAGCACAGCTCTGTTAATAAATTTTATTCTTTCCAATTGTATAATTGAGCATAGCAAAAAATCTCAGCATGGCCCTGTGTCTGTGTTTGAGGCCTGTTCCCGGTATAGGTAGGTACAAATCTGGCAATCACATAGGATCTGTGCCTCCCGGCTTGAGATATGCACATTGTTTTGAAACCTTACTGGGTGGGATCTGAATCTCAGCAAAAGCCCTAATAAAATATAATTTGGATGTGTTTCTGTATTTTTCAAGCTCTGCTGTTACAAACACTTCCCTGTATACATACTCTGCAACATATGGGCCATCACTATAATAATATTTGCCACATGTTCTGTGATCTGTAATCTTGTAATAATTATTCCTGTCGGTGATACAAATATTGTCACAAATTTCCTGTCTTGAGGAAATATCAACAAGGCTTATTCTTCACAAACAAATCTCATCTAACAATTCCATGCTCAGCTCTGTGTCTGAGCGAGGAGGATTTGTATAATAACATCAGTACAGCACAGCAGCTCTGTTAGAGATAAGGATGATTTAATTATATTATTATTGAAACATCTAGAAATTATTCTTCACAAACAAATCGCATCTAACAATTCCATGCTCAGCTCTGTGTTTGTGCAAGGATTTGTACCTAATAACATCAGTACAGCACAGCTGCTCTGTTAGAGACAGAGCAAATAGGTATAA